>NC_140994.1:33215264-33815264 GCF_052327205.1 Somniosus microcephalus | reverse complement strand
AGCCTCCACCATTCGAATTTCCACAAATGAATCGTCCGGTGATGCTGCACCCAACTTCAGTAGGAGCTCGGAATTCATGGCGACCAACTCAGCCTTTTCTGCCTGCAATCTGCTAACAAGCACCTTCAGTTGCTGAACCTCTTGCTCCACCAGATTAGAGCACGCACCTTCAGAAACCGAATCAGCTTTGATTCGTTTGGCCTCCTTGCGCAGACGGTTTGTGTGCTCCTGCTCCCTTTTCTCCCTCAGCTGTTTCTGTTGTCTTTCCAGATTCTCCCACTCTGTGTCAAAGAACGTTTTCATTGCTTTTATCTCTTGCTCGAGACGGCAACTCAATTGTTCTAATTGCTGTTGTAATTTGAAATGGAGTTGAGTTCGAGCCCGGTGTTCCTCAGACTTGTGCATGTCTGTAAACTGGACAGACTCAGAATTCTCTGCCAAACTATGTTGTTGTTCAGTGGAATTCTGTTCTGAAACTTTGTTCTCCTTTGAAGCATCAGTATTTATGCACTCCTTCGTTTTTCCAATCTTAGTCAGCAAGTCCATTTTAGACTTATCTTTCGCACCTGGGCTGGTCTTGTCGTCATCCGTTTCAGAGTCTGAGCTGATTGTCTTCACCGAGTTCTCACTCGTTATTGCTTTTAGGTAGTGCCATTCCATGTTTATTTCCCTGATCCACTCCCGTCCCAGAAGTGGTAGACCTCCCTCAGGTAGTACATATAAGTCCATTCCTTGGTGTTCTTTGCCCCTGTCTCTCACCTTGACTTGTATCTTTCCCATGGGGTATACTTTATGCCCCGTGTATGTCTGCAATACGATCTTGGTATCTCTCAAGGGTATATGTGAGAATAGCCGGTTGTAATCCCTTCGATTTATGACTGATAGGGCTGATCCTGTGTCCAATTCCATTTTCACTTGGACTCCGGCTACTTTTAGTGTGACCCAGATAGTTTGTAGGTCAGCTTCCTTACTCACATTGTGAATTCTCAGACTACCCAGTTCCTGGCCGTTCGGGTCTGAATCCGAATTCTGTTCACCTGAACTCTTCTCAGCCACCTTGTGTACCTTGCTGTACTTTTCCTGCGGTGACTTTTTTCTGTTGTTGGTCTTCTTTCCTGACCAGCATACTTTAGCTATGTGACCAAGCTTGCCACATTTTCTACATTCCTGGTTTTTAAACCAGCATTGGTTCTGGTCGTGTGTTGTCTTCCCACAACGATAACATTTTGTTGTACCCGAAGTCATTTGATCCACGCTGAGTACCGCTGCCTTCAGCTGCATTTCCGCAGTGCCTCTCGCGGCTGCTTCGTGTGATGCTGCAATAAGGACAGCCTTGTCAAGTGTAAGATCGTTCTCTTCGAGCAGTCGCTTTTGTGTTCCTTCCTTCGACAACCCACACACGAACTTGTCTCTCAATGCCTCTGTCAGCTTTTCCCCAAACTGGCAGTATTTCGCTAGTCTACGCAGTTCGACCAAGTATTCCGCGTTGCTTTCCTCTTTCCGTTGCGTTCTCGCATAAAATTTGAATCGTTCCGCCAACATCAGCGGTGTGGGGTTCAAATGATCCTTCAGGACAGCAACAATATCAGCGAAAGTCTGATCCGCCGGTTTAGCTGGTGATAGAAGATGCTTCAATAGCCCGTATGTCTTCGCCCCCATTGCGTTTAATAAGGTGAGAGCTTTATCATCTGCTATTTTACTGGCCTCACAATATATCTCGATGCGTTCTACGTACGTGGCCCAATCTTCCACCTCGGAATCGAAGTTGTTGATGTTACCATGCTTAGGCATCTTCACTATCTTTTTGAGAAACCGCAACGAATTTGTTCGTTACCTTTTTTTTTCCAAAAATGGCGGTTTCCCGCGCTTGTCTTCTTCCCCGCCCACTTTCAAAATGGCGGTTTCCCGCTTCTGTCTTCTTCCCCGCCTACTGGCGGCTTCCCACGTTTCTTCCCCTGGCGGGAGGGGTAAGCTTTCCTTCGGGCGACGACCGCTGGCTTTCGGAGTTCGCAGCCTGCGCGCCGGCTTCAGTGCGTTCCTTGTTCCCTTTTCTCGGCCGGCAACCGGCGCTGGGGACAACCCGTTGGCGGCGAACAGTTCCAGCCGCTGGGCGGAATCTCGCTCGGTCTCCCTCGCTCAGTCCCGTTCCCCCTTCACTTGGGCTCTGTCTCTCCCTCAGCGGCTTCCAATCGCGCCTCCCAGCCCTCTCGCAGTCCGGTCCTTTCCTCCCCCGGCTGCGGCTGAGTTCTCCGCGGTTTTATTTATTTTTATATCTTCCCGCGCCTTACGATCCCGGTCGCAGCGCTTCGTGGCCTCAGTAGCTGCCCGGCCTTTTTCGCCGGTCGCGGTCTAGCTGTCTCACGACGCTGTTGCGTCTCCCAGCCCGCTTGTAGCCCGATCTCTCACCCCGGCTGCGTTCCCGCTTGTAGCCCGGTCTCTCACACCGGCTGCGTTCCCGCTTGTACCGTGGCTTCCGTGCCCTACGCTGCCCCAGTCTCAGCGCCTCTGGGCCCGACTTCTGTCCGGCTCCTTTCCCCCGACCGTGGTCGAGTTCACCGCCCTTATCCTCCGTTTCTTTTTATTTTCCCCCTACTCACAGTCAACGTGGCCGACTTGCTTCTCTTGGCTGATCGGCTCACTCACCGCCGTGGCAGAAGGGACAATAACAGCCTGTTGCTGATGGAAGGCTTCGTGTCTGAATCCTTCCTTCTTCCTTGCTCTGCAGACTCGAGTCTTCTCTCAGCCGAACGACGAGGGCGGGTGCCTCTTCTCGACGCTCGTTAACTGCTTCGGGTGTGTCGCTGCCGCAGGGTAAGATCGAACCCGTCGCCACTGTAAAGTCTGTGGGTTATATGGTGAATCAATACACAGACTACAAGAGTAACTTTAACAGGACTTTACTATTCGAAGGTCAGGGCGAATCTGCCCAATAAATCCTTACACAGCACTTATATACCGGTGTGGTCACTCCCGGTATTACAGTATACAGCAGCCAAGATAAAGTAGTGCAACACCTAAAATAGTTCTCTTAAAGGTGGACAGTTACATACAATAGTTCTCTTAAAGGTAGAATGGTTACATACACTACAGGGTCCTCATGATATAATAGGACCCTAATTTGCATAAATGACAGCCAAACCCGCCGACTTGGTTTCCACCCCAGGTGGGGAGTTAAAATTCCCACCATACTCTTAAAAGCCCGTGAGGTACAGAAATATAAACTGTGAATGTTGAAATCTGAAATAAAGAGAGAAAATCGTGGAAGTGTGTAATAGCATGATTAGCATCTGAAAGAAATCCCAGTTTCGGTGAAGGATTACATCCAAAACTTTTATTTTATTTTTGATACTGCATATTCAGCGTTTTCTGTTTTTCTGGCAGAAATAAAGATATTGTCCCAGTTAAGCAACATTGATTTTTTGAACCTTTTTCTTACCAAACCAAGTTACATCTCCCAGTTGCATAGCGAACCTCCATTGAACATAAAACCAGCTCAATGATGGCTGTTATGTGGTCCTTTCTCAGGTAAATTATTTTAATTTTAAAAGGACTATTAGGGTTTTACAACTAATGGCATTTCTGAGGTAATTTATTGTAATATTATTCAACCTTATCCAGTGCATTGTTATTTTTTTCTCTAATATGAGGCCACACGGAGAAGGTTTCAGCTAATGGAGACTGACCGATTGACACCGCCTTTGCTGCACATGGTGTTATTGAGAAGTGGACAGCTGGATGTTTGAGGTACTATTTGAGCTACAGTAAAGCTTTCTGGATTTAAATAAATGACCGGGAGACTGTAATTGGAGACAGCGAGGATAAGCCATTCATATTTGTTCATTTTAGATAAGACTCACTAATGGACTGCTTTGCCCAACTAGTTTTGCACAATATCTGATCTGTTCTTCAGTAAGTTACTATGTGCTTTGCTTCACCAGCTGAAATACCCTCTGTCTAGCCGGATAGATTTGTGCCTCTTGCCAGTTCTTGTATCGTATAGGATTGATAGAGTGAACTGAAGAGGAGTTTGCAGACCTTTCACATTCTCTTTGAACTCTTGATCGAACCTTTGGACCCTTAGGACTTTATGTAAAAGTTTGGAAATAACCAGGACAATGGAAATCAAGATGAAATCTGTGCAATTAATCAAGTCAAAAGAAAGAAAAAAAGAAAGACTTGCATTTATATAGCGCCTTTCATGACCATTGGACGTCTCAAAGCGCTTTACAGTCAATGAAGTACTTTTGAAGTGGAGTCACTGTTGCAATGTGGGAAACACGGCAGCCAATTTGCACACAGCAAGGTCCCACAAACAGCAATGTGATAATGACCAGATAATCTGTTTTTGTTATGTTGATTGAGGGGTAAATATTGGCCAGGACACCGGGGATAACTCCCCTGCTCTTCTTCGAAATAGTGCCATGGGATCTTTTACGTCCACCTGAGAGAGCAGACAGGGCCTCGGTTTAACGTTTCATCCGAAAGACGGCCCCTCCGACAGTGCAGAGCTCCCTCGGCACTGCACTGGAGTGTCAGCCTAGCTTTATGTGCTCAAGTCCCTGGAGTGGGACTTGAACCCACAATCCAGACACCAAGATCTCCTAAATTGGTGAAAGCAAAGAAAGGTTTGGTGGGGAACATATTCTGTGCTTAAGTACTTTCTCTGATCTTTCTAAAACAAAATCTATCAGCAATATAATCCCTGTCACAAAGAATCCTTGATTTTACTCTGTTTTAGATACAAAGACCTACATTTTGCATTTTTGCTTCTCCCACAGAGCCATTCCGGTGACATAGGGCTATGATTGGAGGCAAATTTGGTTCACAGCCTTCCTATTGGCCGTCAGAACATCACATGCTTAACCAATGTGCCCGCAGCCAATAAGGTGGTCACTTTCTATCTGAAATTTGCACTGGCAAAAATCTTCTGAAAGATTTAGAGAAGAAGAAAGTGATAATGGTGGCTGCAAAACCCACTGCAGTGACAAAAGTTTTGAGTTCTGCGCATTGCTTATTGAGTGAGAGGGCTTGTCTTTATTTATGAAAGGCAGTAGTAGGTCACATAAAACTGCTAAGTGGGCTGGATCCAGGTTGTGGCTTGGACACCTCCAATGCAGTGCCTGAAGAATAAAACAGCAACAACTTGCATTTATATAGCACCTTTAACATAATAAAATGTCCCAAGGCACTTCACAGGAGCATTATCAAACAAAATTTGACACCGAGTCACCTAAGGAGATCGTAGGACAGATGCTTGATCAAAGAGGTAGGTTTTAAGGAGTGTCTTAAAGGAGGAAAGCAAGGGATAGAGGTGGAGAGGTTTAGGGAGGGAATTCCGAACTTGGGGCCTAGGTAGCTGAAAGCACGGCCACCAATGGTTGAGCGATTAAAGTTGGGGAGGCTCAACAGGCCAGAATTAGAGGAGTGCAGATATGAGGGTTGGGGGGCTAGAGGAGATTACAGAGATATAGTGAGGGGCAAGGCCATGGAGGGATTTGAAAACAAGGATGAGAATTTTAAATTCAAGGAAGCATAGTACTAGTAGTGTAGATCATGTGTGCATGTGCCTACCCATCAATCAGTCCCGTCTGTAAGATAATGATTGTAGTGTCCGGGTATCAATAATACTCGGACTGCAGGAGAACAATAAAACAGGTATTTACTGAACAGAGGGGAACTCAAGACTGAAATACAGAAGCCTGCTATGGCTTTATATACAGGGGTGGTCACTGCCGGTACTGCAGTATAGAATCAGTACTTCTCTTAAAGGTACATACATAACAATTCCTCCCCTTTTAGATAAACAGTACATAACATTCATTTAACAACTTAAATAATAACTAATTACAATTACAATTTTCTCTGTACTATATACATCAACTGAAATAATCATTTATAAGTTCAGTCTTTGAGGAGGCTTCCTGATCCTGACTGGATAGCGCCTTTCTCGAGTATCCTGTTCTTGCGGTGGAGTTGATTCTGGCTCATTGTCATTGGTTGGTTTGTCAGCTTCCAATACCATTGCTTCTGAGGTAGACGCAATCTGTACTTCGGGTTGATTACCAGGTGCACCTGCTCGTGGTATGGGTTTGGCTTGTTCCTGTGACTCTAGAATCTGGTCAGCACGGCGTCTCATGATGCTCCCGCCAACGTCCACTGTGTACATTAGTGGTCCCTGCTGTGTGCATATCGTTCCTGGCTGCCATTTTTCTGTTCGGTAGTCGCGGGCCAAGACTGGTTGCCCTATCTTGAAGCTCCTGGTTGGCTTCTCATTTATGTGCTGGAATTGCTTATCCTCAACATCTCGTCTTATGTTTGGTTTGAGCAAATCCAGGCGACATCTTAGCCTTCGGTTGAAGAACATTATGGCTGGAGCTTGGTTGGTGACTGCATGTGTCGCATTCCGGTAAGCAAACAAGAAATTATCCACCTTGTGTTGTGGTATGTCGTCATTGTGCATTGCCTTTATGGCCTTTTTAAAGGTCTGAACAAACCTCTCAGCCAATCCATTTGTGGCTGGATGATATGGGGCAGATGTGTAATGCTTCACCCCATTATTCCTCAGAAACCTCCGGAAATCCTCTGACACAAACTGTGGCCCATTGTCGGAGCAAATCTGTTCTGGCAAGCCATTCCTGGCGAAGATGGTCCGTAGGACTGCAATAGTTTTCTCCGTGGTGGTGGGGTGGAGGACATTTTGATGACCTCTGGCCATTTCGAATGGGCGTCCACAGCGATTAGGAACATTGAGTCCATAAATGGACCAGCAAAATCAATGTGTACCCATTGCCATGGAGATGAGGGCCACTCCCATGGATGTAGCGGGGCCTGTGGTGGAGCGTTTTGGACCTTCTGGCATCCTGTGCATCTCTTGGTCATATCCTCGATTTCTTTATCGATTCCCGGCCACCACACAAACGCCCTGGCTAGGCTCTTCATTTTTACCCCTCCCAGATGACCCTCATGAAGCTCATTGAGCACTCTATCTCTCAACTTTGGTGCATTTACCACTCGGGATCCACACATCAAGGTTCCCCGGCACACTGACAGCTGTTCTCTCCTTGGCGAGAATGCTGGCAACAGTGAGTCGCCATGTGCTGGCCATCCCTTCACCGTCAAATCATAGACCCGAGAGAGTGTCGGGTCATTTCGGGTTTCCTTCTCTATACTTGAGTCTGTAACAGGTAGACATTCGACTATGGTCGCATGGAATATCTCAACAGGGTCCACTGCAGGTGCTTCCTCTACCATAGGCAATGGTAGGCGCGACAGCCCATCAGCGTTTCCATGCTGTTTCGTACCCTTGTACTCTATGTCGTACTGATGTGCCCCTAGAAAAAGTGACCATCTTTGCAGCCGTTGCGCCATCATCACCGGAACGCCCTTCTTTTGGTTAAAAATGGAGACCAGGGGCTGATGATCAGTCAGTAGGGTGAATTTCTGCCCGTGCAGATAGTGATTGAACTTCTTCACCCCCCACACCAGGCTGAGGGCCTCCCTGTCAATCTGGGCATAGTTACGCTCGGCTGAGGTTAACGAGCGCGACGCAAAGGCTATTGGCCTCTCTGAACCGTCAAGGAATTTGTGTGACAGCACCGCTCCGATGCCATAGGGAGACGCATCACATGCTAACCGAATCGGTAGTGTTGGATTGTAGTGGGCCAATACTTCTTTTGAAGTGATTAGGCATTTACATTCTGAAAGGCACGCTTACACTCATCACTCCATTTCCATGTTACTCCAGTTTGCAGCAGGGAGGGCGTTCAGTGGGTGCAGAATTGTAGATAAATTCGGCAAGAACTTATGGTAGTAGTTCACTAACCCGAGGAACGACCTCAGTTGCGACACATTTTCCGGTGCTGGAGCCTTGACTACAGCCTCAATCTTGTCCGGCGAATTATGCAACCCTTCCTCATCAATCATGTGGCCACAATACGAGATTTGTCTCCTGAAGAACTCACATTTGGGGCGGTTGGCTCGTAGCCCATATTCCTGTAATCTCGTGAGCACCTGCTCCAGGTTGGCAAGGTGTTCACTGTCATTTTCGCCCGTAACCAGGATGTCGTCCAAATAACACTGGGTCCCCGAGATCCCTTGCAGGACTTGTTCCATCGCCCTCTGCCAAATAGCCGGGGCTGATGCTACCCCGAATACCAGTCGATTGTACTGGTAAAGGCCTTTGTGAGTGTTTATCGTGAGGTATTTCCTAGATGCTTCTTCCACCTCCATTTGTAGATACGCTTGGGACAGATCAATCTTTGTAAAGCGTTTCCCTCCAGATAGTGAGGCGAAAATATCTTCTATCCGTGGAAGTGGATATTGTACTGTGTGCAGGACTGGGTTCACAGTTACCTTGAAGTCCCCACAGATGCGAACCTTCTTCGGTTCCCCAGGCGTGCTGCTCAATGATTTCTTCATTACAGGAATGATGGGTGTGGCCCACTCGCTCCAGTCCACCTTGGACAGCACACCCGAACGCTCCAGACTCTCCAGCTCTGCTTCAACGGCTGGGCGGATCGCGTAAGGTACTGGTCTGGCCTTAAAGAAATTTTGGGTTTGCGTTATCTTCGATTTTTATCGTTGCCGTTACTCCTTTTAGAGTCCCAAGTCCTTGTTGGAACACCTCTTTCGCGTCAGTTAGAATCTTTGACAGTCGTCCAGGTGTGACGTCATCATCCTTTTTATCAGTCACAGTTAGCGCCTGAATGGAATGCCAATCCAATTGTATTTTTCGGATCCATTCACGTCCCAATAATGGTGGTCCTCCATCTGGTAGTATATATAGATACAGTTTCTGTGTTTCCTTGCTGTTGTATTCAACTGGCACCCTTATTTTTCCTCTGGGGTAGACCTTTTGCCCCGTGTATGTCTTCAATACAATGGACGTGTCCTTCAAGGGTATGTGTGGGAATAGCCGCTCATAGTCTCATCGATTCATGACAGTTAGGGTTGATCCTGTGTCCAATTCCATCTTTACTGGGGACCCTGCTATCTTGAGGGTGACCCAAATGGTTCGGTGATCCTCCTTTGCGATCACGTTGTGTAACTTTAGACAACTTAGTCTCCTGCTCCCGGAGTCCTTATCACTCTCCTGATCTTCCGAACTACTGTCTGTCAATTTCTTTACTTTCTTGTACTTTTCCTTAGTAGTTCTTGTAGTGTTGGTTTTCTTTCCCGACCTGCAGACTCTTGCTATGTGTCCCATTTGCCCACATTGCCTGCATACTTTGTCCTTAAACCAGCAGTCCTTCTGATCATGGGTTGTTCTGCCGCAGCGATAGCACTTTTCTGCTCCATACGCCATTTCGTTAGCGCTGTATTCTTGTGGTTTCTGTTGTATTTCCGCAGCTCCCCGTGCTGCTGCTTCGTAGGATACTGCCATGCTGAAAGCCTGTTCTAGCGTCAGGTCCTTTTCCGAAAGTAGTCGTTTCTGGGTTCCTTCACTCTGGAGCCCGCAGACAAACTTATCCCGTAAGGTGTCTGCCAGTCCTGCTCCGAACTGGCAGTGCTTCGATAACTTGCGTAGTTCCGTAAGATGGTCAGCATTGCTCTCATCTTTGTGCTGGTTTCTTTTATGCAACTTGAATCTTTCTGCTATCAGCAACGGTGTAGGGTTTAGGTGTTCCTGTAAGGTATTAACAATCTCTTCAAAACTTTTCTCCATTGGTTTAGCTGGGGTAATTAAATTCCGCAATAAGCCGTACGTTCTCGCGCCCATCAAATTTAATAATACCGACGCCGCCTTTCCATCGGCCACCTCATTTGCCTCGCAGTACACTTCAATTCTTTCCACATATGTGGTCCAGTCTTCTACCTCGTTGTCGAAAGCAGTGATACTACCACTCTTCGGCATCTTGAGTGATTTAAAATGGCGCCTCCCGCGCATTTTCTTCTTCCCCAATGGAATAAAATAGCGCCTCCCGCGCTTTTGCTTCTTCTCCTTACTGCCACGCTGCTCTTAGCGTTCTACAGGGTAATGGTGGCCCGCGGCTTCGGCGCGTATCACTTTTTCTTCCCCTCGTTCTATCCTCTCCACGCTGCCTGGTTCTTGAGCACCGACCACGCCCTGTGCGCTCCACCCTCTCTCTCTTCCTCCCGACGACGCTGCACGGCCCCTTTGCAGAGCCGCTCGATCGAGCCCGAGCCCGCCGCAGTCCGGAAGGGTCAGCGCACTACCTGCTACCAGCACGACTTGCTGGAACACCTCGACTGGGGAGCCAGGCCCAGCTCTCCACAGCCTCCCCTGCAACTCTCCGATGGATCCCTGGGCGGTTGCCCGCGGTCGACGCCCGCCGTTCTGACTTCGACCTCCAAGAAGCTTCTCTTCAGGGAAAAGATCCCCGTGAGGTGATGCAGTACTGCAGGTGAGTTCGAACCTGCCCGTCGCCAGTGTAGTGTCCGGGTATCAATAATACTCGGACTGCAGGAGAACAATAAAACAGGTATTTACTGAACAGAGGGGAACTCAAGACTGAAATACAGAAGCCTGCTATGGCTTTATATACAGGGGTGGTCACTGCCGGTACTGCAGTATAGAATCAGTTCTTCCCTTAAAGGTACATACACAACAATGATATAGCCATTTGATTAGTTAACAGATTACTTATTGAAATTCTGATTCTACAATGCTCCCTTGTTTTTTTTTATGGTGTTATAGATATTATAATGAGCATCATAACTGTGAGAAGCATCACTGAGATGCACATTGGAACAGTCTGGTGAGTAGAACCTAAATTTATCAATAACTTATTCAGAACTTGAAACCTCAGGGTCCTTCACTTTTAATAATGGACCTATTGCTTGTTTGAATTTTAAAAGCTTGTCCGTCTTTTCAGTTAAATCTTTTATTTACTTGTGGATTTACTTCACTTTGTAATACATGTCAGGATTAGTTTAATATTTTAGTTAAAACAGAAAAGTAACGTTTGGAAGTACTTTCAACGTGAACTATATTTCCGATAGATTCGTTCTTTTTCCGTAAACTACTACCTGCGATTGTTAAACTTTTCCTTTTCCCCCTCCAATTTTCTTCTTGTCCCCTCGAAGGTGGCGACCCAGGCTGGGATATGGTTCCACAGGCACCGGGGTAGCTCATCCAAGTGGCCATTCGTTGTGTGTGAGACTAGATAGTGGTAGGCCATGACAGGCATCACACCTGTGCCCAATCCTGCCATCACTCGATATCCACATGAGTGGGAGTTACTGGACAGGAATTGCAAACAGAAACACTGACATTTTTCCCTCTGCTTATTCCAAAGGGGATGAGGGCAATTCTAATACCCTGAACATGAACCTTTTAGTTAAAAGCTTCTTTGCAGCTTACCACAGACCAGAATTTCGCAAGCGATCTACTCCAGTGATAATGAGAGGAGCTGTGAGGAACAAGCTGATAAAACAGAGGTTTTCAGCCTCAAAAAAGAAGTCTCGGAGGTGGCTTTTCAGAGGTATATAAGATATTTAACAGGATGGGGAATCTGAAACAATACTTTCAGAAATGCCAAGACAGTAAGACAAGAGGGCACAGACGGTTAGTGTTGTGAAATGCAAGTTGAGGGCAAATGCCAGGCAGCGTTTCTTTACATAGAGCGTAATCAATAGTGAAAATGGGTGGTCATGAAAGGTGGGTGAGGCCAGTGGACAGCAAACATTGAAGAAGCAGCTAGATACTGTAATGGGAAGATGGTAGGGTTGGTATCCTGGGAAAATTGAATCAAATGAGCCAAACTTGTCTTGTGACATGAGCCCCAGATTCACCAGCAGGAAACGGTAGGCTGTATGGTTTGAGAAGATGAATTATGGTTCCTGGTTGGCATCTAGGTTTCAGGTCAAGTTTAATTTTGCCTGGTGGTTAAGCTTATTGAAGATGTCGACGACGAGTGTTAGCTGCCCACATCTGTTCTGCAAAATGTTTGTTTGCTCAGGGCTGCAGTGTAGTCTTTCACTAGGAGCTCACTTTTGTGAGCAGGAGTGACCAAACAAGCCTAGACTGCTAGTGTATACTAAAAGTAGTCTGACTTGTAATTATCTTCATATTTAATGTTCTTGGAGCTTATCTCGAACAGATTTATACATATTTTGGTTTTCTACCAATTTGTAATTTCGGATGGGCTTAAAATATGTTCTAAGAGGCTAAACAGCCAAAACTCATGTCCCAATGGATATATAAGGTTTATTGTGTTCATATTGCTTCACTTCTTAAGTGTAAGAAATAAATTAAAAGATACACGTGCTTGGAAAGATATGTATGAAATGAACCTATTGGAAGCCCAAGGTGACTCCAAGGCTGCAGTTATACTATCTACTGGTAGATGCAGACTGCAAAGCACTGATGCCAATATAGAGTCACACTGCAGGTAACGACTCATATTCTGTCTGGCAGCAAGGCTTTGTGCAAATATGCTTATGCTCGAGTGCCGAGCTTTGCACCTCAGAGGCTATTTTGTAACATTAAGAGTACGGATAGCAGCCTCTGCTTTCTCATAACATGAAAAAGACTCGATCACAACTACAACAACAACTTGCATTTATATAGCACCTTTAACGTAGGAAAACGTCCCAAGGTGGCGTCACAGGAGCATTATCATGAAAAATTTGACACCGAGCCACATAAGGAGCGATTGAGACAGGTGACCAAAAACTTGGTCAAAGGTTTTAAGGAGCGACTTAAAGGAGGAAAGAGAGGTAGAAAGACAGAGAGGAATTCCAGAGTTTAGGGCCTAGGCAACTGAAGGCACAGCCGCCAATGGTGGGGCAATTAAAATCTGGCAAAGGCCAGAATTGAAGGAGCACTGTCTCTGAGGGTTGCAAGGCTGGAGGAAGTTACAGAGACGTTGCAGGACCAGGAGCCAATGTACGTCAGCGAGCACAGGGGTGATGGGTGAACGGGACTTTGCGCGAGTTAGGATATGAGCGACAGAGTTTTGGACGAGCTCAAGCTTATGGAGGGTCCAAAATGGGAGGCCAGCCAGGAGACTATTGGAATAGTCAAGACTAGTGGTAACAAAGGCCTGGATAAGCGGAGGCAGGGTCGGAGACGAGCATTGTTGCGGAGGTGGAAGTAGGTGGTTTTGGTTCTGGTGATGGAGCGGCTATGTAGTCGGAAGTTCACCTCGGGGTCAAATAGGGTGCCAAGGTTGCGTTCAGTCTAGTTCAGTCTCAGACAGTTTCCAGGGAGAAGGATGGAGACAGTGGCTCGGGGACGGAGTTTGTGGTGGGGACCGAAGACATTGGCTTTGGTCTTCCTAATATTTAGTTGGAGGAAATTTCTGCTCATCCAGTACTGAATGTTGGACAAGCAGCCTGACAAATCAGAGGCAGTGGAGGGGTTGAGATTTATGGTGAGGTAGAGCTGGGTGTTGTCAGCGTACATGTGGAACCTGACGCTGTGTTTTCGGATGATGTCGCTGAGGGGCAGCATGTAGATGAGAAATAGGAGGGGGCCAAGGATAGATCCTTGGGGGACTCCAGAGGTAATGGTGCGAGAGCAGGAAGAGAAGCCATTGCAAATGATGCCATGGAGAGCCTGAGCATTATTTAAACCGGTTTCACACAGGACTGGAGTTATACTCCACCAGGTGAGAAGCACAAGCGGTGTGAGATGGTATCCTGCTGGGAGTTTCACATGCTTGGCCTCAGTGTGTTTGCAAGGCAGATCGAAACCTGTCGCCCCAGTTCTCATTAATTAGAAATGGAAGTTACAGAATTAAATAGGAAATGCTCTATGTAGAAATTATACAACATTTATCTGCTGTGGCCCATGGTGGCATGTATGTCTGAATGATATCACATATAAATAGCACCAGAGAATTTGCAATGTCTTCAGGTTATCATGTGGTGTTAGTTTTTTTTTCTCCAAAGCCATTGCAGATCTATCAGAGTTATAAATTACAAATACAGGTCAAAAGTCCAAGTAATTAAGATGGCTCATTTGATTTCCTGTTGTATGTTGGTGGGCCCTGAGTAATTTCTTCATTTATAAATAATGAGCGATTAGGTTGTACTTTCTGTTCCTTATATCTAGAGTCTATCCTATTTTGATACTTGCTGAATCATTCAGATCTGACAATCCTTTGTGAAGTTATTCTTTGAAGTTTAACCCTTGGATTACCAGCAGCTCCAGGGAATTCTCTGCTGCCTGGGCCAGCCATTTTTTTTCATCTTTCAGCTCACAAATTGTCATATTAAAAAATGCCCTAATATTAGAGTGATAATGGCCCAGAATTTGCTGGAGTGGGGCATCTCGCGGCGAGCGGCGTGAGTTGGATTTTTTTTCCCTCACCCTTCAGCTCCAATTATTTTTGCGCCGTAAATTGCTGGAAGTGCGATTTAATAAGGGCGAGATCAACGGGGCATCTGGGACCTCGGAACCAAGTGTCTATCTCCTTAACCAATTAAATTTAAGGATAGAGAAAAAACAGAGCGAAAGACAGAGGGTAATAGAGTAAATTAGAGTCAAATTAGATACCGGAAGAGAAATGATGAGAAGGAAAGAAAGATTGGATTAAAAGAGAGAGAGAAAAAGAGAGACCGAAAAGAAATAAAATTTTAAATTTTAAAAAACCTCTAGGAACAATTTACTACCTGCAGGAGTGATACTCCATAGTTTCAATTGGTCCCTTTCTGGGCCTTCAAGGTTGAGTGGCATTGCAGGAGCATAAATCTCATCATTAAAAGTGTCATTACGTTGTGAATTAGCAGCCCTAACTTTCCGCGGCAAGTTTAATTCGTACTCATGGCGCAAATCCAGCAATATCTTGAAACTCGTGGGGAGGTTGTTGACAAGTTTCGGCTGTTGTGAGACTCACGGCAGAGCGGCGCAAATCGTCCAGCAATTTGTGACGATTTGCAGCTCACGGAGCAGCTCTTCCTTGCCACAAATTGCTATTTTTTTGTTAATGCACTAATAACAGTGTGCATTGTGAACTCGCCATTATTTTCCCAGTAATTTCTAGACCAATGTCAGAAGAAACTTTATTATAGTTACACGAATGTAAGACCAACAAAATTGACGCTTAAAGAAAAATCCTAAAGTAAAAGTGAAATATTTTTTTAAAAATTCCTCTTTATCTCCCCTACTTTTTTTTTCTTTTACATTCTTTTCCTCTTATGTGGCTACAGCTTCCCATCCTCCATTCTGAACCTGGGATCCAAATCTTTCAACCCAGAGTTGCTGGTTGTTAACTGATTCCTGAGAGCTCTGTTTTTTCAGTCACTTGAGCAGTGGAACGTAGGCCTGGTTACATCATTGAGCAAACTGGTCCAAGCTTCTGGTATTTTCTTTTGGGTTGTTGTTGGGAATATGTTTAATATGATAGCTTGGCAGGTGCCCCAGGCACTGGGTGCCACCAACATGAATGATCTACTTGGCACTGCTCAAAGTATTAAAATGTTGATAAATTCTGGCAGTGGAGGGGGGCACATGGAGAAAAGAAATATCATGCTTTTAACTGTTGGTGACTATGCCCAATTTCAACTTGCCATAAGGACGAATTGTCAGATGAGGGACTTGAATTACAATATAGGGACGGCTTGGATCAATTACGAAATTTAAGGTAATGGGGGACAATTTTTTGAGTAAATCAGATGGACAGCGGGTGGGATGTCCACTCAGTCCACCCGACCATGTCGGCGGGAGGCCCGATCCATTTTCGTGGACAGGCCTCTATTTTAATATTCAAGACGAGCTGCCAGCGCCAATTGTGCTCCATATAGGCAGCTTGCCCACTGCGGGGGCAGGAAATCTGGCAGGGCTGCTGTTATTTCAAAGCTACCTGCACGTCTTAAAGGGAAGGTACACTTTTTGTATGGTAGAGCGTAGATCTGTTTTCACACCCAGCTGAGAAGACGACTACAACCCAGACCCCATTGTTTGCGATTGGTTTCGTGGGGGTGTTCCACGGACCTGGCAACAATGCAGGAAAAAATTTAATGACCTCACCAGAGCTGTTAAGGTAAAATACCCTACCACATCTCTCTTACTCTCTGCATTGCCCTACTTTAGTCACAGCAGCCCAAGCACTACCAATCCTTCCCTCCCTGTTTCCCATGCCTCTCCAATCACAACAGCACACTTCACTGTACCTCCTTCTGCTTACGCCTGCATACTCAGGACTTGCTACCACCCTGAGAACTACTTCCATCTCTCTCCCACAGCTACTGCTTCTTCCTCTCAGTGTGCATACTGTGATAAGCTGCCTAACACACCTTCACTAACCCACTCCCACTTTTCTTTTAGGACAAGCTGGCATACAACAAGAGGGAGATGAAAAGATCCAAGGAGGTCCAGCAACAATGCAAGTGTTCACGCCAATTGAGGAGGCTGCCATTGACATCATTTGTAGCAGGGAGCCTCCACAGAATGGTAAAGGCTAACTTGTTCTCTTTTTTACTCAGTAGGAGCGCACTCAAAAACGAATATTCTCAAAACCCAGGACAAGACTAAGAGTACTTTAGGGGTTGACTCTTAAGTGTACAGGGGGATACATACAAGAGTCTCAAAAGATTTTGTAGTTGCAGTGCATTGGACAGACTACAGGCAGGTTGCACTGGTCAAGTGGTGATCAGAAGATTTCCTGAAATTAATTTAGGTACATTTGACTTATGGAAACTCTTTAAAATTAAGGAAGTGGTAAATCAAGGAAGAAGTGTCTCAACTGATTGATGTTGCATTTATGGCTCCAAGAAGGACCGTAGCCTCCTCTTAATAAACATAATCCTGATTGAGAGACAACTTAGATGAGAGAAAACTTACACTCAGTACCGAATTGGTCCACTGATGTCAAAACTGCAGTGAGGAGTTTTTCTTGACTAGGTGCCCCCTAAAGGGAAAGTCTGCAGGGGAGGCAGCAAGAGTTGAAACCAAGGCCTGGAGGGTCATCAAAAGATAATCAAATAGCCCTATGATGGGGACTCTTATAAAGCTTGACCAGAGCTGTCAGCTGGAATAGTGGATGTGATAAGGGACATCTTATCAATCATAATTGCATTTTAAAAGTGACTTGATCTATTTAGTAAAATTCAAAACCGGTATCCACCACAGGAATGTAAAAACTGTGAAGCACTGGGTGGGGCACGAGGTTTACAAGGTGAGTTCCACACAGAAGTCTTTCTTTTTTGTGGCAGAGTTTTAGTTTCCTTGAATACAATCAGATCTGAAACTCAGATAATGTGCAAGGGTGGGAAGAGAGAAGAACTGAGGAGTGTCAAGAACGGAAATGGTATTGCTTCTCTAGTGTGCCTTTGAAAATGTGGAGTCCTTCCCTGAAGTCTTTTTAGTTTCTGGAATGATGGTACAGAAGGAAGAGGAAGCAGAATTGAGTGAGATAAAATCCAGCTCATGATGTGCACTCAACAAATAAGGAGTTTCTTTATCTTCAGTGATAGGAGCCTGAGGGAGAACTATTTGGAATTCTACTTTCTGTACGATAGCCAGAGGGAAAATAGACAGAAGGACTATGAAGGTCCTCAAAACAATTGTTGCTTTCTGAAGACAGCTGATGGTGGTTGAAGGCACTCTGACACTTGTTCAGTTCTTTGTGAAAAGGAATCTTCAGTGTTCCGTCTGTAGTGTAAATTGTATTCAGGTAGTGGGTGTTAATTGGGGACTCTCTTGTGTTCATATATATGGGAGCAGGCTCGGGAAGGGGAATAGCTTATCTTGGGGTGCATGGTATGTAAGACGTGTCTCTGTAAATAAAGGCTTGTAAGCGACTGAAGTATTCTATTACAATAGCAAAATACCGCGGATGCTGGAATCTGAAATAACAACAGAAAATGCTGGAAATACTCAGCAGGCCAGGCAGCATCCATGGAGAGAGAAACAGAGTTAACGTTTCCGGTCTGGGACCCTTCATCAGAACTGGAAAAAGCTGGAGATGTAACCGATATTAAGCAGGTGCAGAGACAGGGGGTGGGGGGTTTAGGAGGGGAGGAAGGAATTGAAAGAATATACTGTACTTTTGTAAGAGGCAGGAAAGATAAAATGTTGCAAATGGGAATGGCAAAAATCATACAGCATGAAAAATGGGGGCGGGATTATTATCTGAAATTGTTGAACTCGATGTTGAGTGCGGAAGGCTGTAAAGTGCCTAATTGAAAGATGAGGTGCTGTTCCTTGAGCTTACGTTGAGCTTCATTGGAACAATGTAATAGGCCGAGGACAGAGCGATCAGTGTGGGAGAGAGGCGGAGCATTAAAGTGACAGGCGACCGGAAGCTCAGGGTCACCCTTATGGACTGAATGGAGGTGTTCTGCAAAGCAGTCGCCCAATCTGCGTTTGGTCTCCCCAATGTAGAGGAGACCGCATCGTAAGCAGCGAATACAGTATACTAAATTGCAAGAAGTACAAGTAAATCGCTGTTTCACCTGGAAGGAGTGTTTGGGGCCCTAGACAGTGGGAAGGGAGGAGGTAAAAGGGCATGTGTTGCATCTCCTGCGCTTGCACGGGAAGGTGCCAGGCGAAGGGGAAGGGCTGTTGGGGATGATTGAGGAGTGGACCAGAGTGTCGCGGAGGGAACGGTCCCTTCGGAATGCTGAAAGGGGAGGTGAGGGGAAGATGTGTTTGGTGGTGGGATCACGTTGGAGGTGGCGGAAATGGCGGAATATGATCCGTTGAATGTGGAAGCTGGTGGGGTGAATGGTGAGGACAAGGGGAACCCTATCATGGTTCTGGGAGGGAGGGGAAGGGGTGAGAGCAGAAGTGCGGGAAATGGAATGTATTCTATCCTTCACCACTTGGCTATCTGACTTTTACATGTAGAGTGAAGAAGAATCTTTATAATTCCATAGAACGTATACAGTTGTTGAAAATTACAGTTGCCCCAGTATCCCCAGCCTTTTGGGGGAGCAAGTTCCAGATTCCATTACCCTTTGTGTGAAGAACTGCTTCCTGATTTCACCTTAAACGATCGAGCTCTAATTTTAAGATTGTGCCCTCTTGCTCTGGATTTCCCCCTACCAGAGGAAATAGTTTCTTTCTATCTACCCTATTGAAGCCCTTTATCATTTGAAGTACTCAATTAGATATAGGGGCATGGCCCTTCCAGAATATTTTTGTTTTTGACACTTGACTTGGTAATTTTTGGGCATTTTGGAGCCAACTGCAGTTCTGAGTGTGAATCTCTGTATTTTCATTACGCATAACACATCATATATCGAACCCCACTCCTGATTTCATTTTCAAGCCTAGGCAATTGCACAAGTACAGTGACAGAAATTGCCAAACAAAGCTAGTTAATGCATTTCACCCAAGAACATCCAGCTAGTCTGAAAAAAACAACTGCAACCAGTATTGAAGAAATTAAACCTTAACATAAAACAACAGTCAGGCATGACCCAAGAAGTTCTTCTTGAGAGCAAATTTTAAAACAAAATATAGAAGCTGACGTAAGAAAACTACTAGGCACTTGGTCAGAGTATTAAACAAGGCTTTAATCGACTGTTTCACAACATGGAGGTCTAGTTATCCTTCACTAGTTCCTGTTTACAAAATGTCCCAAGCAAGCTGGGCCTGTGCCCGAGTATTTATACTCTCCCTGGACAGCGCCGCCAGCAGGCCGCCCAGTATATTTCATAAGTCCTTTCTACATAAATGGCACGATTTATGTCAGAAGCTGCATTTCAGCTGCTTATTTGCCTCAGGGTTGTTCACAACAAACAATGTGATTAAGTGAAGTCTGGCTGGAGTCTTGCTCACCAACTTATTTGGTTTCGACAGACTTCAGTTCCACCTTCCAAATGAAATGATTAATTGATACTGACAACCTCCAACACCAGTGAATAAAGCTGATTTTTCTTGTAAAATGCAGGCAAGCTGATACATGGCTTGAAAAGCCATAAGCTTAAAAATCTGATGGTTAATGCTTATGTTTGTGTTGTATATCTCCAGTGTGATAGATGGACTGCAGCGGGAGAAAGGCCCTGACTTCCACATTTAAGGTTGTGTACCACAGTTCAGGTGTTATAAAGACTGATCTTTTAAGAATGGTACGCACTATTGAAGAAAGAGTTATACAGCACAGAAAGAGGCTGACGTAAGAAAACTACCAGGCACTTGGTCTAAGCGTTAAACAAAGCTTTAATCAACTGTTTTACAACATGGAGGTCTAGTTGTGTCCTTCACTAGTTTCTGTTAAGAATGTCCTGTGCAAGCTGGGCCCATGCCCAAGTATTTATACTCTCCCTGGACAGCGCCACCCGTAGGCCGCTCAGTATTATTTCATAAGCAGCACGGTGGCATAGTGGTTAGCACTGTTGCTTCACAGCGTCAGGGACCCGGGTTTGAATCCGGCCTCGGGCGACTGTCTGTGTGGAGTTTGCACATTCTCCCCGTGTTTGTGTGGGTTTTCGCCGGGTGCTCCGGTTTCCTCCCACACTCCAAAGATGTGCGGGTTAGGTTGATTGGCTATGATAAATTGACCCTTAGTGTTAGGGGGATTAAATACGTGGGGTTACAGGGATAGGGTGGGATATGTGTTGGTGTAGGGGTTACGGGGATCGGGTGGGATATGTGTCGGTGCAGGCTCGATGGGCCGAAATGGCCTCTATCTGCACTGTGGGGTTTCTGTGATTCTGTGATAAGTCTTTCTTTCATGAATGACTGATTCATGTCAGAGGCCCTTCGGCCCATCGTATCTGTGCTGGCCATCAAGCTCTATCTATTCTAATCCCATTTTCCAGCACTTGGTCCATAGCCTTGTATGCTATGGTGTTTCAAGTGCTCATCTAAATGCTTCTTGAATGTTGTGAGGGTTCCTGCCTCTACCACCCTTTCAGGCAGTGAGTTCCAGACTCCAACCACCCTCTGGGTGAAAAAGTTTTTCCTCAAATCCCCTCTAAACCTTCTGCCCCTTACCTTGAAACTATGCCCCCTGGTTATTGACTCCTCTACTAAGGGGAAAAATCCCTTTCTATCTACCCTATCTATGCCCCTCATAATTTTGTACACCTCAATCAGGTCCCCCCTCAGCCTTCTCTGCTCTAAGGAAAACAACCCCAGCCTGTCCAGTCTCTCTTCATAGCTGAAACGCTCCAGCCCAAGTAATATCCTGGTGAATCTCCTCTGCACCCTCTCTAATGCAACCACATCCCTCCTATAGTGTGGCGACCAGAACTGCACACAGTATTCCAGCTGTGGCCTATATAGCGCCTTTCACAACCTCGGGAGGTCCCAAAGTGCGTACAGCCAATGAAGTACTTTTGAAGTATAGTCACTGTTGCAATGTAGGAAGGTGATGGTTCCAAGTGAGGTGGCCTGCTGGGACTGTTCAGTAATGTTTGGGTTGATCAAACCAAATCAAACACTTATAATGTAGCCCACTTTAGGAAAGATAATTTAATTTTAGCAGTTAAAGCAAATTGATTAATTTTACAATACTGAAGATCAGATGGGGAACAGTTAGAATGGTTGCCTGGAGGTTGGAAGCCAGAGACCAGGAGGACAGCTACCTCTTTGCTCCATACCGTTCTGTCTTATGCCTCGAGAGGGAATCTCACCCAGTGGTACAAGACCATCAGCTCACCATTTGGACTTTTTAAATGAGAACATGAAATCCTTCTGCTTTACCTTTTTTTTTTCTTGGCCATTCATGTCTCACTGGAACACACCTTAAGCAGGTGATAGGGTGAGTAAGCAACCTATTCCTAGGCCAATGGCACTCTACACCTATCTATTAATAGCTCTGCATCCAATATCCCCTTGCCTTTTAGGGAGGCACTAGGCCTTTGACACCACTTCCACACGGTGGTGTACTTGTTAGTGAGAACTTAGTTGATCAAACTGATGGTGGAGGGGGCAGGAGAGAGAGGTTTAAGTTAGTGGAGAAAAGAAGTTGTGGGTTATCTTTGACTCCTGGATATCATATTTACAGATGATTAGTGACATTCTTAGTTTTTATTAATTACAAAGTTTTGTGTTTACCTGGTCTTGCATTGATTCTGGCTTCATTTCCCTGTGTGGAATTAGTAAGAAGCTGTGGAGTGCCACAGATGTGAGATAAAGTGGTTATAGATGACGTGCTGGGGACCGGTGATTTACAAAAAACAAACAACCGAGTTGGGCTGGCCACAGAACTTATGATTGCCACAACCCTGATTGAGGAATGCCAGGCCTCGTTGGTATATACCACTGGTTTGTTTTCTGGTAACCACTATTACTCCCATTTACCCATGATTAGTGAGAGAGAAGCCTGCAGTACTGGAGGGAGCTTGTTGTACTGGCGGGGGGGGGGAAGGGGGAGACCATGGGAGGAATTTTAACCCCCAAGGACGGGTGGAAAAGTAAAAAAAAAATGTAAAATCTCAAACCCGACCCCAACCTGCCTCCAACTTTCGGTTTTAACGGAGGCGGGTCGGGGCCGGGCGACCAATCCGCTCTCAGGAGGCGGGTCGGTCACTGAAATCTTTTAAGGAGGCTGCGTGCTTCCATTTCAACTGGATTTTTATTTTTAACTCGTGGAGGCTGGAATCCTGGGCCTTGGGAATACCGGCAGGTAAACTGGGGCAAGAAGGGCCGGATGCATGAGGGAAGTGCCATTATTGCACTGTTTGTGAGCCAGAAGGAGCAGGAGTCTTTCCCTTAGGCCTGACAAGCATGCGATTGGACCCCGGCGAGCCCCAACCCTGTGATGTCCGATTTGCACCCTCCCCCCCCCCCCCCACCCCCCCACCCCCCCACTACCTGCAATACCCGATTTCCCCGGCACCTGCCCGCGGTGTCAGGCTGGAAACCTGTTGAAAAAGTCGTTTTGCAGGACGTCCAGGAAACCCGTGCGTCTGGGTTCGGCTGCAGGTCTAGAGTAAGCTTGTGGTACCAGGGTGGGCGAGTGGGGGAGCACGTGGTACTGGATGTAGTTCATGGTACCAGGAAAGGGAAAGGAGCCCATAGGACTGGAGGGAGTTCGTGGTAGCTGGGGTGGGGGGAGAGCCCGTGGTACTACAGGGGGCTCATGGTATTGGATGAGGGGGTGGAGAGCCCATGGGTCTGGTTGGAGATCCCAGTACCGGGGAGAGCCCATGGGACTGGCAGGAGATCCTGGTACCGGGGAGTGCCCATGGGACTGGATGGAGATCCTGGTACCTGGGAGAACCCATGGGACTGGAGGGAGATCCTGGTACCTGGGAGAGCCCATGGGACTGGATGGAGATCCTGGTACCTGGGAGAGCCCATGGAACTAGAGGGAGATCCTGGTACCTGGGGAGATCCCATGGGACTGGAGGGAGATCCTGGTACCAGGGAGAGCCCATGGGACTGGAGGGAGATCCTGGTACCAGGGAGAGCCCATGGGACTGGTGGGAGATCCTGGTACCAGGGAGAGCCCATGGGACTGGAGGGAGATCCTGGTACCTGGGAGATCCCATGGGACTGGAGGGAGATCCTGGTACCGGGGAGTGCCCATGGGACTGGAGGGAGATCCTGGTACCAGGGAGAGCCCATGGGACTGGTGGGAGATCCTGGTACCAGGGAGAGCCCATGGGACTGGAGGGAGATCCTGGTACCTGGGAGAGCCCATGGGACTGGCGGGAGATCCTGGTACCGGGGAGAGCCCATGGGACTGGAGGGAGATCCTGGTACCAGGGAGAGCCCATGTGACTGGAGCGAGATCCTGGTACCTGGGAGAGCCCATGTGACTGGAGCGAGATCCTGGTACCTGGGAGAGCCCATGGGACTGGCGGGAGATCCTGGTACCTGGGGAGATCCCATGGGACTGGAGGGAGATCCTGGTACCAGGGAGAGCCCATGGGACTGGAGGGAGATCCTGGTACCGGGGAGTGCCCATGGGACTGGAGGGAGATCCTGGTACCAGGGAGAGCCCATGGGACTGGTGGGAGATCCTGGTACCAGGGAGAGCCCATGGGACTGGAGGGAGATCCTGGTACCTGGGAGAGCCCATGGGACTGGCGGGAGATCCTGGTACCGGGGAGAGCCCATGGGACTGGAGGGAGATCCTGGTACCAGGGAGAGCCCATGTGACTGGAGCGAGATCCTGGTACCTGGGAGAGCCCATGTGACTGGAGCGAGATCCTGGTACCTGGGAGAGCCCATGGGACTGGCGGGAGATCCTGGTACCTGGGGAGATCCCATGGAACTGGATAGAGATCCTGGTACCTGGGAGAGCCCATGGACTGGAGGGAGATCATGGTTCCAGCTGATTTCTCCAGGAAAGAAAAAGATTTTCTAAAATAAACCAGGAAATAAAAGAAAAATGAAATGCAAGAAAGTGTAATTACTTTTTTCTGTTGAAATTCTGCTGTAATTCTTTGCAGAAAAAGTAGTGCACATTTGTCAGCGTGACTGGTACATGACTTTGCAGGATTAGTACTTAAACCCAGCTAATGGATGTTTTGGAGTGTGCTTGTGCAACTGGGTGGCAGGAAGAAATCTTGAAACTATTGCTTAATACATCACATTGTTTGAGTCATAAAAGAGTGCTTTGTTTTAGAGGGGTTGTTTTCACTGCAGGGGGCCCTCTGTAGGAAATGAGAAACTGATTTTACTGCATTCTTTGCTCTTGCTGCTCCTCTCTTGCTCATGCTCGCTCCTCCTCCTCCTCGGTTTTGGCCGCTTTTTTGACTTGTCTAATATTTTCTTTTATACGTTTTTGAAACCAGACCAAGTGAATTAACTGCCGAAGGAACAACGACTGGGTCATTATATGGCTGTGTCACAGTCCCTACTACTGTTTCCTTGCGGTTTCATTTTTACTGGGGTGGGAAAAGCTAGTCAATGTATTGCAGGGTCAACAGCAAAGTGCAGATTAAATTTCAGCTATTTCCACAAAACACATTGTGGCTTTAGTGGAGGAGACTTATTATTATGCTGATTATTTACTTAAACTTTCTGATTGGCCGATTGTCACCGGTTCTGTGCTATTCATGGGAACTGTGTGTGACAAGAATGTGCAACCACCTACAATCAATCCATGAATTGATACTGCAACATTTGCTTTCTAAATAAGCTCTTCAGTGAATGTAGTGTTCATTAGTTTAAACAAAATGAAAATGAAATTAATATAAAATATTAGTATGTTTTAATCCTACAATTCTAGTTAGTTTTAAACAAAAATCCTATTGGTGTTGTCCAATTGAAATCAAATTTTAATAAATCAATCAATATTTTTATGTGTTCGGGAACTTTCACAAAGCTATACTTACGTATGTGAGTGAACAGCACCATTTGCACAAGGTTGCCCTTTCTCTTGCTCTGCACAGGCTCCCGCTCGTCACACCTACAGTGTTGCCCTTTCTCCTCTGCCTCTGTGACATGGACCTACGCACTGCAATCATTATTGTTGTTAACTGCAAGCCACAGGGATGGCCTGTTATTCTGCATCCTGGAAACAAAACAGACAGCAGCCCATAATGACTTTGCTCGTTCTCACAAGTTTTGATCAAATGCCCTCTGGTAGAAATAGGTAAAGCCGGCAAACACTGTGGGGGTTGAAATTGGATCAATCCCTGCGCTGGAACAGGTAGGCCCGAGGCTCGATCGAAATTGTACCTCGGGCCTCATGTACAGTAGACTGGCGAGCTGCGAACATCAATTTTGGGCCATTGTGACGCCGACAATGGCCCTTGGGTAGGCCCTGGGAGGGGGGATCTGTAGTGGCCCGAGCAAAGGCTGGCAAAGTTCTTCGGGACTGCTGTGGAGCCGGGAGGAGCACTCCTGCCCCTCCACATAGTATAAAAGCCGACACACTCGGAGCTGAGGGCAGCGTAGACCCATGAAAATGTGGGTCTACGGATATGCCGAAGGATTAAGGAAGCCAGCTTCCATCGATACAGAAACTGGGTCTCCGGATTTCAACAGCAGAGTCCAGCACAACTGGCAGCTGATTACAGTGTTAAAAAGGCAAGAGCAATACATGGAGGTCCCTCTCCTTAGACAGGAACAGTGAAGACACACGTCTAAAAAGCACCTTAACCGGGTCAATTGGTGCCAGTTCACAGATTGGATTTGGTGAGGGAAGACAGCTGCTGTCTTTCAGGGAAGTTCTTTTCTATGTTTCTATGATGTAATCTGTTGATAAAAGAGCTAGGAAAGGGTTTCCATAGTAGGTAAGTAGACAATCTCGATCAATACACTATAAAACTCAATTTAAGTAGAAGAATATCAACATTTTTTTATTATGTTGTGATTTTAGTATCAAGTACAACAGACTCCAGGCATTCGGCCTTTGGGGATTGATAGAGTTGTTTACACACTTCTGGCCTTATAACGAGATCGGTACAGGTCATGTCTATTATATTACATTCTGCTGCTCTTGTTTTCCCAAGGAACATATTCAGCACATGCCTGCCACATATCAGGATCCTGAACAGCAGAACCAAGTTACAGCCAGACCTTGTCATGCCACAAGTTCTTAAAAGCAGTTAAAAGGTGGCCAATCATTGCTCCAATAGCAGTAGAATTTACTCGTAATCCATCAGGAAAACTCAATTTTATAACCGAATCACAAATAGTGGGTTAGCAATTCATTTAAAAATAAGTCTTGCACAGCAAGAAGTCTCATAAACCATTTTCCCTATTAGGAAGAAATTAAAAACGATGTTAATGATCATTAATAAAGACAAATCAAACCTTTACACTGTACAGTGTTTTTATCTTCAGTACACAGCTGATGTGACGCAATTTTAGTTAGAAAAATGCTGCTTTATATTTACAATATCGGGCAGATTAGAATTGCCTGAGGAACCGTGCTCCCCAATAGGAAGCTCGCGATCTGGAGGCAGGAAATGATTGCGAAGGGCCTCCAGCAGCATCTTAAAGGGAAGGTGTATTGGGGCCGGGACTAAAAAGAAGCAGGACTTTAGAGCAGGAGGCAACATGTGTGCAGAACCTACAGCAGCAGCTACATGAAATATTAAAGCACAAAAGTACTTTAAAGTACAAAACCCACACAGCTCCATTCAACTTTTCCTGACAGTAGCTGAGGGTCCCTTTAATGATGATTATTGCTGGGGGTGGCCATCTCCTGTCTTAAATGCAGCAGTTGATCTGGATTTGCATAGATGTCTGAGCATCCTGCCAGAACAGAGGTTTGCCCGAAATTCCGGACAGACGGCGACAGGGTGGTAAGTCACTGCAACTACCCGCTGCTTTATTTTGGTCCTGTTGCTGCCCTGCTTATAAGCTGCAACCACTTGGGGAGCACCCACTAGGAGCACGAGAGCAGGTAGAAGAGCGCTAGGGCGTTTCACCAGGGTGAGCAGCAGTTAATGGCACAGCTGATTGGCTGATGTTGCACATGCCACCCGCTGCAGCCTGGAATGAACCCGGGACATAAATGTTCACGGCCACCGACAAAGGTGTACGGGACCTTGTGCTTGGGCTGTAGTTGATGGCGCAGCAGACGACAGAGCTCGGTGACAGCCTCCCTGGTAAAGCAGAGCCTCCTCGCACACTACTCCTTGCTGAACATAAGAACATAAGAAATACGAGCAGGAGCAGGCCATTCGGCCCCCCGAGCCTGCTCCGCCAATTAATGAGATCATGGCTGATCTGATTTTGGCCTCAACTCCACTTTACTGCCTGTTCCCCATAACCCTTGACTCTACTGTTGCTCAAAAAATCTGTCTATCTCAGCCTTGAATATATTCAATGACTCAGCTTCCACAGCTCTCTGGGGTAGAGGATTCCAAAGATTCAAGACCCTCTGAGAGAAGAAATTCCTCCTCATCTCCATTTTAAATGGGTGAACCCTTATTCTGAGACTATACTCCCTCGTTCTAGATTCCCCCACGAGGGGAAACATCCTCTCCGCATCTACCCTGTCCAACCCCCTCGGAATCTTATATGTTTCAATAAGATCACCTCTCATTCTTTGAACTCCAATGAGCTGCAAGGGAGAAGTTCTGGCCCTATATACTTCTCTCAAGCTGCCGGTCCCTGGACTCTAGCCTGCTCCATCTCCTCCTCCTCTTTCAGACACAATGTCAGTGCAAGCACCTAAATCATTGAAGCAAATTAGAGGTTTGCCAGAAGCACCTCTTTGAAACCTCCCTGCTGACTCATCAAATTACTTTCACAAAGGATTACTGTCAATTCTAGCAGCCTAAACTCCCCGAAAGCTCAAAAGCAGAACAGCAGCAGTCCAAATAAATGTGACAAGCGAGTTACCCGAGAGTAGGTGATGGTGCTTTTAAATATTGCTAGAAGGGGCACCCTCCAGGTTGTTCCTGCCCATGATTTCTGTGACTGGTTTTTAGAATTGGTGAATACGATGCCAGTGTAGCTGAAAAGGGCATTTTGGTCCTAAAACAAATGCACGAAATTATTTAGCATGCTTATATAGGCCGATTTTAGCGGGGGACGCTAGACGCCTAAACGAAATGCCAACGGGCGAATTATGTGCACAAAATGGGTGACTGGGATCGCAAATCAACTTTCAGTGCCGTAGCGTTCATTTTTAGAGGTGAAATGGGAGTTCTCAAGTCCCCCCACCACCCCTATTTCTAAAAGACGCCCATGTGAAATGGGTGTCCTACTAGGGAATCAGCTGATTTAATAGGTACGGGTAATTGAATCGGCAATATTTCAGTCAATTTTTGATCTTTTCTGATCATTTTCTCTGTTTTTCCTCCTGGGACTTAGGTTCTCATGAGACTTTGTGCTAATTGTTCAATTTTTCTTGCCCTCACACCATTACTGGCACTAATGGGAATGTCCGTATCTGATCTGTTTAGAAGAAGAGTGCTGGGGGACAAAGAGCCAATGGAGGTCAGCAAGGACAGGGATGGTGGATATGCAGGACTTTGCGTGGAATAGGATGGGCCTGCTGAACTTTAGATCAGTTGTAGTTTGTGAAGGGTAGAGCTGGGAAAGTTGGCAAGGAGAACATTTGAGACATTGAGCCTTGAGAGGACAATGATGTGGATGAGGGTTTACCCAGAGAAGGGGCTGAGGTAGGGACGCAGCGGGGGTGATTTAGGTGATTCAATGTATATAGGGTCTGAAGCTCAGGGTTGAACCAGACATAGAGACTGCATACCTGTGGGTTCAGTCTGAGCTAGCAGGCGGGAGGGAAATGGAATCAATGCATGAAATGCAACATTGCTGGCAAGAGACAAACAGGATTGCTTTTGGTCTTGCAATAGCTGAGCTGGAGAGAAGTTCTGACCCATTCAGAACTTGATGTCCGAGAGGTTAATGGGCAGTATGGCGACAATTATGGAATCAGATGGAGGGCGCAGGGAGGTAGAGCTGAAAGTCACCAGCGTACATAAAGAAAGTGACTCCATGTTTGCGGATGATGTCGCTGAGGGGCAGCATTGCTCAAGATAGGAGAGCATGGTGAAAAACCATCCAGGAAAGCACCTCCTACTACGAGGCCCGTCTGATACTGAATGTAAACGCCAGCTGAGGAAGTCTTGCCTGAAAAATCAAGATCCTGAACTGAGTATATCTGGGATCCGCTGATCACTCTGTGGAAACTCATTCCGAGCAAAAGTCGGTCATCTCAGAACTCACTGCCGAAAATGAGATGAAATCTTTGCTGTCGAAGCACGAACGACGAGGTAAGCAATAGGAGGGGGCCACGGATAGAGCGTTGGGGCTCACTCGAGGTGACCATGCAGGCATGGGAGGAGATTAACCGATTCTCTCGGCAATCGCCATACTCTTTTACAGAATGGCACTGCAGAAATGCTACTTGCAGAAAGCCTGCCCTCGGTTTTCCTGGGCGGACCTTGCACCTCACCTGTGACCAGCATGAAACGTGGGAAAGCTGGTTGAACGGGGGAGTGACAAGTGACAGCTGCATTTACTTGTCATCTAAGTGGCTGCAATTTTTTTCAGGCACTCCTATCTACTCGTATGTGAAATGGAGGCAGGCAGGCAGGTGGAGCGGGGGCAGGATGTAATTCGGGAGTTGTGAGTCAGTGTTCAAATTTCCTGCATTTTGCACACTTTGGGTGCGAGACCCAGCAGAATCACCCCTTTTATTTCAGGTTCACTTATAGTATGAAATTACAGTAATGGCCCTCCCTCAAATATTATTTAGTTGAATAAACACAATTTTAGCCCTTACTCATCAATGGGCTTTGCTTTATTATTTCCCTTTTGTGGTTGAGTTCCTACTTTCCTGTGCACCTAATAACACTTTCAACTCTTTATTTTACTTCACTGCATCCTTCAATAATAGCACTTTATCTAATGTGGCCAAGCAGGTGGTAACTTCAAGAAAGCAAGTGATTCTTATTGGCCCAAATTTGGGAGTTTACAGATGGACTATGAGACTCCAGCTTGTTCTTTGAATAGTAACCCTTGTTCGCCAGAGTTTTCAATATTAGTAACGAGGCCACCTCCAGCAGCCAATCAACACGGGCTGTAATTAAATTATAAGGACATTCTTAGCCTGGTCTGCTGCTGCATCAGTAAGTGGGGGGCACTGGATCAACTTCTGGAGCCAGGCAGGCTTGCCAACAATAATTTTCCTCGTCCCTGTGGACCGACGAGGCCTGGAGCAGACTCCAAGTTTCTCCGAGCCTGGCTGCTCAATTTAAGCTCACTGAGAGAGTGCCTGAAAAGGGTCATAGAAACCTAGATAAATACACTTCTTGTTGCAGGCTGCTCAAAATAGCCAGACCCCAGAAAAATGATCTCATTCCTGTTTTATTATTACTTTTGCCAGATTTTTTTTTTCTCTGCTCGTTGGTATTGAAGCAGAAAAGTAACCAAGCAGAATTTGTTTCATCAAAAAGCTACTTCTTTTTCTTCACCTGGCACTGAACGTGGCACTTAAGTGGAGCTTGTTTGAAATGTTTATCAAAGATATTTGGCATTGTTTTATACAACACAAGACTAACCAATTATACAAAAGCAAAACTAACTGAATTGGCTGTTGGTCATTTGCCTCACGGAAACATTTCTGACTGATTCATTTTAATAGTAGACTGGTTTTGTATAAATAAATTGGTTATTGGAACCCAGATTTCATTAATCCCTGTGCAATGTGTCACTGTTGCATGATATAACATTTTCTCTGTGTAGCGTTCTAATAAATAAAATAGACAAAATGTCCTCAGTTTAATGTGCCACTCTCTACAGCAGTGTTAATGTGGCTTCCAAAGGGAGCATTATTGTGAGGGGTTATCGTTCTTGTTTTAAAAGCAACTTCTTGCGACATGAACTACTTCACTGATATATTCCAAAAATGTGTCCTTACATGCAGCGTTCAGTTTCATGCTGTGAAAATGATTGTAACAGCTACTGCAATGTAGAGACGGCAGGGATTGTTTGTTTTTTGGATAATTAAATAATCCTTTAATAGCAGATGGCTCAGTGAGTAAATGTGATGTGCAGCATACCGCTGAATTATGCAGTCTTACCAGATACCAGAATTATCCTTAGTAGAAACAGAAAATGCAGGAAATACTAAGCAGGTGAAAGGATCCTTGATCTGTGCCGAGATAGCCAGTTTTAGTTGGGGCAACAGTGGGAGACAACTGTTCGCCTCCGTGTCTCTGGGACCAAGGTTCTTATTCCTGGTGAACATCTGTGTTAGAAGTGCACCTGTGGATGTTGGGTGCAGACAGGGTCAAGGTTTGATTGCGAAGGCCCCCAGGATGAAATAGAACATTGATATACACTGCTGAGGCTCACACAAGAACAATGACCTCTGGATGACATACTAGAGACATAGCCAAACATTCGCCAATACCTCCAGAGGGTGGGGTTAAGGTGAAAATAATCAAAGTAAAAAAATTTTGATGCAGAAATACACAACCATAAGGGAACCACCTGATGTAAGAAAACTACTAGGAACTTGGTCTGAGTATTAAACAAGGCTTTAATCAACTGTTTTCCAACATGGAGATCTAGTTGTGTCCTTCACTAGTTCTGTTAAAGAATGTCCTGCACAAGCTGGGCCTATGCCCGAATATTTATACTCTCCCTGGACAGTGCCACCAGCAGGCTGCCCAGTATTATTACATAAGTCATTTTCACATGAATGACAAGATTCATGTCACCACCCATAGTGAAAAACTAATACGTTAAATTGGTATTAGTTTTTCCTCCTGGCTGGCCTCCCACATTCCACCCTACATAAACTTGAGGTCATCCAAAACTTTGCTGCCTGTGTCCTAACTCGCACCAAGTCCCGTTCACCCATCACCCCTGTGCTCGCTGACCTACATTGGCTCCCGGTTAAGTGGCGCCTCGATTTCAAAATTCTCATCCTGGTTTTCAAATCCCTCCATGGCCTCGCCCCTCCTTATCTCTGTAATCTCCTTCAGCCCCGAGATATCTGTGCTCCTCTAATTCTGCCCTCTTGAGCATCCCTGATTATAATCGCTCAACTATTGGTGGCCGTGCCTTCTGTGGCCTATGCCCTAAGCTCTGGAATTCCCTGCCTAAACCTCTCCACCTCGCTACCTCTCTTTCCTCCTTTAAGACCTTCCTTAAAACCTACCTCTTTGACCAAGCTTTAGGTCATCTGCCCTAATTTATCCTTATGCGGATCGGTGTCAAATTTTTTGCCTTAAAATATTCCTGTGCAGTGTCTTGGGATGTTTTACCATGTTAAAGATGCTATATAAACACAAGTTGTTGTTGTATCTAACTGAATGGAACAGTAATCATATTATAATGAAGTTGCCATCCGTCTACACCCAGAATCCAGGCCGAGAAATTTGTCTCGAGAAGTGGTGCAAAACGGGCTGTATCAGATTGGCTGGCCGTTATACACAGCGCCTGATAATCAGTTCCATTGTCTCCAATATCAGGCTCTGCGTATTACGGGCGGCTGACCTGATTCCGCCTGCTTTATGAGATGAATTTCTAGGCCCTAATCTTTTAGTTGTTCAGCCTAAAATCTATTGTGGGAGAAATTTGGTTGGGGCGCTAACTTTTGAAATCTTGAAAAATTAGTGGCAGGCGCTAATGATTGTGAGCTTGCAGTAAATTGTCTGTTCGCGCTCCAGGAAGGAAGTGGAGCGCTAAATCAAGCGCTGTCACGTCCCTTGGAGCACTAAAGCCAACAAGAGGGTCAGTAGTGGGGGCAGCGCTGTCCAATGTCGAGGATAGCGCTGCTGGGAATGGAGGCTCCTTCCCTCCTTTAAAGGGAAGGGTCATCGCTGCAGGCTCTGCATTGAAACGAGCTCCCTCATCGCCGATGGCAGCCGCGATCTGACACGATCAGCCCCAAGCACTCTGGCAGAGTGCAGGGCTGATCGATCGCGGCCGAAGAAAATGCTGAAAAATGGACGTAAGGCATTAAGAACATTTATTATTCACGCAACCATCATCACCTTTAAATACCGCTCCCCAAGCAGCCGACCTCCCTGACGACGCCTCCTACAGCTGTCGGTTTTGTCGCCCGGCGATGCTGCAGGGGGCGGAACCAAATTTCGGGTCCAGGGTGCAACTGGGGCGACGCGCAGCATGATGATGTCACGATCTCTGGGCGCAGGAGATCGTGGCGCTAGGGGTTGCCGCCGCCGCAAACCTCGATGGGAATTTCGCGGGTGTCGGCACTCTCACCGTGCCTGGTTGCAAAGTCGGTAGCGCCCTGTTATCGCCCCCTCCAAGACGCTAACGGAAGGCGTAAAAGAGGCAAAATTCTAGCCCTTTGTGTCTCGTGGATTAATGGGAACTGACTCCAGACTTACAATCTGTCTATGCAGGAATGGAAACTTTTAATTAAAGTTTCTGTAATATTAAAATGACATCTATTCCCCCCTTCTTATAGTTTCTTTGATTGTCTAACCATAATGTTTAGTTTACTAAATTTATTTCCTTCTTGAGCCATACGCTGGGCTGGATTTTTCCAACCTTGGCGGGTACGGGGCGGGTGACATCGGTGGCATGTGAGGACCTTGCATCTGTCTCGATCCTGGCCTCCAACAAGATATTCCTTTGATGGCGCATGTTAAGCCCCGCCCTGCGAGATTCCTGGCCAATTAATAGGAAGCGGGTCTGATGATGTCATTTGATGATGCCTCACCAGCCAGTTTCCTTAAAGGGACCATGTCCAAATTGATCTTGACAGTTGTGCTGTCAGTGTTCTGCAGCATTGAGGCACAAAGGTGCATGGCTGCACCCAGGCTCTCATGACTCCCTCCATATTCTTATGGAGGGAGTCACGGCACGCAGGGAGGTTCTCTTCTCTTCCAATGGGCGGAAGGCACCTCCCCAGGACACTAACGCAGCCTGGTTGCACATTGCACAGGAGGGCACAAGCAGGGATGTTGTCAGGAGGACCAGGCTGCAGTGGTGCAAACCTTTCAATGATCTCAGTAGATCACAAAACGTTACTGCAAAGCCTCACTCAACCTCATCCTGCTGTGCCACTCATCACAACCCATCACTCTGCCTTCCCAACCCTAGTCCTGCACATCCTTTCTCACACCAACTTACCTTGCACCTCCACCCATCTCTGTCTGTCTACATTATCACTTCCCCATCTCACTAGCCACCCCTCACACTCACCCTCATCCTTGTCCAATCATACCAACTAACAACACACAAGGTTAGCCACTTGGGTGTTATCGCCAATGTTCATGTAAAGTTTCTGTTAATGTCAAACAATGAAATCTTTATTTTCAACACTTTCCCTTCTTGGACAGGTTTGTGTGCACCTTTGGACATGGCTTAGTGAGTTGCAGTGAATGGTGAGACATAACGGTACCCCCCGCAATGCTGATGAGTGTGAAAGGAATGGCTTGGACATTGCAGGGATGCTTTATGGTGTTGGTGTGGGGTGGTGCCAACCTGGCGCATCATATGTCAGCCAGGGTGTACAGCGTCAAGTGAAGTAAATCTGGCCATGGTGAGGACATCCCTGGCCTCCCGGGCAGCAATGTGCTCGGGTACTGATGCCCTCTGTCCTGTGCAGCATCAGGTGATTGCGGAGAAGGTTGGTGCTGCTGGTGTGCCCGGTGATGTTGGTGTTGGGACTGATCGTGGTGGGATTCTGAGGACCAAGGTGAGATTTTTTCAAGGGCTGCTGATGGAATAGTTGGCAGCTGAAGTTGAGATGACAGAAGCGATCTGTCAATGGTGAGAGAGGTTGCTCCAAGGAGGTGACAGTGGATAGAGAGTTTGCTCCAAACACTTCAAACCTCCATAAAGCTGAAAAGTGTTTCCAAATCCTGAAGGCTCCAGCCTCTAAGATTGGCAAGTGACCAGCTGTGAAATGGTAAGTTTTATATCACTTTTGCAGCTGTCATCTATTCACAGCAATGGAGAGTTGTTTAAAACCCAACACACTTACCTGGCGTGATCCCCGCGCAACGGGAACCTCGTGGAAATTTGGGAAAATGGATTGTACCAACACCAGTTTGCCTATCGTGCAAACAGATCAACGGAGGATGAAATCACAACTGCTCTACACTCGGCACTGAATCACTTAGATGGTAAGGAGACCTACATCAGAATGCTGTTCATAGACTACAGCTCAGCATTCAACACTATCCCCCAACAAGCTGGCCACCAAACTCCAAACTCTTGGCCTGAACACTTCCCTCTGCAACTGGACCCTGGACTTCCTAACAAACAGACCCCAGTCTGTCAAATTAGGTAACCACACCTCCCCCCCGCTCCTGACCCTGAACACGGGGGCCCCACAAGGGTGTGTGCTGAGCCCCCTCCTCTACTCCCTCTTCACCCACGACTGTGTGGCTGTTCATGGTTCCAACACCATCATCAAGTTTGCGGATGATACCACGGTAGTAGGCCAGATCACCAACAACGATGAGTCAGCCTACAGGGAGGAGGTCCAGCATCTCGTGAAGTGGTGCGCCGATAACAACCTGGCCCTTAACATCAAGAAAACCAAAGAAATCATTGTGGACTTCAGGAAGTCTAAAGGCAGAAGTCACACCCCCATCCACATTAATGGGGCTGTGGTGGAAAGGGTGGACAGCTTTAAGTTCCTCGGAGTCCACATCACGGAAGACCTCTCCTGGTCCCTCAATACCTCCTCTCTGGTGAAGAAGGCCCAGCAGTGCCTATATTTCCTAAGGAGGCTGAAGGGATGTAACCTGTCACCCCTGATCCTCTCTAACTTTTACCACTGCACAAGAGAGCATCCTGACAAACTGTATCACAGTATGGTATGGCAGCTGTAGCTACTATGACCAGAAAGCCCTGCAGCGGGTAGTCAAAACTGCCCAACGCATTACCGGCACCCGGCTACCGACCATAGAGCACATATACCAGAAACGCTGTTTACGGAGGTCACGTTCCATCATCAAAGACCCTACCCACCCCAGCCACAGTCTGTTCGCCCTCCTGCCATCTGGGAGACGCTACAGATGCATTCGCACCCGTACGACCAGATTTAGGAACAGCTTCTTTCCCAGGGCTGTCATCCTACTGAATTCCACAAATAAACTCTAAAGCCTGCACATCTGCCAATGCACTTTATTATGGTTATGTTTATGTAATGTATTACAAGCCAAATGTATGTTGAATGTTTAAATGTCTTAATCTAAATGTACACTCTCGGGAGCCGCAAGCCTACATTTCGTTGTACTGCACTTGTGCACTAACAATGACAATAAAAGTTGATTTGATTTGATTTGATTGTACCTGGTAAAATGCTGATCAAATTGCTTTACACACACTCTCTTAACTATCTGAATTGCCTGGCCCGTCGCTTAGTGCCGGGTCTGCAAAGCGCAGGCAGAACCGGCACTAGGGAAACTCACAAGGAGGCGGGTTCAGAGCGGGATACCGGCCTGCAGTCAATCATTTGGATTTTGACAGCAGACCCGCCTCCGAACCCGCCCTCTGAGCGCTGGCAAAATTCCGACCAACATTATAAAGTGCCTTTGCTCCCAGACTTCTCCCAATATACCTCTGAAATTGTTTATAGTTGCCTGAGAGCAACCCAGGCTGGCCATAATTTTGTTCTTCATTCCCATGCTTTCTGTCATCACCTGGGGAAAGGTTGAAAGCGCAAATCTATGTCCTAGCACAGTCTGCTATTGAGAGTTTGAAATTTCAAATGTACCTCAATCCCACTATCGCCCATTTCCTCGTGGCCAGTTTTATACAGGCATTGGTAGAGGCTTGGGAGCGCTATCTGCACTCTCGGCAAATGCATGGTATATGGCATAGGAAGACCTAGAGGAGGAGCAAAATGCATTTATTTTGAAGGCTTTAACAAAATAAAAGTTTATATATAAAATGATAATGTTTGGATCAGCGTAGGCAAACGAAGATACATGGCAGGTAAAAGTAGTCGAGAAGGGTCGCGAAGGGCTGGATCTATCAGGTAAGGGCCTTTATTACGAGTGGTTAGGATTTGGAATGTGCTGCCTGATAGGGTGGTGAAAACAGATTCAGTAGTAGCTTTGAAAAGGGAATTGGACAAATACTTGGAGAAAAAAATCGCCGGGATATGGGGAAAGTGCAGGGAAATGGGACTAACCGGATTGCTCTTCGAAAGAGCCAGCAAAGACTCGATGGGCCGAATGGCTTCATTCTGTGCTGTACTTTTCTACGATTCTATGATTTAAAGAGCATTGATTCTAGTTCAGCTACAGGAACTATCGCAATAGCTCATTCTATTTGTAATATTTAGCAATCAGTTCCAAGCCAGTCTCATAACCTGAAAAGGCAGAGAACACTAGATATTATTAGAGTATCTTTAATCACACTCTTAATAAATGTTGAGGAAGCAATAACTTCAAGAATGACGGAGTGAATTGAGTATATAATTCACACCGACGTTATGGCCCAGATTTTGCTGGTGTCGTGTTAGTTAGACTTGTTCGTGCATGTTTAGGTTTTTTAATTTTTTGCCCACAAAGTTGCTGGAAGTGTGAGCTGATAACAGCACAGCGAGGGCAACAAGGCATCTGGGACCTTGGTGAACAACGGGAGAAAAAGTGTATCTCCTTAACCAATGATATTAAAGGATTGAGAAATAAACAGAGGAAGGACTGAGAAGGAGAGTTCAATAAAAAGAAAGACTTGTATTTATATAGCGGCTGTCACGACCACAGGATGCCCCAAAGCGCTTTACACCCAATGAAGTCGCCACTGTTGTAATGTAGGAAATGCGGCAGCCAATTTGCGTACAGCAAGGACCCACGAAGAGCAATGTGATAATGACCAGATATTCTGTTTTATTGATGTTGGTTGAGGGATAAATATTGGCCAGGATACCGGGTCGAACTCTCCTGCTCTTAGTGCCATGGGATCTTTTACATCCACTCGCGAGGCCAGACGTAGCCTCGGTTTAATGTCTCATCTAAAAGATGGCACATCTGACAGTGCAGCACTCCCTCAGTACTGCATGGGAGTGTCAGCCTGGATTATGGGCTCAAGTCTCTGGAGTGAGAAAAGAGACAGAAAGGAAAAGTAACAAAAATAATGTAAACATTTTAAATTTGACCTTTTTAAAATCACCAACAACAATTCCCAACCTGAAGGAATGAGACTCAAGACTTCTAATTGTTCATTTTCTGGGCCAAAGAGGTTGATTGGATGTCATTAATAATTATCACGTTAAAAGGGTACTTACGCTGTTAATTACTAGACTTACATTTCTGTGGCGATTTTAATGGGCAATGAATGTGCAAGTGCAGTAACTTCATGAAAATTTGGGGAGGTTAAATGTGAGATGTTATTTTCATGAAGCTAATGGCGGAGCGGCACAAATCATCCAGCAACTTGTGGCGATTCACAATTCACGGTGTATCTCTTCCTCGCCACGAGTTGCTGGCTGATTTACACATTAATAATGGCGCGCAGCGTTCACGTGCTGTTATTTTTTCAGCAAATCCCAGACCATTGTGTATTGGTCACACCAGTGCAAAAGTTACACCTGGGACTTTATTAAGAGTGACTGCCAGTCAAAGGTCAACTGCATTGGTGCAGTAAATCACAGACGCAGGCTGTCAGCTCATTAAAATCTGAATGAAGACATGTTTCATTTGATAACTCACTGTAACTCCCAGCAGGAGAAAGATGACATGAGAATCCTGGGGGGCGAGGTGGTGGGTGGGAGGGGGTGGTGGCATGATCGAGCACAGAGAGAAGAAAAACTAAGAAATACTTAATAATTAAATGTAGGGAAGAGTGAGTATTGTAATGAGGAGCAACTTCATAACAAGGGTTTAATCCCCGTTTAATTTTCAGAAAAAAGATTGTTATGTCTTCTAGCGCTCATAGTGCTTTGTAAAGACGACTCTGGACTCGGTAGTTTGTAATTATAACTACTGTTTTATTTGTGTTGTAATGGCTGCCTGCCGCATGGTGCGGGGTGATATTTTCGAAGTCCTGTGCGGTGCCTGCGCACTACTTTCCCAGCATCGTAGTGCTGCTACACTTGATTTTAGTGTTAGTACACTTGTACAATGTAGTCCCAACATAACTATGTAACATCCCTCTTTCCCAACAAAACTAATTACATCAATTTTCTATTTTACAATGTTTCCAATTGAATAACATTAACAAAATACAGAACGTGAGCTTTCTTTGCTCAATTTATATACAGATATTTGTCCATGTTGTTTTACTGTTCTGTGCGAATTATAATTGTCTTTATAATTATTCGCGATACCGCTCAGGTGGTTGTATGTTACTCCTCCATCTTGTGGACTTGGCTGTAACTATTCCTTTCTGCGGTGTTTTGGTGTGTTCTTTTCTTGTTGCCGGTGCTGTCATGTTTGGCTCTGGAGTGTGCATGTTTGCAGTTGTTGTATTTGAGGTGTTTGTTTCTGGCGTTTATATTGCTTTCCGTGTCTGGTACCCTAACTGCTGTTAATGTTGTCCGCTGTTTGACAGCTTCAGGTGAGGGTCTGATATGGATCCTGTTTCGCCTGTATTGGTTTCCAGGTTCTGTCTCTACCAAGTAAGATCTTGGAGTATCAGCTTTTCCGATAACCTTGGCTGGACTCCATGTTCTCAACAACGGATCTTGTATATGCACTGATTGCCCATTTAGCAGCTCCGGTAGTGGTTTTGCATGCTTGTTATAGTGTGTGCTCCCCGTAGCTTGTGTTTCCATCAGCTTCTGCCGAATGTCCTCTTGGTCCTGGGGAGGATATACCTTTGCTGGTAGAGTTGTTTTGTATTTTCTACCGTTTAGTAGTTCTGGTAATTTCGAGTCTGCTCTCAAAGGTGTCGATCTGATTGCCAAAAGGGCGAGGTCTTGGTCTCCTCCCATCTCCTTGCTTTTAATGAGCTCTTTTGATTGTTTGGATCTGTCTTTCAATAAATCTGTGTCCCCTTGGGTAATGTGGGGATGAGGTAATTATTTTAAATCCATATTTTCCAGCCAGTGCTCTGAATTCGCTGGAGGTGAATTGTGTCCCATTGTCGCAGATGACCTTCTCTGGGATGCCCTGTTCTGCGAATAAGTTTTTCGCAATTTTTGTGATTGTTGTGGCTCTAATGTCGTTTATCCTTCTGACAAAAGGAAATTTTGAGTAGTAGTCTGCTACTATGATGTACCACTCCTGGTTGCACAGAAACAGATCTGTTCTGACCGTGTGCCATGGTCTCGGGGATATTTCCATTTGAATCATCTCCTCCTTCTGCTGTGTGTTTCGGTATTTCTGGCATATGCAGCATGTGGAGACCATTTGTTCTATGCTTTTGTACATGCCTATCCAGTACACAGCTGATCTGGCTCTTAGTTTACATTTCTCCATCCCCATATGGCCTTGGTGTATTAAGTGGAGAAGTTCCGTTTGCATCGTTTTTGGTATTATGATTCTTGAGCCAGTAAGGAGAACACCGTCCTCCACTGAGATGTCGTCTCTGATTGTCCAGGACTGACGGATTTGGTTTTGGACCTGCTGGATCTTCTCCGGCCACCCCTGTATTACCTGTTGCATGAGTAGTAGCAACTCCTCTTTACCAGTCTCCTCTTGAATTTGGCTAAGCTTTGTGGGAGTAACATTTACGAGGTGGTGTATTTTTACTGTCCGGCCCTTCATCTCGTGTTTTTCGTGTGGTGACAATCGAGACAATGCATCTGCCAGTGCCATTTCTTTCCCTGGCCGGTATTTTAATTCGAAGTCGTAACTTTGGCGTCTTAACAGTAACCTTTGCAGTCTTGCTGGGGCCTTGCTTAGGTTTTTCTTGTAAATTTGTTCGAGTGGACGATGGTCACTCTCTACCTCGAATTTTCTTCCGTATAAGTAGGTGTGGAACTTTTCGCATCCGTATACTACTGCCAATAGCTCTCTTTCGATGTTTGCGTATCTTGTCTCTGCTGATGTCAATGCCTTCGATGCGAAAGCTATTGGTTTTCCTTCCTGCACGAGGGCTGCCCCTAGCCCCCTGGTAGAGGCATCTACCTGTAGGGTGACAGGTTTTTTTCTATCGTAATAAGACAGGCTGGTTTCTTTACATAATAATTCCTTTAGGTGTTTGAAGTTCCTCTCATGGGATTCTGACCATTGGTATTCGGTGTCTTCTTTTAGTAATTCTCTTAGGTTCGCTGTGTAGTCTGACATGTTCGGGATGAAAGAGCTCATATACTGGACCAAGCCGAGGTAGATTCTCAGCTCCTTCTTGTCGTTTGGAGGTTTCATCTCTGCTATCGCCTCGACCTTTTCGGGATTAGGCTTGACACCCTCCGGTGTGTAGATCATGCCAAAACATTTGCATTTCATACTTTTAACGATGCTATTCTCGGCGTTCAGCTTGATGCCAGCCGTTCTGGTGTGCTCCATGGCCTCGTGCAAGTGCACGTCGTGGTCTCTTTCATTTGATCCGTAAACTTGGATGTCATCAGCGATTCCAATGGCTCCTTCACAGCCTTTGTATGTTTCATCGATCTTTTGTTGGAAGATGTCTTGGCTGACTTCCAACCCGAATGGCAGCCGCAGGAATTTATAACGCCCCAATGGTGTATTAAAAGTCGTCAGGTTAGTTGATTCTTCGTCCAATTTTACGTTCCAGTAGCCGTTTCTGGCATCCAGTTTGGAGAAGACTTTGGCGCCTGCCAGTGCTGGTGTGATTTCTTCTAATGTTGGTGTGGGGTAGTGGTCCGGCTTTATTGCCTGGTTTAAGTCTTTGGGGTCCAGACAGATTCTGAGCCGCCCGTTCGGCTTTTCCCGTACCACAATCGCGTTTACCCAGTCTGTGGGTTCAGTGACCTTTGCGATTATTTCTTTCTCTTCCATTTCTTTTAGTTCGGTGTATAATTTTTCTTTTAGCTCGATGGGTATTTTTCTTGGAGCGTGGATGACGGGTTTTACCTCTGGATCTATTGTTATATGGTACTTGAACTCCCCGAAGCATCCTACAGTGTCATCAAAACATTCTGGATACATGTCCATCAAATGTTTCGTGTCCATGATTTGTGGACGATTCTCCAGTGGGGTGTTGTTGTCGACTTTCAGTGATGTTTTTGTTAGTTCGTGGTTTACCGAGATTAACCCCAGCTTCTCGCAACTGTTTAATCCCAGGATCGCCGGTCCCTCGGAGTCGGTCACATAGAACATGCAGTTGATGTTTCTGCCTTTGTGTGTTCCTTTTATATAGGTTGTTCCGAGTTGTCTGATCTCGCTCCCCCCATACGCTGTCAGCGTGACGTTGTTTGCTTTTAAACATCCTCTTTTCGGGTATCTATCTTCGCCCAAGTTTTCGGGGAAGATCCTCTGGTATAGCCTCAGTGGGAGGATGTTGCTCTGAGCTCCTGTGTCCAACTTTACTTTTAGATTGACGGCTGTGGGCTGTCCTTCAATCCTCTTTTTAATCTGGATGATAGCGTGCCATTCTTTCTTTGGGGTGCTTTCCGCTCTGGATGTTTCGTGTAAGAGAACCTTTATGGTTTCAATGTTCAGAGCTTTGTCGTATCCGCAGCCTTCGTCATCTTGCGCACCCATGGTATGGATTTTGTTTTTCTTTTGTTGGTTCTGCTGCCTACCTCTGCTTTTGGTGTGTAGCCCCTCTCTTTTAGCTCTGCACATCTTTTGCCAGTGGTTTGCTTTACCACACGTGTTGCAGCTTGTTCCATACGCTGGGCATTTTCTTCTGTCTGTGTAGTCGTGTTGTCTTCCGCAGTTTCTACACGTATTCTTCCCGCTGTCATATACTTGTTTTTGTGTGCTGTGCTTTTCGCGCACTGCATCTACTCTGTGATCCGGTTCGGGAGTTGTCCGCACGTCAGCCGTATGAGTATTCAACGTTTTCATCTGTTGTTTTGTGACTTAGTGAGCCCTCGCTGTATCTATGGCTTCTGATATTCCGAGCTTTTCTTTTCCTTATAGTTCTTTTTGCACTTCTGTATGTGCTGATCCCCATATTAATTGGTCTGCCAGCCTTTCTTCTAGTTCCGTAAACTTGCATTTGCTGGCTTTGTTTTTTAATCTCGTCAGGAAATTGTCAGCCATTTCACCAGGTTCCTGTCTTAAGCATGGTGCGGGGTGATATTTTCGAAGTCCTGTGCGGCGCCTGCGCACTACTTTCCTAGCATCGTAGTGCTGCTACACTTGATTTGAGTGTTAGTACACTTGTACAATGTAGTCCCAACATAACTATGTAACAAAGATATTTATGAAGGAGAAAGCATCTGTTTTAGTATATTTGCACAAGATACTAAACTCTTGCTCCTTACTGCCAGCGGGTCCAGGAAATCGACCATCTCCCTGCGTTGAGTAGCTTTGCAAATATTCTGCTCACACACTATAATGCTGAAACAAGTATTAATATTACAGGTGTGCCTTTATTACAGTAAATTAGCTTTAACCATCAAAAATAGATGCTTAAAACAATTTGATCTAAAAATAAAAAGTTTTAAACATTGCCTGTTTTAACCTTTTTTATTGGGTCAACACTTGCGATTGGAGGCTTCCCGTGGGTGGACGTCTCCGACCTGCAAAATGTCTACGAAAGTAACTGGTGGCCTGGGAGGAATGGTGGCTTGTGATCCTGGGCCTCTCCGGATCCGTGCGGGCAGAGCCCCACATATCCCAGGAGCGCAAGTGGTTCGTAGGCGTTCCTGGGATCACGTGGGCCGGCCCAACCAATAAAAGAAGGGAATCCCCATTCATACTTTTGACAGTTCTGTACGTACGGAACTGTCTTAAGTATGAATGGGGATCACTTAAAAAATACACCATCACATGAAAATAATTTTATTTTTAAATTACAGATTTAGAATGCCATTTAATAATATTTTAAACAAAAATTTAATTAACTTTTTACGGGGCTAAAAATAAACTTACCTTTTTGAAGAGTATTTTTAATTTATAAATGAGTGATAAAATTTTATTTTTCTATTTTTTTAAAACTCTTCTGCTGGTAAAAGCAGGCCTTACTCCTGTTGTTACCAGGCGTAAGAATTTGACAGGCATTCAGCGGGCGGAAGTTGTGCAAATAGCGCAACTCTCCACCCGCAGAGGCCCTTCTCCCACAAATGCGAAGGATCTGTCAAGAGAATGCCGGGTTTCAGCACATGCGCTTTGCACGCCTAAACCCGGAACTTGCGCAGCCCCTACGGGCGCGTGCCCACCTTGTATGCACCCATGGGGGTCGTAAAATACGGTCCATTATCTCTCATCTTTCTCTAGCCTTTTTTTACACTTTAATTTTACTCTTTTCCACCTAAACTAACCCAGTCTATCTTCTCTATAGCACTTCCTTAAAAAAAAAATTACACCCTTTACTTATTTTATTCTTCTCTGACCTGCCTCTCACCATCTATTTGGAGGTCAGGGACAACATTTGTTAAAACATGACTCCGAAGATTGTTTAGTTAACCAATAATAATCCAAACGAGTGTAGTTTGACATAGGACTTTTGTAGGTACAACCAGGCCAGACTCGAACAGGACGGGACAGCCAACAAGCAAATTTATTTGCTAGCAGCCCTTAGAAGAAGAGCATGCTGAGATGCTTTTAGGGTTGAGGTCTAAATGATTGATTCAGGTTTTTATTTGTGGGGAGGGGTTGTTAGAAAAAAGTTTAGAAACAATTTTGATTCATTGTTAAATGATTTTTAGTTATGGCATATAGAGTTGGTCATTTGATATCATCCCCACTAGCACCATGGAGCTATGAGCACTTTTGAATAATTTCAAATAATGCAATGTTTCAAACATTAGGTTGACTTCGATTACTTTTACAATATGGAAAATAATGGGCTTTCAACTTAGTTTAACAAAAAATAATTACTTTGGCTCCTGAATCTTCCTCACGTTTCTTCCCTTCACACGGCCTCTTGCCTTCACGGTGCTTCTTCTAACTCAGGAGAGGACAGGAGAAGGGAATAGAGAGAAAGCTTAGCTAGAGGTTCTGCAACTTGATGCCAACGCTTCTGTACAGAGTCCACAGGAGGCATACTTCCTAATTTAAAAAAAATGTTGAATTGGAACAACTGACCAGTTTGAACCAGTTAACCCCATCAACTCTTCCAGAGAAATATAGTTAGACCTGTTCAATCTGTATTTCATTAATACATATATCTTGAGATGCATAACATTTTACTAAATTAAACCAGTGTTTTTTTTTACTATGACCAATCGTCACACATCTGCTTCAGAATCTGAATGAACTGAAGTAAACATCAATCAGGTTCCCATTGTTTTTACCTCTAAAGGAAAAAAGCCAATGAACACTTTTTTTTATTCATTTATGGGATGTGGGCATCGCTGGCAAGGTCACCTTTTATTGCCCATCCCTAATTGCTCTCAAGAAGGTGCTGGTGAGCCGCCGCCTTGAACCGCTGCGGTCCCTGTGGTGAAGGTACTCCCATAGTGCTGTTAGGGAGAGAGTTTCAGAATTTTGACCGAGCGACAATGAAGGAATGGTGATATACTTCCAAGTCAGGATGGTGTGTGACTTGGAGGGGAACTTGGAGGTGGTGGTGTTCCCATGCGCCTGCTGCCCTTGTCCTTCTAGGTGGAAGAGGTCGTGGGTTTGGAAGGTGCTGCTGAAGAAGTCTTGGCGAGTTGCTGCAGTGCATCTTGTAGATGGTACACACTGCAGCCAGGATGCACCAGTGGTGGAGGGAGTGAATGCTTAAGGTGGTGGATGGGGTGCCAATCAAGCGGGCTGCTTTGTCCTGGATGGTGTCGAGCTTCTTGAGTGTTGTTGGAGCTGCACTCATCCAGGCAAGTGGAGAGTATTCCATCACACTCCTGACTTGTGCCTTGTAGATGGTGGAAAGGCTGGCTTGACTTGATGATGCACAATCACTTTGATGAACGTAAGTATTTAGTAGCCACTTGCCAGGTACTTTTATATTGTGGTATTGCTGCTGGGTTCCTGAAGTGCAGGTCTCCTATAGCTGGCTGCAAGCCAAGCGTAAAACTACAGGGACTCGACTCGCTAAGGCCGGTGGCTTGGAGGACCCACTGAAAACACTGGCAGCCGGCCTTAGTGAGTCAATGCAGTTTTACATTTGGCTTGCAGCCAGCTGTGCACGGCCTGCGCTTTGGGACCCTGGTGGTCCTAGCACACATCTCACAACAACATAAAAGCATCTGCACAATGCACTGAGCTGATTGCACACAGCGACCAGACTATTTTTATATTGCACGAGACCTTCTCTGGTGTCACCTGCACCCAAAATGCAGGTATCACTTTGCTGAATGTAAAATTGCCAAGACTGGGCAAGACTGGCAGACTGAAGAATCGGCTGAAAATGGGCCTTCCTAGTTGCTGGTTTTAGCGACTCTCAGCCATCTTACATTTGTGTTCAATCTGGCTGTGTGACTGGGAACTGGCAGCATTCTCATGGGTGCCATCCAATGTAAAAGCAGAGTAGAGCAATTAAAATAATTTATTGTAATGTTGCTCAGTTATTCTCGGGGACTATTGGATATAGGTGAAAGGAAGGACTCTGGGTTTTATCACTTGTGATAATCCCAATGAATTACTAATTAAAATCCAAATTTTTCAACTGAAATGACCATAACAGCACTTTTTATGCTTTCATAATACACTGAAAAGTGTATTGTCAGTTTGACTACACTGGCAGCACTCTTGCTTGTGAGTTTAAGCCTCACTCAAGTACATTGGCCCCAAAGTCATGACTGTGCTTGCTGTTGGTGTCTAGTAATGACCATGCTGGAGTCTGTGAGGTCAGCGGGAGGGTACATAATTCACATGGGGTCAATAGGTCCCATTGTGGGATTGGCAGCCATTGTCTAGGAAGCCTGGGTCCTGCCTGCCATTTGGGGATGCCCAGGTCCTCTGTGCAATGGGGCCAATCCAAATTGACTGATCATTCGGCTCAATGCTAATACTTGCAAGACCTTGCTGTGCAGAAATTGGCTGCCATGTTTGCTTATGTAACAGCAGCAGGAGTAATTCTTTGGCTGTGAATTGCTTTTGAGTGTCCTAAAGATGTGAAAGGCACTATAAAAATGCAAGTTCTTTTTTTGGAAAAGCTAACTACAATCTGGCTGAAGAAGACAATACTCTTTAATAATGAATTACCAGTTTTTGATGCAACTTGTATAGAATGAGTTCACGTCCCACTTACATTTGGATTTTTACAATGCAATAAAAATCAGGTTTTCCAATTGCATATGGATCAACCAGCTCTGATTGTAGACATATAGGCCTCGAAATTCAGTGGGCTGCGCCACCCGTTAGCGCCTTAAGAGGGCGCTGAGTGGGTCGGAAGCCACTGGCCACGCCTCCTGCTAAATTTAGCGGGATGCTAATGGCGGCGCTAGCCGTTAGTGCTGCGCCACTACCGATGACGTCATCGGTGTGCGCTGCGCCCCGCTACCGCCCCGATCGCAAAATTTAGTTGCGCCCCCTGCTTTAACGCCGGACGCTATTTGCGACCGGTTCGGGGGGCCTACCTGCGGTGGTAGAGGCGCTGAGGTGCGAGGCGGCCATTTTTTTTGCTGGCCGCCTGCCAGCACCTCTCCGCGCTGCCGTCCCTGGCCTCCTGAGCTCCCCCTGCACCCCCCCCCCCCCCGTGGAGTGCCGACTGCGTTCCAAGAGCCCGGCACTTCTCCTCGGTGCCAGGCTCTTTTGCCGGCACTCGCGATCCTCGATCGCGCTGCACAAGGCCCCTCCTCTTTAAGAAGGGGAGGAAGGCCTGCAGTACCGCAGAGTTCGCGCCGTGCCACAGCATGTGGCGCTGCGGCACGTTGCGCAGCGATCTTCAGCTGCAGCGCCCCAAGAGGGATGCGGGGTGACTCGAGTAGCGCCGCGCTTCCCTCTGGGGCGCGCAAAGTGAATTTCCGGCGGGTGGCTGCGACTACTTCCGGGGCGCTACTTTTGGTGCCCTGGCGAGGCTGGCGCCCCAAATGGGGCGCTACTGAATTTCTAGGCCATAGACTCATAACGGCACAGAAGGAGGCCATTAGGCCCATCGAGTCTGTGCCGGCTCTCTGTAGAGCAATCTGGTTGGTCCCATTCCCCCGCTCTATCCCCGTAGCCCTGCAAGCTTATTTTCCTCACGTGCCTATCCAGTCTCCCCTTGAAAACATTGAATGTCTCCGCTTCCACCACTTCAGTCGGCAGCGAGTTCCAGGTCATCACCACTCGCTGCGTAAAAAGGTTATTCCTCACATCCCCCCTGTATCTCTTGCCAAAAACCTTAAATCTCTGTCTCCTAGTCCTTGTACCATCAACCAGTGGGAACAGCCTTTCTCCATCTAACCTATCCAAACCTGTCATAATCTTATACATCTCTATCAAATCACCCCTCAACCTTCTTTGCTGTAATGAAAACAAATCCAGCTTCTCCAACCTGTCCTTGTAGCTAAGGTCCCCCATCCCCGGAATCGTTCTGGTAAATCTCCTCTGCAACCTCTCAAGTGCCTTCACATCCTTCCTAAAGTGTGGTGACCAGAACTGGACGCAATACTCCAGTTGTGGCCTAACCAGCGCTTTATACAGGTTTAGCATAACTTATGCACTCAATACCTCTATTTATGAAGCCCAAGATCCCATATGCTTTGCTAATCACTCTCAATATGTCCCACCACTATCAGGGACCTATGCACATTAACTTCCAGGTCCCTCTGTCCTTGCACACTCTTTAAAACTGTGCCATTAAGTGTATATTGCCTCTCCCTGTTCCTTCTGCCAAAATGCATCACCTCACACTTCTCTGTATTAAATTCCATCTGCCCATTCTGCTAGCCTTTCTATGTCCTGTTACAGTCAATTGGTATCATCATCACTGTTTGCCACACCACCAAGTTTGGTGTCATCGACAAATTTAGAAATTCTACTCTGTATTCCAATATCCAGGTCATATATCAAAAAAAGCAGTGGCCCCAGCACTGACCCTTGGGGGACACCACTGTCTACCATCCTCCAGTCTGAAAAACAGCCATTTACCACAACTCGCTGTTTTCTGTCCTTAAGCCATTTCCTTATCCAAGATGTCACTGACCCACCTATTCCATGAACCTCAACTTTGTTAACCAGCCTTCTATGTGGTGCTTTGTCAAATGTCTTCTTAAAATCCATGTAGACAACATCCATTGCATTTCCTTCATCAATCCTCCCTGTTACTTCATCAAAAAATTCTATTAGATTAGTCAAACACGATCTGCCTTTTACAAATCTATGTTGACTCTTCTTACTTAGCTTAAATCTCTCAAAGTGCCCGTTAATTTTTTCCTTGATTATTGTTGCTAAAATTTTACCCACCACTGATGTTAAACTGACCAGCCTGTAGTTACTAGGATTGTCCTTACACCCTTTCTTGAACAATGGTGTCACATTTGCCACTTTCCAATCCTCAGGCACCTCCCCCGCATCTAGGGAAGATTGGAAAATTATGGCAAATGCTTCCGCTATCTCCTCCCCCAATTCCCTTAGAAACCTGGGATGCAAGCCATCTGGACCAGGTGACTTATCCACTCTAAGCATACCCAGCCTTTCTAGTACATCCTGTCTATCAATTTTCACCCCTTCCGTTGCTTCTACCTTTTCCCCTTCTACCGATATTTTGTCAGCATCCACCTCGTGGTAAACACTGATACAAAGTACTCATTGAGTATTCTAGCCTTGCCCTGCACCTCTAAGCATATATCACCTTCTTTGTCTCTAATAGGCCCCACCCCGCCTGTTACTACCCGCTTACTGTTTACATGCTGGTAGAAGATTTTTGGGTTCCCTTTTATGTTAACCGCCATTCTACTGTCATATTCTCTCTTTGCCAATCTTATTTTCATCTTCACTTCCCCTCTCAACTTATTGTATTTGGTCTGGTTCTCCCTTGAAGAATTCACCTGACATTCATCATACACCCTCTTTTTTTGTTTCATCATCTTCTCTATCTCCCTCGTCATCCAAGGAGCCCTTGCTTTGGTTCCCTTACCCTTCCCTCTTGTTGGAATGTACCAAGCCTGTACTTGGAACCTCTCCTCCTTAAAGATCACCCATTGTTCCATTACAGTTTTCCTGTCAGTCTTTGGTCCCATTTTACCCTGGCTAGATCCTTTTGCATCCCATTGAAGTTAGCCCTATTCCAGTTTAGAAGTTCCACTCTAGATTGTTCCTTGCTCCTCTCCATTGCTAATCTAAATCTTATGATACGATGACCACTCGTACCCAAGTGTTCTCCCACAGACACTTGGTCGACCTGGCCCACCTCATTCCCCAGCACCAGATCCAGCAATGCCTCCTTTCTAGTTGGGCCAAGAACATACTGGTCAAGGAAATTCTCCTGAACACATTTCAGGAATTCCTCCCCCTCCTTTCCCTTTACCCTAGCATTATCCCAATCGATATCTGGCTAATTAAAGTCCCCCAATATCACCACTCTATAGCTCTTGCATATCTTTGTGATTTTCTTGCAGATTTGCTCCTCTACATCCCTCTCACTATTTGGAGGCCTGTAGAATACCCCAATAGCGTGATCTTACCCTTTTTGCTCCTCAACTCTAACCAAACTCTAACATATCTTAATACAGTTGCATTTAAATTCAGAGATGAACGGGTTAAATTAGTATGCTCAAGTTATTTGCTACATCTGGATCTGGTAACCAATGGAATTCTTCTCAGAGCTAACTTTTAACTCGGAGCATAGGAACAAGAGTAGGCCACTCAGCCCCTCGAGCCTATTCCACCATTTAATTAGATCATGGCTGATCTGTATCTCAACCCGTCTTATTCATTGATACCCTTACTTAACAAAACTCTAGCAATCTCAATCTTGAAAGTTCCAATTCTCCCAGCATTCACAATCTTTTGGGGGAGAGAATTCCAGATTTCTATTACCCTTTGTGTGAAAAAATGCTTCCTGTTTTCCCTCTTAAATTGTCTTGCTCTAATTTTAACCTATCGAATCTGAAACTAGTAGCAGTCAAGAACATTTCAAATCTGTTGTGTTCGTGAGTGAACTTGTTTGAACTGATATAAATTGAACAGTAGAATTTTAGCAAGATGAGTGAGCACTATAGAGGTCTCAGCTACTGTGAGCCACTTCATTTGTAATTCAGCTAGGAACTAACCAGACTTATCACAAGTATAGCTGATAGACTTGAGTGCCAGACAGTCCTAATATTTGAATCTATGGCTGCAGTGAGTATCTTAACTGCTAAGTGCCCAAGGCCATGTTCTGTTCTTGCCATGACAGACAACTGGTGTTCATTTAATAGCAGAGCATTACTGGGAGACCTCAGCTACCTTCTGAGAATCAAGTTTACAGTATAAGCAAAATATACACCTCTCATCTGAAAGCAGTGACTTTTGGGGCAACAACAGCCCTCCAGTATTCCTTGTCCAAGTAGCTTTTGTTCATGTATAAGACTAGATAGTAAATGTTGGCTTGCTATCTGATCATGGAAACTATTTGATATGCGCCTGATTGCGTCCTCATTCTGCATGTTCAGACTTCCAATATGGGATAGCGATCAAAGATGGTAATCCGTGTAAATTTTTTCCCCACCGTAGCTTGGGGCATTGAGACCAACTTTCCTTACCATCCAAACGCAGACTGGCTAACGTAACACAGTCCAGGGCAGATCTAGTGACCTTCCAGGTATGTGTGGTTTCACTACATTTACTGACTGAGCTACCAGAATGTATTAGGCTTGTTATCTTTATTATAGTCACATTGACCATCTATTAAAAAGTGTACACATTTCCTGCTTGGACATCACTTCTGCCGATAAATAGTTGAACAAGTAGCAGAATGGGTGTGTAATAGGCAAATGAATTTCAATATAGATAAGTGTGAGGTGGTGCATTTTGATAGGAAGAATAAAATAAGAGTCTAAATGGGGTAGAGGAGCAAAGGAATCTAGGGGTACAGATAGACAAATCACTAAAAGTAGCGACACAGGTTAATAAGACCATAAAAAAGGCAAACAAAGCACTGGGGTTAATTTCTTGAAGGATAGAATTGAAAAGCAGAGAAGTTGTTAAATTTGTATAGAAGTTTGGTTAGACCACACTTGCAGTACTGTGCACAGTTCCGGTCTCCATATTATAACAAGGATATAGAAGCAAAAAAGATTTACAAGAATTATACCAGAACTGAGAGGTTGTACCTATCGGGAAAGATTGAACAGGCTGGGGCTCTTTTCTCTAGAAAGGAAAAGGTGGAGTGGTGACCTGATAGAGGTCTTTAAGATTATGAAAGGGTTTGATAGGGAAGGTGTAGAGAAGATGCTTCCATTTGTTGGGGAGACCCAAACTAGGGGCCATAAAGATAAAATAGTCACTAATAAATCCAATAGGGAATAGAAGGATATGTGATAGGGTTAGATGAAGTAGGGTGGGAGGAGGTTCGTGTGGAGCATAAACACCAGCATGAACCAGTTGGGCCGGATGGCTTGTTTCTGGGTAAGTTAATTTCATAGAACTGTACACACCTTTAAATTGTCTTATCAGGTGAATGATGCACACTTTATTAATTGAGTATACATCATTGTGCACACTGCTTTCTAATGTTGTTTCCATATGCACAGATACAGGGGCCTAGAAATTCGGTATAGCCGCGTTTGGGGCGCTAGTCCTGGTGATGCGCAAAGTTTAGCGCCAGGCGCCATCTAGCGTGATATTGGGTTGCAGCGCCCCTAAAGGTGATTGCAGCACTAAATCAGGCGCTGCACACTACTCTTAAGGCGCTAACCCAGCGGCGCAACCCAATTTCGCGGTGGTGGGATGCAGCGAGGGTGCTGTCAATCACTTTCCCTGAGACACAGTGCCGCCAGACAGCTCTTAAAGGGGCAGGTCAATTGGCATCACCAGACACACTCACTGCCTTGTAGGCCTTCAAAGCGGTGGGAGCCTACCTGTGGTGCACCAGCCTAGCAAGACATGGAAAGGGAGAGGCAGAGGGCAGAATGCCTCACTGATGGGGCATTGGATGCTTTGGTTGGCGCAGTGGAATCAAGGCCAAGTAAGATGGTTGGAATGTGATTTATGTTTTGGACAGTCTCCCGGGTGTGAGAGGCAGTTATGTGTCAGTGTATTAGTTTTGCTTTCTGTTGCCATAGCTTTCTCATGTTTGAAGGAACCACATTTTGTGTAATGAAACACTTTCTTCATTTACAATGGCCATGCCTGCTATTTACATGCATCTTGCCCTTCACAGGCTTGGGGGTATCAGACCAGTTCCATTCCTGTTCTTGGAATGGCAGCAAGCATTCCGTGAGAGGGGCCTAGAAGCTACTTCTGATCAGTCTCTGACGCGCAGCCTGAGAAGAGCCACTCGCGTAGAAGTTCAGGCCAGCAGCCATCTTCTCAGCCGCCGACAGAGATGTCCTGCACCTTATCTGAGGCTGCAGATCTGGCTGAAGCAGCTGGCACAGCTCAGTCACCACCTCCTTTCTAAATTGCAGCCTTCTGACACACTGCTCCTCCGGCATGTTCATGTAGGAAAACTGCTGTCGGATAACCCTGCCAGCGTAAGGTCTGCTGTGGCGACGTCTGTTGGCCCTCCTCCGTCTGGCCATGCCCGCCCCCCTCTCCCTGCGTCTCAGTGCCCTTTCCAGATGATTCAGTGGCAGGACGTTCCCCTCCAATGCAGTCCCCATAATAAGTGCCCACAGGAAGGTTCCCCGTTGTCAAGGCTCACCAACAACAAGGTGATGGTCAGAAGGCTGAAGATCATCTTCCTGCGCTGGCTCAGTGGTCAAATGGCTCTCAGTGTGCAGCTCAGCAACTCTTTGTAGCTCTCGAGGAAGTTGTGATCCAAAAATGGCTGCCGCTTTTAAACCACACCAGTCCCCTTTTAAATAACGCTCCTCCAGCCCGAGAGCGACTTGGTAAGGCCCAGGTAAGCTGTCACTATTAGCGCCAGGTGCTATGGAGGGGGGCGCCACTGAATTTCTGGTCCGGGGCGCCCAAAAGGCGTTGCGCACTCAAATGACGTCATAATCAGCCTGCGCCCATGAGCGGGCGCTAAGATTTAGCGCCAGTGCTAAATGCATGCTCAATATGGGGCAAGGCGCTAGGCGCCTTGCGCCCGCCCGGAAATTGGCTAGCGCCCCACTTCTCGGCCTCTTTAGGCGTTAATCGGTGGCGCTATCAACTGAATTTCCCCCCCCAGGTTGTCTTAAGTTTCTCTGCAGTAGAACATATGATCCCATTTTGCTGCATATGATTAAATAGTATTAACAGTGTATGTAGATGAATCCCATGAAGCAGCAACAACAGATTGAATTTATTTAGCACCTTTAATGTAGAAAAAGTGCCATGACTTTTCCGAGAGCAGGAGAAAGAAAAATGGAAGTAGATAATGAAGTGATTGAGATTCTGTGGCAGGGGCCAAAAATAATGACTTCAGTCTTCCTACCATTCAGTTGGAGGAAGTTGCATTTCATTCATGACATTTAAGTTAAGAATTAGCAAAAAATTAGGATCTTGTAATTTTAATGGACAAATTACCGCAGTTTGCGAAGAGTTAAATGTATATGACAGATCTCCACCTCTTCCCTCTCACTTGGCCCATTGCAGCAGTTATAATGCAGTCAGGGTGGCTGGGACTTGGCTAAGTAATCCAAGTAATATCAGTATTAATTTGTGTGTGGGTGGGGTAAATGTGGACTTTTAAACAAAGACAAATTGAATAGGACTGTGGGTGATATTCATGAGATTCCTGTCAAAGCAAAACTCTGTGGTTCATGCATTTGTTTTACAAATGCATTGAAAGCAGTCGTGGCCATGCATACAAATGAAAGGAAGTAAAGAAAACAGAACAGATAGAGTTTGATTACATTGGCCTAGAAATTGGTTGACATTGTGCCCGTTTTACTGGCATAAAACAGGCACCAAAGCATCCAATATGGCGGGCAGCGTGTGTGTGCACATTCCGCTCCAGAAGTGTGCCGCCTGCCATATTGGTAAAGGCAGAAAAAGAGGTGTCCATGCCTGTGCCTGAAGCAAGCGTTAGGCCCTTTACATAATCAAATAGGGGACCCTCATGCCTGTTTGAGGCCCCCTTTACAAAATTGGTCTGTCCCGAATGCAGCCGGCAGGTGGTGTACATGCGGCACAACCAGCGGTTGTTAAAGGGACCACTGAAAGTCACCACCAAAAACAAAAAGGTTAGGCGCATTTTCAGACTATTTTTGAAACTGTTTTTCTTTTTTTGGTCACTTTTCTGTTACCCTCTGGTCAGGAGGTTTTCTGCTAAGTGTTCAGGTACTGCCATTTTTTTTTGTACTTCCATGATATTGAGAAATTGGGGTTCTCAGTCAGAATCCCCTTTACTTTGTTTTTTGGAAGAAAAAAAGGAGCAAGAAGGAATGCCAGGCAGGTCAGGCTGCATCAGAGTCAGACTGTGCCCACCTACCGATACCCTCCCACCCATATTTCCAGGCAGTGACGCACCTACCCAACAATGACCATGTGGAATTTACTGCATAGTTTCAGAGTCAGCAGACAGCCAGATGCAGAGCTGTGCCATCTCTTGCAAAGACATTTGCTGTGAACATGTACTATAAGGCTGGTGCTGCCAGTGGCAGTAATAGTTGCTCCTACAAGAACCTCTTCCTCCTCTAACTTCTAGGCATGTTTCACTGCTGTTTCATGGGGAGATTGCCTTGGAGTGACAGCAGGGGCTGCCCCCCTCCCTCCACCCCATTCTCCACTTTGCCAGCCATCAAGCAGGCATTTGAAGTGTTGCACCGCTTAATCACTTGGCCATAGATTTGGCTTCCTGTCTTCATATTTATTGTGAAAGCCATTTCTGTTGCTCAACCAGTGTGAAATATGAATGACTATTATTAGACTACCAACATTTTTATCCCCACATATGAGGTAATTTACCCTTTAAGTAGCTGAATCCTTTTAAGTTTACGTTGTTCTTCCTGGCTCTACAATAAGGTAAGTAAAGCACGTGGAACTTACCTTTGCGATGCAGCCCCCAGCGGTCCCTTTAAACACCTCTGGTTTGGCTGCTGGACAGCTGAAGAAATTGGCCTCAGCATGCTGACCAATTTGGCCTGAGGCAGGTGTTAGGCCCTCGATTTGCAATGGGTCTAACGCCAGTTACAGGCACACGTCCGGAATGCCAACTGAGCAGTCCGAAGCAAAATGGCAGGCGGTGCACTTCTGGCATGGCATGAGCACTTGAACGCTGCCTGGCATATTGGACCCTTAGGCGCCTGCTTTGCGCCAGTAAAACCGGCACAGCGCAGTCGAATTTCCAGGCCCTAGTAACAAGTCGCTAACTCCCCCTGTGAACAGGGAATAGTGTATATTGCAAGGGGATCTACAAGGAAATGAGGATAACGCAAAGAAAGCTCCAAATATAATTGATTTAAGTTTAAAAAAAATTTGTGGCAAGCTCACTGTGCGGTAAAGTTGTGAATATTGCTGCTGCCATTAGTAACAACTGTTGTAATTATTTATTTCCCTTGTGGATTGACAGTGCCCTTTAAACATTGGCTATTTTTATTATATTATTATGTTTAGTTTGTAATGTCTCATATTTCTACAAAAAATCTTTTCCTACTTCACAATATTTTTCTCTGGGGATTGATTTTGTTTCTCTGATATTGCGTGCCCTGTTACATTAGGAACACTTGATGTTTCATGAAATAAGAATCCATCTTACACAATTTAATATTTTACAGATTTTTGCCATTGATATTTTATTGATTTTTTTTTGAAACATCGAAACATTGATTGTTGAAAAACAAAGGCCCCAGGTCTATACTGGGGCAGTTACCCCAGTCAAGGCAGCAGTCAGGACGATACGATTAGTGTCAGCCATGGCTTGGTGGTAGCACTCTCGCCTCTGAGTCCCACTCCAGAGAGAATTGAGCAAATAATCGAGGGTGACACCTCAGTGCAGTGCTGAGGGGGTGCTGCACTGTCGGAGGTGCCGTCTTTCGGATGGGACATTGAACCGAGGCCCCGTCTGCTCTCTCAGGTGGACGTAAAAGATCCCGTGGCACTTTTTGAAGAAGAGCAGGGGAGTTCTCCCCGGTGTCCTGACCAACACATATCCCTCAACCAACCTTATTAAAACAGGTGAGTTATCTCAATGCTGTTTGTGGGATCTTGCTGTGCGTAAATTGGCTGCCACGTTTCCCTACATCACAACAGTAACTACGCTTCAAAAGTACCTCATGGGCTATAAAGCGCTTTGGAGACGTGAAAGGCACTATATAAATGCAAGTTCTTTCTTTTGGTCTCCATGCCCCAGGGCTAGGGAAAGGGAATATCGGCTAGGGAAAGGGAATATCAGCCAGGGCTCCGTCTGCTTGCTATCCATGGACTCCTGCTGGCAAGTGCTCTTGTGTGGTTGTGCCCCAATAGTCTGTCAATAATAACCATCTGGGTTTGAAAAGTAGGAATAATTAATTGCAAGGTGGCCAGTGCCAAATAAACAGTATTCCTCAGTTACTTCAGAAGAGGAGGAGAGAAAGTTGGAAAAACAAACACGCATTTTTAAAGTCTTTTATGTTCCTACCCACCGCCCCCACCCCCCACCACTCCATCTGCTCCAGCAGTTGTCCTGTCCAGCTAAGAGGGTATCATGGCCTGGATATTAATCAGTAGTAAATGTGATTCCTTGTCTCATAGAGGAAGCATGCTTGGCCCCAAATGCTACTCAGTGTTGGCTGAGAGCTGATTGGAGCCCCTAACAGAGGGAAGCAAGTTGGGGTAAAATGTAGCTTTGAAACGCAAACTCATGACTTTTTGGTTGAGAAAACCATACTGACCTGTATGAAGCACGAAGGCAAAGACTGGTTAATAACTGGTAAAGTAACTTGCAGGCCTTTTTTTAAAACAAAAAATTAAGCTACACCTTTTACATTTGTTTTCATGGATGCAGACCAGACATTCACAGGCGGTGCCAATATATGTTATTTGCAAGACATGGTTGCAGATCATAATTTATTGTGTTTCTTTTTTTAACCTGGAAGCATTTTCACCAAAATGAGATGGGCACTCCTGCAAAACAAACGAATATTTAGTGGATTGCTTGTTATGTTTAGACTTGCGGAGCCCAGATTGACATTCAGAATTTCACAATATTACACCATTACATGAGGTAACTCTCAATCTTTCAATAGGTGGCTCTTTGTTTAGGCTGTGTTTTAAAGTTTCCAAGGTACCTCTCTCGCTGGATGACTCAGAAAACATTGTGTAATAGGATTATGAGAAAATAAAAAGCTAAGCAAAGACTTGTTTTTCACCTCTCGGATGAAACCTCCACATGCAGGGTAAAGCAAACCCGACCGGCAGGACCTTTTTTTTTTAGTCAATTATATTTCTGGGGCAGCTTCTCAAAGCAGACCAAAAAATAATCACCAGTGCCAAGGGGTGTTCAGTGTTTCAGGAAAACAAGACATAAAATGTTTACTGCCTTAGTGACACGCGGCTAAATAAATTTAGGAACAGGCCCTGCAAGAGCTGGAACATAACCAGCTCTGATAATAAAGCACAATGGGGCATATATATTGCAGCAGAGCCAAAAACAATCAGCAAGGGCTCAAAGCCAAGAATTTGGTGAAATATATGCTCGCTTTCCAAATTTGTTTCAACTGCGAATAAAATTAGTAGTTTTATCCTTTCCTATTTCCTACTTGAACCGAAGGCATCTCTTGTGGTCTTTTAAAAATATTTGAAAGGATTAATGAACAGTTTTCCTCATCTTTCCATAGCTAAGATGTGAATCTTGCAGTGTCACTTTCTTCTAACCTCAAACATTACCTGTAAGGATTTAAGTCTGTGTCAAGCAGGCACAATTTTCATAGTCTGAATGATTTAGAACAGGTTTGGACATAAAAATGTCACTATTCAAAGAAGAAATTCTATAAATTCAAAAATAGTAATTTCTTTACTATAATTAGAGCTCCTTCAAAAGGCCTCAAAAGGAGATTAACAATAATGTCGTCTTTTCCAGATTTCAATTCTGGAGAAAACTGCATTAATGTGAATAAGTCACGGTCATTAGAATAAACAAAATGTTACTGGTTTAACTCAAAGTTATTACAAATAAACCACCAAAATGATCAGGTTACTGTCAGTTTGGGGAAGGGAGGTGAGGAAGTGGTAAAAACGAGCAGTGTAAATGATCATTCGAATATTGAATTCATAGCAAACATTTGCTGGCATAATTCCCCTTTGTAAACCAAAGCTGTAATTATTTTCATTTTAATGCAGCACACCATTCATTTTAGTGTAAGGCTTCGTTATTAAAGATGGATTTTGTTTTCTCTCTAATATTTTGAATTTAATTCTCATGACCCAATTTTGTAATTTTCTTTCGAGAGATAATAGATGGCTTGGTGAAGGACAGGACATGGTGGCAGTGTGGGTGAGGAAGGGTTACAGATGGCCAGAGTTATAGAGGTGTAAGTAAGTGGCCTTGGTCATGGATATGATATGGCGTTTGAAGCCCTTCTCTAGGCTGAACAGAGTGCAGAAAATGCTTGTGGTCTGGTTCAGCCTGAGCAAGTTTCCAGGCAGGAGTATGGAGGTGACGGGAAGGGTGTGGTTGAAAACAATGGTTTAGGTTGTCCTCCTGTTAAATTATAGTAAATTCTGACTATTTCACTACTTCGTGTTAGACCAGCACAGTGATAACTGTATGGTTAAGCAAAGTGGTGGAGAGGTAGAGCTAGGTGTCATTGGCATCATTTTCCCTATGGATAATGTCACTGACGAGGGCAGTCTCCGTGCTGTCAGTGAGGCAAAAACCACCTGAAGACACCAGGGAATTGTGGGAGATGAGAGCAGGTAGCTGGAAGGGGCTGACACATTCAAGGACCTTGGACAAGAAGGGAAATTACAGTTTAGGCAGTAGTTGGAGGGAATGGATGAGTCAAAGTGTAGCTTTTGAGGAGGGAGATGACGATAGCAGTTTTGAATGGAAAAGGATAACGCCTGAACAGAGACAGCCACTAACAATATTAGCAAGCATTGGGGCGAGAAAGGGTAGAACAGACGAGCTTGGAGAGGGCAGGGAGCTGATGGAAGTAAAGCTGCAAACTAAGGTAAGAGGTCAGTGTTAAGATGAGTAAGAGATTGGGAGGTAGTCGGCGTGGGGGTGGCAGGAAGGGAAGTGGTACTTGAGGCAGCTATGTATGGTCTCAATCTCACAACATTGGAGATGAAGATGAAAGGAACAAGGGAAAAGGTGGTTCGAGGAAACAATTTGTCATGGAGATGAGGAGTCATGGGTTATTCTTGCCCTCCAGATGATTCTGGAGTAATAAGAGGACTTGATTGTGGAGAGAGAAGCATGGTAATGCTTGACACGGTGCAGCCAAATTTGACAGTAGATAACAAAAATAGTTGTGCATGAGGTATGCCCAAATCCACAGATTTGAGAGTGCGAAGGTAGGAGCTCTACTTAGCTGAAGAACTGGGGTGGGAGATGATGACTGACTTGGGCAGAAGTGAGGGAACTGTTCAGGAGGTCAACAGTAGCAGCAATGTCATGATGGACTATATCAGAAGAAAGAGGAAGGACCCATGATTTTTGAAGATTTAAACATTTGCAGCTTGTCTAGTCCTGATTTGGTTATACCTGGGATATTGGTATAATGTTGATTTACACAGAATCATAGGGGGAAAAATTCAGTTGCTTATTGTAAGAGGGCGCTAATGGGGTGCAAAGCAACTAGCGCCCGGGCGCGGCGCCACCAACGCCTCCTGCGAAATTCAGCGGTAGGTTAGCGGCAGTGGTAACTGTTAGTTCCCCGGGGTGCTGCGCCACCGGCAATGACGTCATCGCCGTGCGCAGCGCCCCAGCCACGATCTTCGGTAGCACACCCTGACTTACTGCCGGACGCTATGTCCGACGGGGTCGGGGGGCCTACCTGCGGCCGGGGCGGCGCTAATTAAAGGCGAGGTGCCGGACGGCCATTTTTGTTGCTGGCCACCTGCCCCCGTTGCCGTCCCCGGCCTCCTCACCCGCCGCCCCCCCCCCCCCCGGCGGAGTGCCGGCTGCGCTCCATGAGCCTGACACTTCTCTTGAGTGCCGGGCTCTTTCGCCCGCACTCCCAATCCCTGGTGGCCCAGCTGGGCCCCGGGTCGTGCTGTGCAAGGCCCCTCCCCTTTAAGAAGGAGAGGAAAGCCTGCAGTACCGCGGCGTGACGTGCCGCGATATTCCCTCGCAGCGCCCCAAGAGGGAGGCGGGGCGCTTCCAGTAGTGCCCCGCTTCCCTCTTGGGGCACTACCATTCAATTTCGCCCGTGGGGGTGCTAATTTTTTTGGGGCGCCCGGACGAAGTTAACGCCCCAAAGGCGGCGCGGCTCAATTTTTCCTCCATAGAACTTTACAGCATAGAAACAAACCATTCAGCTCACTGAGTCAGTCTCTTAAAGAGCTATCCACTTAGTCCCATATCCCTGCCCATTCCCCATAGCCTTTTAACTTTTGCTTTTTCAGATGATTATCCACTCCCCTTGTAAAAGTATTTATGGATTCTGCTTCCATCACTATTTCAATTATGATACATGAGTACCTAAGAATGCTTTGCTTAAAAAAATTCTCCAAACCTCTTCCTTCTTTGCTGCTGACCTTAAATTGATGCCACCTAGATACTGATTCACTGTCCAGTGGGAACAGATTTTTGCCATTTACCTTTCCGAAACCCCTCATAATTTTGAATATGATAGGTATATTCCCTGTGTCATACTCAGTTTGTCATTATTGACTTGTTCAAACACTTGCCTATGACTCAACACGTTAACTTCCAAATTAATTTCTGTGCTGGTAATGTTTTCCTAACACACAGAAGCACATGACAATAAGACATGTACATAGATCACTATTTCCTAGTAGTGTGGAGCGATGATTCTGTGCTGGGATCCAATGCTATGCAGAATTAATTCACTTAGTCAAGAATTTGTGCACGATTCAGAGTCTCTATCAATTAGGAGCATTCTCCCACAGGAAAGCAACCTAATGAGGTCATGGGATTGAAAGCATTCAGTAAGTCTACTCTGAAGGATGTCTAAACCTCCAGGGCATTGAAGCACATTCTGAACACCTACAAGTACTGTTCGAATCATCAGATGAAGGATTTGGGGAATAAATTGTCACTACTGTACATAGCCACAAGATCTTTTAATCTTTTTCAAAAAAGGTTTAATAACCTTATTTTTGTAGATTTTAATGACCACCAATTTAGTTAGCAAGAATGGTAGAAAAACAACCAATCACAGTGTACCTATAATAATGCTCCTTTTATACTTCTCAAGTAGCTAATACGTCTCTTAACTGGTATAAATGACAAACATTTTGTTAATCCAGTTGTGGAGTGTGCAAAAGTTTACAGTGATGGAAATTTGAGAATGTCCATGTGACAAATCATAGATGTCTTTGTGGATTGTATAATGTGATTTAGCCCGACATATTTGGTATAACAGAGCAGTTCACAAGTAATATTGTTGGAAAGCTTGGGAATACATCATACAGCATACAAACTCAAGTTTGACTACTGTGGGGATCAGGGAGTAAGTTTGGAGGAAGTTTTGTAGCTTGAAAAAGAGCACTAAGGTAAGTCTACTACTGTATTATGGAGTTAAAGGAGATATATGGACATCAACTGAAGTCTGTGGTTATAGATAAGATGCAATATATATAATACACAAAGAAGTGAATGAATTTCCAGATGCCAAATAAGTGTTTCTTAATATGGAAGCAAAAGCCAACTTCTGAGAGTATCTTTAAGAGTATCTGAATATATTTAAGAAGGAGATAGATAGATTTCTAGACACAAAAGGCATCAAGGGGTATGGGGAGAGAGTGGGAATATGGTATTGAGATAGAGGATCAGCCATGATCGTGTTGAATGGCGGAGTAAGCTCGAAGGGCCAAATGGCCTACTCCTGCTCCTATTTTTCTATGTTTCTTTCTTCTCATGCTCCTTGCAGCAGTTAGCGAGAACTCTTGAGGGCAGTCATCCTGATCGTCTGCTCCACGTAGTTCTGGATCCACTGGAATTAGGGCCTCCTCCCCAGCCATATCAAAGCACAGCCCTTCCTGAATTGAAAAGTTGTGAAGGACACAACAGACAATCACTATTCTGGACACCCAACCTGGAGCATACGGAAGACCCCCTCCTGACCTGTCCAAGCAGCTAAAGTCGGCTATCAACACCCCAATGATCCTTTTGATCACCAGCCTGGTCGCTGCACGTGCCTCACTGCAGCACTTATCTGCTGCAGTTTGGGGCACTCTGATCAGGGTCCATCAGCCATGGTTGCATAGGGTAGGCTTTATTGCCCAGAAGCAATCCGTGAATCTGATTGTCTTCCTTGAAGAGGTCAGAGAGGGCTGAATGACGACGGCATCATGGTAACTTCCTGCATATCGGGCATTAACATGGAGGATCCTCTGATTGTTGTCCCACACTATTTGGACATTGAGGGAATGGAATTCCTTTCTGTTGAGGTGGGTATTCTGTGGGCGCCCTCAGTGCCATTTGGGTGCTGCTGATTGCACACTGGACCATGGGGAAGTCAGCAACCCTTCATAGTCAATAAGAGACAGGTAGATGATTGTGGCTCAGGTCTTCCTGCAGCAGGTCACAGAGATGCCGTATTGCCTCATTGGTAAAGTCCACTCTTCTAATCCTCAGAGGTCCTGATATGACCTGTGTTACCTATATATTCTTTGGGGAGGGTAGTATCTGGTGAGCTGCATCCTCCTTGAATGGCTCCAACCTTTGCTGCTCCTTCTCCTCCTCCATGATGATGGCATAGAGTGAGGGAATGCCATACCTGCTCCTGAGAACCCCTGACTGTGGGTAGGGGTTCCAAAAATCTTCCAGTGGCCTGACCCCGAGAGGCAGTCAGAATCCAGTGCAGGTCTTTGTAGGTTCTCAAAAGTGTTCCCAAGCTACAGAAATCACTATGTAAAATTTCCAGACTCTTCAAGCTCACACACTCCTCACGTCTGCATTGATCAGCTGATCCTGGCTGCTGCTGTGCCTGATGCATCTCGGTCTAAATTACCCAGAGTGCGATAGCAGTGCAAACCCAGGAAGCTCGGAGCTGTCCCGCTCTAACGTATGCAAATGAGGCCAGTGGTGACTCAACAGCACAGAAAGGCACAAGAAAACCAGAGGGAGGTGTTTGAAAGGTGCACAAACAGCTTCCACCTGATGTGACCAGGTGCAAATGAGGTGGAAATAATGGAACATGATGTCATTACCTCATTAGTGCCTCTTTTACTTGGAGCCACCCAAAAATAGGTGGCCACTTTCCCTGCCCAATGGAAATGACATTGGAAAATGCAACGGGTGCTAAAATGAGTAGACTGCTGGAGGAAAGAAACTTCCTCCCATTTTCTGCTACCTGATTTACACTGCTACAATTGGAGCAGAAAATTACAGGCTACAATAGCCTAGATTTTACAAAATTGGTACATTTTATCTCCTAGTTAGAAATAAGTATTGCACTGGCATAGATATAAGTGTGCTACTTGCACCCAATTTTCTGTGGTCACTTCATTATCCTAATTATGTGTAGCTTCTGCTGCAGATTTAGACTGATACAGGGACAATGACCACAGGGAACACCGTGGTCCTGAGGCTGGCTCAATGTCATTATCTGTTGGCATTTAAAAAAATATGTCCATCTACCAATGCTCTTTTCCCCCAGTGATGTGTAATAAAGGGTTAAGGCAATGGGAGCACTCTTTCCTGTGTCAATATAATGTGTAATCACAGCAGTCTATCCTGGCTTGTCAGAAAGCAGAGTGGGGAATTCATGTAGGGGATTCAACAAATCATTTCTCTCTGACACATAGCCAGAAGCTTGTTTGACAATTAATTCAAACTGTTCTTTAATATCCTTCGGTAAAGTCATGTCCTCAAATAATTGCCTGGCTACCTTACATTGTACCTTTCCTGTCTGTTGGAGAGCAAATATAGCCAAGAGGTTCTGTGGTGTCACTATCTTTGGATCAGTAGATCTACCTACAGGTTTGTGTCTGACTGAAACCTGCCTCTGAGGAGCTTTGCTTTCACTGTGGGCCTCGCAGCATCTGTTATCAAATTGTCGGGCATAAGGGCCAATAGTGACCCCCCACACTGACAAATTATGGGCTAGCGGGAAAGGTGCTGACAAATTCTCAATGAATAGACAATTCTGATTGAATTTCTCCCACCAGCATTCAAATTTTACTTTAACTGTCCTAGTGGTAGAATTTACTATTCAAGAGTTGGACCTGCTCAAACCTGGATTATAGTTGATGCATTCTACCTTCACTGCCTATTATTAATGTGAATAGTCAGGGGTGGGCCCCAATTTGTCAAGTCCTAATTTTCCCTGAAGGTGACACATAAACTTGAATTCCATTGTTCTGCTCTTGTCTGGTGGCATTTTGTATTGGTCTCCTTTACCGGGGAAACCTAATGGTAGCCATTGTTCTTGTCAGCAGACTGTGTGACCCACTGGTGAGCAAATCCGGGATTGGGAAGATTATGCAGGTGCCACTCTTCCCCACCCTCTCTTTATATGTTGACACCCGATTCAGTTACTCTGAGACTGTCCCATTATTGTTAAATATAGTGCATTTCTTGACCTTACCAATACTTATATGTGACAGGATGATGACGATCATATTGTCAATTGTTGTTTCCAGCAGCAATTTTCTACCTGATGCTGATACTATCAAGTGTGTCTGGTTCCTGTATTAGATTGAGCTTATCTATTTGCAAGGCTTCCTATTGGAGTACCTATCACAGGGGTTCAAGTAACTCCTGCCATTGATTTAATTTCTCCTTCCAGGGTTGACAGATCTTGATGCAATGGGTTTCCGGATACTGCACTGGTTGTAGGGTCGTGTTCCAAACCCCTGCCAACTCCTCCTTAGTACGATTTTATATCTATGCCCTGCCATCTCAGTCACCAGATTTACAGCAAAATGAACAGAGATGAGATATCAAAAATAAAAACAGAAAATGCTGGAAATACTCATCAGGTCAGGTGAGAGAAACAGAGTTAACCTTTCAGGTCGATGACCTTTCATCAGAACAGAGATGAAATATCTGAGTTTTAATTTTACCCTAATTTAAACATTAAAAATGTAGTTTCAGCTCTGGCTGAATTCAGCGGCACAAAAGCCACTCTCACAGTGACAGTTTAAATTTAAATCCAAACAAACAAGCTTCAAACCAATGTATCAGTGGGGTGTATTTAATACACCCCTCCCTCCCACCGCTGTAGGTAGTTTGTTCCAGGTTTATTCTGTACACCAGTACCTTAAATGTTAGTATCTGATTAAGTAACTGTCGCTTTTCAACCTGCAATGCTGTAATATTTTCACTGAACACTAATCTTCTGTTTTATAAAGCAAGGTTAATATGTTCAACAGAATTTTGTCTTTTTTTATATGGATAAAATGTCTGTAGCCTGTGTAGAGGGTGCTGCCAATATAGCTGTAAAGGAGGAGGTAGTAGTGATATTGGATAGCATAAAAATAGATAAAGAGGGGGTACTTAAAAAGTTGGCAGTCCACAAAGTAGAAAAGTCACCCGGTCCGGGTGGGGTGCATCCTAGGTTACTAAAGGAAGGAAAGTTGGAACTTGCAGAGGCTCTGGCCACAATCTTCCAATCCTCCTTAGGTATGGGAGTGGTGCCAGAGGACTGGAGGATTGCAAATATTATACCCCTGTTCAAATAAGGGGAGAGGGATAAACCCGGCAACTACAGGCCAGTTGGCCTAATGCCGGTGGTGGGGAAACTTTTAAAGACAATAATCCGGCACAAAATTAATTGGCACTTGGAAAATTATGGGATAATAAATGAAAGTCAACCTTGATTTATTAAAGGCAAATCGTGTTTGACTAACTTGATTGAGTCCTTTGAAGTAATGGAGAGGGTTCATGAAGGTAGCGCGGTTGATGTTGTGTATATGGACCTTCAAAAGGCGTTGGACAAAATACCGCATAATAGACTTGTAAGCAAAATTGAAGTCTGTGGGATTAAAGGGACAGCAGCAGGCCTTAAGCAACCTAGGATACATTCCATCCGGACCAGGTGACTTTTCTACTTTGAGGACTGTCAACCTTTTAAGTACATCCATATTTTTATCCTATCCAATATCACTACTGCCTCCTTTACTGTTACATTGGCAGCATCCTCTTCTCTAGTTGATGCAAAGTACTCATTCAGTACCTCAGCCATGCCCTCCGCCTCCGTAAGAAGACTTCTTTTTTGGTCCCTAATCGGCCCCACCCTTCCTTTGACTACCCTTCTGCTATTTATGTGTTTATAAAAGACTGTTAGGTTCCCTTTTCTGTTAGCCGCTAATCTATTCTCATAATCTCTCTTTGCCCTTCTTATTTCCTTTTTTAGATCTCCTCCGTACTTCCTATATTCAGCTTGGTTGTCTACTGTATTATGAACCTTACAATTGTCATAGGCCTCCTTTATTTGTCTCATTTTAACCTCGATATCTTTAGTCATCCAAGGAGCTCGAGCTTTGGATGCCCTTTCCCCCTCATAGGAATGCATCTACTCTGTACCTGAACCATCTCCTCTTTGAAGGTCTTCCATTGTTCAATTATTATTTTGCCCACCAACTTTTGATTCCAATCCACCTGTGCCAGATCCCTTTTCAACTCGCTGAAGTTAGCCCTCCTCCAGTTAAGTATTTTTACACATGATGTTCCATAACTATTCTAAACCTGATGATATTATGATCACTGTTCCCAAAATGTTCTCCCACTGAAACATGCTTCACTCGCCCCACTTCATTCCCCGGAACTAGATCTAGCACTGCTTCGATGATGCTTTGTACCCCGGGGAAGCCATCAATGTAATGAAACTGCAGCTGCCTCTACTGCTGGTGCTGGTCACTGTGTGTACCTGGGTAACTGGCAAAATGGGAATTTAGTTAACTGCCTAATGGAACAGTGGACTGTATTATGGCTGTGTATAGTTCCAGGTACTTAAAAATTGAGGGCAGTAGTGACCTTCGGCGCTACTGGTAGTGCAGTGTGATGATTGTCTGTCCCTGCTGGTCTTCATGGACCAGGTGGCACTCCTCAGTCATAACCTCCCTGCTGAGCTCGAGCCTCATCATAGTGTGGCAGATCTGTTTCCTGAGGTAGTGTGGCCTGCAAGTCATGTGCTTTTGGGCTGCTCTCTTCTGCTCCTAGATAGTAACAGTGGCCGCGGAACTCCTGCTTCGGGGCTGAAAGGTCCCGTGGATCCTATTCACTCCTGTTAGTGCAGTGGCATGTTGAAATCGTGCCTTTTATTAATAGCATTAACCCCAAGTTTGATCTGGAGTTCAGAACTCACTTCTGCTTATATTCCGTATTCCCGTCTCTCAGGGCACAAGCTTTTCTTCACTTGCCTATATGACAAGGCTTTGACAAACTTTAAAAAGGAATTTTTCTCCTAAATTTTTGCTAACACATTTTGGGATGTGAGCATGATTCAGAGTACTGGTACAAATGGGAAAAGAAATCTGTCGCTGCATTCTACTGGTCTTGCTCCCCCACCCCCCTCCCCTGTTAGCTTATGTCCCAAGGCCACTGATATGTGGTTTTCACAGAAAAAGGTTTAGAATCATGAAATGTGATCCCCCCCAAAACACTGGTACAATTTAAGGAAAATCGCATTTAATAAAAGCAAAATTTGATTTATTCAGTCACCATAAATCAATGGTCTTAATTATAAACACAGAATTGCGGAATGCAACTGTGCCCAAAGCATCCCATAAAAATCCTATGCTCCCATGTAATAAAAATTGAATTTGACTTTTTCAATCACTGTAAACCAGTGGCCCTGCTCTGGTCTGTTTCTGTCATGAAAATAAACACAGAAGAAGATGGCTAATTTCACTTCTCCACCCAACAAATCACAATGCTTAACATTTATGACAATATTGCAGCAATCGCACAGTATAACCCCAAGACATTATTGGTAGCTTATCTAAATCCCTATTTTATCAGTTGCTCATGAGGTTTACATTTACACAGTCAGCATAACCCTTAACCTATAGCATATGGATTTCCACTGCGTATTCAAATTGATTTTCAGCAGACTAGAAGTTAATGTTCTGTAACTAATTTCTTATACTCAAACAAATATGTAAAAAGTAGGAGTTCATGAGTATTTACAGAGTTTCACAATTTAATCTTGAAAAGAGCATTACACTGTCTTTTCTCATTTCTCTCCCTGCTGAAAGCCAGTTGACCATCTATAAATTATTAAGCTTTCCAAATTCCTACCAGTATTATCCGAAAGATAGATTACAGAGCAATTTTAGTTATTAGTTTTTTCACACAAGTCTCAACTTGCAGTTTGTGTAATGTAATACACAGATAATATATTGCATTTAACAGACATAAAATACTGTAGAAATAAAACTTCTACATAGTTTAGCTAGGATCTAACAACCGTGTGAGTAAAATAGAGCTCTGGGTTAACAAGAATTCTGTCTAGAAAATTAATCTGCAACCATTGAAAGCTCATGCAGCTGACGAGCTTTAATATAGATAATCAGGTTTATAATTTTGAAATGTCACAGTATCAATCAGATATGCAGAATGTTTAATAATGTATTTATTAGTAAATATGTGGTTCGGCTAAAGAAAATACAGTTGAAGATATTAAGAATTTTGCTGCAAAACGGCATCACACAGAATTCCAAGCAAGGGACAATCTCAAACAATTTGAAGTTCACCTTTGCGGGTCTGTAATGGTTGGAGTGGGTTAGGACAATACGCTAGTACAGGAAACTCTTTATTATCCGGCACCAACAGGACCGGCGTGGTGCCGGTTTATCAAAAAGTCCGGATTACAGAGAGGTATAGTTTAAAAGGTACGAGAGCTCCGTACACAGCAACAAATCCAGGCTTCCCTGTTGCTTAGCAACATGTGCAGGAACTCCGGCCACAGACCAAGCGTCCCTGTTGCTTAGCAACAAGTGCACGAACCCCAGTTACACAGCCACAGATCCAGGAACTGCCACTAATATGAACATAAGAACATAAGAAATAGGAGCAGGAGTAGGCCAATCGGCCCCTCGAGCCTGCTCCGCCATTCAATAAGATCATGGCTGATCTGATCCTAACTGCCAATCTACTATCACAGAACCATCTCCTGAATCTAACAGAATTAGACACACGAAATAGGAGCAGGATCAGGCTACACGGCCCCTGGGCCCGCTCCGCTACCCACAGGGCCATGTCCGATCCGAACCTAGACTCATGTCCAAATTCCTGCCCGCTCCCCGTAACCCTTAATTCCCTTTACTTCTAGGAAACTGTCTATTTCTGTTTTAAATTTATGTAATGATGTAGCTTCTACAGCTTTTTGGGGCAGCATATTCCATGGACCTACCACCCTCTGAGTGAAGTAGTTCCTCCTCATCTCAGTTTTGAAAGAGCAACCCCTTATCCTAAGACTATGCCCCCTAGTTCTAGTTTCACCCATCATCGGGAACATCCTCCCCGCATCCACCCGATCCAACCCCTTCTCAATCTTATATGTTTCAATAAGATCGCCTCTCATTCTTCTGAACTCCAATGAGTAGAGTCCCAATCTACTCAACCTCTCCTCATATGTCCATCCCCTCATCCCCGGGATTAACCGAGTGAACCTTCTTTGTACTGACTCGAGAGCAAGTATGTCTTTTCTTAAGTATGGACACCAAAACTGTATGCAGTATTCCAGGTGCGGTCTCACCAATACCTTGTACAACTGAAGCAATACCTCCCTATTTTTATATTCTATCCCCCTAGCAATGAAAGCCAACATTCCATTGGCCTTCTTAATCACTTGCTGCACCTGCATACTAACCTTTTGAGTTTCGTGCACCAGGACCCCCAGATCCCTTTGTACTTCAGTACTTTCCAGTTTCTTGCCATTAAGATAATAACTTGCTCTACGATTTTTCCTGCCAAAGTGCATAACCTCACACTTTCCAGTATTGTATTCCATCTGCCAAATCTCTGCCCACTTACTTAGCCTGTCTATGTCCCCTTGCAGGTTTGTTATGTCCTCCTCACTCACTACTTTCCCTCCCATCTTAGTATCATCTGCAAACTTTGATATGTTACACTCGGTCCCCTCCTCCAAATCGTTAATATAGATTGTAAAGAGTTGGGGACCCAGCACTGACCCCTGCGGAACACCACTAGTTACTGATTGCCAGTCTGAGAATGAACCATTTATCCCAACTCTCTGCCTTCTGTTAGATAGCCAATCCTCTATCCATGCCAGAATATTACCCCCAATCCCGTGATTTTTTATCTTAAGCAATAATCTTTTGTGTGGCACCTTGTCAAATGCCTTTTGGAAGTCTAAATACATTACGTCCACTAGTTCCCTTTTATCCACCCTATATGTTACTTCCTCAAAGAACTCCAGCAAATTTGTCAAACATGACTTCCCCTTCATAAAACCATGCTGACTTTGTCCTATTAAATGATGATTATCCAAATGTCCTGTTACTGTCTCCTTAATAATGGACTCCAAAATTTTACCTACCACAGATGTTAAGCTAACCGGTCTATAGTTTCCAGCCTTCTGTCTACTGCCCTTTTTAAATAAGGGTGTTACATTAGCAGTTTTCCAGTCTGCCGGGACCTTTGCTGAGTCCAGGGAGTTTGGGAAAACTTACCCGAACCTACTCCTGAATTTTGCCAGTTAACAGAGATTTCCGGTTATTTAGGTGCCGGTTAAAAGAGAGTTTCCTGCATCTTGTAAACTCTGGGTCCTGGGATGGAATCCAGCTCAGTGTGATAGTTAGAAGTCTTTTCTATCTTCTGGTTGATCTGCCATGTTGTTGATCATAGAGGGGTCAATTTTTATATCGGGGGGCACGGTGTCCACTCTGCCCACCTGATGACATTGACAGGAGGCCTGATCATTTTTTGCCGTTAATTGGGCCTCATTCAGGAAGAGCTACCGGTGATAATCACGCTCCCTCTAAGCAGCATAGGGGATGGAAAAATCTGGTGGGGCTGCTGCTATTTAAAAGCAGCCTGTGCCAGAGCTGCTAAGACGCTCCAGGTTTAGGAGGAGCAAGAGTGTCCCATGGTTTGTGTAATCTGGCCTGTGTGGCTAAGGTGATATTACTCAATATAGCTCACTTGTTCTAATGGCTTGGGTATAACAAGGATATTAGCTGCATATCTGAGGTTAGACTGCAGTGGTATAGGAACTGATCTAACTTCTAGTTAACATTGTAAACAGGGTTAGAAAGGGCAATTGGCAATAGATCCTGGCTGAACGCCCAACTGCAAGCTTTGCGTGATTAACAGTTACGTTGTCTCTTTTGTTAACGGTGTATAAAATGTTAATGTACTAAAGAGAATTATCATTGATAAGACATTTAAAAATTTCACATGTAACAGTGAAAGACATGAAAAAGATTATTATGGGTGTTGCAATATTAAAAGTGCAATATAAATCCAACTGTCTGAAATGTTACTACAGGTATGGTTGAGCTACTATCAGCTCCCGAGTAACAATAACACAGGCCTTTCTGCTTTAGAACAGTCCTGAAGGGGTTTTAAATGTATATTGTTCGACGTATGACATATGTTTCTTTCCTGAACTGGATTCACAATATATATTTGGGAGAAGCCTAATTGTAAGCGATCAATTAGACATCTGCAGCACTAATTAGGGGTTGTGGTTCAATTAGAAAATTAATACTTTAATAAAAACAAGCAGAGTGAACTACTGAAGTGTTCTTTTACAATTAATTATACAAAGCTCTTACTGATTTTCATGAACATCAATGGAACTGGCAACATTTGTAAGTGTATTGTGAAAAGAATTGCTTACGATTTTTCTTAATATTCTGGCTCTTTCTCTAATTCAGCAACACACACACAGACCCACAAAGAATAGTTGTAGTTCAAAAAAATATGTGTTTTTTGGTTCCACTGAATTCCGTTTGGTCTACATTTCATTAACAAAAATGAAATGGGGTAATTCAACATGGTTCCAGTTCACTTTAGCCTGGACTCTGGTGAATGACATGTGTCCTGGGCCAATATTTATTCCTCAACCAACATCACTAAAACAGATTATCTGATCATTATCACATTGCTGTTTGTGGGAGCTTGCTGTGCAGAAATTGGCTGACACCTTTCCTACATTACAACAGTGAGTACACTTCAAAAGTTATTCGTTAGCTGTAAAGCGCTTTGGGGCGTCCCAAGGTTGAGAAAGGCACTAGATAAATGCAAGTTCTTTCTTTATTATTTCTTTTGCACAGGAAGAAAGCTAATAGCTGACAATTGGGAGAAAATAGATTGGTACAGAATTCATCCTTTCCAATCTCTCCAGAATTACAATGCATTCATCATAATGTCCATCGTGTCTGTGTTGGCTCTTTGAAAGAGCAATCGTGCTTAGTCCCACATCCCCACATTTTGTCTGTACTTAAGTATAATTCCGGTGCAAAGCCACTTGGCACCAATACTAAACTTGGAATATAATTCAGGTATGAAGGCCCGCACTGGCTGTGGTTCCATCGCCCGTGGAATTGGTTGGAGAGTGCACTGTGCTCTGGCCAATTCCGAACTAAAATGACAAGTGGGGTCCTATTTACGTCATCGGATTCCGCTTTCCATATTAAAAGGGGCCTATTGCCTGAAACAGATGGGTGCTCTGGACACCTGCCAGTAGGCCCCTTTCAAAATGTAGCCGGCCGCATCGCTAGTGTTAATAGGGCGCTAAGGCTACAGACCCCATTTTGAGGCCATTACCGCCCCGCTAACGCCTAGTGAAGGCAGTGAAAATCGTAGTGTGAATGCTGCCAAAGATTTCATCTCGTGCTTAAATTTAACCTTTTCAAAGACAGCACATTTTTGCTATGGGTTGTATCACTCGTTAATAACTTTTTAGTAGCATTATTATTCAGGAGCACTAAATAACAGTGGGAACAGTACACTGAGAAATCTGCTTTCCTTATTAAAGCAATACTGTTTCTTACATTTCTTAAACATCTGTAATGTTTTATGGTGGCTTTGATTTTTATCACGCTAATCTATTTTAGTCTGAGGAGGGGAAAAGAAAAACGCTCTTCAGCTATTGACATCGAAATTCAAAAGATACTTTGCCATGGCACAACTAGTTTGGAAATGGATTAAAATAATATTTACTGAGTATTATGGTATGCAGATACTAGGCTGACTAGAATTGTGCACAGTTCTGTGATGCAGTATAAAGCTTAGAATGCAGCTTGCCTTAACTGACAGCAGTGCCCAGGCTGATTATTTTTCTCTTATGGTGCAGATGAGGTCAAGTCATGAGGGCTTGGCCTTGCCACTCTAGGCACTGTTCTCATCCTCCATTGGCTGCTGCGGAATCATTGCTGCCAAATTCTTCAGCAGGAACCATAACTGTAGTGTATGTACCTTTTAAGGGGAGAACTACTTTTTACAGCTCCTGTATACTGTAGTACCGGCAGTGACCACAGCTGTATATAAACCCTGAGTAGGGATCTGTACAGTTAGTTTTAGAGTAACCCTCATCCAGTAAACACCTGTTGATTGTTCCCTGCAGTCCCTTGTCTAATTATTGAAGGACACACAACATCAAGATACACGGATCTAACATTGGCGACGAGAAGATTCAAACTTACCTGCAACTCTGCATCACCTCCCAGGCATTCGCTCCTGGAGAACAGTGAAAGAAGAAGGCCGAGTCCAGAAGCACGGGCGTCGACCATCCAGCGGAGACTCCAGCGAAACGGGCTGGCAACAGGTACGGCGCAGACCCTTCCCGGACAGCGGCGGCTAGAGCCGACCGACAGCACAGAAAAAGGCCGAGCAGCGTCGACGGGAGAAGAGAGAGGGTACAGCGCACAGGGCGCAGCCGGTGTTCGGGACTGAGTGGCGCCGACGGGAGAAGAGAGAGGGTAGAGCGCACAGGGCGCAGCCGGTGTTCAGGACCGAGCGGCGTCAACGCGAGAAGAGAGAGAGGCATGCAGGAAAACGCGCAGAGCGCAGCCGGTGTTCAAGAGCCGAGCAGCGTCAGCGGGGAAGAAAGGAAAGCGCGGGAGACGCCATTTTGAGCCGCAGCGGAGAAGAAGGGAGAGCGCGGGAGATGCCATTTTGAGCCAGTCTAACCACACCCAGGGATGCCGAAGAGTGGCAGTGTCACAGCGTTCGACAATGAAGTCAAAGATTGGACGACATATGTCGAACGCTTAGAAGTGTACTGCAAGGCGAATGAAGTGCCAGATGACAAGAAAGCGCTGGTATTGTTGAATTCAATGGGTGCAAAACGTATGGCTTACTGCGAAACCTAGTAACCCCAGAGAAGCCAGTGGAAAAGGATTTTGAAAACATAGTGTCAATCCTACAGGACCACTTAAACCCCGCACCACTGCTGATAGCAGAAAGATTTAAGTTTCACAAAAGGAACCAGCATAAAGATGAAAGTAATGCTGAGTATTTAACGGAACTGCGCAAGCTATCGAAACACTGCCAGTTTGGAACGGGACTAGCAGATACTTTAAGGGACAAGTTTGTGTGTGGGCTTCAAAGTGAAGGAACCCAGAAACGGCTTCTATCAGAAAAGGATCTTACGCTGGACAAGGCTTTCAGCATGGCAGTATCACACGAAGCAGCAGCACGGGGCGCGGCAAGATACAACGGAGACCGAAAGAATATGGCACAAATGAAATGTCATACGGAACAGTGAAGTGCTTTCACTGCAGCAGAACAACACACGACCATAAGGATTGCTGGTTCAAGGACAAAGTGTGCAGACATTGTGGGAAAGTAGAACACATAGCAAGAGTCTGCAGGTCGGGAAAGAAAACCAGCAGCAAGAAATCTCCACAGGAGAAGTACAAGAAGGTACATAAGGTGACGGAGAGTAGTTCAGACGAACAGAAAAGTGATACAGACTCCGGAAGCAAGGAGCTGGGTTGTCTGAAACTACATAATGTCATCAAAACGGAGGATCACCAAACTATCTGGGTCACGCTCAAGATAGCCGGAGTCCAAGCGAAAATGGAATTGGACACAGGATCAGCCCTAATAGTCATAAACCAAAGGGACTACAAGCGGCTATTCTCACATACCCTTGAGAGATACAGAGATTGTCTTGAAGACGTACACGGGGCAAAAAGTCTACCCCAAAGGAAAAATAAGGGTGAACGTTATATATAACGGCAAGGAAACACCAAAAATGGACCTACATGTATTGCCAGATGGAGGACCACCACTACGAGGACGTGAATGGATCCGGAAGATACAGCTAGATTGGCATTCCATACAAGCACTGACTGTAGATGCCAAAAAGGATGATGACGTCACACCTGGGCGACTGTCAAAAATGCTAACTGACGCACAAGAAGTGTTCCAGGAGGGACTCGGAACACTAAAAGGCATAACAGCGATGATCAAAATAGAGGAAAATGCAAGCCCAAAGTTTTTTAAGGCCAGACCGGTACCTTATGCGATCCGCCCAGCCATCGATGCAGAGCTGGAAGGTTTGGAACGTTCAGGAGTACTGTCCAAAGTGGACTGGAGTGAGTGGGCTACACCCATCATTCCTGTAATGAAGAGGTCGTTGAGTAATATGCCTGGGGAACCAAAGAAGGTTTGCATCTGTGGGGACTTTAAGGTGACAGTAACCCAGTCCTTCACACTGTACAATATCCGCTTCCGCGGATTGAAGATATTTTCGCCTCGCTATCTGGAGGGAAACGCTTCACTAAGATTGATCTGGCCCAGGCGTACCTGCAAATGGAGGTAGAAGAAGCCTCGAAGCAGCACCTCACGATCAACACTCATAAAGGTCTCTACCAATACAACTGGCTGGTGTTCGGGGTAGCATCAGCTCCGGCTATTTGGCAAAGGGCAATGGATCAAGTCCTGCAAGGGATTCCAGGGACCCAGTGTTATTTGGATGACATCCTGGTAACGGGCGAAAATGACAGTGATCACCTCGCCAACCTGGAGGAGGTGCTCACTAGATTGAAGGAATATGGGCTCCGAGCTAATCGCCACAAATGCGAGTTTTTCCAGAAGCAGATCTCGTATTGTGGCCACGTTATTGATGAAGAGGGGTTACATAAGTCCCCTGAAAAGATTGAGGCGGTTGTCAAGGCTCCAGCACCGGAAAATGTGTCACAACTGAGGTCGTTCCTCGGGCTGGTGAACTACTACCATACGTTCTTGCCGAATTTGTCTACCGTACTACACCCACTGAACACCCTACTGCAAACGGGTGTACCATGGAAGTGGAATGACGAATGTAAACGAGCTTTCCAGAAGTGCAAAGAATTGATCACATCAAAAGAGGTGTTGGCTCATTTCAACCCAGTACTACCAATTCGGTTGGCGTGTGATGCATCACCCTATGGCATTGGAGCGGTGCTGTCGCACAAATTCCCGGACGGCTCGGAGAGGCCAGTAGCCTTTGCGTCTCGATCACTAACCTCAGCCGAGCGTAACTACGCCCAGATTGACAGGGAGGCCCTCAGCCTAGTGTGGGGAGTGAAAAAGTTCAATCACTATCTGCACGGGCAGAAGTTCACCTTGCTGACTGACCACCAACCACTTGTCTCCATCTTTAATCCAAAGAAGGGCGTTCCGGTGATGACTGCGCAACAGCTACAAAGATGGTCCCTTTTTCTAGGGGCGAACCAATATGAAATTGAGTATAAGGGCACGAAACAGCATGGAAACGCTGATGGGCTATCACGCCTGCCACTGCCTACTGCGGAGGAAGCACCAGCAGTGGACTCTGTTGAAATATTTTATTTGACTATAATTGAACGCTTGCCAGTAACTAACGCTGATATAGAGAAGGAGACCCGAAATGACCCGACACTGTCTCGGGTATATGACTTGACGGTGAAGGGATGGCCAACACATGGCGACTCACTGTTGCCAGCATTCTCATCCAGAAGAGAACAGCTGTCAGTATGCCAGGGGACCTTGATGTGTGGATCCCGAGTGGTAATTCCACCCAAGTTAAGGGAGAGACTGCTCAATGAGCCTCACGAAGGCCATCTGGGAGGGGTGAAAATGAAAAGCCTTGCTAGGGCTTATGTGTGGCGGCCGGGGATCGATCAGCAAATCGAGGACCTGACAAAGAGCTGCTCAGGATGCCAGAAGGTCCAAAATGCACCACCACATGCCCTTCTACACCCATGGGAGTGGCCCTCATCTCCAAGGCAACGGGTGCATATTGATTTTGCTGGTCCATTCATGGACTCAATGTTTTTAATAGCCGCGGATGCGCACTCGAAATGGCCTGAGGTGATCAAAATGTCCTCCACCACCACGGAGAAAACTATTGCAGTCCTACGGACCATATTTGCCAGGAACGGCTTGCCAGAGCAGATTTGCTCTGATAACGGACCACAGTTTATGTCCGAAGAGTTTTGAAGATTTATGGAAAGGAATGGGGTAAGGCAGTACACATCCGCCCCGTATCATCCAGCCACAAATGGATTGGCTGAGAGGTTCGTATAAACCTTTAAAAAAGCAGGAAGGGCCATGTGCGATGACGACATTCCACTGCAGCATAAGGTGGACAATTTCCTGTTAGCCTACAGAAATGTGACACATGCAGTCACCAACCAGACCCCGGCCATGATGTTCTTTAACTGAAGGTTGAGATCTCGTCTGGATTTGCTCAGACCAAATGTACGAGTAGATGTTGAGAATAAGCAATTCCGGCACATCAATGAGAAGCTGACAAGGAGCTTCAATGTAGGGCAACCAGTCTTGGCCCGCGACTACCGAACAGAGAAATGGCAACCAGGAACGATATGCACATGGCAGGGGCCACTAATGTACACAGTGGATGTTGGGGAGAACATTGTGAGACGCCATGTTGACCAGATCCTAGAGTCACAGGAACGAGTCAACCCCCTGTCTCGCGTACCTGGTGATGAACCCGACATACAGGTAACATCTACCTCAGAAACAGTAGCATCGGAAGCTGATGAACCAACCGACGACAGGGGGCCAGAATCGCCTCCGCACCAAGAGCAAGACACTCAGGAAAGGCGCTATCCAGAAAGGATCAGGAAGCCTCCCCAAAGACTGAATTTATAAATAGACTATTTTCAGTTAATGTTGCATGTTAAAAGTGTTAATTGTAATTAGTTGATATTTAATTGTTAAATGAATGTTATGGTACTGTTAATCTAAAAGGGGAGGAATTGTAGTGTATGTACCTTTTTAAGGGGAGAACTACTTTTTACAGCTCCTGTATACTGTAGTACCGGCAGTGACCACACCTGTATATAAACCCGGAGTAGGGATCTGTACAGTTAGTTCTAGAGTAACCCTCATCCAGTAAACACCTGTTGATTGTTCCCTGCAGTCTCTTGTCTAATTATTGAAGGACACAACATCAAGATACACGGATCTAACAATAATGATCAGGGATTGAATGTAGGAACTTTTACTACAGCCAGCCTCTCTCTCATATTTCATGCTAGGATGCCACTTCCCTTTTTCTAAAGAAGAAACAGTATACAGGTTGAGCGTCCAAAATCCGGAGTTCCGGGACGATTGGTGGCAGGGAGGTCCGGAATCCGTAAAATGTTCCGGAATCCGGACACCCTGTCAAACCGCAACCTGGGCCCAGGCATTTCCGGACTCGGAACGTGTTTCTGATGTCCGAAGTCCGGAAACGCCCGAGCCCAGGTTGCCATATTTCCAGACTTCGGACATCAGAAACACATTCCGAAGTCCGGAAAAACATGAAAACCGGCTTGGCCTTGGTCCCGAGGTTGCCGGATTCAGGACACTCGACCTGTGTTGTTGTTTGAGATTTAAAAAAAATGTAATTTAATTTTTTTTTCTTTCCGTCTCTTAATCCAGCCTTTCTTTCCCTTTCTTTATTTCCCCTTCAGTACCTGATTTGACTGTAATTCACCCTCCCTTCTCAGTCGTTCCTCTGTTTCTTTCTCAATCCTTAAAGCTCATTGGTTAAGGAGATGCACTGTTGGTCCCACCGTTCACTGAGGTCCCAGATGCCTTGTTGCCCTCACCACGCCATTATCAGCTCGCAATTCCAGCAAGTTACGGCCCAAAACAATTTTGAGCTTAAGGGTGAAGAAAAAAGCTCTAATTAACAGGGCATGGTGCGAGATGCTGTGCTCCAGCAAGATCCAAGCCCATTGTGTTGCACACATTGGTGTTTTAAAAAGAACATGTTTTGTTTTTGGTTAGCAGCTAACGAATTTTCTAGATGTCACTATTACAACATTATCAAGTTCCAGAACACTGTGATAAGCCCAATATTGACTGTGTCCTAAGTAATAATTTATTTATTAATTTAATTATTGACAACATTCAGACTGAAAGCACAGCTTAATGCTGAAATTAGTAATTCAGTTCAAAGTCTATCTGACTTCTTTTTTAGCTCCACTTGGATTTCTTATCTTTTTATTGCCATCATGCGTCTGGTCCACCTGGTGCGACTGGGCTTCTACTAGAATTCTGCTAACAGCCCTGCTAATTTTACTGGTTATTGGTTTAACTGGGGTTTCTACTGAGAGCCTGCGGAGCAGAGTCCAAAATGATTCTTGGAACTAGGATTGCGATAGATATTGGAGCAAAATCTGCTCTCGGAGACAGCTATAAACAGTAATTTAATTTTCTACCTTGGCAGGAGCAGTAAATAAGGAGTTTCAGATTTTCCTCTCTTCACACTCTCAACATCGTTCTTGACAGCAAAGATGCCTATGCGATGATGTAATGGCTCTGGTGTAATGAATGCCAGAGCCACAGTTCCACCCACACATTGACCAGCAGTTATTCCAATGGAAAATGTTCCTTTTAGCTAGTCCCAAAGTTTTGAATCATGCAAGACTTCATGCAGCCAAATAAGCTTTCAAGGAGCAAAGGACAAAATAATTGGTCTTGTTCACTTTTTTTTATCTTGTTTGAATTTTTGGAACTATCTTGCATTAGAAACATCCTCAGTAAGAGAGAACTACAATCTTATACTTGGATGGCAATTGGCAGGACCCAAGAGAAAACCACTCCAGTCAGCCCTTACCTCATCCTACGCTCATAGTCACCTTGAAAGCTTATGGTTGCTGGTCAATGTGTGGGTGGAACTGTGGCACTGGCATTCATTACACCAGAGCCACTACGTCATCGCATAGGCATCTTTACTGTCAAGAGTTATGTTGATAGTGTGAAGAGAGGAAAATCTGGAACTTCTTACTTACTGCTGTTGAGGAGCAGAGTTCATTTTGTGAAGAAGTGTTAGCATACTAATTAAGCTGGCGGTATTCTAACAGCTAATGAGCTAAAAGTAAGTCATCATGCCTCACTTGACAATGACTAATACATTCCAGAATTAATCAACAAAAATGATCCATAAAGCATCTTATCACATTGAAATGGCTCAAAGCACTTCACATAAAAATGGAATGCAGTGACAGTTGTTACATAAGGAAATTCAGCAGCCATTCTGTCCAGGAATCTCTTTAATTTTAGGTGGTATTGTTAAGAGAGGAATATTGACCAGGCCACCCTTCTTTGAATAGTGTCATCAGATCTTTAATGTTCACTGGAACAGTAGCGAGGACCTTGGTTTAATGTCACGCGAATGCAGGAATGTCTGACAATGCAACAATCTCTCAGCACTACGCAGAACATCAACCCCAATTATGCATTCAATTCCCAGTGTGGCGCTTGAACACTCGGGGGTGAATTTCCACAGCGTTTTTGGCATCTGACGATGCATGAAATGGGCAAGAAAATGTTTGTGGCAGAAAAAAACGGGCAGAAGCCATTTCCTTCTCCTTCTTTCTGTCATTAATTCGCTGCCCCCCCCCAGTTTCCTTGGGCTTTTTGGCCCATCCTGTGATCTGCCCTCCACGCCCGGTGGGCCCTCATTTCAATATATGCAAAAGTGGGCCAATGGCGCTGCAGCTCCCAGTTTCTTGATTTTCCACCCTTAATGCACTCGGGGTAACTGAGAATGAACATAGAAACATCGAAGATAGGAGCAGGAGTAGGCTATTCGGCCCCTCGAGCCTGCTCCACCATTTAATGAGATCATGGCTGATCATCCAAATTCAGTACCCTGTCCCTGCTTTCTCCCCATATCCCTTGATCCCTTTAGCCTTAAGAAATATATCTAACTCCTTCTTGAATATATTTAATGAATTGGCCTCAACTGCCTTCTGTGGTAGAGAATTCCACAGGTTCACCACTCTCTGGGTGAAGAAATTCCTCCTCATCTCAGTCCTAAATGGCTTACCCCTTATCCTTAGACTGTGACCCCTGGTTCTGGACTACCCCGCCATCAGGAACATCTTTCCTGCATCTAGTCTGTCTAGTCCTGTTAGAATTTTATAAGTTTCAATGAGATCCCATCTCATTCTTCTAAACTCCAGCGAATATAAGCCCAATCGACCCAATCTCTCCTCATACGTCATTCCTGCCATCCCAGGTATCAGCCTGGTGAATCTTTGCTGCACTCCCTCCATGGCAAGAACGTCCTTCTTCACATAAGGCGACCAAAACTGCCCACAATACTCAAGATGTGGTCTCACCAAGGCCCTGTACAACTGCAGCAAGACATCCTTGTTCCTGTACTCGAACCCTCTCGCTACGAAGGCCAACATACCATTTGCCTTCTCAACCGCCTGCTGCACCTGCATGCTTACCTTCAGCGACTGGTGCACAAGAACACCCAGGTCTCTCTGCACTTCTCCTTCTCCCAATCTATTGCCGTTCAGATAATAATCTGCCTTCCTGTTTTTGCCACCAAAGTGTATAACCTCGCATTTATCCACATTATAATGCATCTGCCATGCATCTGCCCAATCACCCAACCTGTCCAATGAGGTTTATAAGGTGCTGCTGCTGCTGCTGCCAAAGTGGGGAGTTTCTGAGCCTGAAGACTCTGGACATTTTGACTCGTAATTTCTGCAGCTGGGAAACACTTTTTGCGGCAATTTGTTTTTGCCAGTTTGCCTATATAAACTTGGACTTGCTTCTGCCAGGGTCAGACCACCGGCAGATTTTAGGCCCCACCCCTTTAGTCACAGTGAAGGCTTCTCAGAAGCAGTTATGGCATTTCCTATGGGCATACCCTTGTGTACCATTATCGTGGAGGAAGAGCAGATGGAGCACACGGTGGAGCAAATGAGAGTCGGGCAGCATTTAAGGAGCAGCAGACCACCAGATATTGCCAACCCACCATAGAATATAGATGCGGCACAGGTCATATGAGGGCCTTACTGTGGAGTTGTGCATAAGAAGAGTGCATTTCATCAAAGAGGTCATAGGGCAGCTCTGTCACCTACTGCGTGATGACCTGCAGCCTCGCTCGTCTGCCTGCACTTAACGTTTAAGGCATTGGCTCATTTTAGGCAGCCGGGGTTGATCGCTGCAGTACAGGCATGTATCCATCAGGTCACTGATGCACATTACAGGAGAGCTGGCGAATTCTTCACCTTTGGCAAGACAGCAGAGAGAGAGAGAGAGGTCCAATCAGTTTTACAGGGTTGTTGGCTTCCTCCTCCAAGTCCAGGGGGCAATTGATGGCACCCACATTGGTTTGTGTGCTCCCAAAGAATAGCCCCTCAATGATCTCAACAGGAAAGGCTTCCACTCTGAGGGAGATTGCAGATTGTGTGTGACAACACGCAGAGCATCCAACACATCAGTGCCTGATATGCTGGACGTTGTCACAATGCATCCATCCTTCAATATTCGGCATATCTTGATCTCTTCTGATTTTCTTCCCTGGTTAACGAATGGCTTCTGGGTGACAAAGCCCCCCTCCCCCACTCGTATGGATAATGAGCTCAGTAAGAGTGCTCTGAACAGCAGACAAGACACACGCCTCTATAGATTGGTCATCGAGAGGACGCTTTTGCTGCCTGGACTGGTTGTGAGAGGCTCTGCAGTATGCTCCGGATTGTGTGTCAGGAAGTTATAGCCCCTGTGCCCTTCAGAACTGACATGAATCAGTCATTCATGAAAGAAAGACTTATGAAATAATACTGAGCGGCCTACGGGTGGCGCTGCCCAGGGAGAATATAAATACTCGGGCACGGGCCCAGCTTGCGCAGGACATTCTTAACAGGAACTAGTGAAGGACACAACTAGACCTCCACATTGTAAAACAGTTGATTAAAGCTTTGTTTAACGCTTAGACCAAGTGCCTAGTGGTTTTTGTAAGATTTGCAAAATTTGTGCATCTCCCCGAAGGTTATTATCAATAAATAAAAGTTGGGAGGACTCGTAAAAATCAACATTTCATTGTGCAGTACACACTCCTGCTGCATATATGACAAATAAAATTGAATTGAATTGAATAAAACGGACCCTGCGTGGACATTTTTAAATTAAAAAGGGTACCCAAGATGGCGTCCGTGCCTCGTGGCAGAAAGCCTACGGGTCTCCAAAATGGATTCTGCAGCACAGCAATTTGGGGTAAATCGAAACTAAGGCTGCAGGTTTCCTGTGAAAAGAACTTTGTGTTTTGGGACCCAGACAAAACTGTGAATTATGTATTAGGCCGAATTGGTGGCAGATCTAAATTCAATGAAGCCTACAGTTAAAGCCATCAAACAATCTGCATACATAATTGGAAACAGATTAAACACATCCATCGAGGCTGGACCAGCCCATCCAGGACTTTCAGGACAATACGAGTCCATTATCGGGCCGGTAGATGCAATTACCGGCCATCTAAAAACTGTCAGTATAGATTGCTACCATTATTTTAACTAGCCCGCCAAAATTAAAACAAAGAACTAACCTGATTTGGCGCGCAGATAAGGGTTTTTCGACGAAGGTATAACTGAAGGCCCCCAGGTAGCAATCGGAAGAAGAAGGAACTCCTGCTCTGCTCTCCTGCCGCTCTGCTGCTGTCGGTACTGCTGCTTCCTGGCTCTTCGGCCCCTCACCCTCGTGGCTGCCGCTCTTCCCCCGTCCCGCGCTTAACCCCTGGCCTTTGCCCGTGCCCTCTCCCACTCCATCTGGACTCGCCCCGACACCAGGTCGGGCGAACACGGGCAATTCAGGCCAGGCGAAGCGGGACGCGACGAGGGGCGGAGGAGGGAAGACCACCTGGGGAAGGCCAACTGAGGGTAGGCTTCAAATCATCGGGCCTTCAGCCTCAGCCGACCTGCGACTATCTTCAAGCAAACTCAAGCTGTCGGCGAAGAACCATCCCTGCAAGGTAAAGTACCCAAGCAGAGACTGTAACTTTGGGGTACTCGAACCTGGACAACGCCCTTGCAGCACTCGGAGCCCACGTGATGACGGCAGGCTCCAGAGAGCACCATGAGCGAACCCCGAACCCAACCGCTGTTTTGAGTCTAACAAACCCTTTTGATTGGTGAGCATGAATTCTGACCCCTCATAGCTTAACCTAGTTAGGTATAGGGGGTGGGATAAGGATAAAGGGGATTGTTAAGGTAGTCGTTTTCCCTCGATGTGCCGTGTGTTCCCCATTCCCTGTATAAGTATAGTATTATTATGACTCTCTTGTAATTTTTGCTTGTAGAAGTGTACACTAATAATTTTCCATAAGATTGCATCGAGTTTTCCTCTTCAATAAAATCTTGGTTTTGTTTGCATTCAACCACCTGTCTACTCGAGTCTTCTCTGTATCGCTGCCTGTATCTAAGTCCGGAGTCCAGAACCCAGTGGGCGAGCGATTAGAACCGCTCAAAGAAGGTAGTCAGAGGCAAAGCTGACTGACCCGAACATGCCTGTGCAAAACCCCCTACAGAAATGGCGACCGCGGCAGGACACCGGCATCAAGGTTGTAATACGGTAGACAGTGGTTCGGATGAGCGAACCGTGAGGGAGGAAAGGATTTCTGATTATGTTTTAGCAAGGTGAATATCACAAAGAAGTGGATCACCACTCTGTTAAAGGCTGGGCGTCTGGTAGATGCAGCAGCCAAGTGGACAAAGGGAAAGGAACACAAGAAGCCCTTAGAGAAAGCAATTTGGCTGATGTGCTTTAAAAAGCAGATCCAGCTTCTGGACGGGCTCATTGCCGCACAGGCATTCGAGTTAAGGGAGTCAGCCCTGGAGATCCAGGATAAGGCTCTTGCGGGGGAAAAGTTGTTAGTAGCTCATAGAAACATAGAAGATAAGAGCAGGAGTAGGTCATTCGGCCCCTCGAGCCTGCTCTGCCATTCAATGAGATCATGGCTGATCATCCAAATTCAGTACCCAGTCCCTGCTTTCTCCCCATACCCCTTGATCCCTTTAGCCTTAAGAAATATATCCAACTCCTTCTTGAATATATTTAATGTATTGGCCTCTACTGCCTTCTTTGGTAGAGAATTCCACAGGTTCACCACTCTCTGGGTGAAGAAATTCCTCCTCATTTCTGTCCTAAATGGCCTACCCCTTATCCTTAGACTGTGACCCCTGGTTCTGGACTCCCCGACCATCGGGAACATCCTTCCTGCATCTAGTCTGTCCAGTCCTGTCAGAATTTTATAAGTTTCAATGAGATCCCCTCTCATTCTTCTAAACTCCAGCGAGTACAAGCCCAATCGACCCAATCTCTCCTCATACGTCATTCCTGCCATCCCAGGTATCAGCCTGGTGAATCTTCGCTGAACTCCTTCCATGGCAAGAACATCCTTCCTCAGATAAGGCGACCAAAACTGCCCACAATACTCAAGATGTGGTCTCACCAAGGCCCTGTACAACTGCAGCAAGACATCCTTGTTCCTGTACTCAAACCCTCTCGCTACGAAGGCCAACATGCCATTTGCCGCCTTAACTGCCTGCTGCACCTGCATGCTTAGCTTCAGCAACTGGTGCACAAGGACACCCAGGTCTCATTGCACTTCCCCTTCGCCCAATCTATTGCCATTCAGATAATCTGCCTTCCTATTTTTGCCACCAATGTGGATAACCTCGCATTTATCCACATTATATTGCATCTGCCATGCTTTTGCCCAATCACCCAACCTGTCCAAATCATCCTGGAGTTTCTCGGCATCCTCCTCACAGCACACACGCCCACCCAGCTTTGTGTCATCAGCAAATTTGGAGATATTACATCTAGTTCCCTTGTCTAGATCATTAATATATATTGTGAATAGCTGGGGCCCAAGGACTGATCCCTGCGGTACCCCACTAGTCATTGCATGCCACTCGGAAAAAGACCCATTTATTCCAACTCTTTGCTTTCTGTCTGCCAATCAGTTCTCTATCCAAGTCAATACCTTGCCCCCAATCCCATGTGCCTTAACTTTACACGCTAATCTCTTATGCGGGACCTTATCAAAAGCCTTCTGAAAGTCCAAATACACCACATCCACTGGTTCTCCCTTATCTATTTTACTAGTTACATCCTCAAAAAATTCCAGTAGATTAGTCAAGCACGATTTACCTTTTGTAAATCCATGTTGATTTTGTCCGATCCTGTCACTGTTTTCCAAGTGCTCTGCTGTTACATCTTTTATAATGGACTCTAGCATTTCCCCCACAACCGATATCAGGCTTACCGGTCTGTAATTTCCCGTTTTCTCTCTACCACCTTTTTTGAATAGTGGGATAACATTAGCTACCCTCCAATCCATGGGTACTGTTCCAGATTCCATCAAATGCTGGAAGATGATCAGCAAAGCATCAACTATTTCTAGGGCCACTTCCTTAAGTACCCTAGGATGTAGATTATCAGGCCCTGGGGATTTATCCGCCTTCAATCCCATCAATTTCCCTAACACCATTTCCCTACAAATACTGATTTCTTTCAGTTCCTCCCTTTCATCAGACCCTATGTTCCCCGGCATCTCTGGGAGATTATTTGTGTCCTCCTTTGTGAAGACAGAACCAAAATATGTATTTAATTGGTCTGCCATTTCTTTGTTCCCCATTAAAAATTCCCCTGATTCTGACTGCAAGGGACCTACGCTTGACTTCACTAATCTTTTTCTCTTCACATATTTATAAACGCTTTTACAGTCAGTTTTTATGTTTCCTGAAAGCTTACTCTCATATTCTATTTTCCCTTTCTTAATTAATCCCTTTGTCCTCCTTTGTTGAATCCTAAACTGCTCCTAATCCTCAGGTTTACTGCTTTTTCTGGCCAATTTATATGTCCTCTCCTTGGATCTTATGCTATCCCTAAATTCCCTCGTTAGCCACAGTTGAGTCACCTTTTTTGTTTTATTTTTATGCCAAACTGGGATGAACAAATTCTGTAGTTCATCCATGTGGTTTTTGAATGTTTGCCATTGCCTATCCACCGTCAACCCTTTGAGTGACATTCCCCAATCAATCCTACCCAACTCGCGCCTCAGACCATCGTAGTTTCCTTTATTTAAATTTAGGACCCTAGTCTCTGAGTCGATTACTTCATTCTCCATCTTAATGAAGAATTCGATCATATTATGATTGCTCCGACCCAAGGGGCTTCGTACAACAAGATTACTAATTAATCCTTTCTTGTTACATAATACCCAGTCTAAGACGGCCTGATCTCTGGTTGGTTCCTCGACATATTGGTCCAGGAAACCATCCCTTAAACACTCCAGGAATTCCTCCTCCACAGTATTGTTACTAATTTGGTTAGCCCAATCTATATGTAGATTAAAGTCACCCATGATGACTGCTGTGCCCTTATTGCACGCATCTCTAATTTCCCTTTTAATGCCGCCCCCAACCTCCGCATTACTGTTTGGAGGTCTATATATCACTCCCACTAACCTTTTCTGCCCCTTGGTATTTCTCAGTTCTACCCATACAGATTCCACATCATCAGAGCTAATATCCTTCCTTACAATTGTGTTAATCCCTTCTTTAACCAGCAATGCTACCCCACCTCCCTTTCCTTTTTGCTTTTCTTTCCTGAATATTGAATACCCCTGGATGTTGAGTTCCTAGCCTTGGCCACCCTGGAGCCATTTTTCCGTAATCCCAATCAAATCATATTCGTTTACCTCTATTTGCGCAGCTAATTCATCCACCTTATTACGAATGCTCCTCGCATTAAGACACAAAGCCTTCAGGCTTGTTTTTTTAATGTTCTTACACCTATTAGAATTATTATTTACTGTGGCCATGTTTGATTTAAACCGTTGATTTCTCTGACTGCCACTTTTGTTTTTCTTCTTCCTATCTTTTGCTTTTATCCTTGTTTCCCTTTCATCTGTCCCCTTGCTCAGGTTCCCAACCCGTTGCCATTTTAGTTTAAACCCTCCCCCAGAGCACTAGCAAACACTCCCCCTAGGACATCGGTCCCGGCCCTGCCCAGGTGCAAACCGTCCGCTTTGAACTGGTCCCACCTCCCCCAGAACCGGTTCCAATGTCCCAGGAATTTGAATCCCTCCCCCTTGCACCATTCCTCTCGCCACGTATTCATCTGAAATATCCTTCTATTTCTACTCTGACTAGCACGTGGCACTGGTAGCAATCCTGAGATTACTACCTTTTGAGGTCCTATTTTTTAATTTACCTCCTAACTCCCTATATTCTGCTTTCAGGACCTCATCCCGCTTTTTACCTATATCGTTGGTACCGATATGTACCATGACAACTGGCTGTTCACCCTCCCCTTCCAAGATGTTCTGCAGCCGCTCTGAGACATCCTTGACCCTTGCACCAGGGAGGCAACACACCATCCTGGAGTCTCGTTTGCGGCCGCAGAAACGCCTATCTATTCCCCTTACAATAGAATCCCCTATTACTATAGCTCTCCCCCTCTTTTTCCTCCCGTCCTGTGCCGCAGAGCCACCCCTGGTGCCAGGAAGTTGGCTGCTGCTGCCTTCCTCTGGTAAGCCATCCCCCCCAACAGTACTCAAAGTGGTGTACCTGTTTGAGAGGGGGATGTCCACAGGGACTACCTGCCTGTGCCTAGTACTCTGTCTGTTGGTCACCCATTCCCTTTCTGCCTGTCCAACCTTTGCCTGTGGTGTGACTGTGGTGTATGTAACCTGTTCCACCTTAAGAGAACTTAAGCCTGTTCCACCTTAAGAGATGTACTACTTTCTCTGGCTGCTGTATACGTAATACCGGTGGTGACCACCGGTATATAAGCACTGTGTAGTAATATTGTATTTAGTAGTAGTCCTGACCTCCAACCAGTAAAGACCTGTTGAACTTTAATCTTGTAGTCTGTGTTAGTAATTACAACTAGAACACACAGACTTAACAGTGGCGACGAGTCTGATTCTTACCCTGCGGCAGTTTATATCCACGGCGGCTTCGTCCACAGAATGGACGTCAAAGAGAGGCTTCCACCCTCATCACCCTACTGGAAGACATGTCGCGCGGCAGACATCGAGAAACCAGAGTGCAGAAGACATCCTGAACTCGAAGCCTCCATCAGCGGCTGTCAGCCATCTTCTTTCTACCTCGGTGGTGGGTAAGCCGGGCAGCGACGCGACCAGAAAGTCGGCCGCGTTGGCTGTACAGATGGGGAGGGAAGACAGAGGAATAAGGGCGGTGAGATCGGTCGCGACCGGAGATAAGGGCTGGGCCGCATTCGGGCCGAAAGGCGCAGCGCGGGGACATCGATTGCGGCTGGTGATAAGGGCCGGGCCGCATTTGGGCTAAAAAGGCACAGCGTCTGTGGCAACTGAAGGCGCGAGAGCCGCGGTGAAGCGGAGACAGCGTCGGGGGGACGGGTGAAGACCGCCAAGCGCAGGAAAACCGCCATTTTGTAGGCGGAGGACGAAGACAAGAGCGGGAAGCCGCCATCTTGGATAAAAATAAATTAAATTGCAACGATGCCTAAACATGGGAACATTAATACCTTTGATAGCGACATCGAAGATTGGGCCATGTATGTAGAACGCATACAAAATTATTGTAAAGCAAATAAAATCCCAGATGAAGAGAAAGCACTAACATTATTAAACTTAATGGGTGCGAAGACATACGGGCAATTGAAACACCTTTTATCACCAGATGAACCGGCGGATAAGACGTTCGAGGAGATTGTTACTGTCCTGAAAAATCATCTAAACCCCACGCCGCTGATGCTAGCGGAACGATTTAAATTTTACAGCAGAAGGCAGCTGAAGGATGAAAGCAATGCTGAATATTTAATGGAATTGCGTAAGCTAGCAAAGTACTGTCAGTTTGGAATGAGACTGACAGAGGCGCTACGAGATAAATTTGTGTGTGGTTTATTAAAAGAAGATACACAAAAGCGACTGCTTGAGGAGAATGAGCTGACGCTTGAGAAAGCGGTCACTATGGCAGCAGCACACGAAGCCGCAGCGAGAGGCATGGCAGTAATGCAGCTACGGTCACCGGAACTCAGTACAAATAAATTGGGTTTGAGTACTGTAAAAATGTTATCGTTGTGGAAAGACAACGCACGATCAGAACCAGTGTTGGTTTAAAAACCAAGAATGCAGAACGTGTGGCAGGCTTGGCCACATAGCTAAAGTATGCCGGTCAGGAAAGAAGACCAGCAACAAAAAGTCACCGCAAGGAAAATACATAAAGGTACACAAGGTGACAAAGAACAGTTCGACCGAACAGAAGTCAGATTCAGATGCTAGCAGTAATGAACTGGGTAGCTTAAGAGTACACAACGTTGGTAAGGATGCAGATCTCCAGACAATTTGGGTCACCCTTCAGATAGCAGGAGTCCAAGTAAAGATGGAATTGGACACTGGATCGGCATTGACGGTCATGAATAAGAAAGATTACAAAAGGTTATTCCAACATATTCCCCTGCGGGATACGGAGATTATATTGAAAACATACACGGGGCAAAGAGTGCACCCCATCGGAAAGATAGAGGTAAAAGTGGTCCACAAGGGCGAAGAAAGCCAAGTAATGGACTTATATGTGCTACCTGAAGGAGGTCCACCACTACTGGGATGGGAGTGGATTAGGAAAATGAATATGGACTGGCACTCCTTGAAGGCACTAACGGTAGATTCCAGGGAAACAGATGTCAAACCTAAACGATTGTCCAAAATATTGGATGATGCTAAAGAGGTGTTCCAGCAGGGACTGGGAACACTGAGAGGAATTACGGCAAACATCAAGATTGATGAACATGCACACCCAAAATTTTTTAAAGCCAGACCGGTACCCTATGCAATACGACCGACTGTAGAAGCGGAACTGGAAGCGCTAGAACGTTCAGGTGTACTGTCTAAGGTAGATTGGAGTGAGTGGGCTACGCCCATTGTTCCCGTTATGAAACGTCCTTCGAGCAACAAGCCAGGAGAACCAGGGAAGGTTCGCATCTGTGGAGATTTCAAAATCACCGTTAATCCGGTGCTTCACACGGTGCAGTATCCGCTTCCGCGGATTGAGGATATTTTTGCTTCGTTGTCTGGCGGGAAACACTTCACCAAGATAGACCTGGCGCAGGCGTACTTGCAGATGGAGGTTGAAAAAGAGTCACGCCAATACCTCACGATCAACACGCATCGAGGTTTGTACCGGTACAATAGGCTGGTTTTTGGAGTGGCATCGGCTCCAGCAATTTGGCAGAGGGCCATGGAGCAGGTATTACAGGGAATTCCAGGCACACAATGTTACCTGGATGATATTCTGATTACAGTTGATGGTGATGAAGAACACCTCGCAAACTTGGAACTGGTGCTCAACAGACTGAAAGAGTATGGACTTAGAGTTAATCGGCAGAAATGTGAGTTCTTCCAGAAGTGGATCTCGTACTGTGGTCATGTCATTGACCGGGAGGGGCTTCATAAGTCTCCTGACAAAATAGAGGCAGTTGTAAAGGCTCCCGCTCCGGATAATGTCTCTCAGTTGAGGTCGTTTCTAGGATTGATTAACTATTACCATAAATTTCTACCAAATCTATCCACGGTACAGCACCCGCTAAACGCTCTTTTACAGAAGGGGGTACCATGGGAATGGAGAGAAAACTGTAAGAAGGCATTTCGCAAAAGCAAAGAATTGATCACCTCAGAGGAAGTGTTGGCTCACTTCAACCCGACACTGCCTATTCGGTTGGCTTGTGATGCTTCTCCATATGGTATTGGGGCAGTACTCTCACACAAGTTGCCAAATGGCACGGAAAGGCCAGTCGCGTTTGCATCCAGATCATTGACCTCCGCTGAGCGCAACTATGCGCAGATCGATAGGGAGGCTCTCAGCCTTGTATGGGGAGTGAAGAAGTTTAATCATTACCTGCAGGGCCAAAAATTCACACTTCTGACAGACCATCAGCCGTTGGTATCCATTTTTAACCCTAAGAAGGGTGTTTCAGTGATGACAGCACAGCGTCTCCAGAGATGGTCCCTTTTCCTAGGGGCACATCAATATCAAATAGAATTCAAAGGTACGAAGCAGCATGGCAATGCTGATGGGCTGTCGCGCCTGCCACTACCTGAAGAAGAAGAAACGGCGAAAGCTGACCCTGTTGAGTTATTTCATTCGACCATCATCGAGTGTTTACCAGTCACCAATGCAAGTATTGAAAGAGAAACCAGGAACGACCCGACACTGTCCAGAGTCTACGAGGTGACAGTGAAAGGATGGCCAACACGTGGTGATCCTCTGTTACCGGCATTCTCGGCAAGGCGAGACCAGCTGTCCGTCTGCCATGGTACTTTGATGTACGGGACAAGAGTGATTATTCCTCTCAAGTTAAGGGAAAGCGTTCTAAAAGAACTGCATGAAGGTCATCTGGGGGGAGTTAAGATGAAAAGTCTTGCTAGGGCTTATGTATGGTGGCCGGGTATTGACCAACAGATAGAGGAGTTGACGAAAAGCTGCGCTGGGTGCCAAAAAGTGCAAAATGCACCTCCGATCGCACCACTACACCCATGGGAATGGCCTTCAGCCCCATGGCAATGCGTACATATTGACTTTGCTGGTCCATTCATGGACTCCATGTTCCTAATTGCGGTGGACGCACATTCCAAATGGCCAGAAGTGATCAAGATGAATACCACTACTTCAGAAAAGACAATTGCGGTGTTAAGAACAATATTCACAAGGAACAGATTGCCAGAACAGATCTGTTCGGACAACGGACCACAGTTCGTGTCGGAAGAATTCCAAAAATTCTTAAAGAAGAATGGGGTGAAACATTATACCTCTGCCCCATATCATCCGGCGACAAACGGGTTGGCCAAGAGATTTGTCCAAACATTCAAAAAGGCAATAAAGGCCATGAACGATGATCAGATTCCGCTACAGCACAAGGTGGACAATTTCCTAATGGCATATCGAAACGCCGCTCATGCAGTGACTAACCAAAGTCCTGCCATGATGTTTTATAACAGGAGGTTGCGGTCCAGGTTGGACTTGTTAAAACCAAATGTGCGGAGGGAAGTGGAAAACAAACAGTTCCGGCATCTTAATAACAAGACCACTCGAAGTTTCGACGTAGGACAACCAGTGTTGGCAAGGGGCTATGGAAACGAAAAATGGCAGTCCGGAACAATTCGGGCCAGACAAGGACCTCTGATGTACACAGTAGATATTGGTAACAATGTGATAAGGCATCATGCAGATCAACTGGTAGAATCGAGAGTAATGGTCGAACCCATGGTTGCGACAGAGACAACTGTGGAAGACGTTAATGAACCCGAAGCATCTACCTCGGCAGGGAATGTACCTGATGATGATGATAACACCCAATGCATGGGAGACCAACTAGAGGAGTCACCTCAGCAACAGGAATCAGAGACCACTGAAAGGTGTTATCCAAACCGAATCAGAAGGCCTCCTGAGAGACTGAACCTTTGAACTGTTTATACCTGAAGTTATATATGTTATTATGTTATGTTAAATGGGGATATGACTGTTAAGCTAAAAAGGGAGGATTGTGGTGTATGTAACCTGTTCCACCTTAAGAGAACTTAAGCCTGTTCCACCTTAAGAGATGTGCTACTTTCTCTGGCTGCTGTATACGTAATACCGGTGGTGACCACCGGTATATAAGCACTGTGTAGTAATATTGTATTTAGTAGTAGTCCTGACCTCCAACCAGTAAAGACCTGTTGAACTTTAATCTTGTAGTCTGTGTTAGTAATTACAACTAGAACACACAGACTTAACAGTGACCAACTGATCAAACGTGCTATTCGCGACCTCCTCAGCCTCGCGAATGGGCCAGTATGAATCCAATCGCAGCTCCAGTGCCGCAATGCGGTCTGCCAGTAGCTGCAGCTGGACACACTTCCTGCACATATAGTTGTCAGGGACACAGGAAGTGCCCCTGAGTTCCCACATAGCGCAGGAGGAACATACAACGGGGCCGGGCTCTCCTGCCATGACTTACCCTTTAATTAATTGCAATTAAATTAAATCAAATCAATCCCACCAATTACACTACCGTTAAATAGTATATTTAAGGGCCCTGGTTTATAAACAGTCCCCGCTACACCACAGAGACTTTAGAAACTATACACCACAGAGACTTTAGAAACTATAAACCACAGAGTTAAAGTTTATAAAGAGAGAAATACTAACCAACCAATCACTTACCTGCTTTCTGGTGACGTCACACTTCAATTACTTTTTACTTCTTTCCCTCTGAGATTGGAGATTAGTACGCTCTGAGGCCTACCTGGTCTCTTGGAGCCTTTAGTACTCTGCAGGCTTTGAACCAAGAAAGAGTACATCTAGTAAGAGAACACAAGGCCCAGTTGGAATACCTACGGTGTCAAGTCACCGAGGCCAAGGGAAATGAGTCAAGGTTGCGGGAGAACAACGCCCGCATGGCAAGGCAGGATAGGGATCAGGAAGAGAAAGTACAGGAGGTAAAAGCCGCTTACAAGCTAGCTAATGAACAGGGGTTTGAGGAGGCAGACCACGGCCCCTGCCAAGAGAGGATAGAAAATCTGAGGCGGGCCCTCCGGAAGGCAAAAGGCATGGTATGCCTCATAAGCCCAAAGGCAGGTCAGGCAGGTTTTATGGGGAACGGGGGGAGAACAGTTCCAGTGTCACCGGTAGTGTCTAGGGATGACCCGGTCGAAAGAGAGCAGACCTCACGACCACCACCCATAGTGCCAAGTTTCAGCGAGGTTTGGCAGCAAGGGGGGTGGAGGCGGAGGTAGAGCAACCCCCGCCCGAAAAGTCGGAACCAGAGCTGATGTGCCCAGCACGGCATTGAAGGTTCGGCCCACCTGCCAATGGCGAAGATGAGGGACCCCTCCAAAACCAGTTCGTATTACCCTTTAACACCCAACAGCTTAGGGTTATGGTCAACCATGTCCCGAAGCTTTCCGCCAAGAGAGACCCCTCGATCCACTTCAGGGAAATAGAGCAGGCCGCCAGCGTCAACGACTGCGATGACGCTGAAAAGGCCAAGATGCTGCTATTCTCCCTGGAGAGTAATCTCCTCTAATCCCTCTCTGAAGAGTGTAAAAGGGGACAGAGTGGGTACGAGGAGCTTAGAGACGCGGTTCTGGCGGATGAGGGAAGTCCTTTCTCCCGCGTGGAGAAGACGGTACAGCTCTCAGGGGAGACCCCGCAGGCTTTTGCGGACCGGTTGTGGCCGGTATACCGGAAGGCCTGCCCGGGGACGCGGGACCGGGGATTCCTGAACGGGGATCCTCTGATGCATTGGCTCCGTTGTCTAGTGGCGAACAGCTTGGCCACAGATCCGGGCCAAGGCAGAAGCCTGGTTCGACCCCAAAGATCCCCAGACCACAGAGATCACAGTAATTAGACAGCTCACTCTGGCCTATAAAAACAGTAGGGGAGCCGATGCACACCCACCCAAGGGTAAGCTGCAAGAGGTAAAAACCGGACCGGGTAGGAAAGAGTGGCACCAGGAAGGGAGTAACCCCCCCCAGCACAAAGACCAATTGTCACGGGTGTGGGAAGGATGGTCACTGGCGGAAGGAGTGTAAGAACCCTTGGAAGGATAACAAGGGAAAGCATCCCACAGCCCCGGCCCAAAAGGCGGGGGTAGGGGCCCCTTCCGCAGAGGTTGAGTCGCTTTTGGATGCCATGAGGTCCTTACTGACTGGCCAGGGAAGAGTAGCAGCCGCCACCGGTGCTCTCACCCCGTCAGCCCCATCCAACCTACATCAGTGACTAGAGCCGGCGCAGCCTCTGTATCTGTGCTCGCTCCGATATGATGAGTGGAGGAGACCCATGATGGAGATGGAGGTGGGAAAGGTAGCGGGGATCTATCTGTTGGACACAGGGGCATCATGCACCGTGATCTACTCAGCTAACCCCACCACCTCACCTCTCTCTAGCGGGGTCCCATACAGTCTATCAGGGTTCACGGGTAAGGAACAAGCTGGCTCAGTCTCCATCCCGCTCGCCATTCGGATAGGACCGCTCTGCTCCAAGTGGACGTGCGTCCTGTTGAATTGGGAAGTGGAGGGTGGAAGAGGGGTCCTGGGGGCCGATTTTATTGTAGGTCACGGGATCCTGGTGGATTTAAGGAATCACTGCCTCTGGGGGGCAGGAAAGGTAAAGAACGGTGAGATCGTAGTTATCCTGGGTAAGGAAGGGAAGGGGACCCTCTGCACCACGAAGCCCAAAGAGGATTATAACCTTGGGCTCATGGTCAGCAACACCCCACCAGAGTTCCAGGCATTTGTGCAGGCCCACCTGGCCGCATTTGCCACTCACAAACACGACTGCGGGAGGGTCACAGGGTTTGAGGTCAGCGTAGACGGGGACCCCATGGCCCGACCACAGAAACAGTATAACTTCCCCAGGGAAGCAGAGCCGGACATGGAAGCAGCCATGTCCTCGTTAGTATGGCAGGGAGTTCTGAGACCGATAGCCACCCATGTGAACTCTCCGTTGTGGCTGGTTAGAAAACTGGACAATTCCTGGAGGGCCACGGTGGACTATCGGGTGCTCAATAGCAACATCCCAGCCTGTGCACCTACAGTGGCAGCAGTTGCCGACCTGATAGGAAGCATCCCAGCATCCACGACCACTTTCACGGTGCTGGATATTTCCAATGGGTTTTGGTCCATCCCTGTAAGGAGGGAAGATCAGTACAAGTTTGTCTTTACGTTTAAAGGGCAACAGTACATGTGGAACTGCTTGCCTCAGGGCTTCCATAATAGCCCCAGCATCTTCCACCAGTGCATGGCAGACAGTTTGAAGGATTTTAGTCAGCCCGGACAGTTGGTACAATATGTGGATGACCTGCTCCTGTTCACTGATTCGAAAGAGGAGCATGGCCCACTATTGGCTGAACCGCCGGAGCTGCTAGAACAGAAGGGTTTCAAAGTGAATCCCAAGAAGGCGCAGATCGGCCAGCGGGAGGTGAAATTCCTTGGTCTGACTGTGTGCGCTGGAGAAAGGGCCATACATAGGGCTGGGGAAGGAGAATCCCGGGACCCCTATCGGGCGGGCCCAGAAGCCACAGCCCGGGACAAGGGAGCGGGTCCGGATCCAAGATCCCATCTGTAAGACCATCCCGGTGAGAAAAGACAGCCCCTGGAGGGTCTGCAGGAGGCAGCGGGCGAGCCCTCCACACAGGTTTTAAAACAGGCCGCTGGGTACATCAACCAGTGCAAACTGTTTCAGCCTGAAAGGGGAAAACAGCCAGCTGCGGTAAGGTCTGAGGATAAAGATCCTCAGCCTGCAGCACGAGCAAGTTCACAGACCACACAGGCAGGCGCTGTGGCTTGCTTGAAGGGAGGGGCCATCCAGCCCATCGATTGGGACACCCCCCCACTCTTCTGGGATCCAGACGAGAGGAAGGGACTTGAGGGTGAAAACCCCGCCCCTAACCCAGGTGTAGAGAGGGAGGGACCTGAGGTCAACAACCCCGCCCCGGACCCAGCCATGGCACCTGGGGGCGGAGACTCTCAGCTCGCAGCAGCAGGCTGTGAAAAGTTACCTGCCCCCAGCCCAGGTTCGGGAGGGGTCAAGCCTGGGGGAGCAACGGTTCGGGTAAAAGGCCCAGCGGCAAAGAAAGTCCCACCCGCCAAAGCCCCCAGAAAGTCCCCGCGGACGCCCCAGTCGAGAAAGCCATGGTCACCAGCCCTCCAGTTACCAAGGGCCGCCCCTCGAGCCAGGGAGAGGTCCAAGGACAGAGGTCCTCAGTCAGCAGCCTCGGGCTGCGAGGGACCAACCGTGAAGGACGGCGCGGTCATGCCGGGGGTAGCGGCGAGCCCCAGTCCGACCAGGGATTAGCCTGGCCGCCCAGAGACGGGCGGCGGATGTATATAGTAGGTTTAAGTTTAAGTAAAGTGTAATTGTTTAGCTTAAGTTTGGGTGTTTGTAATTTAAGTTAAATAGGGTGGTGGGTAGTTTTAAGTTAAGCCGTCTGTTAAGAGTGTATATTTGGGTCGAGGTCGCGGGACCCAACCATGCCTCACCAAGCCAGAGAATCTCTTGGGGACCTGGCTGCATGTTTTTTTACATCTTTTTGCAGAAAGATGTTCGGGATGGAATGGATCGTGGTCCTATTCGCCTTAATCGGGATGAGCAAGGAGAGGAGGGGCGACGTCCAAGACTCCCACATCTGTGGGTGTTCGGGAGACAAGACGCCCCTGGCGATCGATGGGAGCGGCGAACGGGACGCGGAGGAGACTGCTGTCTACTTCCACAAGGGAAGGTGGCCAGGATGGTTGGGTTCCAATTCGTCTCAGTACTCCAGCCAGAGTGGATTCACGTATGGGGAAGCCTCCCTCCTGTGCCCCTGGGTGCGAGTCGTTTCCACGAGGGTCAGCGTCACCGTTGGAAAGTGTATATGTTTAACATGCAAAGGACACATTCCATTGGACAGATGGTGGTGGCTCCGAAAGTTGAGCGAGGACATGAGGAACCCCGAAGTCGAATGGGAGCGTTTGGGTAATAACACCCATCGGACAATTACCGGGACTCATGGAGGACTGAGTGTATGCTGGGACAAGTGGTGGGAACCGGACCAAGGGATTTACATCTGTATGTGGGGGCCAGAGACGGCCTACCCCGCAGGCATATCCATTGTTTTCCACCGGCAGTGGCAAGACGCCGGGGAGGGGATAAGCTGGGATACCAGCCTGAAGGCATGTGCAGCCCTATTCTCCCTGATCCCAGTCAATGCCACTGAGCTGGTGACCCGCCCCCATAAGCCCCCGCCCACGGCGCAGGCGGCGAGGTTATCCAGGGAAGATTGCCCCACCACCACCAAGGGACCAGGGAATGGATTGGTACTAGTCCCCACCGATCAGATGCTGTACCAGGGGGTACACTACGCGGTAGCCTCCATGATTTTAAACCTCACGGAGGTACAGTTGCCGGAGTGGTGCCCCAAAGAAACAGAGCAGTTATACCAGGCCCTATTAAAGGACATGTTCAAGAAATTTTACGAGTTCGATTTTGCCCACGTGGACAAGACCGAACTCTACACCACACGTCGGGAATTCTTGGGTAACCCAGGGAGACAAAGAAGGGGTGTATGGAATTATGTTTTTACTGCGTTTAACACTGGGTCCTCTGTCATCAACAGCTTGGATGACATAGAGCTGCAGACCCGGATAAGTGGTTTAAAAACACAGTTACAAGGGATATTACTGGATGAGAACAAGATAGTGGGCTTGGAGTTGCATGAGGACCAGGCCATGACAGTCCATTTAAAGGAGATTATAGCCGAGTTGGAAAAGCACGCAAAGACGGTAAATGCTCTCATAAGGGAGGACAGAAATGCTTCTGACCAAGCTGCGCAGAATGAGGTGTGCGTGTTATACGGGGCATGGTTACTGGGCGAGGGCCGCAGTAACCTGGAGGGTTTAAAACAAGGTTTGGTCCCCTCCTGGATTAGCAACAAGCACCTCGCAGCCCTCCACCCTTTTGAGAACACATTGAGCCCGTGCCAACTCCGGCTAGCCTCCGAAGCCTATCCAGTCCCCATGGATTGTGGGCGGTCCAACCACACAATCATGGGAGTAGTAGTTAGGATGCCGGTCATGGGTAGGACAGCCTGACCCACCCTGGTATACAGGGTTGAGAACATTGGAGTCATTCACGGGGGGTGCACACATTCGGTTCACAGCGGTCCCGCCTTACGTCATTAAGTGGGAGCACGCTATGACAGGTACTGACCTCTCGGGGTGCCGGAGCCGGGGAGCACACATAATCCTATGCCCCCAGCACTTGAATGCCTTCTCAAGACCGCAGTGTGGGTTCAGAGCTGCTGACGCAAAGCCTATAAATTGCACCATGGAGGCAATGGCACAAGGCCATGTTCCCCCCGCAGGTAGCATATATAGGAGTTGGGACATATTGTGTCACCACCGGCGCGTCCCACTACCAGCATGGACAGCATAGCTGGTGTCCGGTTAGTGACAGCAGTTTCTGTTTTAAACTCAAGGCAGAAGTTCAAGTGGCCCAGGAGCGAATTGTCCCCATCCCTGAACCCTCCACTGTTCACCTCACTGTGAAGGAGAATTTTACGAACTTGCAGAAGTACGTAGCGCACTTTGGCTACGAAATTCCCCCTCTCCCTGAACATTTGACCAAAATTCTAAAAGCCATTATACTTTCACAGAAACATTTCTACACTCTCGAGCAGAGCACAGTAGAGATAGGGGCTAAGATATTGGATATTGTGACTCCACCCTGGTGGAACCTTTTCAATAATATAGAGGTCCCTTCGTGGATCAGACTGGCCTACCACCTTCTCGTGGTTTGCCAGTTAGGAATAGTGCTGTATTTAGTTTGCATCCAGTGCAAGGGAAAAGGTCGGTGGTCAGAATTCCAAAACCAGAGCTTTTGGAAAGAACATTATGTAAAGGTGGAGGAAGATACGCCGGTTTAAGCTTCTCCCTGTTTTCAATTGAAAAATTGTTGTTTCTTTGTGTTTGTTATTTTCAATTAAAGGTTTTTTCTTTTCTTGTTTTCTTTTGCGACGCGGTTTAATAAAGATATGTGTACCAAGTGGTGCAGGGGTGTAGGACCCCCTCTGTGCTTGGATGTGTGTGTAAAGACTGTGATTTTACTCTTTGTATGCTGATGTACACTACATTTTCGCGGAATGGGAAGTGCATGTGTCGTGGGTATATTGGATAGATAATTACAGGGGAAGGCTGACTATGGAGGGTCAGAAAAATTTTGCTCACCTTGAAAAGTATGATACTTCAAGCAAGTTTTAGTATCACAGGGGGAATGTAAGATTTGCAAAATTTGTGTATCTCCCCGAAGGTTATTATCGATAAAAGGGACACTGCGTGGACATTTTTAAATTAAAAAGGGTACCCAAGATGTCGTCCGTGCCTCATGGCAGAAAGCCTACGGGTTTCCAAAATGGATTCTGCAGTACAGACAGTTTGGGGTAAATCGAAACTAAGGCTGCAGGTTTCCTGTGAAAAGAACTTTGTGTTTTGGGACCCAGACAAAACTGTGAATTATGTATTAGGCCGAATTGGAGGCAGATCTAAATTCAATGAGGCCTACAGTTAAAGCCATCAAACAGTCTGCATACATAATCAGAAACAGATTAAACACATCCATCGAGGCTGGACCAGCCCATCAAGGACTTTCAGGACAATACGAGTCAATTATTGGGCTGCTAGATGCAATTACCGGCCATCTAAAAACCGTCAGTATAGATTGCTACCATTATTTTAACTAGCCCGCCAAAATTAAAACAAAGAACTAACCTGATTTGGCGCGCAGATAAGGGTTTTTCGACGAAGGTATAACTGAAGGCCCCCAGGTAGCAATCGGAAGAAGAAGGAACTCCTGCTCTGCTCTCCTGCCGCTCTGCTGCTGTCGGTACTGCCGCTTCCTGGCTCTTCGGCCCCTCGCCCTCGTGGCTGCCGCTCTTCCCCCCGTCCCGCGCTTACCCCCTGGCCTTTGCCCGTGCCCCCTCCCACTCCATCTGGACTCGCCCCGACACCGGGTCGGGCGAACACGGGCAATTCAGGCCAGGCGAAGCGGGACGCGATGAGGGGCGGAGGAGGGAAGACCACCCGGGGAAGGCCAACTGAGGGTAGGCTTCGAATCATCGGGCCTTCAGCCTCAGCCGACCGACTATCTTCATGCAAACTCAAGCTGTCGGCGAAGAACTATCCCTGCAATGTAAAGTACCCAAGCAGAGGCTGTAACTTTGGGGTACTCGAACCTGGACAACGCCCTTGCAGCACCCGGAGCCCACATGATGATGGCAGGCTCCAGAGAGCACCACGAGCGAACCCCGAACCCAACCGCTGTTTTGAGTCTAACAAACCCTTTTGATTGGTGAGCATGAATTCTGACCCCTCATAGCTTAACCTAGTTAGGTATAGGGGGTGGGATAAGGATAAGGGGATTGTTAAGGTAGTCGTTTTCCCTTGATGTGCCGTGTGTTCTCCATTCCCTGTATAAGTATAGTATTATTATGACTTGTAATTTTTGCCTGTAGAAGTGTACACTAATAATTTTCCATAAGATTGTATCGAGTTTTCCTCTTCAATAAAATCTTGGTTTTGTTTGCATCCAACCACCTGTCTACTCGAGTCTTCTCTGTATCGCTGCCTGTATCTAAGTCCAGTGTCCAGAACCCAAGGGGCGAGCGATTTGAACCGCTCAAAGAAGGTAGTCAGAGGCAAAGCTGACTGACCCGAACACGCCTGTGCAAAACCCCCTACATTTTCTTACGTCAAGAACATCACCATTCAAAAAGTGCTGGGCTTTGACATCACTGGCAAGGAGGCCCTGGCTCCGTTGCAACCCGAACTACACGAAGGTGAGCATCACGGTGATCAACAATTGAGAGAACTCCTCAGTGACTGCTGCAAGTGGCATCAGAGCACATCTCATCCTTCCAGGTGGCAGGAGTGACATTCTTGGTAGGCTTGTTGGCACAAATAACCAGGATTCTGTGCCTCTAATTCAATTTCCATGACTAGGTATTGCAGGTCTGAGTCAGAAAAATCCTGTGTTTTCCTTCAGTGTCTGGTTTGGCTGATTGTTCCTGCTGTAGGTATTTTTAGAATGTATCATAAAAAGATTGATGAGTCATCTGGTGAAGTTATCTGAAGGTTAAGTGTGTGAGCCAAGTGCTGTTCCTTCCCTACCTGGTTGACCCCAGTCTGTTGCTGAAGTGTGCAAGCTGAACTGTTATTAAAAGCTGCAGTGTGGCGGATCGCCACCTAAACGGGCGCAATCCACTTTTCCGTCCGTGGACAATAAATCGGGCACCTTGCCTTTAAGAAGCATGCTGCCTTTAAGTCATGACAAAGGAGCGGGCGTCGCCCTCAGTGTTTACACAAAAGCGCGGGCGTGGCCCTCATTCTGTTTTCGGGTTTAGCAGAGAGAAGAGCTGGGGCAGCCATCTCTCGAGAATGTAATAAAAAGCCATGTGTTCCTCAGATCGGTTCGGCCTCCATTCGTGTTCCGCGGCAGCCTCAACATTGGTGACCCCGACGCTCAGAACGTATTCCGAGCACCGCAATGGCGGACACGAACGCAGTTTCTGTGAAACTGCCGGAGTTTTGGGAAAACCAGCCCGAAGCCTGGTTCCTCCAAGCTGAGTCCCGATTCCGGCTGCGACACATCACCACAGATGGGACTAAGTATGACTACCTCGTCGCATCACTCGGTAGCTCCACAGTCACGAAGGTCTGGATAGCGCTGCAGAACTCACCAGAGGAGGGCAAGTATGCACATCTTAAGGCCGCGCTCCTTAAAAAATTTACGACCTCGACATACCAGCGAAACTGCTGCCTCCTCGACCTTCCAGGCCTCGGTGACGCCTCACCGTCAGACCTCCTTTCCCACATGCTCTCACTCACCGACGAGAGCCCACTCGGGTCCCTCTTCCGCACGCTGTTCATCCACCAGCTACCTCCCAGCATCCGCCCAGCGATCGTGGCGTCCGGCCTCACGGACCTAGAAGCCCTGGCCGATGAGGCCGACAAGCTGCTGTCCGCTCACTCCAGCCGCGACGTCGCTCCGGACCTGGCAGCCACAGCCTGGGCGCGCCCCTCACTGGCCACCACGCGGCCACAAGGCCCAGCCACGGGGCCTTCGCGCCCCACAAACCCGGGCTACTGTTACTACCACACACGGTTCGGCGCCAGGGCACAACGGTGCACACCTCCCTGCTCCTTCAAGTCCGCCCCCGTACCAGCCCCCGCGATGGCCGTGGGCCACGCGGGCTCCCTGCTGTACGTCACGGATGACAAAACCGGCCGCCGGTTCCTGTGCGACACTGGAGCTCAGCACAGCATCATCCCGGCCTCCGCCCTCGACATCCAAAAGGGCGAACGAGGACAGGCGCTGGCTGCCGCTAACGGCTCGGACATCCGGACGTACGGCACCCGCACAGTCACCCTCGACCTCGCTGGTCGCCGCTACCGATGGGAGTTCATCACTGCCAAGGTACTCTCCCCTCTCATCGGCGCAGATTTCCTGTGCGCCCACGGCCTACTGGCAGACATCCCTCAACACCGCCTCGTGGACATGAACACCATGTCCTCCATCCTGGGCGCCACGGCCCCCCCGTCAACCCGCCGACATGGCGTCACAGTGCCACGCCCGGGCCACGGATGACTACTCGGCACTCCTGGCCGAATTCCCGGCCCTCACCAACCCGACCTTCTCCGCCGAGGTCACCAAACACAGGGTGGAACACTTCATCCCCACCACAGGCCCCCCAGTGTACGCCCACGCCCGCAGGCTGGACCCGGCCAAACTGGAGATCGCGCGGACCGAGTTTGCCACTATGGAACAGCTCGGCATCATCCGCCGCTCCAACAGTCCCTGGGCCTCCCCACTCCACATCGCCCCCAAACCAGGCGGGGGTTGACGCCCCTGCGGGGATTACCGCCGCCTCAATGACGCCACCACCCCTGATCGGTACCCCGTGCTGCACATTCAGGACTTCTCGGCTAGACTGGCCGGCCGCTCAGTCTTTTCCAAAGTCGACCTGGTGCGCGGCTACCACCAAGTCCCCGTCCACCCCGCGGACGTCCCCAAGACGGCCGTAATCACCCCCTTCGGGCTTTTCGAGTTCCTGCGGATGCCCTTCGGCCTCAAAAACACGGCCCAGGCATTCCAACGGCTCATGGACTCGGTCCTTCGGGACCTGAAGTTCCTGTTCGTCTACCTGGACGACATCCTGGGAGCCAGTTCCTCCAAGCAGGAACACCTCGAACACCTTCGCATCCTGTTCGGGCGCCTCAACGACCACGGGCTCATCCTCAGCCCAGCCAAGTGCCAGTTCGGCCTGGACAAGATCGACTTCCTCGGCCACCACATCACCCATGCTGTGGCCATTCCCCTGCCCACCAAGGTGCAGGCCGACCAGCAATTTCCCCGCCCCACCACCATCAAAGGACTCCAGGAGTTCCTCGGGATGGTGAATTTCTACAACCGCTTCATCCCCAAAGCGGCGTCCCTCATGAGGCCCCTGTATGAAGCCCTCCGGGGCAGGAGCGGCAAGATGGCGGTCGAATGGACGGCAGACGTATCAGCCGCCTTCAACTCCACCAAGACCGCGCTCGCCGACACCACCCTGCTCACGCACCCACGGCCCAATGCCAGAGTAGTGCTCACCACGGACGCCTCCGACCACGCGGTTGGCGCCGTGTACGAGCAGTGGGTCGACGGCGCCTGGCAACCACTTGCCTTCTTCAGCCGCCAACTACGCCCCCCGGAGGTCAAGTGCAGCACCTTCGACCGCGAGCTCCTCGCGCTGTACCTGGCGGTCCGCCATTTTCGGTTTTTGCTGGAGGGCCACCCCTTCACTGCGTTTGTCAACCACAAACCCCTGACATTCGCAATGGCAAAGACAACCGACCCCTGGTCCGCCAGGCAGCAGCGCCAGCTTGCGGCAGTGTCCGAGTTCACCACGGACATCCAACACGTCTCCGGCCGAGACAACATGGTAGCCGACTGCCTCTCCCGCCCCGCCATCCACGCCGCACACCTGGCAGTCGACTACGCTCAACTCGCAGCAGACCAGCTCATGGACCCTGATCTGCTCTCCGCACCTACCAACCTACCGGGGCTACGCCTGGCCGACGTCGCCTGCGGCCCGACCGCAGCCACGGTCAAGTGCGACATATCCCTATCTGAACCTCGGCCCGTCGTCCCAGCGCCGCCGGGTATTCGAGATTCTCCACAACCTCTCCCACCCCGGCGCCCGCGCATCCATCAAATTGATAGCCAACCGCTTTGTCTGGCGCGGCCTTCGCAAGGATGTGCGTACTTGGGCCAACTCCTGCCTAGCCTGCCAACGGGCCAAGGTGCAGCAACACACGAAAGCACCCCTCGAGGAGTTCACCGTTCCTTCAAGTAGATTCGACCACATCCACGTGGACATCGTCGGGCCCCAGCCGCCGTCGCAAGGCCACACGCACTTGCTGACGATCGTCGACCGCACCACGCGCTGGCCCGAGGCAATTCCACTGACCTCTACCACCACCGCCGACATCGCCAGAGCCTTCGTCAGCACCTGGGTCACACGGTTCGGCGTCCCCTCCGACATGACGTCGGACAGATGTCCGCAATTTACCTCTGAACTCTGGGCCGCCATCGCACGCAATCTCGGGGTGACCATTCACCGCACCACAGCGTACCACCCCCAAGCCAACGGACTGTGTGAGCGGTTCCACAGATCCTTGAAGGCATCTCTTCGAGCCAGTCTCCAGGACGGCGCCTGGACCGACCGACTCCCGTGGGTCCTCCTCGGCCTGCGCTCCGCGGTTAAAGAAGACCTCCACGCATCGGCAGCAGAGCTCGTGTATGGCCAGCCGCTGCGCGTACCCGGCGAGTTCCTGTCCACCGCCACGACACCCTGGTCAGCCGACCAGCAACGCCACGACTTCGCCTCACCGGCGCTACAGTTCGCCCCGGTGCCCATTGCCCGGCACGGTGAATTCACCTCACACGTCCTGCTAAGACTGCACCAGGCACGGTTCGTTTTCGTCCGGCACGACGCCTACCGTGGACCCCTTCAACCCCCGTACGACGGGCCCTACAAAGTGCTACAGGCTGGGGACAAATTTTTCGCCCTGCAAGTGGGCGACAGGACTGAAAAAGTGTCGGTTGACCGACTCAAGCCAGCACACTCGGAGCCCGGTGAGCAGGTCCCAGTAGCTCGTCCACCGCCACGCGGCCGACCTGCCCTCAAGCCAGTACACCCGGCTGCTCCACGCCCGGCCGCTCCACGTCCACCGGCGTCCTACAAGAGCCGCTCCGGCCGGCCCATCAGACCGCCGCACCGTCTCGTCCACACCTAAGCGGATTCTGGGGGGAGCTGTGTGGCGGATCGCCACCTAAACGGGCGCAATCCACTTTTCCGTCCGTGGACAATAAATCGGGCACCTTGCCTTTAAGAAGCATGCTGCCTTTAAGGCATGACAAAGGAGCGGGCGTCGCCCTCAGTGTGTACACAAAAGCGCGGGCATCGCCCTCATTCTGTTTTTGGGTTTAGCAGAGAGAAGGGCTGGGGCAGCCATCTCTCAAGAGAATGTAATAAAAAGCCATGTGTTCCTCAGATCGGTTCGGCCTCCATTCGTGTTCCGCGGCAGCCTCAACAGCAGTCTAATTTCCATGCTCTCCAGCAGCTTACACCCATTTTATATGGGAGTTCCACCAATCACTACTCCAAGGTCAGAAATGGGAATGTTCACTGATGACTGCACAGCGTTCAGTGCCATTCACAACTCCTCAGATAAGGAAGCAGTCCATGCCCGCATGCAACAAGACCTGGATGACATTCAGACTTGGGCTGATAAGTGGCAGGTAACATTCGTGCCACACAAGTGCCAGGCAATGACTATCTCTAACAAGCGAGAGTCTAACCACCGTCCCTTGACATTCAACAGCATTACCATCGCTGAATCCCCCACCATCAACATCCTGAGGGTCACCATTGACCAGAACCTTAACTGAACCAGCCACATAAATACTGCGGCAACAAGAGCAGGTCAGAGGCTGAGTATTCTGTGGTGAATGTCTCACCTTGTGACTCCCCAAAGCCTTTCCACCATCTACAAGACACAAGTCAGGGGTGTGATGGAATACTCTCCACTTGCCTGGATGAGTGCAGCTCCAACAACACTCAAGAAGCTTGACACTATCCAGCACAAAGCAGCCCACTTGATTGGCGTCCCATCCAGCATATTAAACATTCACTCCCTCCACCACTCACGTAACATGGCTGCAGTGTGTACCATCTACACGATGCACTGCAGCAACTCGCCAAGGCTTCTTCAGCAGCACCTCCCAAACCCACGACCTCTTCCACCTAGAAGGACAAGGGCAGCAGGCGCATGGGAACACCACCACCTCCAAGTTCCCCTCCAAGTCACACACCATCCTGACTTGGAAGTATATCACCGATCCTTTATTGTCGCTGGGTCAAAATCCTGGAACTCCCTCCCTAACAGCACTGTGGGAGTACCTTCACCACACTGACTGCAGCAGTTCAAGAAGGCGGCTCACCACCACCTTCTCAAGGACAACTAGGGACGGGGAATAAATGCTGGCCTTGCCAGCGACGCCCACATCCCATGAACTAATAAAAAATGGGTATGCTGACCCTCGTGTAAATACTTCTCTTGACCACTGGCCGGCACAAATGTTTTTCCATTGGTGAAGTAGCCATATGGAAATTCACTCCCACGGATATGAGTGCTCCTGAGTCAAGCTGACACATTATAAATATATAGTTTTAATGTCTATAATATATTGTAAGTCTTCTAAAGAGAAAGCTTCTTGTAGTGTCACAATTTCTTCCTACAACATTTTCCCCATCACACATTGTTGATAACACCCTATAGTTATAAAACAGCACTTCCTCCAATTCTCCATGAGCAACGCCATATGAGGTCTGCTAGTGGAACCATAGACGTTTACAGCACAGGAGGAGGCCATTCAGCTCATTGTGTCTGTGCTGGCTCCTTGTTAGAGAAATCTAAAACAAATGCCAGGCCCTGCTCTCTCCCTATAGCCCAGTATCATCTTCTGCTAAACCATCGCAATATATTAAAAGTCTTGAATGTAGTTTGCATCTGTAACACTTTTCTGTCATTTTTTTATTGTGCTACTTCTCTCTTGTCTGTCTGTTACTCATTTCTGTCACAGTTAAATTTACATCTATAACCTTTAAATCTTCTTAGTTCTGTCTCTTAAGATAGGTGGCACTTGGTGCTGCTCTCCTAGTCACACTTGCATCTGATTGATTGCTTCTAGCTCTGTCTTTAAGTTGGATAATGCTGTTGTCTGTAGCATCACCTGCCTGAGGGCTCCAAAGGTGGGATGTTTCACCCAACCATTGCTCTACTGTCTCCCTTTGCTCTCTCCTGCCACCTCGCTAACTTCTCAGCCTTCTCCCAAGCCCTGAAATGATCTCCCCCCCCACCCCAACTCAGCACTCCTCATTGTTACCTCTCGCCACTCCTGTGTCGACACATTCCCTCCTGCTCCCACCCTGTAGCCTGGTCAGGAGGTTGAACAAGATTTAAACATTTTTCAATGCACATTTACTACCTTTGTATAAGTACAGTAAACGCTTTAAGAAACTTTACATTGACTTCTGGGCCACGGCCGGGAATATGGTTTTGGGGCTGGAGCAGCAAGGGGCGGAATTTCTTAAATGTTTTCCCAGCACTCAGCTGGGAAACTTGTTTTAATTATTTAAAGCAAATAGTGCACTAGTAAGTGTTTTAAATAATCAAAACAAGCTGTTCCCATTCCCCAAAATACAAGCAATGCCTCCAACACTACCACATTCCAGTTCCCCCAGTACTCCAGGGTCTTAAGACTCCTCTCTTTAATCATATCAGACCCCTCACTCTCCCTCCCCTATACTTCCAGCTTGTGCAACCATCCCCCTGCTCCCACGTCCAGTGAAACATGACCAACGATTCCAAACTATAGCAGTTCCTCCCAATGGTTCTTCCCCAATGTTCCCAGAGTCCAGAATCCAGTCTACTTCTCCCCAGCCCCCGCCTCCTATTGTTTCCAGACACTCAACAACTTTACTCCCAGTCCCTCAACACCCCTCCCACTGTTCTACCTTCCAGAGTCCTCCTCACAGTACCCCCTCACCCAGCCACTAGTGCTCCCAAACGCAAAGACCTTCCACGCACCACTGATAAAACCCAGGGAGCACACCCAGCACTTCTATACTCTCTCAACAGACCACTCGTAGTAATTCCAGTTAAATAACCTGTGTGATTTTAACTGCCCGGTTTCCATTGGGTAGGTAGGGTTAAAATCACCCCCCATGCATCAGTTTAATTTTGAACTAAAAGAGAACTTTATTTATGGATAAATCATTTTTTAATGGTTTGTGGTTGGAATAATTGACGTGAGTGAGTTAGCCATATGAACCAGCATTTTTTTTAAAAACTGAGATGAAACCACTACAAGTTATTGAAACAGATTATAATTATAACTTGGAGTATCTCAAATTGTGTGTGGGCTGTGAAAAGTATTTCCTTCCTGGATTGCAAAACTCTTACTGCTGTTTAGTTATGAACAAGTGATATCTTTCCATATATTTCATTAAGCCTCTGTGCCAAGGTTGTTCTGGCAAGTACTGGAATAACCCAGCAAGTCCATCAGGGAAAGGACAGGTTCACCTTTTGTCAGAACACAGAACCTTATTTTTGTTCTGTGACAGAATTCCTTCATTGTTAAGGTCCATTGAAACGTGAAATTGGTGCAGCTTATTGTATGTTGGACACATTTTCTGATGCTTCAATCTATTCTACAGGTAAAAAGAATAAAAATAGAAAATGTTGGAAATGCACAGCAGGTATGCCAGCATCTGAAAAGAGAAGACATTTCAGTCGTAGACCATTCGTTAGAACTGGAAACTGAAAGTTAAGCAAGTCTAGTCCCTTAATAGGACTGAAGAACACATGGGGTGGGAAACAACAGGCCATCTCAGTCAGGAAGTTAGATTGAAGGGAACATGAAAACTGCACAGTAAAGCAGTGAAAAGGCATAAGGAAGGGATGAATGCAGCTGTGAGTTTTCCTAATCCTTTTCCTCGCTGTCTAATCTTTCAGCACCTGTGATTCTTCCTGTAAGAGCTGAGAGCGAGATTAGCTAGGGTGGATAGTTCACATCTATGAGGTTTACAGGGAGGTGTAATAGCTTACAAATTCCCCTCTGACTTCATTGAGTTTGCTGGAGCTTTTGTTGTTTATTTTTGAATTGCTGCAAAGGCTCAACACCATGTTTATTTTCCATAGGGTGTATACTTTCCAGATCTGTCCCCTGTTCATACTATTTAGCTTTGGTGTATTAGAGTAGATTTTCTGATCCTGCACAGAACAGGGCCCTGAATTTCCATAGGGCTTCTCATTGTTTCCTGCATTATTTGTGGTGGGAGATTGGCAGAACCTCAAGAGAAACGGTGTAAATGGCCGTTTCTTGGGTGGTTTCTTCAGTATCCTGCCAAAGCTACAGTGGTCGATCGGGAGAACTCCCGCAGAATTTCCCAGGTTTTTCAGCTCTCTTCTCGTGGAGATCAGGGCCTTTTTTGTTACTGACTGACTGGCATTCTTGCTTTGCTACTTTTTGCACCAAACCCAGTTCCACCTCTGAATCTCTCCGATCAGGTTTTCGCACCTGCCACACCACAGAAGCGGCCCTAACCAAAGTTACAAATGACCGTGACTGTGGTACATTATCTCTCCTCGACCTCCTCGACCTCTTAGCAGCTTTTGACATCTTAAACCACACCATCCCCCTCCAATGCCTTTCCTCTATTGTCCAGCTCGGTCTGAATGCCCTCGCTTAGCCCTACTCTTGCCTATCCAACCACAGCGAGTGCATCTCCAGCAATGGCTTCTCTTCCTGCCCCCACACCATCGCTTCCGGAGTCCACCAAGGGTCTATCCCTGGTCCCTCCTCTTCCTCACCTACATGCTGTCCCTTGGCGACATCATTAGCGTACACGTGGACGCGGACTCCAGTTATGCTGACGACACCCAGCTGCACCTGTCTCCATCACTCATCTGCCTCTGTGTTGTCACATTGCTTGTCCAATATTCAGTCTTGGACAAGCCGCAATTTTCTCCAGTTAAACGTAGGGATGACTGAAGCCATTGTCTTCAGCCCCCCCGGCACAAGCTCTGTACCTTTGCCATCGATTCCATCCTCCTCCCTTGCCGTTGTCCCGGGCTCAACCAGACTGTTGGCAATCCGAGTGTCCTATTTCACCCTGAGCTGAGCTTCCTCCTGTTCTCCACATTCCATAAACTTCAACTTATGCGAAACTCTGCTGGCATCTGTATCCTATCATGCATGAAGTCCTGCTCCTGCTCCCCCAATACGTGAAATTAAAAATTCTTATCCTTTTGTTTAAATCCCTTCATGGCCTTGCCCCTTTGTATTTCTGTAACCTCCTCTACCCCTACAGCCTCCAAACTCCATGGGGTAATTTTAACCCCCCAGGGTGGGCTGGGGGGGAGGCGGGGAGCGGGATATTAAAAATTCAAAAGTCGGAAACCCGACCCCAACCCACCTCCAACGCGCCCACAACGTTTTAACGGGGCCTGGTGGAGGATTGAAGCCAGGGGCGACTAACCTGCCCTTTAGAGGTGGATCCATCATTAAAATAGCTTCATGAGGCTGCTTGCCTCAAATTTAACCAAAGTTTTACTTTTAATACCTGTGGGCCTGGCTTCCCGGAGCTCGGGAAACCCGACAGCTGAAGGGAGGTGAGAAGGGCCAGATCCATCAGGTTAATGCCTTTACAGCACTGTTTGTGTGCCAGGAGGAACAGGAGTGCTTCCCCTGGCTCACCAAGCTTAGCTGCTTCACTCCCCGCGATCTCCTACCCCGCGCCCCCGCCCCCCACACATCCTCTGCGGCCTTCTGATGTAATCACAACCCCCGATATAATCACAGCCCTCTTCCCCGTTGTAATCACAGCACCCCTAATGTCTTCTCCGACCCTCCACGATGTCCCCACCTCCTCCCCCCCACCCCCAGCCTCCGATTTCTCCCTCCCTCCTCTCCACGCCCCTGCTGCGGCCTGGTGCTGCAGGCCTTCCTGCCTGACAGCCAGCCAGCCTTTCAATCTGGCTGGCTGCTGGCCGGGAAACGGAGTCAAAAATTTAAAAGAGGTCCTACCGTTAAATTGGGTAAGACCTCCGGGAAATCCATACTTCCATACTGGCCCACCCCATGCTCCCTTCCCGCCTCCCTGTAATTATCGGGCCCATTCCTCTGACTCTGACCTTTTGCACCAAATGCACGCCTGTGAGTTAAAATCACATTGAGTCCTATTTACGTCATAGGACCCCGACTTTTGCACATTTGAGGCTCTCCCCTGCCTGTGATGAGGGTCTCCATACTGCCCAAAACACGCCTGTTAAGATGGCACGGACCGAGGACCACACTGACCCGATTGTAACTCCTCCGCAGCTCCCGTTCTTGCCTGGCAGTAAAATCGGGCCAATGTGACACAAACTATTCTACCAGCAGTTGATAAGGGAAACACATATAGGGCCTCAATTCCCATGGCACAAGTGAGGCAGATGAACCCACGGCGTACCAAATTGAAGAATGCGGGCGCCATGCCAAATTGCGGGGACATGGTCATCAGCATGTTCAGGGCAGGTGGCCGGCACCTGTAAGGGTGCGTTAGAGGCACCTGCCTCATTCTGTCTGCCATAAGATGAAGCGGCAGCTAGCTACTCCACCAGGCTGCCCTCGCGGCCCTTTCTGCACTGAAGAAAAAGCTGTAGTAAATAATCTTTGGCTCTAACAAGCGCCATAAATCTACTAGCGTACGGTAAATCTATCCCCTCTGGGATCAATTACCTAACTCCTGACAAAATCTGGGGCCTCAGCAAGACTCGTGCCAACTCTCAGCTGGCGAGAGCTCTGCTCAAGCCTTTTAAAGACCAAGAGGGCGGAATTCCTGCGGTAGCCCAGGAACTCCCCCATACAAGCCCAGTTAACCAGTTGACATGATGATGGGAGGCGGGGGGTTGGGTGCGGGATGATCAGCACTGGCTTTCCCCTCATTGGAAAGTGGCTGGATGAAAATATAAGGCAGTGTACCAGATGTGAACTGGTTCCACCCCATTGACCCTACCCCAGTCAGGCAATGTGTCTCCGATCGAACCAGGAGCTTCCTCACATCCATTTCCAAGCACCTTCTCTTGTGCGAGTATAACCTCTGACTTGGTGTGAGCACTAGCACAGTTGAAATCTCCTTCTCCTGTTGCTCTGCTTTCCAGGCCTATTTTATTATAGGAGCCCTGTGCGCAATGTATTTTGTTTTAAATACTACTAATTATAAAGAAGTGGCGCAAAACCTACACACATATAAGGTTTGCAGCCAACGTATGCTCCTAGCTGTGTAATATATCGCCGTTCCTTCATCGTCGCTGGGTCAAAATCCTGGAACTCCCTCCCTAACAACACTGTGGGAGTACCATCACCGCACGGACTGCAGCGGTTCAAGAAGGTGGCTCACCTCCACCTTCTCAAGGGCAACTAGGGATGGGCAATAAATGCTGGTCTTGCCAGCGACGCCCACATCCCATGAACGAATGAAAAGAAAACTTATCTCCAATTTCCGATAATTAAGACAGTTAAGAAAATCAGGACTTGAAAATGGTAAGTATTCTGATAATATCCAGAAAGGTAGTAGAATTAGAAATCCCAACTAATATAAATGATTGTCTAACAAAGTCAGTTTAGCAAAGCCTACAGACAATTCTGCATTTATCTGGGAAACGTGCACCAGCTCAACAACCAACTAAAGAAGAAATGCTTTTGAGTTTACAGAGGTGGTATGGGTTTTGCATGCTGGCTTATAATTTGGCAGATTTATACATCCTTATGTAACATTTAGCACATGTACTTAAGAGATGAGCAAACCAGCTCAAGTTCAGATCTTTGTAGGTCATTGTGACCCAACATACTCAAACTCACTGAATGTGCTGAGTTCATGCCAATTGTGCTGGTGAAAAGTTAATTCAGTTCCAAGTTTTCTCAGGCTGGGTCAGCTCTGAATATCTTGAACTAACAAAGGAATTTGAATTGGCATAATGCTTGCTTGTATGGCTGTGCTGTGTTTTCTAAGCCAAATTACTTCCTTAATTAACTACAATATACATAGTTTGGAACAAATTTGCTTCATGTGAAGTGTTTATTTGGCCCTGATTTTAACTCCGGGTCAGTTTTGGGCGGGTGAGCTTTTGTTTCAGTTTAAGACTCACCCGCTTCAGCCAAAAACAGCCCCGGGGAATTTGAACTCCCGAGCCTCATTATAATCTCACCGGTGAGCTTCCCACTGAATTGATTGACCCGACTGGAAACCCGCCACTTCAGGGGAGCAGTTTCCAGCAGCTCAGCCAGAGGCCTATTTAAAGCGGGAATGTACCTCTTAAAGCGAGGTTGCCTTCCCTTCTGGCTTCTTTCATTTCCGAGAGATGATGGAAGAAGAATCGATGAGTCACTCACCTTCTGCAGCCTGCCCTCTCACAGATCAGCCCCAGGGGAGTTGCAGTGGTCCTCTTGAGAACTGCTAGCTCCATGCATGCAGTCAATGATGCCCTGTACAGGCGGATATACAACCACTGCCGCAAATCTCAGAGCCCCTCTCATTCTGAGTGTTGGTGGCCTTTGGAAAAGTAATGGTTAAGAGGGCCGTGCACTCAGACTGGGAGATGCGAGCGATGACCCCTGTACCAGCCTGGTAGGAGCCTAAGGCAAACAGATTCAGTGCAGTGGTGACTTTCACAGCCACCGGCAAAGAATGGCCCCCCTGGACCCTGTTGCAGGATGCTGCACAGATCGGTAACAGCTTGCCTGGTGAAGCACAGCCTCCTGATGCAATGTACATCTGTGATGCCCAGGAAAGTGATTCTTTTCCCATAGATCCCGTGGGCTGCTGAAGGTCTTCTACGAGCAGCCTCCCTCACCTGCTGTGCTCTAATGGGCCCAGCTTCTGCTCGCCCTAGTTGCTAAGGCTGCTGCTGTTCGTCCTCCAACTGTGGGAAACCAGAGTTGCGAATCCGAGTGCCTGCTCATTCCGGCTACTGTCGTCACAGGGGAAGTTTACATAACTGTCAAACAATCCATCCCTCACCTGCCTTATGCATTTATGTGCAGCCGACTAGGAGACCCTCGATATGTCTCCGGTAGCGCCCTGGAAGGAACCAGATGCAAAAAAGTTGAGGGCGGTGGTGACTTTCACAGCCACTGGTATTGTGTGGCCACTAGGACCAGCAGGGGGCAGGCCTTCTTCTATGAGGCGCCAGATGTCTGCCACCACCTGACATGACAACCTCAGCCTCCAGAAGCACTGCTCTTCAGAGAAGCCAAGGAAGCTGAGCCTCTGTATGTACACCCTGTTACGTGGGTAGTGCCTCCTACGACCTCGCCTCCCTCTGTTGCTCCCCTTTCTGTTGTCCACCTCTCTGTTGTCCACCTGCAGCTCCCTCCACAGCACGCCCTTGTTGCTGCTGATGCCGATTGCTTTCCTCGACTGAAGTCTAATCTAAAGCAGCCATGGCACCACCCATCCTGATGTCTTGTGTGTGAAGACCTCCAAACTGTACAAATAAGCCTCTCACAACAGGTAGTGTCACCAATCCGTTTCCCAGAGGGAACTGAGAAAGCAGCTGTGAGCACTGAGTCTTTATTAATCTCGGGACTCCTGACCTTTAACCATCCCAATGAAGTGCCGCTCGATCTCGCTTCTGTTTTAATGCCGACTTTCTTGAACCCCGGGAAACCCGTGCAGGAGGTGTTAAATTCAAATCATGGTGCAAATCTCTTTAAAACAGCCTAATTTGAATATGGTAATCATTAATCCACCTATTCAGAGCGGTTTACTCGCACACGCCCAAATCCGCCTCTGTTAAAACCGGAAGTTGGGGGCAGCTTTTAGATTTTTGATATTTTGACCTACCTGCCCCTTTAACTCGGCTTCTGCTGCTGCACAGAGTTAAAATCCGCCCTACAGTATGTTTTTATTACTTAGCTGGATGAGCTCCCTCCTTTGTAGTTGTGTGTTCTTGTGATTCCTGCTTGCCTAATGTCTGAAAGTATGGAGGCCTTCATCCTTTTCATTTCTACATTCTGATCGAGAGCAGGGGTTGATTGCCTATTAGTTAAGGATGGGCAGATTCCAGGTTCTTGTTAGATCCGGGTATCTTAATGTGGTGTCCTTCAATAATCAGACAAAGACTGCAGGGAACGATTAACAGGTGTTTACTGAATGAGGGTTCAAACTGCAACTGACTGTACAGAGCACCACTCAGGGCTTATATACAGGTGTGGTCACTGCTGGTACTACAGGATACAGGAGCTGTAAAAAGTAGTTCTACCCCTTAAAGGTACATACACTACAATTCCTCCCCTTTTAGATTAACAGTACCATAACACTCATTTAACAATTAAATATCAAACTAATTACAATTAACACTTTTAACATGCAACATTAACTGGAAATAGTCTATTTATAAATTCAGTCTTTGGGGAGGCTTCCTGATTCTTTCTGGATAACGCCTTTCCCGAGTGTCTCGCTCTTGGTGCGGAGGCGATTCTAACACCCTGTCGTCAGTTGATTCATCAGCTTCCAATGCTATTGTTTCTGAGGTAGATGCGACCTGTACGTCGGGTTCCTCGCCAGGTACGTATGGCCGAGACATGGGGTTGACTCGTTCCTGTGACTCTAGGATCTGGTCAGCATGGCGTCTCACAATGTTCTCCCCAACATCCACTGTGTACATTAGTGGCCCCTGCCGTGTGCATATCGTTCCTGGTTGCCATTTCTCTGTTCGGTAGTCGCGGGCCAAGACTAGTTGCCCTACATTGAAGCTCCTTTTCGGCTTCTCATTGATGTGCTGGAATTGCTTATTCTCAACATCTCTTCATACATTTGGTCTGAGCAAATCCAGACGAGATCTCAACCTTCGGTTAAAGAACATCATGGCCGGGGCCTGGTTGGTGACTGCATGTGTCGCATTTCTGTAGGCTAACAGGAAATTGTCCACCTTATGCTGCAGTGGAATGTCGTCATCGCACATGGCCTTTACTGCTTTTTTAAAGGTTTGTACGAACCTCTCAGCCAATCCATTTGTGGCTGAATGATACGGGGCGGATGTGTAATGCCTTACCCCATTCCTTTTCATAAATCTTCTAAACTCTTTGGACACAAACTGTGGTCTGTTATCAGAGCAAATCTGCTCTGGCAAGCCGTTCCTGGCAAAAATGGTCCGTAGGACTGCAATAGTTTTCTCCGTGGTGGTGGAGGACATTTTGATCACCTCAGGCCATTTCGAGTGCGCATCCACGGCTATTAAAAACATTGAGTCCATGAATGGACCAGCAAAATCAATATGCACCCGTTGCCATGGAGATGAGGGCCACTCCCATGGGTGTAGAGGGGCATGTGGTGGTGCATTTTGGACCTTCTGGCATCCTGAGCAGCTCTTTGTCAGGTCCTCGATTTGCTGATCGATCCCCGGCCACCACACATAAGCCCTAGCAAGGCTTTTCATTTTCACCCCTCCCAGATGACCTTCGTGAAGCTCATTGAGCACTCTCTCCCTTAACTTGGGTGTAATTACCACTCGGGATCCACACATCACTGTCCCCTGGCATACTGACAGCTGTTCTCTTCTGGATGAGAATGCTGGCAACAGTGAGTCGCCATGTGCTGGCCATCCCTTCACCGTCAAATCATATACCCGAGACAGTGTCGGGTCATTTCGGGTCTGCTGCTCTATACCAGCGTTAGTTACTGGCAAGCATTCAATTATAGTCGAATGAAATATTTTGACAGGATCCACTGCTGGTGCTTCCTCCGCAGTAGGCAGTGGCAGGCGTGATAGCCCATCAGCGTTTCCATGCTGTTTCGTGCCCTTATACTCGATATCATATTGGTGCGCCCCTAGAAAAAGGAACCATCTTTGTAGCCGTTGCGCAGTCATCACCGGAACGCCCTTCTTTGGATTAAAGATGGAGACAAGTGGTTGGTGGTCAGTCAGCAAGGTGAACTTCTGCCCGTGCAGATAGTTATTGAACTTTTTCACTCCCCACACTAGGCTGAGGGCCTCCCTGTCAATCTGGGCGTAGTTACGCTCGGCTGAGGTTAGTGACCGAGACGCAAAGGCTACTGGCCTCTCCGAGCCGTCCGGGAATTTGTGCGACAGCACCGCTCCAATGCCATAGGGTGATGCCTCATACGCCAACCGAATTGGTAGTGCTGGGTTGAAATGAGCCAACACCTCTTTCGATGTGATCAATGCTTTGCTCTTCTGGAAAGCTCGTTTACATTCGTCACTCCACTTCCATGGTACCCCCGTTTGCAGTAGGGTGTTCAGTGGGTGTAGTACGGTAGACAAATTTGGCAAGAACTTATGGTAGTAGTTCACCAGCCCGAGGAACGACCTCAGTTGTGACACATTTTCCGGTGCTGGAGTCTTGACTACTGCCTCAATCTTTTCAGGGGACTTATGTAACCCCTCTTTATCAATAACGTGGCCACAATACGAGATCTGCTCCTGGAAAACTCGCATTTGTGGCGATTAGCTCGGAGCCCATATCCCTTCAATCTAGCGAGCACCTGCTCCAGGTTGGCGAGGTGATCACTGTCATTTTCGCCCGTGACCAGGATATTGTCCAAATAACACTGGGTCCCTGGAATCCCTTGCAGGACTTGATCCATTGCCCTTTGCCAAATAGCCGGAGCTGATGCTACCCCGAACACCAGCCGGTTGTATTGGTAGAGACCTTTATGAGTGTTGATCGTGAGGTACTGTTTCGAGGCTTCTTCTACCTCCATTTGCAGGTACGCCTGGGCCAGATCAATCTTAGTGAAGCGGTTCCCTCCAGATAACGAGGCGAAAATATCTTCAATCCGCGGAAGCGGATATTGTACAGTGTGAAGGACTGGGTTCACTGTCACCTTAAAGTCCCCACAGATGCGAACCTTCTTTGGTTCCCCAGGCGTATTACTCAACGACCCTTCATTACAGGAACGATGGGGGTAGCCCACTCGCTCCAGTCCACTCTGGACAGTACTCCTGAATGTTCCAAACCTTCCAGCTCTGGTTCGATGGCTGGGCGGATCGCATAAGGTACTGGTCTGGCCTTAAAAAACTTTGGGCTTGCATTTTCCTCTATTTTGATCGTCGCTGTTATGCCTTTTAGTGTTCCGAGTCCCTGCTGGAACACTTCTTGTGCGTCAGTTAGCATTTTTGACAGTCGTCCAGGTGTGACGTTGTCATCCTTTTTGGTATCTACAGTCAGTGCTTGTATGGAATGCCAATCTAGCTGTATCTTCCGGATCCATTCACGTCCTAGTAGTGGTGGTCCTCCATCTGGCAATACATGTAGGTCCATTTTTGGTGTTTCCTTGCCGTTATATATAACGTTCACCCTTATTTTTCCTTTGGGGTAGACTTTTTGCCCCGTGTACGTCTTCAAGACAATCTTTGTATCTCTCAAGGGTATGTATGAGAATAGCCGCTTGTAGTCCCTTCGGTTTATGACTGTTAGGGCTGATCCTGTGTCCAATTCCATTTTCACTTGGACTCCTGCTATCTTGAGCGTGACCCAGATAGTTTGGTGATCCTCCGTTTTGATCACATTATGTAGTTTCAGACAACCCAGCTCCTTGCTTCCGGAGTCTGTATCACTCTTCTGTTCGTCTGAACTACTCTCCGTCACCTTATGTACCTTCTTGCACTTCTCCTGTGGAGATTTCTTGCTGCTGGTTTTCTTTCCCGACCTGCAGACTCTTGCTATGTGTCCTACTTTTCCACACTGTCTGCACACTTTGTTCTTGAACCAGCAATCATTATGGTCGTGTGTTGTTCTGCCGCAGCGATAGCACTTCACTGTTCCGTATGACATTTCATTTGTGCCATATTCTTGCGGTCTCCGTTATATCTCTGCAGCGCCCCGTGCGGCTGCTTCGTGTGATACTGCAATGCTGAAAGCCTTGTCCAGCGTAAGATCCTTTTCTGATAGAAGCCGTTTCTGGGTTCCTTCACTTTGAAGCCCACACACAAACTTGTCCCTTAAAGTATCTGCTTGTCCCATTTCAAACTGGCAGTGTTTCGATAGCTTGCGCAGCTCCGTTAAATACTCAGCATTACTTTCATCTTTATGCTGGTTCCTTTTGTGAAACTTAAATCTTTCTGCTATCAGCAGTGGTGCGGGGTTTAAGTGGTCCTGTAGGATTGACACTGTTTTCAAAATCCTTTTCTACTGGCTTCTCTGAGGTTACTAGGTTTCGTAGTAAGCCATACGTTTTTGCACCCATTGAATTCAACAATACCAGCGCTTTCTTGTCCTCTGGCACTTCATTCGCCTTGCAGTATACTTCTATGCATTCGACATATGTCGTCCAATCTTCGACTTCATTGTCGAACGCTGTGATACTGCCACTCTTCGGCATTTTTGGGTGTGGTTAGACTGGCTTAAAATGGCATCTCCTGCGCTTCCCTTTCTTCCCCGCTGCGGCTTAAAATGGCGTCTCCCGCGCTTTCCTTTCTTCCCCGCAGCGGCTTAAAATGGCGACTCCCGCGCTGCTGCCAACGCCGCTCTCGGCGGTCCTCCTGGCAAATGGCGACGCCCTGTGGGTTTCATGTGCTGCTCCTGCGCTGCTGCCAATGCCGCTCTCTGCGGTCCTCGTGGCAATGGCAGCGCCTCGCGTTTTCCTGCGCGCCTCTCTCCCCCGTTGACGCTGCTCGGCCCTTGAACACCGGCTGCGCTCTGCTCTCTCTCGCCTCTCTCCCCCGTTGACGCCTCTCGGTCCTGAACACCGGCTGCGCTCTGCTCTCTCTCGTTGACGCTGCTCGGCCTTTGAACATCGGCTGCACCCCGTGCGCTCTGCCCTCTCTCTCTCCCCCGTCGACGCTGCTCGGCCTTTTCTGTGCCGGTCGGTCGGCTCTAGCCGCCGCTGTCCGGGAAGGGTCTGCGCAGTACCTGTTGCCAGCCCGTTTCGCTGGACCACCGTGGCTGGAAAGCCAAGCCTGGCTCTCGACAGCCTCCCCTGCGATGCCCGTGCTTCTGGACTCGACCTCCTTCCACTGTTCTCCAGGAGCGAATCCCTGGGAGGTCAGGTAGGTTCGAATCTTTCTCGTCGCCAATGTTAGATCTGGGTATCTTAATGTGGTGTCCTTCAATAATCAGACAAAGACTGCAGGGAACGATCAACAGGTGTTTACTGAATGAGGGTTCAAACTGCAACTGACTGTACAGAGCACCACTCAGGGCTTATATACAGGTGTGGTCACTGCCGGTACTACAGGATACAGGAGCTGTAAAAAGTAGTTCTCCCCCTTAAAGGTACATACACTACAGTTCTGGAATCAATTTTTGCTCTGGAAAGGCAATGAGGAAGGAAAGGATCCAATTTTTTAGATCAACTGCTCACTGAGTCAGCTCACCACTGACGTTAACTGCAGGAATCTGTGCCTTCTTGAATCACAGAATCCTCACAGTGCAGATAGAGGCCATTTCAGCCCATCGAGCCTGCACCGACACACATCCCACCCTATCCCCGTAACCCCACGTATTTAATCCCCTAACACTAAGGGTCAATTTATCATAGCCAAATCAACCCAAATCAACCTAACCTGCACATCTTTGGACTGTGGGAGGAAACCGGAGCACCCGGAGGAAACCCACGCAGACACAGGGAGAATGTGCAAACTCCACACAGACAGTCGCCCGAGGCCAGATTTGAACCCGGGTCCCTGGCGCTGTGAGGCAACAGTGCTAACCACTATGCCACCGTGCCACCATTCCCCCCTGCAGTATTGACTTTCCATATGGTCATGGCACTAGGCTCAAGTAAAACTTCCTCCTTGCAAGAAGGAGATTGTTTTGCTTTCCCACATTACAACAGTAGCTACATTTCAAAAGTACTTCATTGGCTGTAAAGCACTTTGGGACGTCCGGTGGTCGTGAAAGGTGCTATATAAATGCAAGTCTTTCTTCCTTTCAAGTATATACAACTCCAAGTTAACCAGGAAAAGTACTTTTATTTTCTACATTTCTACTTTTCTTTAAAGCTCAGCCAGGGTTGCAATAGCGGCTTAAAACTGATCTTGTGCCTTTGGGCTAAGGAAGGGATTTTTTTCCCCCCCACTATCCAATGAGGACAGAATTGGGCATGACTGTGATGGCTCCCAAAGTCTAATAGCCTGCCACTTGAATGAGGTACTGCAGGGTGGTTAGAGTCAGTGGAACAGTCATTCAGCAGAAAGAAACTCTTTGAGGGGGGTGGGGGTGGAGGGGAGAAAACTGATTTGTCGCTTTGATGATACAGCACAGAATCAAAGTTGCTGTGGTCATCATTTGTTTCGTTTTTATTATAGTCCATGAAATTTTATTCCCCTCCCCCATAAAGGGTATCAAAATATTTTCATAGACTGTGTTTACCAAATCCAAGGGTTCCCAGCAGAGATGTAGGCAAATTTCAGTCCAAATCCAATTTCCAGCAGGGGATATACGATTCAATATTTATTTGTAAGAGATTTGCAATATTACTTCATCAGTTGAAAAAGTGGTTCTGAAGATTCATGAGGCAGTGTATATATTACAAAATATTTCTGGTTAAGCAATAAGTTTTACGCTTACACTCTCTGTTTATTTTGTTCTCTCAGATCATCAAACATTTAGATTGATTTAACCAAGTCCATTATTTTACTATGTTTAAGCAGATTTATAGTACAGGAAACTTTCGATTAACCAGCACCTAAATAACCGGAAATGTCAGTTAACCGGCAAAATTCAGGAGTCGGTTCAGGTAACTTTTATTACTTGCACAGCAACAAATGGAGGAAGGCAAGGGTGTGGCTGCAGCTGTTGCTAAGCTACAGAGGCGCTTGCAACTTGTGGACGTTGTTCTGAAGCTGTTGCTAAGGAACAGGGTTTGATGCTTTATACGGAGCTCTCAGCTCCGTATCTTTTACTATAGCATTCGGTTATCCGGAATTTTTGATGAACCGGCACCACGTCGGTCCCGTCCGTGCCGGATACCAGAAAGTTTCCTGTATTGTGCTTACACAGGCAGTGAGCAGGGGTAAAGTACCCTGTAGCAGGACACCAGGGAGTGTACAGTTCACATTTTATCGAATCCGATCAAATGGTTGAGATTTTGCATCTATCTGAATATTCAAATTGGAACCATCCCTTTTAGAGGGACAGATCTTTCATACAGCTACTGTAATGTTAAAGTGTTGCATGGTAAATCCTCGCACAACCAAAGAAAGTACCTGTATTCTGACAATATAGATGGATTCTTTTCTCAACAAAGATCTGAACTATGAATACAAGGGCTGATTTTAACACTCCCCTTGCCTGGCAGGAACGGTACAAGCGGAGTTAAAGTCAAGTCTGAGCAAAAGTGCTGTATCATGCACTGCAGTAAAATATAGATCAGGCAACAGAGAGAAAATCCAATTTTCTACAAAGACAACAATGCCAATTTTAACCCCTCTCACTCGGTGGCAACAGGGGCAGGGGGGGCGGAGGTTAAAGTCGTGTCTGTGTTGAAAGGTGTAGAGGAAACAAGATGGAATGTGGTTGGGGAAATGCTGAATATAAAGGTAAGTGGTATGCTGTGAAGTAAGGAAGGAGTTTTTTGGAGTAGCTGGTTATGCAAGTGGTAGTATGTGAGATAGGAATGGTGATAATGTGTGGTGTGAAGAGTTAATGTGGCGCAGGAGTTAAAATGGCCCGGGCCACATGCTGACAATGTCACGGGGGCTTGCTATCCACCCTGCCCGTGCCCACAATACTCAGCCCAAGTTAAAATCAGGCCAACAGTCACTGCATATTATATTGACACAAATGATGAAATAGGTGAATTGTTTCACTTCATATAATGGAACAAGTTCCCCAACAATTTAAAGCTGTTTACAAATTAAGGAATCAAAATTTTGAACTATTTGCACGCTGTAGGTTTATTTGAATAATCATAACTTCTGATTAAATTAAAAGATACTTAAGTAAAAATGATTTAAGTTACATGAAAAATGGCAAAAAATTGTTTTTGAGACAAAATATAAGCAAAAATGGAGTCCAGCCATAACAATAAAGGAGGATAGATGCAATGATTATAAACCTAAGAAGGACATGGCTTTGTGAATTTCTGTGACTCATTTGACCAAATTAAATTTCTCTTCACTGGTAATGTCATTCAACTCCGTCTTAAATTGTATTAAACTGTAATTGTGTTAAGGCTCTTTGGATGTCTAGTAGAATCTGGATTGCACTACATACAAAGAAAAGGAAATTAATGAAAATATTTGCTTTAACAGCAAGGCTAGACCACCTGTCGAGAAAGAGATTGTGCATTTATATATTAATTCTCTGGCTAGTGAGTACATCAGTGCGAGTTCAAACGAAGTAACTTTGTATCGAACACCACTCTCTGAGGACAAGCATATGATTATACATAAAAATGAAAGTATCCTGCTTTTCCAGAGGCATACGTTTTGGTCTTTTGATGTTCTTTTACATTTCTCATGTAGAGGACTAATTGCAGGAATAATCAATAAACCATTACCACTGTCAAACATCAGAATAAAAACTATGGATTTCTGGGCTGCACAATACTATTAATTAGTTTTGCACTGTGATTTGGGTTTGTTTACGGCCTATTAATGAGCTATTTAAACATTTAGGGGGAGAAATTGGGCACCTTAGTGCCTCCTGTTAGCACCTCTGGGGGCGATAACGAGGCACTAATCACTTACCGAACGGTTGCAGCGAGAAGATCGACTCCCGCGATATTTGGCAGGAGGTTTTGCAGCGGCAGTATGGCATTGCGCCCCGATCTCCTTCGCCCGGAGATCGTGACATCACCGCCATGCGCATCGCCCCGGTTGCGCCCCAACCCGAACTTTGGTTCCGCCCCCTGCAGCATCGCCAGGCGAAAACACCGGCAGCTGCAGGAGGCGAGCGTCGGGAGGCTGGGCCGCTTCAGGGGCGATAAAATAAAGGCAAGGTGGCCGAGGTAAATAAAAAAAATTGTGAAATGCTCTTTGTGTTTTTTTCATTTGCCTTCGCCAGCGACCGATCAGCCCGACACCCTGCTGCAGTGCCTCGGCCTGATCGGGCCGGACTGCGGCTGCCATCAAGGACCAGGTAAGTTTTCCCCTTGCAGAGCCTGCAGCGATGGCCCTTCCCTTTAAGGGCCCTTCCAATGTGGCAGTGCTGCACAGCCCATTGTGCAGCACAGCACACCTACCACCCTGCCTGCTGCCTGTTGTGCTCCAGGAAGGAAGTGGAGCACTTGATTTAGCATTCCACTTCTTTCCTGGAGCGCAAAACCACATTTTTTAAAAGTTAAAAAACATTAGTGCCTGGCCAAACAGGGCGATACCCAATTTCTCCCCCTTAGATAAAGTGAAAGAAAAGAATCATAGGTCTAGGAATTTGGTATCGCCCCGGTTGGGGTAGTAACTTTTGAGAAGTTGGAAGTTTATCGCCAAGCGCTAATCAATCTCACTGCCCGCTAAATTCAGCCTCAGCGCTCAAAGAATGCAGGGGAGCATTAAATCAGGCGCTAATGTCTTCAGCCAATTCGATTCACTCCATGTGATATCAAGAAACGGCTGAGCGCACTGGATACAGCAAAGGCTGCGGGCCCCGACAACACCCCGGCTGTCGTGCTGAAGACTTGTGCTCCAGAACTAGCCGCGCCTCTAGCCAAGCTGTTCCAGTACAGTTACAACACTGGGATCTACCCGACAATGTGGAAAACTGCCCCGGTATGTCCTGTCCACAAAAAGCAGGACAAATTCAACCCAGCCAATTACCACCCCATCAGTCTACTCTCAATCATCAGCAAAGTGATGGAAGATGCTGTCGACAGTGCTATTGAGCAGCACTTACTCACCAATAACCTGCTCACTGATGCCTAATTTGGGTTCTGCCAGGATCACTCAACTCCAGACCTCATTACAGCCTTGGTCCAAACATGGACAAAGGAGCTGAATTCTGGAGGTGAGGTGAGAGTGACTGCCCTTGACATCAAGGCAGCATTTGACCGAGTGTGGCATCAAGAAGCCCTAATAAAACTGAAATCAATGGGAATCGGGGAAAACGCTCCACTGGCTGGAGTCAAACCTAGCACAAAGGAAGATGGTTGTGGTTGTTGGAGGTCAATCATCACAAATCCAGGATATCACTGCAGGAGTTCCTCAGGGTAGTGTCCTAGGCCCAACCATCTTCAGCTGCTTCATCAATGACCTTCCCTCCATCATAAGGTCAGAAGTGGGGATATTTGCTGATAACTGCACAGTGTTCAATGCCATTTGCAACTCCTCAGATGATGAAGAGGTCCATGCCAGCATGTAGCAAGACCTGGACAACATTCAGGCTTGGGCTGATAAGTGGCGGGTAACATTCGCACCACAGAAGTGCCAGGCAATGACTATCTCCAACAAGCGAGAGTCCAACCACCGCCCCTTGACATTCAAAGGCATTACCATCGCTGAATCCCCCACCATCAATATCCTGGGGGTCACCATTGACCAGAACCTTAACTGGACCGGCCACATAAATACTGTGGCAACAAGAGCAGGTCAGAGGCTGGGTATTCTGCGGCGAATGTCTCACCACCTGACTCCACCATCTACAAGGCACAAGTCAGGAGTGTGATGGAATACTCCCCACTTGCCTGGATGAGTGCAGCTCCAACAACACTCAAGAAGCTTGACACCATCCAAGACAAAGCAGCCCGCCTGATTGGCACCCCATCCGCCACCTTAAACATTCACTCCCTCCGCCACCGGCATATCGTGGCTGCAGTGTGTACCATCTACAAGATGCACTGCAGTAACTTGACGAGGCTTCTTCAGCAGCACCTCCCAAACCCGCTACGCCTACCACCTAGAAGGACAAGGGCAGCAGGCACATGGGAACACCACCACCTCCAAGTTCCCCTCTAAGTCGCACACCATCCTGACTTGGAAGTATATCACTGTTCCTTCATTGCCGCTGGGTCAAAATCTTGGAACTCCATCCCTAATAGCACTGTCGAAGTACCTTCACAACAAGGACTGCAGCGGTTCAAGAAGGCGGCTCACCAGCACCTTCTCGAGGGCAACTAGGGATGGGCATTAAATGCTGACCTTGCCAGTGACACCCACATCCCATGAATTAATAAAAAAAGTGACTGGTGTTCGGCTCCAAGTGATAAGAAATATGAAGTGTTGTGTAATCGGGAGTGAGCGTGAAGGTGCCTCCCAGCCATTAAAGGGGAGGGTCACTGGAGTCTGCACACTAGCCCCAATGAATCGGGGAGTGCGGAATGGCGATATGCTGTGGGATGAAATGCAAAGTCCTTTGACGGCCCGCAATATTCTGGAGACTATTTGGCTGCAGATACATCCTCGCTCTCTGCCACTCATAAATAACCTTTGGAATGGCTATTCCTTGGCAACTGGGGTGCATCCCTTTAAGTAGTGCCCCGCCAGCCAGCTGGTTCATGCCTCTGCTCCCTGGCGCTGTTGGCGCGAGGCGGTAAGGTGGGGGGGGCACTACTGAAGTTTGCAGATCGGGCGCCCAGTGAGCATTGCACACTCACTGACGTCACAATCTGCATGGCGAAAGGTGCCGAAGTGCTAACTGTTATCGCCGGCGCTGCGGGGCCAGCGAATTTGCCATGCAGCGCGGCTTTCACTCCGCCATGGCGCCACTGCCTGACCGCCCCATTAGCGCCCCTGCCAGGCGCAAACTGCGGGCGCTAACATGCCAAATTTCTCCCCCATAGAATCTTACAGCACAGAAAGAGGCCATTCGTTCTGTCGTGCCTGTGCCGGCTCTTTGAAAGAGCTGCCCAATTTAGTCCCACACCCCAGCTTTTTCCGTGTAACCCTGCAAATTAATTTTCTTCAAGCACATGTCCAATTGCCTTTTGAAAGTTCTTATGGAATCTGCTTCCACCACTCATTCAGGCAGTGCATTCCAGATCTTAACCTGTGTGAAAAATTATCTCCTCATTTCCCCTCTGCCAATTATTTTTAATCTGTGACCTCTGGTTACTTGTAGAGGAAACAACTTCTCCCTACTTGCTATATCAAAAACCCTCATAATTTTGAATTCCTCGATTAGGTCTCCCCTTAAGTTTCTCTGCTCTAAGGAGAACAATCCCAACTTCTCCAGTCTCTCCAGATAACTGAAGACCATCATCCATGGTATCATCCAGGTAAATGTCCTCTGTACCCTTTCAAAGGCCATGACATCCATTGTAAAGTGTGGTGGGCAGAATTGGACACAATACTCAAAATGAGGCCTAACCAGTAATTTGAAAAGGTTTAGCATGACTTTTTTGTTTTGGTATTCAATGCCCCTATTTACAAAGCCACGTATCCCAAATGCTTTTTTAACTGCCCTAACAACTTGCCCTGCCACCATCAAAGATTTGTGAATAGAGGAATAGTTATTGCTTTTTATTTAGTCTCCCATGTCAATGCAGACCACACATGCTCTGCGATGAGAGGGAGACATGGCCACCTTGTAACAAGACTTTTGCCAAAGCTGTTCTCAGCTGGCCACCAGAGATCCTGAGACAGTGGTCTGCAGATGGCACTCTTCGGCTGAATTTAATCCCCTGGGAGGAAGCAGAGTAGGCCCCTGTTCACTGGCTTCTCACGGCAGTCCAGCAGAAATTAAAAGCTTTGCAGGATTGGGAATTACATCATTGCTGTTGATATAAAACCTGTGTCTCTCTGTTGTTGTTGATATAAAACCTGCGTCTCTCTATTGTTGTTGATATAAAACCTGTGTCTCTCTATTGTTGTTGATATAAAACCTGTGTCTCTCTGTTGTTGTTGATATAAAACCTGCGTCTCTCTATTGTTGTTGATATAAAACCTGTGTCTCTCTATTGTTGTTGATATAAAACCTGTGTCTCTCTATTGTTGTTGTTGATATAAAACCTGTGTCTCTCTGTTGTTGTTGATATAAAACCTGCGTCTCTCTATTGTTGTTGATATAAAACCTGTGTCTCTCTATTGTTGTTGATATAAAACCTGTGTCTCTCTGTTGTTGTTGATATAAAACCTGCGTCTCTCTATTGTTGTTGATATAAAACCTGTGTCTCTCTATTGTTGTTGATATAAAACCTGTGTCTCTCTATTGTTGTTGTTGATATAAAACCTGTGTCTCTCTGTTGTTGTTGATATAAAACCTGCGTCTCTCTATTGTTGTTGATATAAAACCTGTGTCTCTCTATTGTTGTTGATATAAAACCTGTGTCTCTCTGTTGTTGTTGATATAAAACCTGCGTCTCTCTATTGTTGTTGATATAAAACCTGTGTCTCTCTATTGTTGTTGATATAAAACCTGTGTCTCTCTATTGTTGTTGTTGATATAAAACCTGTGTCTCTCTATTGTTGTTGATATAAAACCTGCGTCTCTCTATTGTTGTTGATATAAAACCTGTGTCTCTCTATTGTTGTTGATATAAAACCTGTGTCTCTCTATTGTTGTTGTTGATATAAAACCTGTGTCTCTCTATTGTTGTTGATATAAAACCTGTGTCTCTCTATTGTTGTTGTTGATATAAAACCTGTGTCTCTCTATTGTTGTTGATATAAAACCTGTGTCTCTCTATTGTTGTTGATATAAAACCTGTGTCTCTCTATTGTTGTTGATATAAAACCTGTGTCTCTCTATTGTTGTTGTTGATATAAAACCTGTGTCTCTCTATTGTTGTTGATATAAAACCTGTGTCTCTCTATTGCTGTTGATATAAAACCTGTGTCTCACTATTGCTGTTGATATAAAACCTGTGTCTCTCTATTGTTGTTGATATAAAACCTGTGTCTCTCTATTGTTGTTGATATAAAACCTGTGTCTCTCTATTGCTGTTGATATAAAACCTGTGTCTCTATTGTTGTTGTTGATATAAAACCTGTGTCTCTCTATTGTTGTTGATATAAAACCTGTGTCTCTCTATTGTTGTTGATATAAAACCTGTGTCTCTCTATTGTTGTTGATATAAAACCTGTGTCTCTCTATTGTTGTTGATATAAAACCTGTGTCTCTCTATTGTTGTTGTTGATATAAAACCTGTGTCTCTCTATTGTTGTTGATATAAAACCTGTGTCTCTCTATTGTTGTTGATATAAAACCTGTGTCTCTCTATTGTTGTTGATATAAAACTTGTGTCTCTCTATTGTTGTTGATATAAAACCTGTGTCTCTCTATTGTTGTTGATTTAAAACCTGTGTCTCTCTATTGTTGTTGATATAAAACCTGTGTCTCTCTATTGTTGTTGATATAAAACCTGTGTCTCTCTATTGCTGTTGATATAAAACCTGTGTCTCTCTATTGTTGTTGATATAAAACCTGTGTCTCTCTATTGTTGTTGATATAAAACCTGTGTCTCTCTATTGTTGTTGTTGATATAAAACCTGTGTCTCTCTATTGTTGTTGATATAAAACCTGTGTCTCTCTATTGTTGTTGATATAAAACCTGTGTCTCTCTATTGTTGTTGTTGATATAAAACCTGTGTCTCTCTATTGTTGTTGATATAAAACCTGTGTCTCTCTATTGTTGTTGTTGATATAAAACCTGTGTCTCTCTATTGTTGTTGATATAAAACCTGTGTCTCTCTATTGTTGTTGTTGATATAAAACCTGTGTCTCACTATTGTTGTTGTTGATATAAAACCTGCGTCTCTCTATTGTTGTTGTTGATATAAAACCTGTCTCTCTATTGTTGTTGTTGATATAAAACCTGCGTCTCTCTATTGTTGTTGTTGATATTAAACCTCTGTCTCTCTATTGTTGTTGATATAAAACCTGTGTCTCTCTATTGTTGTTGATATAAAACCTGTGTCTCTCTATTGTTGTTGATATAAAACCTGCGTCTCTCTATTGTTGTTGTTGATATTAAACCTCTGTCTCCCTATTGTTGTTGATATAAAACCTGTGTCTCTCTATTGTTGTTGATATAAAACCTGCGTCTCTCTATTGTTGTTGATATAAAACCTGTGTCTCCCTATTGTTGTTGATATAAAACCTGTGTCTCCCTATTGTTGTTGATATAAAACCTGTGTCTCTCTGTTGTTGTTGATATAAAACCTGCGTCTCTCTATTGTTGTTGATATAAAACCTGTGTCTCTCTATTGTTGTTGATATAAAACCTGTGGCTCACTATTGTTGTTGTTGATATAAAACCTGTGTCTCACTATTGTTGTTGTTGATATAAAACCTGTGTCTCTCTATTGTTGTTGTTGATATAAAACCTGTGTCTCCCTATTGTTGTTGATATAAAACCTGTGTCTCTCTGTTGTTGTTGATATAAAACCTGTGTCTCACTATTGTTGTTGTTGATATAAAACCTGTGTCTCACTATTGTTGTTGTTGATATAAAACCTGTGTCTCACTATTGTTGTTGTTGATATAAAACCTGTGTCTCACTATTGTTGTTGTTGATATAAAACCTGTGTCTCACTATTGTTGTTGTTGATATAAAACCTGCGTCTCTCTATTGTTGTTGTTGATATAAAACCTGTGTCTCACGATTGTTGTTGTTGATATAAAACCTGTGTCTCTCGATTGTTGTTGATATAAAACCTGTGTCTCACTATTGTTGTTGTTGATATAAAACCTGCGTCTCTCTATTGTTGTTGTTGGTATAAAACCTGTGTCTCTCTATTGTTGTTGTTGATATAAAACCTGTGTCTCTCTATTGTTGTTGTTGATATAAAACCTGTGTCTCACTATTGTTGTTGTTGATATAAAACCTGTGTCTCACTATTGTTGTTGTTGATATAAAACCTGCGTCTCTCTATTGTTGTTGTTGATATAAAACCTGTGTCTCTCTATTGTTGCTGTTGATATAAAACCTGCGTCTCTCTATTGTTGCTGTTGATATAAAACCTGCGTCTCTCTATTGTTGTTGATATAAAACCTGCGTTTCTCTATTGTTGTTGTTGATATAAAACCTGTGTCTCTCTATTGTTGTTGTTGATATAAAACCTGTGTCTCACTATTGTTGTTGTTGATATAAAACCTGTGTCTCTCTATTGTTGTTGTTGATATAAAACCTGTGTCTCTCTATTGTTGTTGTTGATATAAAACCTGCGTCTCTCTATTGTTGTTGTTGATATAAAACCTGTGTCTCTCTATTGTTGTTGTTGATATAAAACCTGTGTCTCTCTATTGTTGTTGTTGATATAAAACCTGCGTCTCTCTATTGTTGTTGTTGATATAAAACCTGTGTCTCTCTATTGTTGTTGTTGATATAAAACCTGTGTCTCTCTATTGTTGTTGTTGATATAAAACCTGTGTCTCTCTATTGTTGTTGTTGATATAAAACCTGCGTCTCTCTATTGTTGTTGATATAAAACCTGTGTCTCTCTATTGTTGTTGTTGATATAAAACCTGCGTCTCTCTATTGTTGTTGTTGATATAAAACCTGCGTCTCTCTATTGTTGTTGTTGATATAAAACCTGTGTCTCTCTATTGTTGTTGTTGATATAAAACCTGTGTCTCTCTATTGTTGTTGTTGATATAAAACCTGTGTCTCTCTATTGTTGTTGTTGATATAAAACCTGCGTCTCTCTATTGTTGTTGTTGATATAAAACCTGTGTCTCTCTATTGTTGTTGTTGATATAAAACCTGCGTCTCTCTATTGTTGTTGTTGATATAAAACCTGTGTCTCTCTATTGTTGTTGTTGATATAAAACCTGTGTCTCTCTATTGTTGTTGTTGATATAAAACCTGTGTCTCTCTATTGTTGTTGTTGATATAAAACCTGTGTCTCTCTATTGTTGTTGTTGATATAAAACCTGCGTCTCTCTATTGTTGTTGTTGATATAAAACCTGTGTCTCACTATTGTTGTTGTTGATATAAAACCTGCGTCTCTCTATTGTTGTTGTTGATATAAAACCTGTGTCTCTCTATTGTTGTTGTTGATATAAAACCTGTGTCTCTCTATTGTTGTTGTTGATATAAAACCTGTGTCTCTCTATTGTTGTTGTTGATATAAAACCTGCGTCTCTCTATTGTTGTTGTTGATATAAAACCTGTGTCTCTCTATTGTTGTTGATATAAAACCTGCGTCTCTCTATTGTTGTTGTTGATATTAAACCTCTGTCTCTCTATTGTTGTTGATATAAAACCTGTGTCTCTCTATTGTTGTTGATATAAAACCTGTGTCTCTCTATTGTTGTTGATATAAAACCTGCGTCTCTCTATTGTTGTTGTTGATATTAAACCTCTGTCTCCCTATTGTTGTTGATATAAAACCTGTGTCTCTCTATTGTTGTTGATATAAAACCTGCGTCTCTCTATTGTTGTTGATATAAAACCTGTGTCTCCCTATTGTTGTTGATATAAAACCTGTGTCTCCCTATTGTTGTTGATATAAAACCTGTGTCTCTCTGTTGTTGTTGATATAAAACCTGCGTCTCTCTATTGTTGTTGATATAAAACCTGTGTCTCTCTATTGTTGTTGATATAAAACCTGTGTCTCACTATTGTTGTTGTTGATATAAAACCTGTGTCTCACTATTGTTGTTGTTGATATAAAACCTGCGTCTCTCTATTGTTGTTGATATAAAACCGGTGTCTCTCTATTGTTGCTGATATAAAACCTGTGTCTCACTATTGTTGATGTTGATATAAAACCTGTGTCTCCCTATTGTTGTTGATATAAAACCTGTGTCTCTCTGTTGTTGATATAAAACCTGTGTCTCACTATTGTTGTTGTTGATATAAAACCTGTGTCTCACTATTGTTGTTGTTGATATAAAACCTGTGTCTCACTATTGTTGTTGTTGATATAAAACCTGTGTCTCACTATTGTTGTTGTTGATATAAAACCTGTGTCTCACTATTGTTGTTGTTGATATAAAACCTGCGTCTCTCTATTGTTGTTGTTGATATAAAACCTGTGTCTCACTATTGTTGTTGTTGATATAAAACCTGTGTCTCTCGATTGTTGTTGATATAAAACCTGTGTCTCACTATTGTTGTTGTTGATATAAAACCTGCGTCTCTCTATTGTTGTTGTTGGTATAAAACCTGTGTCTCTCTATTGTTGTTGTTGATATAAAACCTGTGTCTCTCTATTGTTGTTGTTGATATAAAACCTGTGTCTCACTATTGTTGTTGATATAAAACCTGTGTCTCACTATTGTTGTTGTTGATATAAAACCTGCGTCTCTCTATTGTTGTTGTTGATATAAAACCTGTGTCTCTCTATTGTTGCTGTTGATATAAAACCTGCGTCTCTCTATTGTTGTTGTTGATATAAAACCTGCGTCTCTCTATTGTTGTTGATATAAAATCTGCGTTTCTCTATTGTTGTTGTTGATATAAAACCTGTGTCTCTCTATTGTTGTTGTTGATATAAAACCTGTGTCTCACTATTGTTGTTGTTGATATAAAACCTGTGTCTCTCTATTGTTGTTGTTGATATAAAACCTGTGTCTCTCTATTGTTGTTGTTGATATAAAACCTGCGTCTCTCTATTGTTGTTGTTGATATAAAACCTGTGTCTCTCTATTGTTGTTGTTGATATAAAACCTGTGTCTCTCTATTGTTGTTGTTGATATAAAACCTGCGTCTCTCTATTGTTGTTGTTGATATAAAACCTGTGTCTCTCTATTGTTGTTGTTGATATAAAACCTGTGTCTCTCTATTGTTGTTGTTGATATAAAACCTGTGTCTCTCTATTGTTGTTGTTGATATAAAACCTGCATCTCTCTATTGTTGTTGATATAAAACCTGTGTCTCTCTATTGTTGTTGTTGATATAAAACCTGCGTCTCTATTGTTGTTGTTGATATAAAACCTGCGTCTCTCTATTGTTGTTGTTGATATAAAACCTGTGTCTCTCTATTGTTGTTGTTGATATAAAACCTGTGTCTCTCTATTGTTGTTGATATAAAACCTGTGTCTCTCTATTGTTGTTGTTGATATAAAACCTGCGTCTCTCTATTGTTGTTGTTGATATAAAACCTGTGTCTCTCTATTGTTGTTGTTGATATAAAACCTGCGTCTCTCTATTGTTGTTGATATAAAACCTGTGTCTCTCTATTGTTGTTGTTGATATAAAACCTGTGTCTCTCTATTGTTGTTGTTGATATAAAACCTGTGTCTCTCTATTGTTGTTGTTGATATAAAACCTGTGTCTCTCTATTGTTGTTGTTGATATAAAACCTGCGTCTCTCTATTGTTGTTGTTGATATAAAACCTGTGTCTCACTATTGTTGTTGTTGATATAAAACCTGCGTCTCTCTATTGTTGTTGTTGATATAAAACCTGCGTCTCTCTATTGTTGTTGTTGACATAATACCTGTGTCTCTCTATTGTTGTTGATATAAAACCTGTGTCTCTCTATTGTTGTTGTTGATATAAAACCTGTGTCTCTCTATTGTTGTTGTTGATATAAAACCTGCGTCTCTCTATTGTTGTTGTTGATATAAAACCTGTGTCTCTCTATTGTTGTTGTTGATATAAAACCTGCGTCTCTCTATTGTTGTTGTTGATATTAAACCTCTGTCTCTCTATTGTTGTTGATATAAAACCTGTGTCTCTCTATTGTTGTTGTTGATATAAAACCTGTGTCTCTCTATTGTTGTTGTTGATATAAAACCTGTGTCTCTCTATTGTTGTTGTTGATATAAAACCTGCGTCTCTCTATTGTTGTTGTTGATATAAAACCTGTGTCTCACTATTGTTGTTGTTGATATAAAACCTGCGTCTCTCTATTGTTGTTGTTGATATAAAACCTGCGTCTCTCTATTGTTGTTGTTGATATAAAACCTGTGTCTCTCTATTGTTGTTGATATAAAACCTGTGTCTCTCTATTGTTGTTGTTGATATAAAACCTGTGTCTCTCTATTGTTGTTGTTGATATAAAACCTGCGTCTCTCTATTGTTGTTGTTGATATAAAACCTGTGTCTCTCTATTGTTGTTGATATAAAACCTGCGTCTCTCTATTGTTGTTGATATTAAACCTCTGTCTCTCTATTGTTGTTGATATAAAACCTGTGTCTCTCTATTGTTGTTGATATAAAACCTGTGTCTCTCTATTGTTGTTGATATAAAACCTGCGTCTCTCTATTGTTGTTGTTGATATTAAACCTCTGTCTCCCTATTGTTGTTGATATAAAACCTGTGTCTCTCTATTGTTGTTGATATAAAACCTGCGTCTCTCTATTGTTGTTGATATAAAACCTGTGTCTCCCTATTGTTGCTGATATAAAACCTGTGTCTCCCTATTGTTGTTGATATAAAACCTGCGTCTCTATTGTTGTTGTTGATATAAAACCTGCGTCTCTCTATTGTTGTTGTTGATATAAAACCTGTGTCTCTCTATTGTTGTTGTTGATATAAAACCTGTGTCTCTCTATTGTTGTTGTTGATATAAAACCTGTGTCTCTCTATTGTTGTTGTTGATATAAAACCTGCGTCTCTCTATTGTTGTTGTTGATATAAAACCTGTGTCTCTCTATTGTTGTTGTTGATATAAAACCTGCGTCTCTCTATTGTTGTTGTTGATATAAAACCTGTGTCTCTCTATTGTTGTTGTTGATATAAAACCTGTGTCTCTCTATTGTTGTTGTTGATATAAAACCTGTGTCTCTCTATTGTTGTTGTTGATATAAAACCTGCGTCTCTCTATTGTTGTTGTTGATATAAAACCTGTGTCTCTCTATTGTTGTTGTTGATATAAAACCTGCGTCTCTCTATTGTTGTTGTTGATATAAAACCTGTGTCTCTCTATTGTTGTTGTTGATATAAAACCTGTGTCTCTCTATTGTTGTTGTTGATATAAAACCTGTGTCTCTCTATTGTTGTTGTTGATATAAAACCTGTGTCTCTCTATTGTTGTTGTTGATATAAAACCTGCGTCTCTCTATTGTTGTTGTTGATATAAAACCTGTGTCTCACTATTGTTGTTGTTGATATAAAACCTGCGTCTCTCTATTGTTGTTGTTGATATAAAACCTGTGTCTCTCTATTGTTGTTGTTGATATAAAACCTGTGTCTCTCTATTGTTGTTGATATAAAACCTGTGTCTCTCTATTGTTGTTGTTGATATAAAACCTGCGTCTCTCTATTGTTGTTGTTGATATAAAACCTGTGTCTCTCTATTGTTGTTGTTGATATAAAACCTGCGTCTCTCTATTGTTGTTGTTGATATTAAACCTCTGTCTCTCTATTGTTGTTGATATAAAACCTGTGTCTCTCTATTGTTGTTGATATAAAACCTGTGTCTCTCTATTGTTGTTGATATAAAACCTGCGTCTCTCTATTGTTGTTGTTGATATTAAACCTCTGTCTCCCTATTGTTGTTGATATAAAACCTGTGTCTCTCTATTGTTGTTGATATAAAACCTGCGTCTCTCTATTGTTGTTGATATAAAACCTGTGTCTCCCTATTGTTGTTGATATAAAACCTGTGTCTCCCTATTGTTGTTGATATAAAACCTGTGTCTCTCTGTTGTTGTTGATATAAAACCTGCGTCTCTCTATTGTTGTTGATATAAAACCTGTGTCTCTCTATTGTTGTTGATATAAAACCTGTGTCTCACTATTGTTGTTGTTGATATAAAACCTGTGTCTCACTATTGTTGTTGTTGATATAAAACCTGCGTCTCTCTATTGTTGTTGATATAAAACCGGTGTCTCTCTATTGTTGCTGATATAAAACCTGTGTCTCACTATTGTTGATGTTGATATAAAACCTGTGTCTCCCTATTGTTGTTGATATAAAACCTGTGTCTCTCTGTTGTTGTTGATATAAAACCTGTGTCTCACTATTGTTGTTGTTGATATAAAACCTGTGTCTCACTATTGTTGTTGTTGATATAAAACCTGTGTCTCACTATTGTTGTTGTTGATATAAAACCTGTGTCTCACTATTGTTGTTGATATAAAACGTGTGTCTCACTATTGTTGTTGTTGATATAAAACCTGCGTCTCTCTATTGTTGTTGTTGATATAAAACCTGTGTCTCACTATTGTTGTTGTTGATATAAAACCTGTGTCTCTCGATTGTTGTTGATATAAAACCTGTGTCTCACTATTGTTGTTGTTGATATAAAACCTGCGTCTCTCTATTGTTGTTGGTATAAAACCTGTGTCTCTCTATTGTTGTTGTTGATATAAAACCTGTGTCTCTCTATTGTTGTTGTTGATATAAAACCTGTGTCTCACTATTGTTGTTGTTGATATAAAACCTGTGTCTCACTATTGTTGTTGTTGATATAAAACCTGCGTCTCTCTATTGTTGTTGATATAAAACCTGTGTCTCTCTATTGTTGCTGTTGATATAAAACCTGCGTCTCTCTATTGTTGTTGTTGATATAAAACCTGCGTCTCTCTATTGTTGTTGATATAAAATCTGCGTTTCTCTATTGTTGTTGTTGATATAAAGCCTGTGTCTCTCTATTGTTGTTGTTGATATAAAACCTGTGTCTCACTATTGTTGTTGTTGATATAAAACCTGTGTCTCTCTATTGTTGTTGTTGATATAAAACCTGTGTCTCTCTATTGTTGTTGTTGATATAAAACCTGCGTCTCTCTATTGTTGTTGTTGATATAAAACCTGTGTCTCTCTATTGTTGTTGTTGATATAAAACCTGTGTCTCTCTATTGTTGTTGTTGATATAAAACCTGCGTCTCTCTATTGTTGTTGTTGATATAAAACCTGTGTCTCTCTATTGTTGTTGTTGATATAAAACCTGTGTCTCTCTATTGTTGTTGTTGATATAAAACCTGTGTCTCTCTATTGTTGTTGTTGATATAAAACCTGCGTCTCTCTATTGTTGTTGATATAAAACCTGTGTCTCTCTATTGTTGTTGTTGATATAAAACCTGCGTCTCTATTGTTGTTGTTGATATAAAACCTGCGTCTCTCTATTGTTGTTGTTGATATAAAACCTGTGTCTCTCTATTGTTGTTGTTGATATAAAACCTGTGTCTCTCTATTGTTGTTGTTGATATAAAACCTGTGTCTCTCTATTGTTGTTGTTGATATAAAACCTGCGTCTCTCTATTGTTGTTGTTGATATAAAACCTGTGTCTCTCTATTGTTGTTGTTGATATAAAACCTGCGTCTCTCTATTGTTGTTGTTGATATAAAACCTGTGTCTCTCTATTGTTGTTGTTGATATAAAACCTGTGTCTCTCTATTGTTGTTGTTGATATAAAACCTGTGTCTCTCTATTGTTGTTGTTGATATAAAACCTGTGTCTCTCTATTGTTGTTGTTGATATAAAACCTGTGTCTCACTATTGTTGTTGTTGATATAAAACCTGCGTCTCTCTATTGTTGTTGTTGATATAAAACCTGCGTCTCTCTATTGTTGTTGTTGATATAAAACCTGTGTCTCTCTATTGTTGTTGATATAAAACCTGTGTCTCTCTATTGTTGTTGTTGATATAAAACCTGTGTCTCTCTATTGTTGTTGTTGATATAAAACCTGTGTCTCTCTATTGTTTTTGTTGATATAAAACCTGCGTCTCTGTATTGTTGTTGTTGATATTAAACCTCTGTCTCTCTATTGTTGTTGATATAAAACCTGTGTCTCTCTATTGTTGTTGATATAAAACCTGTGTCTCTCTATTGTTGTTGATATAAAACCTGCGTCTCTCTATTGTTGTTGTTGATATTAAACCTCTGTCTCCCTATTGTTGTTGATATAAAACCTGTGTCTCTCTATTGTTGTTGATATAAAACCTGCGTCTCTCTATTGTTGTTGATATAAAACCTGTGTCTCCCTATTGTTGTTGATATAAAACCTGTGTCTCCCTATTGTTGTTGATATAAAACCTGTGTCTCTCTGTTGTTGTTGATATAAAACCTGCGTCTCTCTATTGTTGTTGATATAAAACCTGTGTCTCTCTGTTGTTGTTGATATAAAACCTGTGTCTCCCTATTGTTGTTGATATAAAACCTGTGTCTCTCTATTGTTGTTGATATAAAACCTGCGTCTCTCTATTGTTGTTGATATAAAACCTGTGTCTCTCTGTTGTTGTTGATATAAAACCTGTGTCTCCCTATTGTTGTTGATATAAAACCTGCGTCTCTCTGTTGTTGTTGATATAAAACCTGTGTCTCCCTATTGTTGTTGATATAAAACCTGCGTCTCTCTATTGTTGTTGATATAAAACCTGTGTCTCTCTGTTGTTGTTGATATAAAACCTGTGTCTCCCTATTGTTGTTGATATAAAACCTGTGTCTCTCTATTGTTGTTGATATAAAACCTGCGTCTCTCTATTGTTGTTGATATAAAACCTGTGTCTCTCTGTTGTTGTTGATATAAAACCTGTGTCTCCCTATTGTTGTTGATATAAAACCTGTGTCTCCCTATTGTTGTTGATATAAAACCTGTGTCTCTCTATTGTTGTTGATATAAAACCTGCGTCTCTCTATTGTTGTTGATATAAAACCTGTGTCTCTCTATTGTTGTTGATATAAAACCTGCGTCTCTCTATTGTTGTTGATATAAAACCTGTGTCTCTCTGTTGTTATTGATATAAAACCTGTGTCTCCCTATTGTTGTTGATATAAAACCTGTGTCTCTATTGTTGTTGATATAAAACCTGTGTCTCCCTATTGTTGTTGATATAAAACCTGTGTCTCCCTATTGTTGTTGATATAAAACCTGTGTCGCTCTATTGTTGTTGATATAAAACCTGTGTCTCTCTATTGTTGTTGATATAAAACCTGTGTCGCTCTATTGTTGTTGATATAATACCTGTGGGCTGGATTTTCATTCAGAAGTCGGGTTAGAGGCGGGACTACAACTTTCGGGGTTGTAGTCCCGCCTCCATCGAGATGCGGCCAATCCACGCGATTTTAACTTGATTGACCTTGTTGAGTCCGCCCAGCGGGCTCAGCAGGCCAAATAAGGGCCACCCGGCAACAGGTGACGTCACAGACTGAAATTTCATCTGTCAAGAGGTTTTGAAAGATGAAATATCAGCGTTTCACAGTTGTTCGAAGCTGTCAAACACTGACAGTCTTACTTCTAACAGGAGTCCTTCTTCACAGACTCAGTTAGAAATCTCTCCTGCAAAGAGAGCTGCAGGCTGTCACTTTTGACAGTTCGCAGCCATTCTGCTTTCCGTGCCGGTGAAATGAGGGACTCCCCAAACCTAAAGTAAGGAAGGCTGAAAAGGTAAGAGAAGGTAGGTAAAACTTCTTTAATCACTTTAGACACACCAAACACACTGGCCTAGAAATTCAGTTGCGTTCGCCAGCCGTTAACACCATAAGAGGGGTATATTTCCAGCGCTAGGCACTTAGCGCCCGGGCGCAGACCGATCTGCGCCTACGCCCAAATTCAGTTGACATTTAGCGCCGGCGCAAAGTGTTTGCGCCCGCTCAGCTGCGCGCGCAGCTTATGACGTCATTTCGTCGTGCAACGCTGTTTGTGCGCCCCAAACCGGAAATTCAGTGGCGCCCGCCCAATGTGGGCGTGGCGCTGTTAAGAACTGTGAAGTGGAACGCAACAGAGGCCCTGTGGGCCTCGGGGAGCGCTAATTGAAGGGCACTTACACTGACCTATAAAGCCCAGCCATTTTGCTGCAATGACTTTACTGCTTTGGATTTCTGGACAGAGACCAAGGAACAGAGCTTACTGATTTGGGACAACATAGGAGAGGTATTTTTGGCTTCTGGCCAGTGCTTTGACATTTGATTCATTGTGATTTATCTGTTCTCAACTTTATTATGGGGGCTGTATGGGGGGCCAACCCTCAGTTGCAGCATTATGTGCGAAGGGCTCGGAGACGCTGTGAGAGAGGGCCAGCCATGCCTAGACGCAGAGGGGCCATCAGGCGTCGGCAACGTAGGCCTTACCCACTCAGGCAATACCGGCAGCAGGTGTCCTATCTCACCATGACTGCGGCGCATTGTGTGAAGAGGCTGCGCTTCAGAAGGGAGGTGGTTGCAGAGATCTGCCAGCTGCTTCACACAGATCTGCGTCCACAGCTGATGTGCAGGACGTCTCTCTCGGTGGAAGTGAAGGTCACGGTGGCTCTGAACTTTTATGCAAGCGGCTCCTTCCAAGCCGCTGCTGCGGACATAGTGAACATCTCCCAGTTCGCCGCGCATCGCTGCATCCGGCAGGTCACCGATGCACTTTACGCGAGGAGACACCAATTCATCTCCTTCCCCATGACCCGACAGAGGCAGGAGCAGCGTGCAGTCGGATTTGGCAGGATCGTGGGCTTCCCCATGGTGCAGGGCGCCATTGACTGCACGCATGTGGCTATGTGGGCACCTATCCACAATGCCGAGGATTACCGCAACCGGAAGGGCTACCATTCCCTAAATGTACAGCTGGTGTGTGACCACAGGCAGCGCATCCTAGCTGTCAATGCCCGCTTCCCAGGAAGCAGCCACGATGCATTTATCCTGCGCCAGACTACTGTGGCTGACATGTTCGAGGCACAGCCTCCACCAAGGGGATGGCTTATCGGGGACAAGGGCTACCCTTTGTGTACATGGCTCATGACCCCGCTCCGCGCGCCCAGGACCCCAGCGGAGGAGGCATTCAACGAAAGCCATCAAGCCACAAGGAACATCATCGAGCAAACGATAGGCATCCTCAAGCAACGGTTCCGCTGCCTGGATCGTTCCGGAGGATCTCTTCAGTATCGCCGGATAGAGTCTCCCAGTTCGTCGTCATGTGCTGCATGCTGCACAACCTGGCTATCCGCAGGACTCAGGCACTGCCACCTGGCATTGCACCACCACCTCAGGAGGACGAGCAGGAGGAGGAGGAGGAGGAGGAGGACCAGCCCAGGAGGGAGCGACAAGGGCCAAGGGCCGTCCGCCGGGGGCTTATTGATCGACACTTCTAGGCCCCCTGTCAGGGAATGGCCTGTGGCAATGAACGCACCTGAGGCAGCCGCTCCGCAAGCCCTCAGCTGGTTAACGCAACAACCACTTCAAACATGACACCTGGACATGCTGAATAAATAAAAAGCTTTATTTCACAAACTCAGGGCCCTTCCCACATGAAACAGAAAAACAGACAAGACCCCCAAAAAACAGTCAAAAACATCTGTCACTCCCAAAACCTGGGGAGGACTAACAAAACTTGCCCATCCAAAAGGCCTTCAACAGCGGCCTTATAAAAATAAGCCCCCCCCACAACAGAGACACCCCCATGAAAACAAAAAATGCCTTGATCCTCGGCCTTAACAAAATAATGCCCCCCACAACACAAGCCCCCCAATATAAAAGAAACCGCTCTCACAACACTCTAATGGGTGTACCGAGAGGGCGAGTCCTTAGACAGGCTTCTCCGGCCCCTGGCCGACCTGCTGCTCCACCTCAACCTGGGCCCTGCGGGTGTGGCGAGGCTGGGGGAAGGCTCATGAGGGCCACAAAGCGTGTCGGCAGATGCCCTTGGGGGTCGGCCTAGACGAGGCCTGGCCCGGGAGGGGCCGGCTGCTGACTGCTGTGGCTGGGCAGCATCAGTCTTAGCAGCAGCTCGTCGCACCTTGACTGGGGGAGTGGCAGTGTCGGCAGCACCATTGGGGGCAAGCTGGCTGATGGCAGGTGCGCGCTGCTCGCCAGAGACACTGGCACTCGGCCGGGCTGGCAGTGTAGCAAGTGCAGCAATCTGGGGGAGGCCAGACCGCTGTGCTGCAGCATGGCGGCGGGTGCCATGGCGATGCCTCCGTGCCACAGCGAGTGTGGCAGAAGTGAGTGCCCGAACTGCCCTGGTATGTGCCCGCATCAGCTGTGCCAGTGTCTGGACGGCATCACTCATCTCGCGAGTCGCGTCCTGCGCTGCCGCCAGTTGCTGCACACCGGCGTCCTGCGCTGCCGCGAGTTGCTGCACACCCCTGTCGTGCACTGCGGCCAGTTGCTGGACACCCCTGTCGTGCGCTGCCGTGAGTTGTTCGAACCCCCTGGCCTGTGATTCCCCGAAAGCCACCACACTCTGAGCCAGGGACTCAATGGCATGAGGCATCTGTTCGACCACCCCCATGAACTCCTGGTGGCGCCGCTCAGACGCCGCCGACATCTCATCGAGGACGCGCACCTCCTGGGCGAGGACCGTGTCCGGACTGGAGGGCGGACTCTCCCTCCGGGGAGAAGGCCGCCGAGCTGGCCGACCCTCCCCGCGTGCGTCGACCCCACTTGGGCCAGGTTCTGCCCTCCCCACCAACACCTCCCCCCTCTGGGCAGAAGGCCGGCGTGCTGCCGGAGCCTTCCCGCGTGCGTCCACCCTACTGGGACCAGCTTCGGCCCTCCCCTCCAGCACCTCCCCCTGGCTCTCCTGCAGGCCAGACGTCTCCCCTCCATTGCCATCCCCTGGCGCGGAGGAGGGTTCCCCCGATGTGCCGCCTTCCTCCTGGTCCTCGGCGTCCTCCTCCTCCAAGGGCCTGGCTCTCTGCGCTTCAGGGACCACCTCCTCCTCACCAGCTGAAAGCAGGAAGGCACAAGAGTAGCTTTAGAGTGAGGGCAGGCCGTCAGCGAGGGCGGCCTGAGTGGTGCATTATGCGCATTTGTCGGTCAGTGGGAAAGGATGTAGATCTGAAGCGCGAGGGCAACAAGAGAGGTGCAACCGGTCATGTCCTTACCAGTGGGTCCCAGTACAGGGTCCGCCTCGCCGATCGCGACAGGGCCAGTCACCCGGCCACGCACGAGTCGTGCCACGCTCTCCTCCAGATCAGTGAGCGCCTGGTACTCAGGACGGCCTCCACCAGTGACAGCCTGGCTCCTTATATTGCTCACCAGCTTGGCCTGCAAGAGAAAGGACGGCCTCTAAGTACAGTGTGGTGCCCTGCCGCTGTGTGCACTGCCTCCCATGGTCGAATAGCTTGGCCAGTGTGGTGCCCTGTTGCTGGGTGCACTGCCTCCCATGGTCGAATAGCTTGGCCAGTGTGGTGCCCTGTTGCTGGGTGCACTGCCTCCCATGGTCGAATAGCTTGGCCAGTGTGGTGCCCTGTTGCTGGGTGCACTGCCTCCCATGGTCGAATAGCTTGGCCAGTGTGGTGCCCTGTTGCTGGGTGCACTGCCTCCCATGGTCGAATAGCTTAGCCAGTGTGTTAAGTGCAGAAAGTGCTATTGATGAACATGCAAGTGCCATTGCTGCGGGAGGAGGGCTGCCCATTAGGCCTTTGAGGTCCCTTTGCCCATAATGTGAGGTGCACATGCAAGGATGAGGGGGACACTGGAAAGGGTACTCACCTTCACCATCCGAGTGAGGTCGTTGTGCTTCTTGCGGCATTGGTCCGCACTCCTGGGGACATCACAGGTGGATGACACCCTGCGGGCGATTTTGCCCCAGGCTCTCCTGTACTGGCTCCTGGGAGCCTTCCTGCCACTGTCCGGGCACAGGATCTCTCTTCTCTTCTCCACACCATGAATGAGCACACTCAGAGCATGCTCTGAAAAGCGCTGCGCTCGCTCACGGGCCCTCTCCATTGCTCCAGGCGCTATTTTGACACACCAGTAGTGCTGAGGCCTAGCTGCAGGGCTCCAGTATGCAGGGCGTGGCAGCAGTCAAAGTTGACCCTTCCCCCTTTAAGAGCTGGCCGGCGTCAGGGTGTCTGCTGTCAATCAAAACATGACCGCACCTGCGCTGCGCCCGGCTTCAGCGTTATTAGGTCGATCGCCGGCTTAGCGCCGGAACACAGCATTTCAACGCCAGTTTCAGTGCTCGGCCAAACTTAGGGCCAACTCTACTGAATTTCGGCGATGTGGCCTACACTTTCCGGCGGGCGCTAACTTTAGCGAGCGCCCGACTTTAGCGCCCCAAAAGTGTCCAAACTGAATTTCTAGGCCACTTAATTTTACACTCATGCACACATCACTCACCTGAACACCAACATCTCGAACCCTCCAAGCGCTTCAACCCGACGGGCCAACTCCTCTAACTTGGCGTGCTTTGGAGCCATCAGGAATCCCACAGTTCAAGCTCAAAAATAGGGATTAAGCTAAAAACTGCCTGTTAACTACGTGTTAACAGGCAGTTAATTGGCACTAATCCCTTCCCGCCTCAAGTAGGCGTGTCCCAGTGCGAGGAGGGTACCCGCCTCCTTTGAAATTGGCATGGAGGCGGGTTGGGGGCGGGATGGGGTCAGGAACCCCGATTTCGGGAATTTAAACCCCCGCACTCCTCAAAACCTGACTCCTAGGCACACTGAAAATCGAGCCCTGTGTCTCTCTATTGTTGTTGATATAAAACCTGTGTCTCTCTATTGTTGATGATAAAAAACCTGTGCCTCTCTATTTTTGTTGATATAAAACCTGTGTCTCTCTATTGTTGTTGTTGATATAAAAACAGTGTCTCTCTATTGTTGCTAATATAAAACCTGTGTGTCTCTCTTGTTGTTGTTGACATAAAACCTGTGTCACGCTATTGTTGTTGATATAAAACCTGTGTCGCCCAATTGTTGTTGTTGATATAAAACCTGTGTTTCTCTATTGTTGTTGATATAAAACCTGTGTCTCTCTATTGTTGTTTATATAAAACCTGTGTCGCCCAATTGTTGTTGTTGATATAAAACCTGTGTTTCTCTATTGTTGTTGATATAAAACCTGTGTCTCTCTATTGTTGTTTATATAAAACCTGTGTCTCTCTATTGTTGTTTATATAAAACCTGTGTCTCTCTATTGTTGATATAAAACCTGTGTCTCTCTATTGTTGTTGATATAAAACCTGTGTCTCTCTATTGTTGTTGATATAAAACCTGTGTCTCTCTATTGTTGTTGATATAAAACCTGTGTCTCTCTATTGTTGTTTATATAAAACCTGTGTCTCCCAATTGTTGTTGTTGATATAAAACCTGTGTCTCTCTATTGTTGTTGATATAAAACCTGTGTCTCTCTATTGTTGTTTATATAAAACCTGTGTCTCTCTATTGTTGTTGATGTAAAACGTGTGTCTCTCTATTGTTGTTGACATAAAACCTGTGTCCCCCAATTGTTGTTGTTGATATAAAACCTGTGTCTCTCTATTGTTGTTGATATAAAACCTGTGTCTCTCTATTGTTGATATAAAACCTGTGTCTCCCAATTGTTGTTGTTGATATAAAACCTGTGTCTCTCTATTGTTGTTTATATAAAACCTGTGTCTCTCTATTGTTGTTGATATAAAACCTGTATCTCCCTCTTTTTTGTTGATATAAAACCTGTATCTCCCTCTTTTTTGTTGATATAAAACCTGTGTCTCTCTATTGCTGTTGATATAAAACCTGTGTCTCCCTCTTTTTTGTTGATATAAAACCTGTGTCTCTCTATTGCTGTTGATATAAAACCTGTGTCTCCCTATTGTTGTTGATATAAAAACAGTGGCCTAGAAATTCAGTTGGGCGCTGCAAGCTTTGCGCCCAGTTGGCGCCTAAAGAGGGTTTCTGCGCCAGTATAAGAGGTTGCGCTGATATTCAGCGCTGCGGTAATGGCGGCGGTTCTCCTGCAGCGGCCGCAAACAACGTTCGTGAAACGGGGCCGTACTGCTGCGCTACTGGGGCGCTTTAAGGTGGAGGTGCAGCCGGCCGCTATTTCGGCGGCCGCCTGCCCGCACCTCCCTCCCCGGCCTCCTCCACTACCCCCCCGCGGCATTGGTGGCTGATTCCCGTGAGTCCGGCACTTCTCCGTGGTGCTGGGCTCATTTGCTGGCAGAATCCAGCGGCAATCTCACGGCTGCAGGCAGCTCCTCCTTAAGAGAAGGAGGAGGCCTGCAGTACCCCAGCCTGCCGCACCGCATCGGGTGGCGCAGCGGCAGCTGGAGCGCTGAAATTCACTTTCAGCGCCCCAAGCGGAGGCGGGCACACCCTGGAACAGCACCCGGTTCCGAATTGGGGCGCTAAAAGTGAATTTCTGGCGGTCGCAACGGGCTCCGCGCGCAGCGCTAACTTTTGGGCGTTAGCCTGCTGGCGGGCCTTAACTGAATTTCTAGGCCAGTGTCTCTTTATTGTTGTTGATATAAAACCCGTGTCATTCTATTGTTGTTGACATAAAACCTGTGTCTCTCTATTGTTGATATAAAACCTGTGTCTCGATTGTTATTGATATAAAACCTGTGTCTCTCTGTTGTTGATATAAAACCAGTGTCTCCCTATTTTTTGTTGATATAAAACCTGTGTCTCTCTATTGTTGTTGATATAAAACCTGTGTCTCCCTATTGTGTTGAAATAAAACCTGTGTGTCTCCCTATTGTTGTTGTTGATATAAAACCTGTCTCTCTATTGTTGTTGATATAAAACCTGTGTCTCTTTATTGTTGTTGATATAAATCCTGTGTCTCCCTATTGTTGATATAAAACCCGTGGCTCTCTAATGTTGTTGATATAAAACCTGTGTCTCTCTATTGTTGTTGATATAAAACCTGTGTCTCCCTATTGTGTTGAAATAAAACCTGTGTGTCTCCCTATTGTTGTTGTTGATATAAAACCTGTCTCTCTATTGTTGTTGATATAAAACCTGTGTCTCTTTATTGTTGTTGATATAAATCCTGTGTCTCCCTATTGTTGATATAAAACCCGTGGCTCTCTAATGTTGTTGATATAAAACCTGTGTCTCTCTATTGTTGTTGATATAAAACCTGTGTCTCCCTATTGTTGTTGATATAAAACCTGTGACACCCGATTGTTGTTGATATAAAACGTGTGTCTCTCTATTGTTGTTGATATAAAACCTGTGTCTCTCTATTGTTGTTGATATAAAACCTGTGTCTCTCTATTGTTGTTGATATAAAACTGGTGTCTCTTTATTGTTGTTGATATAAAACCTGTGTCTCCCTATTGTTGTTGATATAAAACCTGTGTCTCTCTATTGTTGTTGATATAAAACCTGTGTCTCCCTATTTTTTGTTGATATAAAACCTGTGTCTCTCTATTGTTTTTGATATAAAACCTGTGTCTCCCTATTGTTGTTGATATAAAACCTGTGTCTCTCTATTGTTGTTGATATAAAACCTGTGTATCCCTATTTTTTGTTGATATAAAACCTGTGTCTCTCTATTGTTGTTGATATAAAACCTGTGTCTCTCTATTGTTGTTGATATAAAACCTGTGTCTCCCTATTTTTTGTTGATATAAAACCTGTGTCTCTCTATTGTTGTTGATATAAAACCTGTGTCTCCCTATTGTTGTTGATATAAAACCTGTGTCTCTTTATTGTTGTTGATATAAAACCCGTGTCATTCTATTGTTGATATAAAACCTGTGTCTCTCTATTGTTGTTGATATAAAACCTGTGTCTCTCTGTTGTTGATATAAAACCAATCTCTCCCTATTTTTTGTTGATATAAAACCTGTGTCTCTCTATTGTTGTTGATATAAAACCTGTGTCTCTCTCTATTGTTGTTGATATAAAACCTGTGTCTCCCTATTGTTGATATAAAACCTGCATCTCTCTATTGTTGTAGATATAATACCTGTGTCTTCTTATTGTTGTTAATATGAAACCTGTCTCTCTCTATTGTTGTTGAAATAAAACCTGTGTGTCTCCCTATTGTTGTTGTTGATATAAAACCTGTGTCTCTTTATTGTTGTTGATATAAATCCTGTGTCTCTCTATTGTTGTTGATATAAAACCTGTGTCTCTCTATTGTTGCTGATATAAAACCTGTATCTCCCTATTGTTGTTGATATAAAACCTGTGTCTCTTTATTGTTGTTGATATAAATCCTGTGTCTCTCTATTGTTGTTGATATAAAACCTGTGCCTCCCTATTGTTGTTGATATAAAACCTGTGTCTCCTTATTGTTGTTGATATAAAACCTGTGTCTCCTTATTGTTGTTGATATAAAACCTGTGTCTCTTTATTGTTGTTGATATAAATCCTGTGTCTCTCTATTGTTGTTGATATAAAACCCGTGGCTCTCTAATGTTGTTGATATAAAACCTGTGTCTCTCTATTGTTGTTGATATCAAACCTGTGTCTCCTTTTTGTTGTTGATATAAAACCTGTGACTCCCAATTGTTGTTGATATAAAACGTGTGTCTCTCTATTGTTGTTGATATAAAACCTGTGTCTCTCTATTGTTGTTGATATAAAACTGGTGTCTCTTTATTGTTGTTGATATAAAACCTGTGTCTCCCTATTGTTGTTGATATAAAACCTGTGTCTCCCTATTTTTTGTTGATATAAAACCTGTGTCTCTCTATTGTTTTTGATATAAAACCTGTGTCTCCCTATTGTTGTTGATATAAAACCTGTGTCTCTCTATTGTTGTTGATATAAAACCTGTGTCTCCCTATTGTTGTTGATATAAAAACAGTGTCTCTTTATTGTTGTTGATATAAAACCCGTGTCATTCTATTGTTGTTGATAAAAAACCTGTGTCTCTCTATTGTTGTTGATATAAAACCTGTGTCTCTCTGTTGTTGATATAAAACCAGTGTCTCCCTATTTTTTGTTGATATAAAACCTGTGTCTCCCTATTGTTGTTGATATAAAATCTGCATCTCTCTATTGTTGTAGATATAATACCTGTGTCTCTTTATTGTTGTAGATATAAATCCTGTGTCTCTCTATTGTTGTTGATATAAAACCTGTGTCTCTCTATTGTTGCTGATATAAAACCTGTGTCTCCCTATTGTTGATATAAAACCTGTGTCTCTTTATTGTTGTTGATATAAATCCTGTGTCTCTCTATTGTTGTTGATATAAAACCTGTGTCTCCCTATTGTTGTTGATATAAAACCTGTGACTCCCGATTGTTGTTGATATAAAACCTGTGTCTCCTTATTGTTGTTGATATAAAACCTGTGTCTCCTTATTGTTGTTGATATAAAACCTGTGTCTCCTTATTGTTGTTGATATAAAACCTGTGTCTCCTTATTGTTGTTGATATAAAACCTGTGTCTCCCTATTGTTGTTGATATAAAACCTGTGTCTCCTTATTGTTGTTGATATAAAACCTGTGTCTCCCTATTGTTGTTGATATAAAACCTGTGTCTCCCTATTGTTGTTGATATAAAACCTGTGTCTCCTTATTGTTGTTAATATAAAACCTGTTTCTCTCTATTGTTGTTGATATAAAACCTGTGTCTCCCTATTGTTGTTGATATAAAACCTGTGTCTCCTTATTGTTGTTAATATAAAACCTGTTTCTCTCTATTGTTGTTGATATAAAACCTGTGTCTCCCTATTGTTGTTGATAGAAACCTGTTTGTTTCTATTGTTGATATAAAACCTGTGTCTCTCTATTGTTGTTGATATAAATCCTGTGTCTCTCTAATGTTGTTGTTGATATAAAACCCGTGTCTCTTTATTGTTGTTGATGATATAAATCCTGTGTGTCTCCATTGTAGTTGATATAAAACCTGTATCTTGCTATTGTTGTTGATATAAAACCTGTGTCTTTTTATTGTTGTTGATATAAAACCTGTGTCTCCATATTGTTGATATAAAACCTGTGTCTCTCTATTGTTGTTGATATAAAACCTGTGTCTCGCTATTGTTGTTGATATAACACCAGTGTCTCGGTATTGTTATTGATATAATACCTGTATCTCTCTATTGTTGTTGATATAAAACCTGTGTCTTTTTATTGTTGTTGATATAAAACCTGTTTCTCTCTATTGTTGTTGATATATTACCTGTGGATTCTTATTGTTGTTGATATAAAACCTGTGTCTCTCTATTGTTGTTGATATAAAACCTGTGTCTCTCTATTGTTGTTGATATAAAACCTGTTTCTTTATTGTTGATAGCTGGAGTGCCCGGCGGTGCCGAGGCTTTTTTGAGGGCATGTTGTTGTTGGAAGAGAGAGAGAGAGCGACTGGGGGGAAGAGAGAGAGCGCGACTGGGGGGAAGGGGGGGAAAGGGGAAGGGGGAAAGGGAGGGGGGGAGGGGGTGGAAAGGGAGGGGGGAAGGGAGGGGGAAAGGGAGGGGGGAAAGGGAGGGGGGGAGGGAGGGGGGAAGTGAGGGGGGAGGGGGGAAAGGGAGGAGGGGAGGGGGAAGGGAGGGGGGAGGGGAGGGGGGTGAAAGGGAGGGGGGAGGGGGAGGGGGGAAAGGGAGGGGGGAGAGTGAGGGGGAAGGGAGTGGAGATGGGGGGGAGAGGGAGGGCGGGAATGGGAGGGGGAGGGGGGGAAAGGGAGGGGGAGGGGGGGGAAAGGGAGGGGGGAAAGGGAGGGGGTGGAAAGGGAGGGGGGAGAGGGAGGGGGAGAGGGGGGAGAGGGAGGGGGGAGAGGGGGGAGAGGGAGTGTTTTAAGTCTGTGTGTCCCAGTTATGCTTATTATAAATCACTGGACACAGACCACAAGAATAACTTTAACAGGTCTTTACTATTCGGAGGTCAGGGCTGAACTGCCCAGCAAATCCCTACACAACACTTATATACCGGTGTGGTCACCACCGGTATTACAGTATACAGCAGCCAAGAGAAAGTAGTACATCTCTTAAGGTAGTTCTCTTAAGGTGGAACAGGTTACATACACCACAATCCTCCCTTTTTAGCTTAACCGTTATATCCCCATTTAACATAACATAATAACATATATATATACAACTTCATGCAGAACAGTTCAAAGATTCAGTCTCTGAGGAGGCCTCCTGATTCGAGTTGGATAACGCCTTTCAGGGGTCTCTGATTCTCGTTGCTGGGGTGACTCATCTAGTTGGTCTCTTATGGATTGGACATCATCATCAGGTACATTCACTTCTGAGGTAGATGCTTCAGGTTCACTAACTTCTTCCACGGTTTTCTCTGCCGTAACCATGGGTTCGACCCTTGTTCTCGATTCTACCAGCTGGTCAGCATGACGCCGTATTACATTTTCACCAATATCTACCGTGTCGGGGTCCTTGTCTGGCCCGAATTGTTCCAGATTGCCATTTCTCGTTTTTATAGTCCCGGGCTAACACTGGTTGTCCTATTTCGAAACTCCGAGTGGTCTTGTTATTTATATGCTGGAACTGTTTGTTTTCAACTTCCCTCCGCACATTTGGTTTTAACAAGTCCAACCTGGACCGCAACCTCCTGTTATAGAACATCATGACAGGACTTTGGTTTGTCACTGCATGAGTGGCGTTTCGATATGCCAGTAGGAATTTGTCCACCTTGTGTTGTAGTGGAATCTGATCTTCGCTCATGGCCTTTATTGCTTTTTTGAACGTTTGTACAAATCTCTCGGCCAACCCGTTTGTAGCCGGATGATATGGGGCAGAGGTATAATGTTTCACCCCATTCTTCTTCATGAATTTCTGGAATTCTTCTGACACGAACTGCGGTCCGTTGTCTGAACATATTTGTTCTGGCAATCCATTTCTTGCAAATATCGTTCTTAGCACCGCGATCGTCTTTTCCGAGGTAGTGGTAGTCATCTTAATCACTTCTGGCCATTTAGAATGTGCGTCCACCGCAATTAAAAACATGGAGCCCATGAATGGACCAGCAAAGTCAATATGTACACATTGCCATGGGGTTGAAGGCCATTCCCATGGATGCAGCGGTGCAATCGGAGGTGCATTTTGCACTTTTTGGCACCCTGAGCAGCTTTTCGTCAGATCCTCTATCTGTTAGTCGATACCCGGCCACCACACATAAGCCCTAGCAAGGCTTTTCATCTTGACTCCCCCCAGATGACCTTCATGCAGTTCCTTTAGAACTCTCTCTCTTAACTTAGGAGGAATAATCACCCTTGTTCCATACATCAATGTTCCTTGACAGACGGACAGCTGTTCTCGTCTTGCTGAGAATGCCGGTAACAGTGGATCACCATGTGCTGGCCATCCCTTCACTGTCACTTCGTAGACCCGGGACAGTGTCGGGTCGTTCCTGGTTTCTCTTTCAATATTTGCATTGGTGACAGGTAAACATTCGATGATGGTTGAGTGAAATAACTCAACAGGGTCAACTGTCGGTGCCTCCTCCTCTGTAGGTAGTGGCAGGCGCGACAGCCCATCAGCATTGCCATGCTGCTTTGTACCTTTGAATTCGTTCTGATATTGATGTGCCCCTAGGAAAAGGGACCATCTCTGGAGTCTCTGTGCTGTCATCACCGAAACACCCTTCTTAGGGTTAAAAATGGATACCAACGGCTGGTGGTCTGTCAGAAGCGTAAACTTTTGGCCCTGCAGGTAATGATTAAACTTCTTTACTCCCCACACAAGGCTGAGAGCCTCCCTATCTATCTGAGCATAATTGCGCTCAGCGGAGGTCAATGATCTGGATGCGAACGCAACTGGCCTCTCCAGGCCATTTGGCAACTTGTGTGAGAGTACTGCCCCAATACCATATGGAGAAGCATCACAAGCCAAACGAATAGGCAGCGTTGGGTTGAAGTGAGCCAACACTTCCTCTGAGGTGATCAATGCCTTGCTTTTGCGAAAGGCCCTCTTACAGTCCTCGCTCCACTTCCATGGTACTCCCTTCTGCAAAAGAGCGTTCAGCGGGTGCAGCACCGTGGATAAATTTGGCAGAAACTTATGGTAATAGTTAATCAACCCTAGGAACGACCTCAACTGGGATACATTATCCGGAGCGGGAGCCTTCACAACAGCTTTGATCTTGTCAGGAGACTTATGAAGCCCCTCCTGGTCAATGACATGACCACAGTACGAGATCCGCTTCTGAAAGAACTCACATTTCTGGCGATTAACTCGAAGTCCATATTCTTTCAATCTGGTGAGCACCAGTTCCAAATTTGCAAGGTGTTCCTCGTCATCATCTCCTGTAATCAGAATATCGTCCAGGTAACATTGTGTGCCTGGAATTCCCTGTAATACCTGCTCCATGGCCCTCTGCCAAATTGCTGGAGCCGATGCCACTCCAAAAACCAGTCTATTATACCGGTACAAGCCTCTATGCGTGTTGATCGTGAGATACTGGCGTGACTCTTCCTCAACTTCCATCTGTAAGTACGCCTGCGCCAGGTCTATCTTGGTGAAGTGTTTCCCGCCAGACAACGAAGCGAAGATATCCTCAATCCGCGGAAGCGGATACTGCACCGTGTGAAGCACCGGATTAACAGTGATCTTGAAATCTCCACAGATGCGAACCTTCCCCGGTTCCCCCGGCTTGTTGCTCGATGAACGCTTCATGACGGGAACAATGGGTGTAGCCCACTCACTCCAGTCTACCTTAGACAGTACTCCTGAACGTTCTAGCCCTTCCAGCTCAGCTTCCACAGCAGGTCGTATCGCATAAGGTACCGGTCTGGCTTTGAAAAATTTCGGGTTTGCATGTTCTTCAACCTTGATCTTTGCCGTAATTCCTCTCAGTGTTCCCAGTCCCTGTTGGAACACCTCTTTAGCATCGTCCAATATTCTGGACAATCGTTTAGGTTTGACATCTTTTTTACCGGAATCTACCGTTAGTGCTTTTAAGGAATGCCAGTCCATATTTATTTTCCTAATCCACTCCCGTCCCAGTAGTGGTGGGCCTCCCTCAGGTAGCACATATAAGTCCATTCCTCGGCTTTCTTTGCCCTTGTGGACCACCTTTACCTCTATCTTCCCGATGGGGTATACTCTTTGCCCCGTGTATGTTTTCAATACAATCTCCGTATCCCGTAGGGGAATATGTGGGAATAACCTTTTGTAATCTTGCTTATTCATGACCGTCAATGCCGATCCAGTGTCCAATTCCATCTTCACTTGGACTCCTGCTATCTGAAGTGTGACCCAAATTGTTTGGAGGTCTGCTTCCTTACCAACATTGTGTACTCTTAGACTACCCAGTTCATTACTGCTGGAGTCTGAATCTGACTTCTGTTCATTCGAACTGTTCTCTGTCACCTTGTGTACCTTTCTGTACTTTTCCTGCGGTGACTTTTTGTTGCTGGTCTTCTTTCCTGACCGGTATACTTTAGCTATGTGACCAAGCCTGCCACATTTTCTGCATTCCTGATTTTTGAACCAGCACTGGTTCTGATCGTGCGTTGTCTTTCCACAACGATAACATTTTACTGTACCCAAGACCATTTGATTGGTGCTGAGTTCCGGTGACCGTAGCTGCATTTCCGCCGTGCCTCTCGCTGCGGCTTCGTGCGATGCTGCAATAGTGACAGCTTTATCAAGCGTAAGATCATTCTCCTCAAGCAGTCGCTTTTGTGTTCCTTCTTTTAACAATCCACACACAAATTTATCTCTCAGCGCATCTGCTAGTCCTGTTCGAAACTGACAGTACTTTGATAGCTTACGCAGTTCAATTAAAAATTCAGCGTTGCCTTCGTCCTTCAGCTGCGTTCTTCTGTAAAATTTAAATCGTTCCGCTATCATCAGCGGCATGGGGTTTAAATGATTTTTCAGGACAGTAACAATATTCGCGAAAGTCTGATCCGCCGGTTTATCTGGTGACAGAAGGTGCTTCAATAGCCCGTATGTCTTCGCACCCATTGAGCTTAATAAGGTTAGTGCTTTCTCATCATCTGGTACCTTATTTGCTTTACAATAAACTTCCATGCGTTCTACATACGTGGTCCAATCTTCGATATCGCTATCAAAGGTATTAATGTTCCCATGTTTAGGCATCCTTGCAAGTTTTTAAATTTTTCTTTTTCTCAAAATGGCGGCTTCCCGCGCTTGTCTTCTTCCCCCGCCTACTAAAATGGCGGCTTCCTGCGCTTGGCGGTCTTTCCCGCGCTCATCTTCTTCCCCCGCCGACTACAATGGCGGATTCCCGCGTTTGCCTTCTTCCCCCGCTGGCTGCAATGGCGATTGCCGTGCTGCTGCCGTTCTCGCCTCCCCAGCGGTTCTCAATTCCCCGACGCTGCTTTTACTCCCCCGCGGTTCCCGTGGGCATTCACGCTTCCCCTGCTGTTGCGCCTCTCAGCCCCGCATGCAGCCCGGTCCTTTACACCGGCTGCGTTCTCCGCGGCTCTCGTGCCTTAAGCTGCCCCAGTCGCTGCGCCTCTCGGCCTCGATTGCAGCCCGGCCCTTTTCACCGGCTGTGGTCGAGTTCTCCGCCCTTTTTCCTCCGTTTTCCCTCCCCCACTCCACAGTCAACGCGGCCGACTTTCTGCTTGTGTCGCTGATCGGCTTACCCACCACCGTGGTAGAAGGGATGATCACTGCCTGTCGTTGATGGAGGGCTTCGTGGTCAGAATTTTTCTTTTTAACCCGGGTTCTCGATGCCTCCCGTGCGATGGTGCTCAGCGGGATGATGAGGGCAGATGCCTCTTCTCGACGCCCGTTCTGAGGACGAAGCTGCCTTGGATGTAAAACTGCCGCAGGGTAAGATCGGACTCGTCGCCACTGTTAAGTCTGTGTGTCCCAGTTATGCTTATTATAAATCACTGGACACAGACCACAAGAATAACTTTAACAGGTCTTTACTATTCGGAGGTCAGGGCTGAACTGCCCAGCAAATCCCTACACAACACTTATATACCGGTGTGGTCACCACCGGTATTACAGTATACAGCAGCCAAGAGAAAGTAGTACATCTCTTAAGGTAGTTCTCTTAAGGTGGAACAGGTTACATACACCACAGAGTGGGGGGCGAGGGGGGAGGGGGGGGAGAGGGGAAAGGGAGGGGGGAGAGGGGGGAAAGGGGGGAGAGGGGGAAAGGGAGGGGGGAGGGGGGGAAAGGGAGGGGGGAGGGGGGAGGGGGGGAAAGGGAGGGGGGAGGGGGGAAAGGGAGGGGGAGAGGGAGGGGGGGAAAGGGTGGGGAAAGGGAGGGGGGAGGGGGGAAAGGGAGGGGGGGAAGGGAGGGGGAAAGGGAGGGGGAGAGGGGGGGAGAGGGAGGGGGGAAAGGGAGGGGGGAAGGGAGGGGGAGAAGGGGGGGAAAGGGAGGGGGGGAAGGGGGAAAAGGGAGGGGGAGAAGGGGGGAAATGTAGGGGGGGGAGAAGGGGGGAAAGGGAGGGGGGAGAAGGGGGGGAAGGGAGAGGGGAGAAGGGGGGGAAAGTGGAGGGGGGAAGGGGAGGGGAGGGGGGGAAAGGGGAGGGGGGAAGGGGAGGGGGGGAAGGGGGAGGAAGGAGGGAGGGGAGGGGGGAGAGAGGGGGGTCAGGGAAGAGGCGGGGCAGGGAGAGAGGGGAGGAGGGAGAGGGAGGGGAGAGAGAGGGAGGGAGGGCGAGGGAGAGAGGGAGGGAGGGGGAAGGAGAGAGGGAAGGAGGAAGAAACCGGGCAGCCCAGACTAAAGATGGCGCTGTTCGGGCCCACATTGAAGTTCCGCCATGATCAAAGATGGCGTCACGAGGAAATTGTCGTGCTGCCAGGATCAAATATGGTGCTGTGGTGTCGCTGCATTGAACTGCTGCCAGGATGAAAGATGGCCGGGCCCAGTTGCCGGGGTATCCCTCCTCCCCTCCCGATCTCCAGAGCCGGTTGCCGGGTTAACCCTTGAGAGGGGGGGGACCGAGGAGAGGGGATAGGGGGCGGGGCAGAAAGAAAAAAAGCTGTCTGCCAGCCTTCAGGGCGGGTGGGGCCAGCCTTGAAGGTGTGTGAAGAAGCCGGCGGACATTTTCTCATGTTGGTTGGAAGCACGGAAAAAAAAAATTCTTAATAAAAACTGCAAAATTTCTTTACTTTTAAAAAAAAGTAGCTGCAAAGTACAAAATCGGAAATCTTCTAACTTTATATGTTCTTTCCTTAAAAACTTTTGGCTTTTGTATATTTTCTAACTTTATATCTTCTTTCGTGAAAAACTTTCGGTTTTTCTATATCTTCTAACTTTATATCTTCTTTCCTTAAAAAACTTTCGCCTTTTGAAAACCGAAAGTTTTTTAAGGAAAGAAGATATAAAGTTAGAAGATATAAAAACTGAATTATTTATTCTCTATCTCTTCACTTACGTTGCAATAGTTGCTGCAGTCACTCCAGTGCTCGCAAAGACTAAAGTAACTTTTATTTATTCTGTCTTATTAAGCATCAGGCCCCGTCCACACACGCCATAGGATTGGTCAACCATCACGTGATGGGGAGACCGAAGGGGGGGGTGAGGGGTGGGAGGAGCTTGCCACAAAACAGTTGCCTAGGGTCCAGCATGGCTGGCAACAGACGCCCAGGCTTAGAGGCCTACCTGCAAAAACGGGGAAAGGTAGGAAAATTAATGAGATTAGATAAAAGATTTAGAAAGTAATTAACTTTTTTTTTAAACAATTTCTGAAAGTAATTAACTTTTTTAAAAAAGAATTTCTGTTTTAAAAGGAACTTTTTTTTTAAAGACGCAGAAAGCGGGAAAAAGAAATGAAAAGTTTGGAATCAAGATGGCGGCGACTCACCTCAGTTCAGAACGATAAGGCCCGCCCACACAGGCACCGATTGGTGGACCGTCAGGTCACCGAAGCGTAGGATTGGTCAATCGTCCCGTCACTCGACCGTAGGAGGGCCCGGCCGCACGCGCCAGGAACCCGCCGTACGATTGGTCGACCTCGACGTCACTCGATGCTAATGAGCGGATAATGAGCGGAATGTTGAACGTTTTTTGGATACCGCGGGAGCAATTTTTGTCCGGCCGAAACGTAAATATGCTTAGGGCGGTTCTGGAATCGTCAGCTTTCTTTCGACGTAACACACGTGTAGGTACGCTCTATAACTTTCGAGTTAATTCAATACAGACAGACAGATGGAATGACAGACAGACAGAAGAACCGCTTTATATATATATATATATAAAACCAGTGTCTCCCTATTGTTGTTGATAAAAAACCCGTGTCTCTCTATTGTTGTTGATATAAAACCTGTTTCTCTCTATTGTTGCTGATATATTACCTGTGGCTTCTTATTGTTGTTGATATAAAACCTGTGTCTCTCTATTGTTGTTGATATAAAACCTGTGTCTCTCTATTGTTGTTGATATAAAACCTGTGTCTCTCTATTGTTGATATAAAACCTGTGTCTCTCTATTGTTGTTGATATAAAACCTGTTTCTTTATTGTTGATATAAAACCTGTGTCTCCCTATTGTTGTTGATAAAAAACCCGTGTCTCTCTATTGTTGTTGAAATAAAACCTGAGTCTCCCTATTGTTGTTGATAAAAAACCCGTGTCTCCCTATTGTTGTTTATATAAAACCTGTGTCTCTCTATTGTTGTTGATATAAAACCTGTATCTCCCTCTTTTTTGTTGATATAAAACCTGAGTCTCCCTATTGTTGTTGATATAAAACCTGAGTCTCCCTATTGTTGTTGATATAAAACCTGTGTCTCTATTGTTGTTTATATAAAACCTGTGTCTCCCTATTGTTGTTGATATAAAACCTGTCTCTCTACTGTTGTTGATATAAAACCTGTGTCTCTCTATTGTTGTTGATATAAAACCTGTGTCTCCCAATTATTGTTGTTGATATAAAACCTGTGTCTCTCTATTGTTGTTGATATAAAACCTGTGTCTCCCTATTGTTGTTGATATAAAACCTGTGTCTCCCTATTGTTGATATAAAACCTGTGTCTCTCTCTATTGTGGTTGATATAAAGCCTGTGTCTCTCTTGTTGTTGATATAAATCCTGTGTCTCACTATTGTTGTTGATATAAAACCTGTGTCTCTCTATTTTTATTGATAAAAAACCTGTGTCTCTCTATTGTTGTTGATATAAAACCTGTCTCCCTATTGTTGTTGATATAAAACCTGTGACTCTCTATTGTTGTTGATATAAAACCTGTGTCTCTCTATTGGTGTTGATATAAAACCTGTGTCTCCCTATTATTGTTGATATAAAATCTGTCTCCCTATTGTTGCTATAAAACCTGTGTCTCTCTATGGTTTTTGAGATAAAACCTGTGTTTCTCTATTGTTGTTGATACTGTGGCATTGCCACATTGGGGAAACACTGTGTGTATGTAGAGAAACCTGTATAATTCCCTTTTAACTGCTGTATTCCCCTTCCCCCGCAAGACAGTTGCAAGCTGAGAGGAATAAGGCACGTTCAGACTTGCCTGCTGCTGATAGAAGGAAAACCAATCAGGTTCCAGCAGGTGACCAATCCGTGAGTCATCACAGGTTCGCGGGCTTCACGAATTCAGTACTGTATTGTGAGAATTGGAGTAAAGACCTATTTCTTGTAGCTCGCTGTGTTGCCTATTTCTTTACGCGGGAGACCGTAGTCCCCCACATTGGTGACCCCGAATGTCGGCGGCCGAAGCCCCCGACTCATGCAGCCCGACAGAGGCCAGCAACGACCCGATGGCAACCAGCAGCAGCCTGATGTCGGCCGGCGCCGCGTCTTTGAAGCTCCCCACCTTCTGGGAACACCAAGCACCAGCTTGGTTCGCGCACTCGGAGGCCCAATTCACCCTTCGCAGGGTTCAAGACGATGAAGAAAGGTACCTCCACGTAGTCTCAGCACTAGCACGCTCTACCGCCGCTGAAGTTCTCGACCTGCTGGGGAACCCACCACAGACCGGCAAGTACTCAACCATTAAGGGCCGCTTGCTGCAGGCTTAAGGCCTGTCCAAGGAGGAGAGGGCCCGCAGGCTTCTCTCACTACCAGGCCTCGGCGATTCTACCCCGACCCAGTTGATGAGCTGGATGCTTGCGCTCCTGGGCTCTGAACCGCAGTGCTTTTTGTTTCGGGCCCTTTTCCTCAGCCTGCTTCCGCAGCAGGTACAGACTGCCCTCGCGGGGTCCCCGATCACGGACTGCGTACAACTGGCAGCCGCTGCGGACAAAGATTTCGCCGTCGCCCAACTCGGCTGTGCAGCCGCGAGGCTCCCCGACACCACCGAGCGCGCGCCGCCACGCCAGGCCGCAGAACTATGCTACTACCACGCGCGTTTCGGCCACAAGGCCCAACGCTGCAGAGCACCCTGCTCTTTTGATCAAACCAAGATGGCCACCTGGCCCAACGCACCAGCCCCGCGCCGCCGCCTAGGCCCGCTCGACCGCACCCCCGCCGCCACGATGGCCATCGGCACCGCAGGTAAACTGCTGTACATAACCGACTCTCTTTCAGGGTGCAGATTCCTTTGCGACACCGGAGCCCAATGCAGCATAATTCCTGTCTCCCAGCTCGACATCCAGGCAGGCCGCAGCGGCCCACCCCTCGTGGCGGCAAATGGCGCAGCCATCGCTACTTTCGGAAAGCGACGGGCCGAGGTTTGTTTCAACGGCCAGCGATTTACGTGGGATTTCGTGACGGCCTTGGTGGCACATCCTTTGCTGGGCGCCGATTTTCTTTGCGCCCACGGACTCCTGGTCGACGTCCGCGACAGGCGCCTGATCGACGCAGCAACATTCGCTTCACTGGCCTGCCAGCAGAGCAACAGCCTGGCCCTCGTCGGGTCCTGCTCCGCCCCGGCGCATGACGACTACGCCCGCCTACTCGCAGATTTCCCGAGGCTCACACAACCGACCTTCTCAGCCGCGGCAGCCAAGCATGGGGTCGAGCACCACATCGCCACTACGGGACCACCAGTGTTCGCTCGAGCCAGACACCTGGACCCAGCCAAGATGGCGGTGGCCAAGGAAGAATTCGCCACGATGGAAAAACTGGGCATCATCCGCCGCTCGAACAGCCCTTGGTCGCCCCCCCTCCACATTGTGCCCAAGCCGGGCGGTGGCTGGTGCCCCTGCGACGACTACAGACGGCTCAACGACGCCACCATGCCCGATAGATACCCCATTCCGCACATCCAAGACTTCTCGGCACACCTAGCAGGAAAGTCCGTCTTTTCCAAGGTCGACCTGATTCGCGGCTACCATCAGGTCCCCGTCCACCACGCAGACGTCCAGAAGACGGCGGTCATCACCCCCTTCGGACTGTTCGAGTTCCTGCGCATGCCCTTCAGGCTTAAGAACGCCGCACAGGCCTTCCAACGGCTCATGGACTCCGTCCTACGGGACCTGAGCTTCCTGTTTGTCTATCTGGATGATATCCTCGTGGCCAGTACCAGCAAGGCCGAGCACATCGCGCATTTGCGCTCCCTTTTCCAGCGCCTCAGCCAACACGGGCTAATCGTCAACCCGGCCAAATGCCAGTTCGGAGCAGCCCAAATTGACTTTCTCGGCCACAGAATCTCGCCAAGGGGAGCCATTCCCCTACCTTCCAAGGTGCAGGCGGTGGCGGACTTTCCCCAGCCCACCTCGGTTAAGGCGCTGCAGGAATTTTTGGGGATGGTCAATTTCTATCACCGGTTCGTGCCCAAGGCCGCCGCACTCATGCGCCCCCTCTACGAAGCCACCAGGGGCAAAATGGGCAAAGAGCAACTCACCTGGTCCAGGGAGATGGCGACAGCCTTCCACCAGACCAAAAGCGCCTTGGCCAACGCCACACTACTGGCCCACCCCATCCCGGGTGCCAAGACCGCCCTCACCACGGATGCCTCAGATTACGCCGTCGGCGCCGTCCAGCAACATTGGGCCGAAGGCGCGTGGCAGCCACTGGCATTTTTCAGCCGACAGCTGCGCAAGAACGAGCAGGCTTACAGCACTTTCGACAGAGAGCCCCTGGCCCTGTTCCTGGCAATCCGGCACTTCCGTTTCCTTCTGGAAGGCCGGCCGTTCACCGCATTCGTGGACCACAAGCCGCTCACTTTCGCCATGGCCAAAGTAACCGAACCCTGGTCCGTGCGCCAACAGCGCCAACTCAACTTCATCTCGGAGTTCACCACGGACATCCGCCACGTCGCCGGCAAGGACAATTTGGTGGCCGACTGCCTCTCAAGACCCTCGCTCCACGCAGTGCACCTGGGCGTCGACTACGCCAGCATGGCGAGAGACCAGGCTGCCGACGCGGAGATCCAGGCCCTCAGGACGTCAACTACCAGCCTCACCCTGGCCTACATCCACTTCCACGCAGCCGGCACAACCCTCCTGTGCGACGTCTCAGTCCCCTCGCCTAGGCCGGTCGTTCCATCCGCCTGGCGCAAGCGAGTTTTCGACATCATCCACGGCCTCTCACATCCAGGGATGCATACGTCTCAGAAACTTATGTCCGCCAAGTTCGTCTGGCCTGGACTCCACAAGGATGTGAGAGACTGGACCAACACATGCGTGCCGTGTCAGCGCGCTAAGGTCCAGCAGCACACCAAGGCGCCATTGGAGTGTTTCCCGGTGCCCGAGAGGCGTTTCGACCACGTCCACGTCGATCTGGTAGGCCCCTTGCCGCCGTCGCACGGCTTTACACACCGGCTCACGATCGTCGACCGCACCACCAGATGGCCCGAGGTGGTAGCCCTCGCCTCCACCACCACGACCGACGTCGCGCGAGCATTCGTCTCGACATGGGTGGCCCGGTTCGGCGTGCCGACCGACATATCCTCGGACAGAGGCCCCCAGTTCACCTCCCACTTGTGGAATGCCATCATCGCCGGCCTCGGCACCAAGTTGCACAGGACAACAGCCTACCACCCGCAGGCCAACGGGCTCTGCGAGCGCTTTCATCGTTCTTTGAAAGCCTCCCTCCGCGCCAGCCTGGTCGACACCAGCTGGATCGACAAACTACCCTGGGTTCTCCTGGGATTGCGTACCGCGCCCAAAGAGGACCTCCGCGCCTCTGCGGCCGAGATGGTCTACGGCCAACCGCTCAGAGTACCAGGCGACTTCCTCCCCCGGACAATGGAGCCGTGGTCAGCCGCCAGACAGCTTTCCCTACACCAGGACGCGGCCCAGCAATTCCGTCCAGTGCCCACTTCGCAACACGGCCTGCAGCCGTCCTACGTGCCTCGAGACTTACGACATGCGGAGTTCATCTTCGTGCACCGGGACACGCACAGAGGCCCGCTGCAGGCACCATACACCGGCCCCTTCCCAGTATTGGAGACGGGGGACAAAGCTTTTCTTATCGATGTCGGCGGGAAGCCGGACCTTATTTCAGTAGACCGCCTCAAACTGGCGCACCTGGACCTCAGCTTCCCGTTTCAGCCGGCTTTTCCCCCATGGCGGGGCAGACCACCCGCGTTGGCGGCGGCCCCACAAGAGGACCAAGACACACCAGAACCTTACTTTCCGGCCGCTGCCCCACCTTCGCCGGCAGCCCGTCCAGCCAGCCCACTGGCAGACCAGCCGCCAGACCAGCCGACGAACCAACCGGCCGACCTCCCAGACAGCCCTCCTCACACGCCAGATGGCTACTACAGCCGCTACGGCCGCTTGGTCAAACCTCCACAGAGACTGACTTTTACAGTTAACGAGGATTCTGGGGGGGGGGGGCGTATGTGGTTGCCACATTGGGGAAACACTGTGTGTATGTAGAGAAACCTGTATAATCCCCTTTTAACTGCTGTATTCCCCTCCCCCCGCAAGACAGTTGCAAGCTGAGAGGAATAAGGCACGTTCAGACTTGCCTGCTGCTGATAGAAGGAAAACCAATCAGGTTCCAGCAGGTGACCAATCCGTGAGTCATCACAGGTTCGCGGGCTTCACGAATTCAGTGCTGTATTGTGAGAGTTGGAGTAAAGACCTATTTCTTGTAGCTCGCTGTGTTGCCTATTTCTTTACGCGGGAGACCGTAGTCCCCCACAATACAAAACCTGTGTCTCTCTATTGTTGTTGATATAAAAACTCTGTCTCCCTATTGTTTTTGATTATATAAAACCTGTGCCTCCCTATTGTTTTTGTTGATAAAAAACTGTGTCTCTCCTTTGTTGTTGATATAAAACCTGTGTCTCTCTATTGTTGTTGATATAAAATCTGTGTCTCTCTATTGTTGATATAAAACCTGTGTCTCTCTATTGTTGTTGATATAAAATCTGTGTCTCCCTATTGTTGATATAAAACCTGTGTCTCCCTATTGATTTTGTTGATATAAAACCTGTGTCTCTATTGTTGTTGATATAAAACCTGTGTCTTTTTATTGTTGTTGATATAAAACCTGTGTCTCTATTGTTGTTGATATAAAACCTGTGCCTCTCCCTATTGTTGATATAAAACCTGTCTCCCTATGGTTGTTGATATAAAACCTGTGTCTCTCTATTGTTGTTGATATGAAACCTGTGTCTCTCTATTGTTGTTGATATAAAACCTGTGTCTCTCTTGTTGTTGATATAAAACCTGTCTCCCTATGGTTGTTGATATAAAACCTGTGTCTCCCTATTGTTGTTGATATAAAACCTGTGGCTCTCTACTGTTGTTGTTGTTGACATAAAATCTGTTTGTCTCTATTGTTGATATAAACCCTGTGTCTTCCTATTGTTGTTGATATAAACCCTGTGTCTCTTTATTGTTGTTGATATAAAACCCGTGTCTCTTTATTATTGTTATTGATATAAATCCTGTGTCTCTCTAATGTTGTTGTTGATATAAAACCCGTGTCTCTTTATTATTGTTGTTGATATAAATCCTGTGTCTCCCTGTTGTTGTTGATATAAAACCTGTGTCTCCCTATTGTTGTTGATATAAAACCTGTGTCTCCCTATTGTTGTTGATATAAAACCTGTGTCTCTCTATTGCTGTTGATATAAAACCTGTGTCTCCCTATTGTTGTTGATATAAAACCCGTGTCTCTCTATTGCTGTTGATATAAAAACTGTGTCTCTCTATTGTTGTTGATATATATCCTGAGTCTCTCTATTGGTGTTGATATAAAACCTGTGTCTCTTTATGGTTGTTGTTATAAAACCTGTGTCTCTATTGTTTATGTTGATATAAAACCTGTGTCTCTTTATTGTTGTTGATATAAAACCTGTGTCTCTATTGTTTATGTTGATATAAAACCTGTGTCTTTTTATTGTTGTTGATATAAAACTTGTGTCTCTCTATTTTTGAAGATATAAAACCTGTTTGTCTCACTACTGTTGTTGATATAAAAACTGTCTCCCTATTGTTTTTGTTGATATAAAACCTGTGTCTCTCTGTTGTTGTTGATATAAAACCTGTGTCTCTTTATTGTTGTTGATATAAAACCTGTGTCTCTTTATTGTTGTTGATATAAAACCTGTGTCTCTCTTTGTTGTTGATATAAAACCTGTGTCTCTTTATTGTTGTTGATATAAAACCTGTGTCTCTCTATTGTTGTTGATATAAAACCTGTGTCTCTCTATTGTTGTTGATATAAAACCTGTGACTCCCTATTGTTGTTGATATTAAACCTGTGTCTCTTTATTGTTGTTGATATAAAACCTGTGTCTCTCTATTGTTGTTGATATAAAACCTGTGACTCCCTATTGTTGTTGATATTAAACCTGTGTCTCTCTATTGTTGTTGATATAAAACCTGTGTCTCTCTATTGTTGTTGATATAAAACCTGTGACTCCCTATTGTTGTTGATATTAAACCTGTGTCTCTTTATTGTTGTTGATATAAAACCTGTGTCTCTCTATTGTTGTTGATATAAAACCTGTGACTCCCTATTGTTGTTGATATTAAACCTGTGTCTCTCTATTGTTGTTGATATAAAACCTGTGTCTCTCTATTGTTGTTGATATAAAACCTGTGACTCCCTATTGTTGTTGATATTAAACCTGTGTCTCTTTATTGTTGTTGATATAAAACCTGTGTCTCCCTATTGTTGGTGATATAAAACCTGTGTCTCTCTATTGTTGTTGATATAAAACCTGTGTCTCTCTATTGTTGTTGATATAAAACCTGTGACTCCCTATTGTTGTTGATATTAAACCTGTGTCTCTCTATTTTTGGTGCTCATATAAAACCTGTGTCTCCCTATTGATGTTGATATAAAACCTGTGTCTTTTTATTGTTGTTGATATAAAACCTGTGTCTCTCTGTTGTTGTTGATATAAAGCCTGTGTCTCTTTATTGTTGTTGATATAAAACCCGTGTCTCCCTATTGTTGTTGTTGATATAAAACCTGTGTCCCTCTATTGTTGTTGATATAACCTGTGACTCCCTATTGTTGTTGATATAAAACCTGTGACTCTCTATTGTTGTTGATATAAAACCTGTGTCTCTCTATTGTTGTTGATATAAAACCTGTGACTCCCTATTGTTGTTGATATTAAACCTGTGTCTCTCTATTTATGGTGCTCATATAAAACCTGTGTCTCCCTATTGATGTTGATATAAAACCTGTGTCTTTTTATTGTTGTTGATATAAAACCTGTGTCTCTCTATTGTTGTTGATATAAAACCTGTGACTCCCTATTGTTGTTGATATTAAACCTGTGTCTCTCTATTTATGGTGCTCATATAAAACCTGTGTCTCCCTATTGTTGTTGATATAAAACCTGTGACTCTCTATTGTTGTTGATATAAAACCTGTGTCTCTCTATTGTTGTTGATATAAAACCTGTGACTCCCTATTGTTGTTGATATTAAACCTGTGTCTCTCTATTTTTGGTGCTCATATAAAACCTGTGTCTCCCTATTGATGTTGATATAAAACCTGTGTCTTTTTATTGTTGTTGATATAAAACCTGTGTCTCTCTGTTGTTGTTGATATAAAGCCTGTGTCTCTTTATTGTTGTTGATATAAAACCCGTGTCTCCCTATTGTTGTTGTTGATATAAAACCTGTGTCCCTCTATTGTTGTTGATATAACCTGTGACTCCCTATTGTTGTTGATATAAAACCTGTGACTCTCTATTGTTGTTGATATAAAACCTGTGTCTCTCTATTGTTGTTGATATAAAACCTGTGACTCCCTATTGTTGTTGATATTAAACCTGTGTCTCTCTATTTATGGTGCTCATATAAAACCTGTGTCTCCCTATTGATGTTGATATAAAACCTGTGTCTTTTTATTGTTGTTGATATAAAACCTGTGTCTCTCTATTGTTGTTGATATAAAACCTGTGACTCCCTATTGTTGTTGATATTAAACCTGTGTCTCTCTATTTATGGTGCTCATATAAAACCTGTGTCTCCCTATTGTTGTTGATATAAAACCTGTGACTCTCTATTGTTGTTGATATAAAACCTGTGTCTCTCTATTGTTGTTGATATAAAACCTGTGACTCCCTATTGTTGTTGATATTAAACCTGTGTCTCTCTATTTATGGTGCTCATATAAAACCTGTGTCTCCCTATTGATGTTGATATAAAACCTGTGTCTTTTTATTGTTGTTGATATAAAACCTGTGTCTCTCTGTTGTTGTTGATATAAAGCCTGTGTCTCTTTATTGTTGTTGATATAAAACCCGTGTCTCCCTATTGTTGCTGTTGATATAAAACCTGTGTCCCTCTATTGTTGTTGATATAACCTGTGACTCCCTATTGTTGTTGATATAAAACCTGTGACTCCCTATTGTTGTTGATATAAAACCTGTGTCTCCCTATTGTTGTTGGTATTGAACCTGTGTCTCTCTATTTTTGGTGCTCATATAAACCCTGTGACTCGCTATTATTGTTGATATAAAACCTGTGTCTCTCTATTGTTGTTGATATAAAACCCGTGTCTCCCTATTGTTGTTGTTGATATAAAACCTGTGTCTCCCTATTGTTGTTGATATAAAACCTGTGTCTCCCTATTGTTGTTGGTATTAAACCTGTGTCTCTCTATTTTTGGTGCTCATATAAACCCTGTGACTCGCTATTATTGTTGATATAAAACCTGTGTCTCTCTATTGTTGTTGATATAAAACCCGTGTCTCCCTATTGTTGTTGTTGATATAAAACCTATGTCTTCCTATTGTTGTTGATATAAACCTGTGTCTCTCTATTGTTGGTGCTGATATAAAACCTGTGTCTCCCTATTGTTGTTGATATAAAACCCGTGTCTCTCTATTGTTGTTGATATAAATCCTGTGTCTCTCTAAAGTTGTTGTTGATATAAAACCCGTGTCACTTTATTGTTGTTGATGATATAAATCCTGTGTCTCTCTAATGTTGTTGTTGATATAAAACCCGTGTCACTTTATTGTTGTTGATGATAGAAATCCTGTGTGTCTCTGTTGTTGTTGATATAAAACCTGTTTCTTGCTATTGTTGTTGATATAAAACCTGTGTCTCTCTATTGGTGTTGATATCAAGCCTGTGTCTCTCTATTGTTGATATAAAATCTCTGTGTCTCTATTGTTGTTGATATAAAACCAGTGTCTCTCTATTGCTGTTGATATAAAACCTGTGTGTCTCACTACTGTTGTTGATATAAAAACTGTCTCCCTATTATTTTTGTCGATATATAACCTGTATCTCTCTATTGTTGTTGATATAAACCTGTGTTTCTCTATTGTAGTTATAAAACCTGTGTCTCTCTCTTGTAGGTATAAAACCTGTGTCTCTCTATTGTTGTTGATATAAAACCTGTGTCTCTCTCTTGTAGGTATAAAACCTGTGTCTCTCTATTGTTGTTGATATAAAACCTGTGTCTCTCTATTGTAGGTATAAAACCTGTGTCTCTCTATTGTTGTTGATATAAAACCTGTGTCTCTCTATTTTTGTTGATATAAAACCTGTGCCTCCCTATTGCTGTTGATATAAAACCTGTGTCTCTCTATTGTAGGTATAAAACTCGTGTCTCTCTATTGTTGTTGATATAAAACCTGTGTGTCTCTTGTTGTTGATATAAAACCTGTGTCTCTCTATTGTTGTTGAAGATATAAATCCTGTGTGTGTCTATTGTTGTTGATATATAACCTGTGTCTCACTATTGTTGTGGATATAAAACCTGTGTCTCTCTATTGTTGTGGATATAAAACCTGTGTCTCTCTATTGTTGTTGATATAAAACCTGTGTGTCTCTATTGTTGATATAAAATCTGTGTCTCTCTTGTTGTTGATATAAAAGCTGTGTCTCTCTTGCTGTTGATACAAAACCTGTGTCTCCGTATTGTTGTTGTTGATATAAAACCTGTGTCTCTCTATTGTTGTTGATATAAATCCTGTGTCTGTTTATTGTTGTTGATGATATAAATCCTGTGGTACTCTATTGTTGATGCTGATATAAAACCTGTGTCTCTCTATTGTTGTTGATATAAAACCTGTCTCCCTATTGATGATATAAAACCTGTATTTCTGTATTGTTGTTGATACAAAACCTGTGTCTCTCCAATGTTGTTGATATAAAATCTGTCTCCATATTGTTGATCTAAATCCTGTGCCTCTCTATTGTTGTTGATATAAAACCTGTGCCTCTTCCTATTGTTGTTGATATAAAACCTGTGCCTCTCCCTATTGTTGATATAAAACCACTGTGTCTCTCTTGTTGTTGATATAAAACCTGTGTCTCACTATTTTTGTTGATATAAAACCTGTTTCTCCCTATTGTTGTTGTTGATATAAAACCTGTGTCTCTCTATTTTTGGTGATCAAAAAACTGTGTCTCTCTATTGTTGTTGATATATAACCTGTCTCCCTATTGCTGTTGATATAAAACCTGTGTCTCCCTATTTCTGTTGATATAAAACCTGTGTCTCCCTATTGCTGTTGATATAAAACCTGTGTCTCTCTACACTTGTTGATATAAAACCTGTGTGTCACTTGTTGTTGATATAAAACCTGTGTCTCTCTATTGTTGTTGAAGATATAAATCCTGTGTGTGTCTATTGTTATTGATATAAAACCTGTCTTGCTATTGTTGTTGATATAAAACCTGTGTGTCTCTTGTTGTTGATATAAAACCTGTGTCTCTCTACTGTTGTTGAAGATATAAATCCTGTGTGTGTCTATTGTTGTTGATATAAAACCTGTGTCTTGCTATTGTTGTTGATATAAAACCTGTGTGCCTCTGTTGTTGTTGTTGATATAAAACCCGTGTCTCTCTATTGTTGTTGATATAAAACCTGTGTCTCCCTATTGTTGTTGTTGATATAAAACCAGTGTCTCTCTATTGTTGTTGATATAAAACCAGTGTCTTCTCTATTGTTGTTGATATAAAACCTGTCTCCCTATTGTTGTTGATATTAAACCTGTGTCTCGCTATTGTTGTTGATATAAAACCTGTGTCTCTCTATTGTTGTTGATATAAAACCCGTGTCTCCCTATTGTTGTTGTTGATATAAAACCAGTGTCTCTCTATTGTTGTTGATATAAAACCTGTGTCTCTCTATTGTTGTTGATATAAATCCTGTGTCTCTTTATTGTTGTTGATGATATAAAACCTGTGTGCCTCTATTGTTGATATAAAATCTGTGTCTCTCTTGTTGATACAAAACCTGTGTCTCCGTATTGTTGTTGTTGATATAAAACCTGTGTCTCTCTATTGTTGTTGATATAAAACCTGTGTCTCCCTATAGTTGTTGATATAAAACCTGTGTTTCTGTATTGTTGTTGATACAAAACCTATGTCTCTCCATTGTTGTTGATATAAAACCTGTGTCTCCCTATTGTTGTTGACGTCGGCGGGAATCTCGAGCGGCAGAGCGGGGCTATAAAAGGCCCCAGAGACCAGGTAAGGCCTCAGAGCGTTGGCGGGCATCTCGAGCGGCAGAGCGGGGCTATAAAAGGCCCGGAGACCAGGTAAGGCCTCAGAGCGTCGGCGGGAATCTTGAGCGGCAGAGCGGGGCTATAAAAGTCCCAGAGACCAGGTAAGGCGTACCAGTCTCCAGTCTGGGAACTCGGAGGGAAGGAGAGAGGTAAAAAGTAATCCAAGTGTGACGTCACCAGAAAGCGGGTGATTGGTTGGTGAGTATTTCTCCCTTTTTAAGCTTAAATCTCTTTGGTTTATAGTTTCTAAGGTGTGATATTCACCATCTAGAATTGGGGCAGAGGGTATTTAAGAATAATATTAATAAATTTAATTAATTACTTAGAATGGGAGATCAGGTGATGTGTTGCTGCTGCAATATATGGGAGCTGATGGACACCATTGATGCTCACGGTGATCACATTTGCAGTAAGTGTTGGCTGCTCGAGGAACTCCGGCTCCATGTTGAAGAGCTGGATTCTGAGCTTCAATCACTGAGACACATCAGGGAGGGGGAGAGTTACCTGGACTCTGTGTATCACGAGGTATTCACACCAATTAGATTAATTAATTCAGATGTAGTCCGTGGCCAGGGTCAGGATGGTGTGACTAGAAGTGGGGCAGGTACGGGGATCCAGGAGGTAGTGTTGGAGGAGCCGCAGCCCTTGCACTTGTCCAACAGGTTCGAGGCTCTTACTCCCTGTGAGGATGGGAACAGGGACTGTGGGGAGGATGAGCAACCTGACCACAGCACCGTGGAGCAGGGGGCCATTCAAGTGGGGGGAGTTAAAAGAAATGTTGTAGTGGTAGGGGATAGTATCGTTAGGGGGATAGATAGATTTCTTTGCAGCCAAGAGCGAGAGTCCTGAAGGCTGTGTTGCCTGCCCGGTGCCAGGGTTAAGGACATCTCCTCTGGACTGGAGAGAAACTTGGAGTGGGAGGGGGAGGATCCAGTTGTCGTGGTCCATGTTGGTACCAACGACATAGATAGGACAAGGAAGGAGGTTCTGCTGAGGGAGTTTGAGCAGCTAGGGGCCAAATTAAAAAGCAGAACCACAAGGGTAATAATCTCTGGATTATTACCTGAGCCACGAGCGAATTTGGCTAGGACAAATAAAATTAGAGAGTTAAATGCGTGGCTCAAAGACTGGTGTGGGAGAAATGGGTTTTGCTTCCTGGGACACTGGCACCAGTACTGGGGCAGGAGGGAGCTGTTCCGTTGGGACGGGCTTCACTTGGCCAGTGCTGGGACTAGAGTCCTGGCGGATCATATAACTAGGGCTGTGGAGAGGGCTTTAAATTAACTAGTGGGGGGGAGGTTCCAAGAGAGCAAATAATAAAAATGACAACAGAGAAGGTCATAGACTCAGGTAGCAGTGGGGAAATTAAAAACCAGAGCGTGTCAGGAAGGGGCAGAAGGTATGGAGTAAAAGGTAAAGTAATAAAAAGGGCAAAAGCAGGAACTAAGGGCTAGATTTTCAGTTGCTTGCGCCAGCAGTTAGCGCCTTAAGAGAAGTGATTTCCGGGCGCTATGCGTGTAGCGCCCGGGCGCAGCGCAGTTTGCGCCCCGCCCCAAATTAAGTTGCCCGTTAGCGCCGGCGCAAAGTTTAGCGCCCGCCCGGATGCGCGCGCAGAAAATGACGTCACATCCTCGTGCAACGCCCTTTGGCCGCCCCGATTGCAAACTTCAGTCGGACCGCCCCATTGTGCGGCGGGCGGCCGGAGCGTTTGGAAAAAGGAACGCAACACAACCAGCGCGGGCCCCGGGGGGCGCTAATTAAAGGGAACGTCCTCTCCAGTATAAAGGCCATCCTTTTTTCAGAAAACAGTCTTGTGCAACGCATTTCTGGAGACACAACAAGGAGGATAGCTAACTGGTTTCAAGCAGCAAGAGCCAGGTATTTTTGGACTCAGGCAACAGCGCTGCAAGTGGCCATTTGGAAATTAGAGTGTTTGCCAGGATTTGATGGGGGTTGCATGGGGTGCCAACGCGGAGCTGCAGCTCCATGTCCGTAGGGCTCGCAGACGCATTGTGAGAGGGGCAGCCCTGGCTAGAGGCAGAGGGGGCTACAGGCGTCGGCCACGTAGGCCTTACCCAGTCAGGCTATACCGCCAGCAGCGCTCCTACCTAAACATGAGTGCCGCGCGATGTGTTAAAAGGCTCCGATTCCGAAAGGGGGTGATTGCAGAGATCTGCCACCTGCTTCGCCGAGATCTGCGGCCAAAGCTCAGGTGCAGGACGTCTCTGTCGGTGGAAGTGAAGGTGACAGTGGCATTGAACTTCTATGCCACCGGCTCCTTCCAATACGCTGCTGGGGACATAGCAAACATCTCCCAGTACGGCGCACATCGCTGCATCCGCCAGGTGACCGAAGCACTGTTCAGAAGGAGAAGCCAATTCATCTCCTTCCCCATGGCCCTGGAGAGCCAGCATCAGCGCGCATTGGGATTTTCCAGACTCGGGGAATTCCCCTTGGTGCAGGGCGCCATTGACTGTACGCATGTGGCTTTGCGGGCCCCTCTGGAGCATGGCGAGCAGTATCGCAACAGGAAGGGCTACCATTCTCTGAATGTGCAGCTGGTCTGTGACCACAAGCAGCGCATCATGGCAGTCAATGCCAGCTTCCCAGGCAGCAGCCACGATGCCTTTATCCTGCGGCAGAGTACTGTGCATGACATGTTCCAGGCACAGCCTCCCCCAAGAGGATGGCTACTCGGGGACAAAGGCTATCCTTTGTGCACCTGGCTCATGACCCCGCTCCGCGCGCCCAGGACCGCTGCTGAAGAGGCCTACAACGAGAGCCATCAAACCACCCGCAACATCATCGAGCTAACTATTGGGGTCCTCAAGCAGCGGTTCCGCTGCCTTGATCGCTCCGGAGGAGCTCTCCAGTATTCGCCGGACCGGGTCTCCCAATTTGTGGTGGTTTGCTGCATGCTACACAACCTGGCTATCCGCAGGACTCAGGCACTGCCACCTGACGTTGGACCAGCACCTCAGGAGGAGGAGCAGGAGGAGCATGAGGAGGAGGAGGAGGAGGAGGAGGAGGAGCAGGAGTACGTTCCCAGGAGGGAGCGACCAGGGCCAAGGGCCGCACGACGCCACCTTATTACACGGTACTTCTAAGCCCCCTGTCAGGGAATGGCCAGGGGCCATGAGGGAAGATGAATGCAGCCGCTCCGCAAGCCCTCAGCCGGCGAAGCCAACAAACACTAAGAAGAACAACCATGGAGACTGCATGAATAAAGATAATTTTTTATTAAACAAAAATGAAAAGCCCTTCCCACATGAATCCCCAAAAACAATAAACGGGCCCCACAAAAAGCCCAACAAACGACTCACTCCCACAAACTGGGGAGGAGCCACTCCACCTTTATTGAAACCGGGCCTCAACGTCGGCCTAACGCAAAAAAAAAGCCCTCCAAAAGCACAACCATGGGCAAAATAAAGATGGCCACCGCCATATTAAAGGAAAGCTGGCCACACCCTCTACTGAGTGGCCCGCGAGGGCGAGACCTTGGCCAGCATTTTGCCTCCCCTGCCCTGCCTGCTGCTCCTTCGCAAGCTCTGCCCAGTGGCTGCTGCGAGGCTGGGGGAAGGCGCCTGAGGCTCAGATGCCCTTCCGCCAGATGCCGCTGGGTGGCGGCCTACACGGCGTTTGGGCCTCGAGGGGCCGTCTCCTGAGTGGCGCACCTGAGCCTGGCCACCATCAGCTGCAGCCGCTTGCCCTTGACGGCCCAGAGGGGGAATGGCGGCGACGGATGGCGCAATGTGGGCCAGCTGGCGTCTGGGATGCGCTGGCTGGTGCTGTGGCGCGGTGGCACTCGGCCGGGCCCGCACTGCAGGATCCGCAGCAATCAGCCGACGGCCGGCTTGCTGGGATGGTCCAGCGCGGCGCCTGCCCTGGCGATGCCTGCCTGAGACAGCGCGTGTGGCAGCAGTGAGTGGCCCTGTGGTCCTGGTGTGCGCGCGCATCACATCCGCCAGGGTCTTGACGGCATCAGTTAGCATGCGGCCAGTCGCGGCAGTTGCTGCCCCGAACTCGCGCACACTGGTCGCCAGCGACTCGATGGCCTCAGGCATGCGCCCCACCACGCTCATGAGCTCCGTGTGGCGCCGGTCCGAGTCGTCGGCCATCTGATCGAGCTTCCGCACCTCCTCCGAAGTGAAGGTGTCCGGACTGGAGTCGCGACTCTCCCGCTGGGGAGGAGGGGGCCGAACTAGGGGACCCTTGCCGCGTTGGTGACGGCGAGTGTGCCGAGCAGCAGCACTCCCCTCTGATCCTTCCCCCCTTTGGGGGGAAGGCCGCGGGCCACGCGCACGGCTGCTGGGTGGCTGGACGCCACTGGTCCCAGAAGCTGCATTGCCCTGCGACAGTTCCTCCAGGCACTCGTCCAGTGAGGAGGTGTCGAGCATTTCCTCCTCTCCTGCGGGACGTGACTGTTCCCCCGAAGGTCCGGCTTGCTCCTCCTCCTCCTCCTGGTTGGAGGTGCTGTCACTGGCAGCCTCAGGGTCCTGGTCGTCACCAGCTGAAAGCAGGAATGCACAAGAGTAGCTTCAGAGTGAGGAGACGGCGTCAGCGAGGGAGTTAGGACTGGTGGGATTCAGCGCATTGGTGGGACAGTGGCAAAGGAGGTAGCTCGGATGGGCCAGTGCGACGCGAGAGGGCCAAAAGGCGAGGTCCTTACCATTGCCGGGCAGTGGAGGGTCGGATACACCGCACGCTGTGGGGACAATCACACGTGCTCCCATGAGCACACACACGCGCTCCTCCAGCCGAGTGAGCTTCTGCAGCTTGGCGCGGCCACTCCTGGCACGGGCCTGGCGATTAAACGCTACTTTAGCCTGCAAGAGAAAGGACGGGCTGTAAGTGCGCAGTGAAGCCCTGATGTAGTGTGCACTGCCTCCCATGGTGGAATAGCTTGGCCAAAGTGTAGAGTGCCGAATGGCCATTTGATGCTCATGACTGTCCCAATGCTGCTGGCTGAGGGCTGGCCAAAAGGACTTTCAGGTCCCTTTGCCCATCATGTCAGGTGTACATGCAAGAATGAGGAGGAGACTGGAAAGGCTACTCACCCTCACAATCCTGGTCAGATCGTTGTATTTCTTACGGCATTGTGTGTGGGTCCTGGGGGCCTCGCCGGTGAACGTCACCCTCTGGGCGATCTGCTTCCAGGCTTTGGTGTAGTCGTGGTGGGTTGGATTCCTCCCACTCTCTGGAAACAAGATCTTGCGCCTCACCTCCAGAGCTGTGACCATTATGTCCAGATCACCCTCTGAGAAGCGCAGGGCACGCTGACGGGCCTTCTCTGGCGTTGCCATGACTCCCTGGGGCTGAGCAGTAGTGTTGAGGCCTCTTTGCAAGGCTGCAGTGTGCAGGGCGTGGCAGCAGACCAATTCGTCCCTTCCCCCTTTAAGAGCTGGTCGGCACCACGGGGTCTGCTGTCAGTGCAAAAATGACCGCACCCGTGCTGCGCCCCGCCTGGGCGCTATCCCTCTGGACCGCCGGCTTAGCGCCTAAAGAGAGTAGTGGAACGCCTCTTTTAGCGCTCCACCAACCTCTTAGGGCGAAGCCACTGAATTCCCGGCAACGGGGCGCTACTTTGGGGCGGGCGCTAACTTCGGGCGGGCGCTAAGGTTAGCGCCCCAAAACTGCCTATACTGAAAATCTAGCCCTGTGTGTCATAAAACATATTTGAAAGTTCTCTATCTGAATGCACGTAGCATCCGTAACAAAATAGACGAGTTAATGGCACAAATAACTACATATGGGTATGATCTTGTGGCCATTACAGAAACATGGCTGCGGGGTGACAATGCCTGGGAATTAAACATACCAGGTTATTTAACGATCAGGAAGGACAGGCAGGAAGGAAGGGGAGGTGGGGTGGCTATGTTAATAAAGGAAGTAATCACTGTAACACAGAGAAATGATATTGGGTCAAAAGATCAGGATAATGAAACAGTTTGGGTGGAGATAAGGAATAGTAAGGGGAAAAAAACACTAGTGGGCGTAGTCTATAGGCCTCCGAACAGTTGCAACTCTGTTGGACGGAGTATCAATCAGGAAATAGTTGAGGCTTGTAATAAGGGAGCATCTATAATTATGGGGGATTTTAACTATCATATTAATTGGACAAATCAAATTGGGCAGGGCTGCCTTGAGGCTGAGTTCATTGAGTGTATTAGGGACGGGTTTCTTGAGCAGTATGTAACTGAACCGACCAGGGGGCAAGCAACCTTAGATCTGGTCCTGTGTAACGAGACAGGATTAATTAAAAATGTCCTAGTAAAGGATGCCCTTGGAATGAGTGACCATAACATGGTTGAATTCCATATTCAATTAGAGGGTGAGAAGGTTGGATCTCAAACAAGCGTGCTAAGCTTGAATAAAGGAGACTATGAAGGTATGAGAGCGGAATTGAGTAGAGTGGATTGGGAAAATAGATTAAAGGGTAAGACGATACATGATCAGTGGTGTACATTTAAGGAGTTATTTTACAACTTCCAAAAAATATATATTCCACTGAGAAGAAAAGGGTGTAAAAGAAAAGACAGCCATCTGTGGCTAAGTAAAGAAATTAAGGATAGTATTCGACTAAAAACAAGGACATATAATGTAGCCAAATCTAGTGGGAGGATAGAGGATTGGGAAAACTTTAAAAGACAGCAAAAAATAACAAAAAGATTGATTAAGAAAGGGAAGATAGATTATGAAAGTAAATTAGCAAAAAATATAAAAACAGATAGTAAGAGTTTTTATAGTTATATATTAAGAAAAAGGGTGGCTAAAGTAAATGTTGGTCCTTTAGAAGATGAGACCGGGAAATTAATGGTGGGAAATATGGAGATGGCAAAAACACTGAATGAATATTTTGTATCAGTCTTTACAGTAGAGGACACTAAGAATATCCCAACACTGGACAAACAGGGGGCTAAAGGGGGGGAGGAGCTAAACACGATCAAAATCACTAAGGAAGTGGTACTCGGTAAAATAATGGGACTCAAGGCGGATAAATCACCTGGACCTGATGGCTTACATCCTAGGGTCTTGAGGGAAGTGGCGGTAGGGATTGTGGATGCATTGGTAATAATTTTCCAAAACTCCCTGGACTCGGCAAAGGTCCCGGCAGACTGGAAAACTGCTAATGTAACAACCTTATTTAAAAAGGGCAGTAGACAGAAGGCTGGAAACTATAGACCGGTTAGCCTAACATCTGTGGTAGGTAAAATTTTGGAGTCCATTATTAAAGAGACAGTAACAGGACATTTGGATAATCATAATTTAATAGGACAAAGTCAGCATGGTTTTATGAAGGGGAAGTCATGTTTGACAAATTTGCTGGAGTTCTTTGAGGAAGTAACGTATAGGGTGGATAAAGGGGAACCAGTGGACGTAGTGTATTTAGACTTCCAAAAGGCATTTGACAAGGTGCCACACAAAAGATTATTGCCTAAGATAAAAAATCACGGGATTGGGTGTAATATTCTGGCATGGATAGAGGATTGGCTATCTAACAGAAGGCAGAGAGTTGGGATAAATGGTTCATTCTCAGACTGGCAATCAGTAACTAGTGGTGTTCCGCAGGGGTCGGTGCTGGGTCCCCAACTTTTTACAATCTATATTAACGATTTGGAGGAGGGGACCGAGTGTAACATATCAAAGTTTGCAGATGATACTAAGATGGGAGGGAAAGTAGTGAGTGAGGAGGACATAAAAAACCTGCAAGGGGACATCGACAGGCTAAGTAAGTGGGCAGAGATTTGGCAGATGGAATACAATACTGGAAAGTGTGAGGTTATGCACTTTGGCAGGAAAAATCGTAGAGCAAGTTATTATCTTAATGGCAAGAAATTGGAAATTACTGAAGTACAAAGGGATCTGGGGGTCCTGGTGCACGAAACTCAAAAGGTTAGTATGCAGGTGCAGCAAGTGATTAAGAAGGCCAATGGAATGTTGGCTTTCATTGCTAGGGGGATAGAATATAAAAATAGGGAGGTATTGCTTCAGTTGTACAAGGTATTGGTGAGACCGCACCTGGAATACTGCGTACAGTTTTGGTGTCCATACTTAAGAAAGGACATACTTGTTCTCGAGTCAGTACAAAGAAGGTTCACTCGGTTAATCCCGGGGATGAGGGGATGGACATATGAGGAGAGGTTGAGTAGATTGGGATTCTACTCATTGGAGTTCAGAAGAATGAGAGGCGATCTAATTGAAACATATAAGATTGTGAAGGGGTTGGATCGGGTGGATGCGGGGAAGATTTTCCTGATGATGGGTGAAACTAGAACTAGGGGGCATAGTCTTAGAATAAGGGGCTGCTCTTTCAAAACTGAGATGAGGAGGAACTACTTCACTCAGAGGGTGGTAGGTCCATGGAATATGCTGCCCCAAAAAGCTGTAGAAGCTACATCATTACATAAATTTAAAACAGAAATAGACAGTTTCCTAGAAGCAAAGGGAATTAAAGGTTACGGGGAGCGGGCAGGAATTTGGACATGAGTCTAGGTTTGGATCGGTCATGGCCCTGTGGGTAGTGGAGCGGGCCCAGGGGCCGTGTAGCCTGATCCTGCTCCTATTTCGTGTGTCTAATTCTGTTAGATTCAGGAGATGGTTCTGTGATAGTAGATTGGTGGTTAGGATCAGATCAGCCATGATCTTATTGAATGGCGGAGCAGGCACGAGGGGCCGATTGGCCTACTCCTGCTCCTATTTCTTATGTTCTTATGTTCTTATATAAAACCTGTGTCTCGCTATTGTTCTTGATATAAAACCTGTATCTCTGTATTGTTGAAATAAAACCTGTGTCTTTTTATTGTTGTTGATATAAAACCTGTGTCTCTCTATTGTTGTTGATAAAAAATCTGTCTCCATATTGTTCATATAAATTCTGTGTCTCTCGAATGTTGTTGATATAAAACCTGTGTCTCTCTATTTTTGATGATAAAAAACCTGTGTCTCTCTATTGTTGTTGATATAAAACCTGTGTCTCTCTATTGTTGTTGATATAAAACCTGTGCCTCTCCCTATTGTTGATATAAAGCCACTGTGTCTCTCTTGTTGTTGATATAAACCTGTGTTTCACTATTTTTGTTGATATAAAACCTGTTTCTCCCTATTGTTGTTGTTGAAATAAAACCTGTGTCTCTCTATTTTTGGTGATCAAAAAACGGTGTCTCTCTATTGTTGTTGATATATAACCTGTCTCCCTATTGTTGTTGATATAAAACCTGTGTCTCTCTATTGTTGTTGAAATAAAACCTGTGTCTCTCTATTTTTGGTGAATAAAAAACTGTGTCTCTCTATTGTTGTTGATATAAAACCTGTGTCTCTATTGCTGATGATATAAAACCTTTGTCTCTCTATTGTTGTTGATATAAAACCTGTGTCTCTCTATTGTTGTTGATATAAAAGCTGTGTCTCTCTCTATTGTTGTTGATATAAAACCTGTGTGTCTCTATTGTTGTTGATATAAAACCTGTGTCTCTCTATTGTTGTTGATATAAAAGCTGTGTCTCTCTCTATTGTTGTTGAAATAAAACCTGTGTCTCTCTATTGTTGATGATATAAAACCTGCGTCTCTCTCTATCGTTGTTGATATAAAACCTGTGTCTCCCTATTGTTGATGATATAAAACCTGTGTCTCTCTATTGTTGTTGATATAAAACCTGTGTCTCTATTGCTGATGATATAAAACCTGTGTCTCTCTATTGTTGATATAAAACCTGTGTCTCTCTATTGTTGTTGATATAAAACCTGTGTCTTTCTATTGTTGTTGATATAAAAGCTGTGTCTCTCTCTATTGTTGTTGATATAAAACCTGTGTGTCTCTATTGCTGATGATATAAAACCTGTGTCTCTCTATTGTTGTTGATATAAAAGCTGTGTCTCTCTATTGTTGTTGATATAAAAGCTGTGTCTCTCTCTATTGTTGTTGATATAAAACCTGTGTGTCTCTATTGTTGTTGATATAAAACCTGTGTCTCTCTATTGTTGTTGATATAAAACCTGTGTCTCTCTATTGTTGTTGATATAAAACCTGTGTCTCTCTCTATTGTTGTTGATATAAAACCTGTGTCTCCCTATTGTTGATGATATAAAACCTGTGTCTCTCTATTGTTGTTGATATAAAACCTGTGTCTCTATTGCTGATGATATAAAACCTGTGTCTCTCTATTGTTGTTGATATAAAACCTGTGTCTCTCTATTGTTGTTGATATAAAAGCTGTGTCTCTCTCTATTGTTGTTGAAATAAAACCTGTGTCGCTCTATTGTTGTTGATATAAAACCTGTGTCTCTCTCTATTGTTGTTGATATAAAACCTGTGTCTCCCTATTGTTGATGATATAAAACCTGTGTCTCTCTATTGTTGTTGATATAAAACCTGTGTCTCTATTGCTGATGATATAAAACCTGTGTCTCTCTATTGTTGTTGATATAAAACCTGTGTCTCTCTATTGTTGTTGATATAAAACCTGTGTCTCTATTGCTGATGATATAAAACCTGTGTCTCTCTATTGTTGTTGATATAAAAACTGTGTCTCTCTCTATTGTTTTAGATATAAAACCTGTGTCTCTCTATTGTTGTTGATATAAAACCTGTGTCTCTATTGCTGATGATATAAAACCTGTGTCTCTCTATTGTTGTTGATATAAAACCTGTGTCTCTCTATTGTTGTTGATATAAAAGCTGTGTCTCTCTCTATTGTTGTTGATATAAAACCTGTGTGTCTCTATTGTTGTTGATATAAAACCTGTGTCTCTCTATTGTTGTTGATATAAAACCTGTGTCTCTCTATTGTTGTTGATATAAAAGCTGTGTCTCTCTCTATTGTTGTTGAAATAAAACCTGTGTCTCTCTATTGTTGATGATATAAAACCTGCGTCTCTCTCTATTGTTGTTGATATAAAACCTGTGTCTCCCTATTGTTGATGATATAAAACCTGTGTCTCTCTATTGTTGTTGATATAAAACCTGTGTCTCTATTGCTGATGATATAAAACCTGTGTCTCTCTATTGTTGATATAAAACCTGTGTCTCTCTATTGTTGTTGATATAAAACCTGTGTCTTTCTATTGTTGTTGATATAAAAGCTGTGTCTCTCTCTATTGTTGTTGATATAAAACCTGTGTGTCTCTATTGCTGATGATATAAAACCTGTGTCTCTCTATTGTTGTTGATATAAAAGCTGTGTCTCTCTATTGTTGTTGATATAAAAGCTGTGTCTCTCTCTATTGTTGTTGATATAAAACCTGTGTGTCTCTATTGTTGTTGATATAAAACCTGTGTCTCTCTATTGTTGTTGATATAAAACCTGTGTCTCTCTATTGTTGTTGATATAAAACCTGTGTCTCTCTCTATTGTTGTTGATATAAAACCTGTGTCTCCCTATTGTTGATGATATAAAACCTGTGTCTCTCTATTGTTGTTGATATAAAACCTGTGTCTCTATTGCTGATGATATAAAACCTGTGTCTCTCTATTGTTGTTGATATAAAACCTGTGTCTCTCTATTGTTGTTGATATAAAAGCTGTGTCTCTCTCTATTGTTGTTGAAATAAAACCTGTGTCGCTCTATTGTTGTTGATATAAAACCTGTGTCTCTCTCTATTGTTGTTGATATAAAACCTGTGTCTCCCTATTGTTGATGATATAAAACCTGTGTCTCTCTATTGTTGTTGATATAAAACCTGTGTCTCTATTGCTGATGATATAAAACCTGTGTCTCTCTATTGTTGTTGATATAAAACCTGTGTCTCTCTATTGTTGTTGATATAAAACCTGTGTCTCTATTGCTGATGATATAAAACCTGTGTCTCTCTATTGTTGTTGATATAAAAACTGTGTCTCTCTCTATTGTTGTAGATATAAAACCTGTGTCTCTCTATTGTTGTTGATATAAAACCTGTGTCTCTATTGCTGATGATATAAAACCTGTGTCTCTCTATTGTTGTTGATATAAAACCTGTGTCTCTCTATTGTTGTTGATATAAAAGCTGTGTCTCTCTCTATTGTTGTTGATATAAAACCTGTGTGTCTCTATTGTTGTTGATATAAAACCTGTGTCTCTCTATTGTTGTTGATATAAAACCTGTGTCTCTCTATTGTTGTTGATATAAAAGCTGTGTCTCTCTCTATTGTTGTTGAAATAAAACCTGTGTCTCTCTATTGTTGATGATATAAAACCTGCGTCTCTCTCTATTGTTGTTGATATAAAACCTGTGTCTCCCTATTGTTGATGATATAAAACCTGTGTCTCTCTATTGTTGTTGATATAAAACCTGTGTCTCTATTGCTGATGATATAAAACCTGTGTCTCTCTATTGTTGATATAAAACCTGTGTCTCTCTATTGTTGTTGATATAAAACCTGTGTCTTTCTATTGTTGTTGATATAAAAGCTGTGTCTCTCTCTATTGTTGTTGATATAAAACCTGTGTGTCTCTATTGCTGATGATATAAAACCTGTGTCTCTCTATTGTTGTTGATATAAAAGCTGTGTCTCTCTATTGTTGTTGATATAAAAGCTGTGTCTCTCTCTATTGTTGTTGATATAAAACCTGTGTGTCTCTATTGTTGTTGATATAAAACCTGTGTCTCTCTATTGTTGTTGATATAAAACCTGTGTCTCTCTATTGTTGTTGATATAAAACCTGTGTCTCTCTCTATTGTTGTTGATATAAAACCTGTGTCTCCCTATTGTTGATGATATAAAACCTGTGTCTCTCTATTGTTGTTGATATAAAACCTGTGTCTCTATTGCTGATGATATAAAACCTGTGTCTCTCTATTGTTGTTGATATAAAACCTGTGTCTCTCTATTGTTGTTGATATAAAAGCTGTGTCTCTCTCTATTGTTGTTGAAATAAAACCTGTGTCGCTCTATTGTTGTTGATATAAAACCTGTGTCTCTCTCTATTGTTGTTGATATAAAACCTGTGTCTCCCTATTGTTGATGATATAAAACCTGTGTCTCTCTATTGTTGTTGATATAAAACCTGTGTCTCTATTGCTGATGATATAAAACCTGTGTCTCTCTATTGTTGTTGATATAAAACCTGTGTCTCTCTATTGTTGTTGATATAAAACCTGTGTCTCTATTGCTGATGATATAAAACCTGTGTCTCTCTATTGTTGTTGATATAAAAACTGTGTCTCTCTCTATTGTTGTAGATATAAAACCTGTGTCTCTCTATTGTTGTTGATATAAAACCTGTGTGCCTCTGTTGTTGTTGTTGATATAAAACATGTTTCTCTATTGTTCTTGATATAAAACCCGTGTCTCCCTATTGTTGTTGATATTAAACCTGTGTCTCGCTATTGTTGTTGATATAAAACCTGTGTTTCTGTATTGTTGCTGATATAAAACCTGTGTCTCTTTATTGTTGTTGATACAAAATCTGTGTCTCTCCATTGTTGCTGATATAAAACCAGTCTCTCTCTATTGTTGATATAAAACCTGTGTCTCTCTATTGTTGTTGTTGTAAAACCTGTGTGTCTCTATTGTTTAAGTTGATATAAAACCTGTGTCACACTATTGTTGTTGATATAAAACCTGTGTCTCTCTATTGTTGTTGATATAAAACCTGTGTCTCTCTATTGTTGTTGATATAAAACCTGTGTCTCTCTATTGTTGTTGATATAAAACCTGTGTCTCTCTATTGTTGTTGATATAAAACCTGTGTCTCTCTATTTTTGTTGAAATAAAACCTGTGTCTCTCTATTGTTGATGATATAAAACCTGTGTCTCTCTCTATTGTTGCTGAAATAAAACCTGTGTCTTCCTATTGTTGTTGATATAAAACCTGTGTCTCTCTATTGTTGTTGAAATAAAACCTGTGTCTCTCTATTGTTGTTGATATAAAACCTGTGTCTCCCTATTGTTGTTGATATAAAATCTGTGTCTCTCTATTTTTGTTGATATAAAACCTGTGTCTCTCTATTTCTGTTGATATAAAACCTGTGTCTCCCTATTGTTGATTATATAAAACCTGTGTCTCTCCATTGTTGTTGAAATAAAGCCTGTCTCTCCCTATTGTTGTTGATATAAAACCTGTGTCTCTCTCTGTTGTTGGTGATATAAAACCTGTGTCTCCCTATTGTAGTTGGCATAAAATCTGTGTCTCTCTATTTTTGTTGAAATAAAACCTGTCTCTCTCTATTGTTGGTGATATAAAACCTGTCTCTCTCTTGTTGTTGATATGAAACCTGAGTCTCTCTCTTGTTGTTGATATAAAACCTGTGTCTCTCTATTGTTGTTGATATAAAACCTGTGTCTCTCTATTTTTGTTGATATAAAACCTGCATGTTTCTTGTTGTTGATAAAAATCCTGTGTCTCTCTAATGTTGTTGTTGATATAAAACCTGTGTCTCTCTATTGTTGTTGATATAAAAGCTATGTCTCTCTCTGTTGTTGTTGAAATAAAACCTGTGTCTCTCTATTGTTGTTGATCTAAAACCTGAGTCTCTTTATTGTTGAAATGAAACCTGTGTCTCTCTATTGTTGTTGATATAAAACCTGTGTCTCTCTCTATTGTTGTTGAAATAAAACCTGTGTCTCTCTATTGTTGTTGATATAAAACCTGTGTCTCTCTCGATTGTTGTTGAAATAAAACCTGTGTCTCTCTATTGTTGTTGATATAAAACCTGTGTCTCTCTATTTTTGTTTATATAAAACCTGTGTCTCTCTATTGTTGTTGATATAAAACCTGTGTCTCTCTCTATTGTTGTTGAAATAAAACCTGTGTCTCTCTATTGTTGTTGATATAAAACCTGTGTCTCTCTCGATTGTTGTTGAAATAAAACCTGTGTCTCTCTATTGTTGTTGATATAAAACCTGTGTCTCTCTCTAATGTTGTTGAAATAAAACCTGTGTCTCTCTATTGTTGTTGATATAAAACCTGTGTCTCCCTATTGTTGATGATTTAAAACCTGTGTCTCCCTATTGTTGTTGATAAAAAATCTGTGTCTCTCTATTTTTCTTGATATAAAACCTGTGTCTCTCTATTGTTGTTGATATAAAACCTGTGTCTCTCTATTGTTGTTGATATAAAACCTGTGTCTCTCTATTTTTGTTGATATAAAACCTGCATGTCTCTTGTTGTTGATAAAAATCCTGTGTCTCTCTAAGGTTGTTGTTGATATAAAACCTCTGTCTGTCTATTGTTGATATAAAAGCTGTGTCTCTCTCTATTGTTGTTGAAATAAAACCTGTGTCTCTCTATTGTTGTTGATATAAAACCTGAGTCTCTCTATTGTTGTTGAAATAAAACCTGTGCCTCTCTATTGTTGTTGATATAAAACCTGTGTCTCTCTCTAATGTTGTTGAAATAAAACCTGTGTCTCTCTATTGTTGTTGATATAAAACCTGTGTCTCTCAATTGTTGTTGATATAAAACCTGTGTCTCCCTATTGTTGATGATATAAAACCTGTGTCTCCCTATTGTTGTTGATAAAAAATCTGTGTCTCTCTATTTTTCTTGATATAAAACCTGTGTCTCTCTATTGTTGTTGATATAAAACCTGTGTCTCTCTATTGTTGTTGATATAAAACCTGTGTCTGCCTATTGTTGTTGATATAAAACCTGTGTCTCTCTATTTTTGTTTATATAAAACCTGTGTCTCTCTATTGTTGTTGATATAAAACCTGTGTCTCTCTATTGTTGGTGATATAAAACCTGTGTCTCCCTATTGTTGTTGGCATAAAATCTGTGTCTCTCTATTGTTGTTGAAATAAAACCCGTCTCTCTCAATTCAATTCAATTCAATTCAAATGCTTTATTGGCATGAAAGTTTACAGGGAACCATATTGCCAAAGCTTACATAACAAAAAGTATAGTTTTCCAACATTCTGTAGGTGTCAAACAATTCTGACCTTCGTTTTGTACATACAATATTACTTTAAACAATATTAATTTAAACAGTCTTTGTGCATCAGTGGGTACATTCAGTATTAATTTTAAACAGTCCTCAGGTTGTGACATGTTGTTACATATTTGGCACCAAGGTATGGTCTGTCTCCTTCTCCCAGGACTAATCTTAATTTTGACAGGTCATCCAATTCCTTGAAATCTGGGGTTGTTTGGCTGAGCTTGTCAAATAATATGTTTCTTGATGTGTTGAATTTTTCGCATTTTAGGAGGAAATGCATCTCTGTCTCAACCTCGCCGGCCAGACATTGATCACATATTCTATTCTCTCTAGGCTGCCAGGATTTCTTGTATCTTCCTTTTTCAATTGCCAGTTGGTGGTCGCTTAGTCTGTACCTGGTGAGGGTCTGTCTCTGTTTTGTGTCTCTGATGGCCGAGAGATAGTCTGCCAGTTTATATCCTCTTTTTAGGGCCCGGTAACATTCTAATCTGCTTTGGCTTTTGGTTATTTTGTTCCAATGTTCCAGGTAGGTTTCTTTGCTTTGTTTAATGATTTGGTTCACTCGGATTGGTGTTTGGACGGCAGTGTTGGCCTGGGACTGGTCAGGGTCCAGCTGAGTAGGAGTACTTAGTTTCAGTAGCAGCTGACTCAGGGGATTCTTTTCTGGGTTTAGCTCTTGGGTCTGGAAGGCTTTAAAATGAAGGGTGTCTGGGGAGCTAGATTTGAGGTGATTTAGGAAGTTTAGTGCTCGTTTTTGGATGTTTATTATCAGTGGGTATCTGCCTAGTTCGGCTCTGCATGCATTTGTTGGTGTTTTCCTTTGGGTGCGAAGGATGCTTCGGCAAAATTCTGCATGTAGGGCTTCTATTGTGTGTTTTTCCCATTTAGTGTAGCTATGGTGATTGAGCGGGCCCCATACTTCACTACCGTACAACGCAATCGGCAGGATTACGCTGTCAAATATTTTTAGCCAGATTTTGATTGGGATTTGGATGTTGTAGAATTTTCTTTTTATTGCATATAGGGCTCTTCGGGCTTTTTCTTTTAGTGCATTCACTGCTATGCTGAAGCTCCCTGATGCTGTAATGGTTAGACCAAGGTAAGTGTAGCTCATAGTGTGTCCTATGATGGTATCACTGAGAGTAAACTGGTATTTGTTTTCCTGACACTTGGGCCTTTTTTGAAAAATCATGATGTTGGTTTTCTTTAGATTTACTGTTAGGGCCCAATTTTGGCAGTATTTGTCGAGTAGGTCTAGTTGTTGCTGTAATCCCTGTTCTGTGGGAGACAGCAGAACCAGGTCGTCCGCATAGAACAGGGATTTCACTTCTCCATCCAGGAGACATAGACCCGGTGACTCGCTTTGCTCCAGCATGTCTGCTAGTTCATTTATGTATATGTTGAACAGGGTCGGGCTCAAATTGCAGCCCTGCTGGACGCCTCTTCTCTGGGTGAAGAAACAGGTGCATTTGTCTCCAATTTTGACACCGCATTTATTTTTCAGATACATCGATTTAATAAGGTCATAGACTTTGCCCCCTATTCCACACTGAAGAAGTTTGTAATAGAGCCCTTCGTGCCAGATAGAGTCAAAGGCTTTCTTGAAGTCAATGAAACAAGCGAATATTTTCCCATTTTTTGTTTGGTGTACATGCTTTTCAATGAGAGTGTGAAGGGTATAGATATGGTTGGTGGTGCGGTGTTTTGGAAGAAAGCCTATTTGATTTTTTCTAAGGATCTTATGTTTGTTAAGAAAATCCAGTAATCTACTATTTAGAATACTGCAGAATAACTTCCCTAGACAACTGTTGACACAGATGCCGCGGTAGTTATTTGGGTCTGATTTGTTTCCACCTTTATATATGGGAGAGATGAGTCCTTGGCACCAGATATCGGGAAAACAGCCTGAACGTAATATGATGTTGAATAACTTGAGTACCGCACCCTGCATCTCCATGTTGCTGAACTTGAGCATTTCATTTTTGATGTTGTCTGGACCACAGGCTTTCTTTAGGTGGAGAGATTTTGTTTTTGTGGCCAATTCTTTCCATGTGATTGGGGAGTCTAGAGGGTTTTGGTTGTCTTTAATTGTTGCTTCTAATGTGTGGAGTTTTTCTGTGACATGATGTTGACTTGGGTTTGTTTCGTTTATTGGGATGTCTTTGTAGAGGTTTTCAAAATGTGTTCTCCAGATGTCGCCATCTTGGATTGGTAATGCTTGCAATTGTGTTGTACTCAGGTTATTCCACATTTCCCAGAATTGATTTGGATTAATGGAGTTTTCAATTTCTTCGAGTATTTTGTGGGTATAATTTTGTGTTTTGTTCCTAATGGTGTGTTTATATCTTTTGAGGGTCTCATTGTATCTAGTACGTAGGTCTGGATTGTTTGGTTGGCGATGTTTTTGGTTTGATATTTTTCTCAGGTCTTTTCTGGCATTTTTGCATTCGTGGTCAAACCATTTCTCATTTTTATTGTGTCTTTTGTAACGTTTCCTCTTCTGTTTCACAAGGTAGGCTTTTACAGCTGCCTCATGGAAGATCATATTTATATCATCTGTGGCCATTTTTACACCATCTCTGGTGATCTCATATAGATTTTCTTTAAATTTTGATATTTTATTTGTGAGATCAGGTGAGTTTAGTGCTGTGATGAATTTGTCTCCACTGTCTGGGGCCCATCTGTATGTCTGGTTTATTTTATGGAGCTTACTGGGTTCCTTTTTTGTGTCTGTAGTTTGGGCAGAAAGTTTAAGGTACACATTTATTTGGTTATGGTCTGAGAGGGGGGATTGCTGCCTGACAGTGAATGCGTTGATATCGCAGGGGTCCAGGTCAGTGATTGTATAATCCACCACACTAGACCCAAGAGTTGAGGAATATGTGAGTCTCCCTAAGGAGTCCCCTCTGAACCTACCGTTAACTATGTACAGGCCTAAGGCTCGGCAGAGTTGCACTACCTCCCTACCGCTTTTATTTATTTCACAATCAAGGTTGTTCCGATTTGCGATGGCTGGTGTGACATATAAAGGGGTCTGGCCAAACACATGGTTGTTGCCCTGTGGGTCTATGAAGTCAGGTTCACATCCGGTCCTTGCATTTAGGTCCCCACATAGTAGCACCTTTCCTTGGGCCTGGAAATGGCTGATTTCCATGTGGAGAGTGTCAAATATCTCCTCTTCAAAATATGGCAATTCTATTGGAGGTATGTAGATCGCACATAAGTAAACATCTTTTTTTGCTATTCCTATATTTTTATCTAATTTTAGCCATACGTGTGATTTTCCCTGTTTTATCGGTGAGATGTGTTTGTCCAGTTCTCCTTTATACCACACCAAGATTCCCCCGGAGGTTCTGCCCTTGCGTGTCTTAGTGTTCTTTACTGAGGGCACAATGATTTCATGGTACATTGGAGGACAGTGGGTCGGCACGTCCTTTTGGTACCATGTTTCTGTTAACACAATTATATCAATGTCTTTTATAGCTTTTAGGAATTCAGGGTCTGTACTCTTCATCCCAAAAGTTGAGGAGCGGAGACCCTGGATATTCCAGCAGCTTATGTGGAAAGAACGCATTTATATAATTCAAAAAACGAAATAAAATGGACCTATTTTGTGGGATGAGTGTGAAAACACTAGTTTCTATAATGCTAAATGACGATTTAGTATAAATTTCATGAGGCATGCACATACTGATATCTAATAATAGTAATAGTAATGATAAAATAACAATAATGATAATGATAAAGTAACAATATTAATAATTTAGTGCATTCCTCTCCGGCTTTCTATCAGGGTGTTCATCATCGTCATGATCTTTCTCAGTTCTTGGTCTACAGTCTGTGGTCTGGAGGGGGGTCTGGGGTCAGCTACAAAAGCACGGTTCTGTTGTTGGTTTTGTATAGGGGGGTGGGGGACAGTGGTGGTCCTGTTTGGGTTAGGGCTCCCAATGGTAGAGGGGGTGGGAGGGCTGCGTCTTTTGGCAATGTATATGAGGTTTTTTGCGAAGATCCACATCCGCTGTTTGAGTAGATGTATTTCGTCATAGAGGTCCCTTGTGTTGATGTTTGGGTGATGGGCCAGGTAGACGTTGGGGAGGGCAGTACATCTCGTGTCGATCTCCCTGTTGGTGTTGTGGATTATATAGGCTGGGGTGTCCTTTCTGGGCAGTAGTGTGGAGATCACGATCCGCGACTCGGGAAATTCCCTGCTGGCCTTTTCCGCCATCCTGCTCACCGCCCTAGCAGTGTCTTCCCTTAGGGTGCGTAGGTCGTTTGTGCCTGTGTGGATCACAAGCCATTTGGGGCTTCCAAGGGATTCTTTGTTCAGGATCTTCATTGCATGGCTTGTGTTGCTGCACCATTTTTTCAGGACTTGATGACCTGGGAACATCCTCTGGGGGTCCAAAAACTTTCCGTTGGAGTCGGTCAGCAGGACCGCCTGAGGGGCTGGCTTTTCAGACTGGGTAGCAGTAGTCTGGGCAGGACTCAACTGAGGGCTGGTTGTTGGCTGGGTTTCTGGGATAGGCTGTGTGGTAGGAGCAGGGTTTGGGGCCTCCGGTGTGTTGTCGCAAGGTGTGGGTGTGAGTGTGACATCCTCGTGTGGGGAGGCATCCGACGGGTTTTGTGTCCCTGTGTGTGTTGTTTTTGTGTCCTCAGGTTTTTGGACCTTAAGAGGTTTGTGTTGCCTGCTGAGTTCAATTTTCTGCTTTTCTACGGCCTCCATCGTTTTGTTTAGCTGAGTACGGAGTTCTTTGATCTCATTTCTTTGCTCCTCTACGATCTTTCTCAACTCGTGGATGGTGGACTTGTTTTCCGTTTTCAGCTGTTTGAGTTCCTCCTTCAAATTCTTGGCCTGTGTTTCTCTGTATTCGTTGAAATCGAGTTCTAGTTTGGACAGATTCTCCTTCAGCAGTTTGTTTGTGTTGAGAGGTGTGGGGGGTGTGGAGATGGTCAGGGAGGTGTTTGCCTCTGCTGGTCTCTCTTCTTCTTCCTCCGTTTGGCTCTCATCATTCTCTGTTCGACTCTCTTTTGCCTCCTGTTCATTGGTCCTCTTTGTGTCTGCCTTAGTTTTCAACTGGGGGAATTCCTTTTCAAAGGAGTCCAGATTTTCTACATTCCCCTGTATCATGATCTTTCCTTTTTTGTTGTAGTAGCTTATGGTTAGCAGGGGGTCATCTTTATCTAGATTTCCATCTTTACATATTTTCAGTCTGCCTCCTTGGCCAATACCTTCACTGGAGACGTGTGCGTAGTGTTTTTGTAAAGTCTCCTTCCATGAGGGAACGGAGTCGGTGTAGAATATGAGGTTGTTCTTCATCTGATTCCCTTTGTGTGTGGTATAGTCAACGTAGAGGACCTCTGGGTTATTTTTTAGTGTTGTGTCCTTGTATTTATCCTTTGCCTTATTTTTTGTGCATTGCTCAGGATATTTCATTTCCCTGCTCATTTCAGTCGTTTGTTTTTGTCTTAGCTAGATAACTTTTTTTCTCTTTTTTGTGTCGTGTTCCACCTTATCCCACTTTTAGGTCCAAAATTGAGAGTTTTTCAGGGGTTCATCTTTGATATAGCTGCTCTTAAAAGTTTCTCTCTCTCTCTCTCACAGGCTCCTGGTTCGGGTTGTTTACCGTTTCTCTTGGGTTTCTATTCCTTTTTTCTCGCGGGTTTGTTGTTCTTTTTCTAGGTTTTTTTTTTCGAACTAAACTTGAATAAAATTAGATTTGGGTAGATTTAGGTTAAACTTTTTTCCTCCGGACCCGGTGTTTTCCTCTTCCGACTCTCTCACTCGCTCTCCGGGCCTCGGACTCGCACTCTCTCCGTGCCCCAGACTCGCCCACTCTCCGTGCCCCGGACTCGTTCGCTCTCCGCGCCCCGGGCGGATCTCCTCGCGTTGTCGCGTCGGTCTCAGGCCCCCGGGTTTTCCTGACTCACCAGGCTGTTTCTGCTCTGGTCCCAGCCCCTCGGCTCGGCTGTGCAGTCCCGGCCCGGTGTTTGTCCGAGTTTCTCCGACCCCGGATTTTCTCGGGTTTCAGGCCCCGGGCTTGCTCGCTCTCCGGGCTTCTGCCCTGGTCCCAGCCCCTCGGTTCGGCTGTGCAGTCCCGGCCCGGCCCGGTGTTTGTCCGAGTTTCTCCGACCCCGGAGTTTCTCGGGTTTCAGGCCCCGGGCTTGCTCGCTCTCCGGGCTTCTGCCCTGGTCCCAGCCCCTCGGCTCAGCTGTGCAGTCCCGGCCCGGTGCTTGTCCGAGTTTCTCCGACCCCGGAGTTTCTCGGGTTTCAGGCCCCGGGCTTGCTCGCTCTCCGGGCTTCTGCCCTGGTCCCAGCCCCTCGGCTCAGCTGTGCAGTCCCGGCCCGGTGCTTGTCCGAGTTTCTCCGACCCCGGAGTTTCTCGGGTTTCAGGCCCCGGGCTTGCTCGCTCTCCGGGCTTCTGCCCTGGTCCCAGCCCCTCGGTTCGGCTGTGCAGTTCCGGCCCCAGTCTCTATTGTTGTTGATATAAAACCTGTGTCTCTCTCTATAGTTGGTGATATAAAACCTGTGTCTCCCTATTGTTGTTGGCATAAAATCTGTGTCTCTCTATTGTTGTTGAAATAAAACCTGTCTCTCTCTATTGTTGTTGATATAAAACCTGTGTCTCTCTCTATTGTTGTTGATATAAAACCTGTGTCTCTCTCTATTGTTGTTGATATAAAACCTGTGTCTCTATTGTTGTTGATATAAAACCTGTGTCTCGCTATTGTTGTTGATATTAAACCTGTGTCTCGCTATTGTTGTTGATATAAAACCTGTGTGTCTCTATTGTTGTTGATACAAAATCTGTGTCTCTCCATTGTTGCTGATATAAAACCAGTCTCTCTCTATTGTTGATATAAAACCTGTGTCTCTCTATTGTTGTTGATATAAAACCTGTCTCTCTCTATTGTTGTTGAAATAAAACCTGTGTCTCTCTATTGTTGTTGATATAAAACCTGTGTCGCTCTCTATTGTTGTTGAAATAAAACCTGTGTCTCTCTATTGTTGTTGATATAAAACCTGTGTCTCCCTATTGTTGTTGGCATAAAACCTGTGTCTCTATTGTTGTTGATATAAAACCTGTGTCTCTCTATTGTTGTTGAAGATATAAATCCTGTGTGTGTCTATTGTTGTTGATATAAAACCTGTGTCTCTCTATTGTTGTTGATATTAAACCTGTGTTTCTGTATTGTTGTTGATACAAAATCTGTGTCTCTCCATTGTTGCTGATATAAAACCAGTTCTCTCTATTGTTGATATAAAACCTGTGTCTCCCTATTGTTGTTGCTGATATAAAACCTGTGTCTCTCTATTTTTGTTGATATGAAACCTGTGTCTCCCTATTGTTGATATAAAACCTGTGTCTCTCTAATGTTGTTGTTGATATAAAACCTGTGTCTCTCTATTGTTATTGGTATAAAACATGTGTCTCCCTATTGTTTTTGTTTATATAAAACCTCTATCTCCCTATTGTTGATATGAAACCTGTGTCTCTCTATTGTTGTTGATATAAAACCTGTGTCTCTCTTGTTGATATAAAACTTCTGTCGCACTTTTGTTGTTCATATAAAACCTGTGTCTCTCTATTGTTGTTGATATAAAACCTCTGTCTCCCTATTTTTGTTGATATAAAACATGTGTCTCCCTATTGTTGTTGCTGATATAAAACCTGTATCTCCCTATTGTTGATATAAAACCTGTGTCTCTCTATTGTTGTTGATATAAAACCTGTGTCTCTCTATTGTTGTTGATATAAAACCTGTCTCTCTCTATTGTTGTTGATATAAAACCTGTGTCTCTCTATTGTTGTTGATATAAAACCTGTGTCTCTCTATTGTTGTTGATATAAAACCTGTGTCTCTCTTGTTGATATAAAACCTGTGTCTCTCTATTTTTGTTGATATAAAACCTGCATGTCTCTTGTTGTTGATAAAAATCCTGTGTCTCTCTAATGTTGTTGTTGATATTAAACCTCTGTCTCTCTATTGTTGTTGAAATAAAACCTGTGTCTCTCTATTGTTGTTGATATAAAACCTGTGTCTCTCTATTGTTGTTGATATAAAACCTGTGTCTCTCTATTGTTGTTGATATAAAACCTGTGTCTCTCTATTGTTGTTGAAATAAAACCTGTGTCTCTCTATTGTTGTTGATATAAAACCTGTGTCTCTCTATTGTTGTTGATATAAAACCTGTGCGTCTCTCTATTGTTGTAGATATAAAACCTGTGTCTTGCTATTGTTGTTGATATAAAACCTGTGTCTCCCTATTGTTGTTGATATAGAACCTGTGTCTCTATTGTTGTTGATATAAAACCTGTGTCTCTCTCTATTGTTGTAGATATAAAACCTGTGTCTTGCTATTGTTGTTGATATAAAACCTGTGTGCCTCTGTTGTTGTTGTTGATATAAAACATATTTCTCTATTGTTGTTGATATAAAACCTGTGTCTCTCTATTGTTCTTGATATAAAACCTGTGTCTCCCTATTGTTGTTGATATTAAACCTGTGTCTCTCTATTGTTGTTGATATAAATCCTGTGTCTCTTTATTGTTGTTGATGATAAAACCTGTGTCTCCCTATTGTTGTTGATATAAAACCTGTGTCTCTCTATTGTTGTTGATATAAAACCTGTGTTTCTGTATTGTTGTTGATACAAAATCTGTGTCTCTCCATTGTTGCTGATATAAAACCAGTCTCTCTCTATTGTTGATATAAAACCTGTGGCCTAGAAATTCAGTATAGCCAGTTTTGGGGCGGTAAAGTCGGGCGGGCGCTAAAGTTTGCGCCCGGCGCAAAGTCGAGGGCACTTCGCCGATATTCAGTAGCTTTGCCCTGAGAGGTTGCTGGAGCGCTAAAACTGGCGATGCACGACTATCTTTAGGCGCTAAGCCGGCGGAGCTGAGGGATAGCGCCGAGGCCGGGCGCAGCGCAGGTGCGGTCATTTCTTGATTGACAGCAGACACCGTGGCGCCGGCGAGCTCTTAAAGGGGGAAGGGTCGACTTGGTCTGCTGCAACGGCCTGCACACTGCAGCCTTCCAGCTAGGCCTGAACACTGCTGGTGAGCAGAAGGAGCCATGGCAACGGTACAGAAGGCCCGTGAGCGTGCCCTGCGCTTCTCAGCCCATGACTTGAAGGTGATGGTGACGGCCTTGGAGAAGAGACAGCACATCTTGTTCCCGGACACTGGCAGGAAGCCACCCACCAGCGTCTATAGGAAAGCCGGGAGGGAGGTCGCCCGCAGGGTGTCAGCCACCGGCGATGCCCCCAGGGACAATGTCCAATGCCGGAAGAAGTTTAATGACCTGACCAGGATTGTCAGGGTGAGTACCCTTTCCAGTCTCCTCCTCATCCTTGCATGTGCACCTGACATGATGGGCAAAGGGACCTGAAAGCCCTAATGGCCAGCCCTCAGCCAGCAGCTATGGGACAGTCATGAACATCAATTGCACATTCTGCACTTTACACCATGGGAGGCAGTGCACACCACATCAGGGCTACACACTGGCCAAGCTATTCCACCATGGGAGGCAGTGCACACCACATCAGGGCTACACACTGGCCAAGCTATTCCACCATGGGAGGCAGTGCACACCACATCAGGGCTACACACTGGCCAAGCTATTCCACCATGGGAGTCAGTGCACACCACATCAGGGCTACACACTGGCCAAGCTATTCCACCATGGGAGGCAGTGCACACCACATCAGGGCTACACACTGGCCAAGCTATTCCACCATGGGAGGCAGTGCACACCACATCAGGGCTACACACTGGCCAAGCTATTCCACCATGGGAGTCAGTGCACACCACATCAGGGCTACACACTGGCCAAGCTATTCCACCATGGGAGGCAGTGCACACCACATCAGGGCTACACACTGGCCAAGCTATTCCACCATGGGAGGCAGTGCACACCACATCAGGGCTACACACTGGCCAAGCTATTCCACCATGGGAAGCAGTGCACACCACATCAGGGCTACACACTGGCCAAGCTATTCCACCATGGGAGGCAGTGCACACCACATCAGGGCTACACACCGTCCTTACAGGCCGTCCTTTCTCTTGCAGGCAAAACTTGCAAACAACCGAAGGCACCAGGAGGAGACCGGGGGAGGCCGCCCCCAGATCCAGGAGCTCACTCCCCTGGAGGAGCGCGTGAGTCGCCTCATGGGAGCCCGGGTGATTGGGCCCGTCGCCTGTGGAGATGCCGACCCTCTTCTGGGCCACAATGGTAAGGACATCACCTTTTGGACCTCTCTCGTCGCACTTGCGCATCCGATCTACCTCCTTTGCCACTGTCCGACCAATGTGCTGAATGCCACCAGTCATGCCTCCCTCGCTGACGCCCTCTCCTCACTCTAAAGCTACTCTTGTGCCTTCCTGCTTTCAGCTGGTGACAAGGAGCTCCCTGAAGCTGCCAGTGACAGCCCCTCCGAAGAGGAGGAGGAGGAGGAGGAGGAGGAAGAGGAAGGCGGACCATCAGGGCAGCACTCAGGTCCGGCTGCAGATGCCGAAGTAGTGGACACGTCTTCCCTGGAGGAGAGCCTGGAGGAAGTGTCGGAGGGGAGTGGAGCTGCTGGGACCAGTGGCGTCCAGCAACCCAGGAGGGCTGCGGTTGGTCCGCGGCCTTCCCCTCAGAGGGGGGAAGGATCGGAGGGGAGTGCAGTTGCTGGGCCCAGTCGCTGCCGGCAACATGGCAAGGGTCGGCCAGCTCGGCCCCCTGCTCCCCAGCGGGCGAGTCCGGACTCCAGTCCGGACACGTTCAACTCAGAGGAGGCGCGCCACCTCGATCAAATGGTCCAGGATTCGGATCGCCGGCACATCGAGCTGATGGGGGTAGTGGCACAGATGCCTGAGGCGATCGAGTCCCTGGCTAGTAGTGTGCGCGAGTTCGGGGCCTCACATGCCGCGAGTGGCCGGCTGATCAGTGATGCCGCCCAGACAGTGGCTGCTCTGTTGCGGTCGCAGACCAGGGCAACAGGGGCACTCACTGCTGCCACATGCGCTGCGTCAGCCAGGCATCGCCTGGACACTCGCCGCGCTGCAGCAGCACAGCGGGCTGCCCTTCGGCAGATTGGTGCGCATGCTGCAGTGCGGGCCCGGGCGAGTGCCAGAGTGCCACATCACCAGCCAGCGCCTCCCATCCGCCAGATTCCACACATTCCTCCAGCCGTCACCGCCACTCCCCCAGTAGAGCCTCAACGGCAAGCGGCTGCGAATGATGTTGGCCAGGCACAACTGCGCCAATCACCAGCCGGCCCCTCGAGGGCCAAACCCCGTCTAGGCCGCCCCCCAAGGGCATCTGCCGGAAGGACATCTGACCCTCAGGAGCCTTCCCCCAGCCTCACAGCAGCCACTGGGCAGAGCTTGCGGAGGAGCAGCAGGCCGGGCAGGGGCCCCAAAAGGCTCGACAAGGTCTCGGCCTCGCGGCCCAATAAGTAGACGGTGTGGCCAAGTGTTATTTTATATGGCGATGCCTATGTTTCTTTTGGGGATGGTTGTTTTGTTTCTGGGGATGTTTTTTGGGTTAAGGCCGAGGATGAAGGCCATTTTTGTCCAAATGTTCAGTTATTCCTCCCCAGGTTGTGGGAGTGAGTCATTTGATGTACTGTTTTTTGGGGCCGTTGAATGTTTCTGGGTTTCATGTGGGAAGGGGTTTCATTTGTCTAAAATAAAGATTTCTCTTTATTCAGAGAGTGTCCATGTTTGTTGTTGTAAGTGTTTGTTGCCTTCGCCGGCTGAGGGCTTGCGGAGCGGCTGCGTTCATGTTCCTTCATGGCCACAAGGCATTCCCTGACAGGGGGCTTAGAAGTGACGTTCAATAAGCCGCCGACGGACGGCCCTTGGACCTTCTCGCTCCCCCCTGGGATGGTACTCCTCCTCCTCCTGCTCCTCCTCCTCATGCTCCTCCTGCTCCTCCTCCTGAGGTGGTGGTCCAACGTGAGGTGGCAGTGCCTGAGTCCTGCGGAGAGCCAGGTTGTGCAGCATGCAGCAAACAACGACGAATTGGGAGACTCGGTCCGGCGAATACTGCAGAGATCCGCCGGAACGATCCAGGCAGCGGAACCGCTGCTTGAGGATGCCAATTGTTTGTTCGATTATGTTCCTGCTCGCTTGATGACTCTCGTTGTATGCCTCTTCAGCAGGGGTCCTGGGCGCGCGGTGCGGGGTCATGAGCCAGGTACACAAAGGATAGCCTTTGTCCCCGAGAAGCCATCCTCTTGGGGGAGGCTGTGCCTCGAACATGTCACGCACAGTTGTCTGCCGCAGGATAAAGGCATCGTGGCTGCTGCCTGGAAAGCGGGCATTGACAGCTAGGATGCGCTGCTTGTGGTCACACACCAGCTGCACATTGAGGGAATGGTAGCCCTTCCGGTTGCGGTAATCCTCGGCATGCTCCACAGGTGCCCGCAAAGCCACATGCGTACAGTCAATGGCGCCCTGCGCCAAGGGGAAGGCCGCGAATCTTGCAAATCCCGGTGCACGCTGATGCTGCCTCTCCAGGGCCATGGGGAAGGAGATGAATTGGCGTCTCCTTCTGAAAAGGGCATCGGTCACCTGGCGGATGCAGCAATGCACGGCGAACTGGGATATGTTAGCAATGTCCCCAGCAGCGGATTGGAAGGAGCCGGTGGCATAGAGGTTCAAGGCCACCGTCACCTTCGCGTCCACCGACAGAGACGTCCTGCTCCTGAGCTTTGGACGCAGATCTCTGCGAAGCAGATGGCAGATCTCTGCAACCACCTCCTTTCGGAATCTCAGCCTTTTTACACATCGCGTGCCACTCATGTTGAGGTAGGAGCGCTGCTGGCGGTATGCCCTGACTGGGTAAGGCCTATGTTGCCGACGCCTGTTGCCCCCTCTGCGTCTAGCCAGGGCTGCCCCTCTCACCCCGCGTCTGCGAGCCCTACGGACATGACGCTGAAACTCAGCGTTGGCACCCCATGCAGCCCCCATAATATGCTGCCAAACAGTCAAATATCCAAGAGGCCACTTGCAACGCTCTGGCCTGAAGCCAAAAATACCTGAGCTAGTGTTGGCCCAAACCAGAAAGCTCTCTTCCTTGGTCTCTCTCCAGAAATCCGTTGCACAAGAGTGTTTTCTGCAAAATGGCTGCCCTTTATAGTGCAGGGTAAGTGCCCTTTAATTTGCGCTCCCCGGGGCCCGCGTCGGCTCTGTTGCGTTCCACTAAACAAGCGTTCGGGCCGCCGGCCACACAATGGGGCGGTCCCACTGAAGTTCTGGATCGGGGCGCGCAAAGGGCGTTGCACGAGGATATGACGTCATTTTCTGCGCGCGCAGGTGAGCACGCGCTAAGACTTTGCGCCGGCACTAAATGTCTACTTAATTTGGGGCGAGGCGCAGATCGCGCTGCGCCCGGACGCTACACGCATAGCGCCCGAAATTCACTTCTCTTAAGGCGCTAACGGCTGGCGCAACCAACTGAATTTCTAGGCCTGTGTCTCTCTATTTTTGTTGACATGAAAACTGTGTCTCCCTATTGTTGATATAAAACCTGTGTCTCCCTATTGTTGTTGATATAAAACCTGTGTCTCTCTATTGTTGTTGATATAAAACCTATGTCTCTCTGTTGTTGTTGATATAAAACCTGTGTCTCTCTATTGCTGATATAAAACCTGTGTCTCTCTATTGTTGTTGATATAAAAGCTGTGTCTCTCTCTATTGTTGTTGAAAAAAACATGTGTCTCTCTATTGTTGTTGATATAAAACCTATGTTTCTCTCTATTGTTGTTGAAATAAAACCTGTGTCTCTCTATTGTTGTTGATGTAAAACCTGTGTATCTCTATTGTTGTTTATACAAAACCTGTGTCTCCCTCTATTGTTGTTGATATAAAACCTGTGTCTCTCTATTGTTGTTGATATAAAACCTGTGTGTCTCGTTGTTGATATAAAACCTGTGTGTCTCTTGTTGTTGATGTAAAACCTGTGTCTCCCTATTGTTGTTGAGATAAAACCTGTGTCTCTCTATTGTTGTTGATATAAAACCTGTGTCTCTCGATTGTTGTTGAAATAAAACCTGTGTCTCTCTATTGTTGTTGATGTAAAACCTGTGTATCTCTATTGTTGTTTATACAAAACCTGTGTCTCCCTCTATTGTTGTTGATATAAAACCTGTGTCTCTCTATTGTTGTTGATATAAAACCTGTGTCTCTTTATTGTTGTTGTTGTAAAACCTGTGTCTCTCTATTGTTGATACAAAATATGTGTCTCTCCATTGTTGCTGATATAAAACCAGTCGCTCCCTATTGTTGATATAAAACCTGTGTCTCCCTATTGTTGTTGATATAAAACCTGTGTCTCTCTATTGTTGTTGATATAAAACCTGTGTCTCTTTATTGTTGTTGTTGTAAAACCTGTGTCTCTCTATTGTTGATATAAAACCTGTGTCTCTCTTGTTGTTGATATGAAACCTGAGTCTCTCTATTGTTGTTGATATAAAACCTGTGTCTATCTTGTTGATATGAAACCTGAGTGTCTCTATTGTTGTTGATATAAAACCTGTGTCTCTTTATTGTTGTTGTTGTAAAACCTGTGTGTCTCTACTGTTGATATAAAACCTGTGTCACACTATTGTTGTTGATATAAAACCTGTGTCTCTCTATTGTTGTTGATATAAAACCTGTGTCTCACTCTATTGTTGATATAAAACCTGTGTCTCTCTATTGTTGTTGATATAAAAGCTGTGTCTCTCTATTGTTGTTGAAATAAAAGCTGTGTCTCTCTATTGTTGTTGATATAAAACCTGTGTCTCTCTCTATTGTTGTTGATATAAAACCTGTGTCTCTCTATTGTTGTTGATATAAAACCTGTGTCTCTCTCTATTGTTGTTGATATAAAACCTGTGTGTCTCTTGTTGTTGATATGAAACCTGTGTGTCTCTTGTTGTTGATATAAAACCTGTGTCTCTCTATTGTTGTTGATATAAAACCTGTGTCTCCCTATTGTTGTTGATATAAAACCTGTGTCTCTCTATTGTTGTTGATATAAAACCTGTGTCTCCCTATTGTTGTTGATATAAAACCTGTGTCTCTCTATTGCTGTTGATATAAAACCTGTGTCTCTCTATTGCTGTTGATCTAAAACCTGTGTGTCTCTTGTTGTTGATATAAAACCTGTGTGTCTCTTGTTGTTGATATAAAACCTGTGTCTCTCTTGTTGATATAAAACCTGTGTCACACTATTGTTGTTGATATAAAACCTGTGTCTCCCTATTGTTGTTGATATAAAACCTGTGTCTCTCTATTGATGTTGATATAAAACCTGTGTCTCTCTACTGTTGTTGATATAAAACCTGTGTCACTCTCTATTGTTGTTGATATAAAACCTGTGTGTCTCTTGTTGTTGATATGAAACCTGTGTGTCTCTTGTTGTTGATATAAAACCTGTGTCTCTCTATTGTTGTTGATATAAAACCTGTGTCTCCCTATTGTTGTTGATATAAAACCTGTGTCTCTCAATTTTGTTGATATAAAACCTGTGTCTCTCTATTGTTGTTGATATAAAACCTGTGTCACTCTCTATTGTTGTTGATATAAAACCTGTGTGTCTCTTGTTGTTGATATGAAACCTGTGTGTCTCTTGTTGTTGATATAAAACCTGTGTCTCTCTATTGTTGTTGATATAAAACCTGTGTCTCCCTATTGTTGTTGATATAAAACCTGTGTCTCCCTATTGTTGTTGATATAAAACCTGTGTCTCTCTATTGCTGTTGATATAAAACCTGTGTCTCTCTATTGCTGTTGATCTAAAACCTGTGTGTCTCTTGTTGTTGATATAAAACCTGTGTCTCTCTTGTTGATATAAAACCTGTGTCACACTATTGTTGTTGATATAAAACCTGTGTCTCCCTATTGTTGTTGATATAAAACCTGTGTCTCTCTCTATTGTTGTTGATATAAAACCTGTGTGTCTCTTGTTGTTGATATGAAACCTGTGTGTCTCTTGTTGTTGATATAAAACCTGTGTCTCTCTATTGTTGTTGATATAAAACCTGTGTCTCTCTTATTGATATAAAACCTGTGTCTCTCTATTGTTGTTGATATGGAACCTGTGTCTCTCTATTGCTGTTGATCTAAAACCTGTGTGTCTCTTGTTGTTGATATAAAACCTGTGTGTCTCTTGTTGTTGATATAAAACCTGTGTCTCTCTTGTTGATATAAAACCTGTGTCTCTCTATTGTTGTTGATATAAAACCTGTGTCTCTCTCTATTGTTGTTGATATAAAACCTGTGTCTCCCTATTGTTGTTGATATAAAACCTGTGTCTCTCTATTGTTGTTGATATAAAACCTGTGTCTCTCTATTGTTGTTGATATAAAACCTGTGTCTCTCTCTATTGTTGTTGATATAAAACCTGTGTGTCTCTTGTTGTTGATATGAAACCTGTGTGTCTCTTGTTGTTGATATAAAACCTGTGTCTCTCTATTGTTGTTGATATAAAACCTGTGTCTCCCTATTGTTGTTGATATAAAACCTGTGTCTCTCTATTGTTGTTGATATAAAACCTGTGTCTCCCTATTGTTGTTGATATAAAACCTGTGTCTCTCTATTGCTGTTGATATAAAACCTGTGTCTCTCTATTGCTGTTGATCTAAAACCTGTGTGTCTCTTGTTGTTGATATAAAACCTGTGTGTCTCTTGTTGTTGATATAAAACCTGTGTCTCTCTTGTTGATATAAAACCTGTGTCACACTATTGTTGTTGATATAAAACCTGTGTCTCCCTATTGCTGTTGATATAAAACCTGTGTCTCTCTATTGTTTTTGATATAAAACCTGTGTCTCTCTTGTTGATATAAAACCTGTGTCTCTCTATTGTTGTTGATATGGAACCTGTGTCTCTCTATTGCTGTTGATCTAAAACCTGTGTGTCTCTTGTTGTTGATATAAAACCTGTGTGTCTCTTGTTGTTGATATAAAACCTATGTCTCTCTTGTTGATATAAAACCTGTGTCACACTATTGTTGTTGACATAAAACCTGTGTCTCTCTTTTGTTGTTGATATAAAACCTGTGTCTCTGTATTGTTGTTGATACAAAATGTGTGTCTCTCTATTATTGTTGATGTAAAACCAGTCTCTCTCTATTGTTGATATAAAACCTGTGTGTCTCTTGTTGTTGATATAAAACCTGTCTCCCAATTGATGATATAAAACCTGCGTCTCTCTATTGTTGTTGATATAAAACCTGTGTTTCTGTATTGTTGTTGATACAAAATCTGTGTCTCTCCATTGTTGCTGATATAAAACCAGTCTCTCTCTATTGTTGATATAAAACCTGTGTCTCCCTATTTTTGTTGATACGAAAACTGTGTCTCCATATTGTTGATATAAAACCTGTGTCTCCCTATTGTTGTTGATATAAAACCTGTGTCTCTCTTGTTGTTGATATGAAACCTGAGTCTCTCTATTGTTGTTGATATAAAACCTGTGTCTCTTTATTGTTGTTGTTGTAAAACCTGTGTGTCTCTATTGTTTATTTTGATATAAAACCCGTGTCACACTATTGTTCTTGATATAAAACCTGTGTCTCTCTATTGTTGATATAAAACCTGTGTCTCTCTTGTTGATATAAAACCTGTGTCTCTCTATTGTTGTTGATATGAAACCTGTGTCTCTCTATTGTTGTTGATAAAAATCCTGTGCCTCTCTAATGTTGTTGTTGATATAAAACCTGTGTCTCTCTATTTTTGGTGATCAAAAAACTGTGTCTCCCTATTGTTGTTGATATAAAACCTGTATCTCTCTATTGTTGTTGATATAAAACCTGTGTCTCTCTATTTTTGTTGATATAAAACCTGTGTCTCTCTCTATTGTTGTTGATATAAAACCTGTGTCTCTCTATTGTTGTTGATATAAAACCTGTGTCTCTCTATTTTTGTTGATATAAAACCTGTGTCTCTCTATTGTTGTTGATATAAAACCTGTGTCTCTCTATTGTTGTTGATATAAAACCTGTGTCTCTCTATTTTTGTTAATATAAAACCTGTGTCTCTCTTGTTGTTGATATAAAACCTGTGTCTCCCTATTGTTGTTGACATAAAACCTGTTTCTCCCTATTGTTGTTGGCATAAAATCTGTGTGTCTCTATTGTTGTTGAAATAAAACCTGTCTCTCTCTATTGTTGTTGATATAAAACCTGTGTCTCTCTCTATTGTTGGTGATATAAAACCTGTGTCTCCCTATTGTTGTTGGCATAAAATCTGTGTCTCTCTATTGTTGTTGATATAAAACCTGTGTCTCTCTATTGTTGTTGATATAAAACCTGTGTCTCTCTATTGTTGTTGATATAAAACCCGTGTCTCTCTATTGTTGTTGATATAAAACCTGTGTCTCTCTATTGTTGTTGATATTAAACCTGTGTCTCTCTATTGTTGTTGATATTAAACCTGTGTCTTTTTATTGTTGTTGATGTAAAACCTGTGTCTCCCTATTTTTGTTGATATAAAACCTGTGTCTCTCTATTGTTGTTGATATAAAACCTGTTTCTCTCTATTGTTGTTGATATAAAACCTGTGTCTCCCTATTTTTGTTGATATAAAACCTGTGTCTCTCTATTGTTGTTGATATAAAACCTGTTTCTCTCTATTGCTGTTGGTATAAAACCTGTGTCTCTCTATTGTTGTTGATATAAAACCTGTGTCTCTCTATTGTTGTTGATATAAAACCTGTGTCTCCCTATTGTTGTTGATCTAAAACCTGTGTCTCCCTATTGTTGTAGATATAAAACCTGTGTCTCTCTATTGTTGTTGATATAAAACCTGTGTCTCTCTATTGTTGCTGTTGATATAAACCCTGTGTCACTCTATTGTTGTTGATGTAAAACCTGTGTCTCCCTATTTTTGTTGATATAAAACCTGTGTCTCTCTATTGTTGTTGATATAAAACCTGTTGCTCTCTATTGTTGTTGATATAAAACCTGTGTCTCCCTATTTTTGTTGATATAAAACCTGTGTCTCTCTATTGTTGTTGATATAAAACCTTTTTCTCTCTATTGCTGTTGGTATAAAACCTGTGTCTCTCTATTGTTGTTGATAGAAAACCTGTGTCTCTCTATTGTTGTTGATATAAAACCTGTGTGTCGCTATTGTTGTTGATATTAAACCTGTGTCTCCCTATTGTTGTTGATATAAAACCTGTGTCTCTCTATTGTTGTTGATATAAAACCTGTGTCTCTCTATTGTTGTTGATATAAAACCTGTGTCTCTCTATTGTTGCTGTTGATATAAACCCTGTGTCCCTTTATTTTTGTTGTTATAAAACCTGTGTCTCTGTTGTTTATGTTGATATAAAACCTGTGTCTCCCTATTGTTGTTGATATAAAACCTGTGTCTCTCTATTGTTGTTGATATAAAACCTGTGGCTCTCTATTGTTGCTGATATAAAACCTGTGTCTCCCATTTGTTGTTGATATAAAACCTGTGTCTCTCTATTTTTGTTGATATAAAACCTGTGTCTCTCTATTTTTGTTGATATAAAACCTGTGTCTCTCTATTTTTGTTGATATAAAACCTGTGTCTCTCTATTTTTGTTGATATAAAACCTGTGTCTCTCTATTTTTGTTGATATAAAACCTGTGTCTCCCTATTGTTGTTGATATAAAACCTGTGGCTCTCTATTGTTGTTGATATAAAACCTGTGTCTCTCTATTGTTGTTGATATAAATCCTGTGTCTCCCTATTGTTGTTGATATAAAACCTGTGCCTCTCTATTGTTGTTGATATAAAACCTGTGTCTCTCTGTTGTTGTTGATATAAAACCTGTGTCTCCCTATTGTTGTTGATATAAAACCTGTGTCTCTCTATTGTTGTTGATAGAAAACCTTTGTCTCCCTATTGTTGTTGATATAAAACCTGTGTCTCTCTGTTGTTGTTGATATAAAACCTGTGTTTCTCTATTGTTGTTGATATAATACCTGTGTCTCTTTCTTGTTTTTGATATAAACCTGTCTGTCTCTTTTGTTGTTGTTGATATAAAACCTGTGTCTCTCTATTTCTGTTGATATAAACCTGTGTCTCTCTATTTTTGTTGATATAAAACCTGTGTCTCTCTATTTTTGTTGATATAATACCTGTGTCGCTCTATTGTTGTTGATATAAAACCTGTTTTGGTCTATTGTTGCTGATATAAAACTGTGTCTCTCTATTGTTGTTGATATAAAGCCTGTGTCTCCCTACTGTTGTTGATATAAAATGTGTCTCTCTCTATTGTTGATATAAATCTGTGTCTCCCTATTCTTTATATAAAACCTGTGTCTCGCTATTGTTGATATAAAACCTGTGTCTCCCTATTGTTGTTGATATAAAACCTGTGTCTCTCTATTGTTGATATAAAACCTGTGTCTCCCTATTGTTGTTGATATAAAACCTGTGTCTCCCTATTGTTGTTGATAGAAAACCTGTGTCTCTCTATTGTTGTTGATAGAAAACCTGTGTCTCTCTATTGTTGTTGAAGTAAAACCTGTGTCTCTCTATTGTTGTTGATATAAAACCTGTGTCTCTCTATTGTTGTTGATATAAAACGTGTTTCTCTCTATTGTTGTTGATATAAAACCTGTGTCTCTCTATTGTTGTTGATAGAAAACCTGTGTCTCTCTATTGTTGTTGATATAATACCTGTGTCTCTCTATTGTTGATATAAAACCTGTGTCTCTCTATTGTTGTTGATATAAAACCTGTGTCTCTCTATTGTTGTTGATAAAGAACCTGTGTCTCTCTATTGTTGTTGATATAAAACCTGTGTCTCTCTATTGTTGTTGATAGAAAACCTGTGTCTCTCTATTGTTGATATAAAACCTGTGTCTCTCTATTGTTGATATAAAACCTGTGTCTCCCTATTGTTGTTGTTGATATAAAAGCTGTGTCTTCCTATTGTTGTTGTTGATATAAAACCTGTGTCTCTCTATTTTTGTTGATATAAAACCTGTGTCTCCCTATTGTTGATATAAAACCTGTGACATAAGAAAACTACTATGCACCTGGTCTGAGCATTAAACAAAGCTTTAATCAACTGTTTTAGAACTTGGAGGTCTAGTCGTGTCCCTCAATAGTTCCTGTGAAGAATGTCCTGCGCAAACTGGGCCTGTGCCCGAGTATTTATACTCTCTCGGACAGCGCCCCCCACGGTCCACTCAGTAATATTTCATTGTGGCGGAGCCACCAAAGGACTCAGATCGTTTGTACATAATTCCATTAACAACATGTTAGCGACAGTCTGAGTCTGTACCTTTATTTATGCTGTTTAACTGTACAGAGTGTGGTTACTTTAACAGCGCGGTTAAAACATGATGACGTCACACCGTTCATCACGTGATCCCCCACTGGCGGGAAAACGTCATGACATCATGATGTCAGCCACAGGGCTGCAGGGGCAGTCCTCGTGGAGCCTCCAGAGAGAGCAGACCTAAATTCGATGTTACCCTGCAGTTTCTTGTTAAAGCCTGTTTGTTTCATTAAAGTTAATTTTGTTTGATCGCCTGAGTAGAACTCAGTCTTTTAGTTAGGAACCCACGTTCCTACATTGGTGACCCCAACTTTCGTGAACAGTTTTCACGGAAGATCTTCAGCATGGACACGAACGCCGTGACTCTGAAACTGCCACAGTTCTGGGAGCAACAATCAGGCGCCTGGTTTATCCAGGCTGAAGCCCAGTTCACCATCAGGAACATCGTCGCGGATCAGACCCATTATTACTACGTGGTCTCCGCCCTTGATAGCGCAACTGCCTCACGGATCGTCAGCCTCCTCGGTAGTCCACCTACTGACAGCAAGTATGATACGATAAAGGCACGGGTTGCTACAGGTCTTCAGGCTCTCGAAGTTAGAGCGCGCTCGCCGGCTCATCACGATGCCTGGCCTTGGGGACTCCAAGCCGTCCGAGCTCATGAGCCAAATGCTCACGCTCTTGGGTGCCGAACCGGAATGCTTCCTCTTCTGGGAGCTTTTCCTCTGCCAACTGCCGGAGCAGGTACAGGCTGCCCTAGCCAGATCTGAGATTACAGACTGCGCCGAGCTGGCTGCCGAAGCAGATAAGATTTTCACTGTAACCCAGCAGTGCTGCGCGGCCACGAGGCACCCATCCCCCACAGACGTGGTTCCAGCTCCTCCTGCAGCGGGCTGGTGCTCCTACCATGCCCGTTTTGGTGCGAAAGCACGACGCTGACGCTCCCCCTGCAGTTTTTTGCCCCCCAAAAAAACAAAACTCCTGCAGCGTTCCTGGCGAAGGAGGACCGGGTCTAACGGGCGCTCCGCGGTTGCGATGGCCATCGGATCTACGGGGAAACTTCTTTATATCACCAATTCCCTATCGGGTCAACGTTTCCTTTGTCACACCGGGGCGCAGTGTAGCATTCTACCTGCGTCGAATCTCGATATGCAAGCTGGGAACCACGGTTTTTCCCTCGTGGCGGCTAATGGCGCAGCAATTTGAACTTTCCGAAAGCGGCGGGTCCAAGTCTGTTTCGGCGGTCAGCGCTTCTGTTGGGAATTCGTCATGGCCACAGTCTCACAGGCCAGCCTAGGGGCAGATTTTCTGTGTGCCAACGGCCTCCTCGTCGATGTCCGACACCGTCGGTTGATCAACGCAGCCACCTTCCACTCGATTCCATGCTACCACGGTACCACCGTGGCGCATTCTATTGCCTGCACTTTCCCTCCTCCGGATGACTTCACTCGGCTCCTCGGAGAGTTTCCGGAGCTGACAAGGCCCACTTTCTCCTCCTCGGCCACGAAGCATGGTGTTGAACATCATATCACCACTACTGGCACCCCGGTTTATGCACGGGCTAGAAGGCTCGAACCCGGCAAGCTCGCAGCTGCGAAAGCGGAGTTCGACACGATGGAGCGACTTGGGATTATTTGCCGATCCAATAGTCCCTGGTCTTCGCCTCTCCACATTGTTCCGAAACCGGGCGGCGGCTGGCGGTCTTGCGGTGACTACCGACGCCTGAACGACGCCACTACTCCTGATCAGTACCCGATCCCGCATATTCAGGATTTCTCGGCCCATTTGGTGGGAAATTCCATCTTTTCTAAAGTCGACCTCGTTCGGGGGTATCACCAGGTTCCCGTGCACCCGCAAGATGTCCCGAAAACCGCAGTCATCACCCCTTTCGGCCTCTTTGAGTTCCTGCGGATGCCGTTTGGCTTGAAGAATGCAGCACAGGCTTTCCAGCGCTTAATGGACTCCGTGCTCCAAGACCTAAGCTTCATCTTCGTCTACCTTGACGACATTCTCATCGCCAGTGCTAGCAAGGAAGAGCACATCTCCCATTTGCGTACCCTTTTTACACGCCTCAGCCAGCACGGTTTAATCATCAACCCGGCCAAGTGCCAGTTCGGCCTGCAGCAGATCGATTTCTTGGGACACCGCATAACTTCAGATGGCGCCGTCCCCTTACTGATGAAGGTGGAAGCTGTTACCTCTTTCCCGCGCCCGCCAACCGTCAAGGCCCTGCAAGAGTTCCTGGGGATGGTCAACTTCTATCACCGATTCGTCCCTAAGGCGGCTCAGCTTATGCAACCCTTGTACGGGGCCCTCAAGGGCAAGTCCGGTAAGGATCCAATTAGCTGGACGGCCGAGATGGACCAGGCGTTCATCAACACCAAGAGCGCTTTGGCCAACGCAACCATGCTAGTGCACCCACTTCCAGGTGCCACCATCGCCCTTACCACTGACACGTCAGACTACGCCATCGGTGCAGTGCAAGAGCAGTGGGTCAACGGCACGTGGCAACCGCTGGCGTTTTTCAGCCGTCAACTACGGAAAAATGAAAAAAAATACAGCACCTTCGATCGGGAGTTACTGGCCCTTTTCCTAGCCATTCGACATTTCCGGTTCTTATTGGAAGAACGTCCCTTCACGGCTTTTGTCGACCACAAGCCTCTAACGTTCACCGTGGCCAAGACCGCCGAACCGTGGTCCGCTCGTCAACAACGTCACCTGACGTTTATTTTTGAATTTACCACGGACATTCAACATGTGTCTGGGTAAGGACAACCTGGTGGCGGATTGCCTCTCCCGTGCGACGGTCCACGCGGTTCACCTGGGGGTCGACTACGCCCTCATGGCTGCAGATCAGGCCTCGGACTCAGAGGTCCAATCATACAGAACCGTCCCCTCTAGTTTCCAAGCGACCGACGTCAGTTTCCAGGCCGCAGGCGCCATGCTCCTTTGCGACGTCTCCATGGGCGTTCCCCGACCTATCGTGCCAGTCGCATGGCGCCGGAAGGTGTTTGATGCCATACACGGGTTGTTGCACCCTGGTATGAAGGCTTCACAATGGCTTATGTCGGCGAAGTTCATCTGGAAGGGTATGCACCTCGATGTCCGTGACTGGGCCAACACCTGCGTAGTCTGCCAGAAGGCCAAGGTCCAGCGTCATGTTAAAGCTCCAGTGGCTACGTTCGCTGTTCTGGAGCGTCGTTTCAACCACGTGCATGCGGACTTTGTGGGGCCCCTTCCGCCTTCTCATGGTTATATGCATCTCCTCACCATGGTGGTCCGCACCACTAGGTGGCCAGAGGCAATTCCTTTGATTTCCACCACTTCGGCAGACGTCGCTAGAGCTTTCATCTCCTGTTGGGTTGCCCGTTTCGGGGTACTGGCGGACATCTCTTCAGACCGTGGGCCACAATTTTCCTCGGAGCTTTGGAACGCTGTAGCTCAGGGGCTCGGCACCAAACTTCATCGCACCACCGCCTATCATCCACAGGCGAACGGCCTTTGTGAGCGATTCCACAGGTCACTTAAAGCCGCCCTTCGGGCCAGTCTTCAAGGTGCAGGATGGGTGGACAGACTTCCATGGGTCCTTTTGGGTCTTCGTACGGCGCCCAAAGAAGACCTGCAATCGTCCTCAGCCAAACTCGTCTATGGCCAGCCTCTCCGAGTACCAGGGGATTTCCTCTCTTCTCCCACAGAGCCATGGTCCGCCTCCCAGCAACTCGTCAGCCACCAGGAAGCGGTCAGATGCTTCGCTCCGGTGCCTACATGAAATCACGGCTTATAGAACTCCCACGTGCCAGCGGAGCTGAAGAATGCTGAGTATGTATTTATCCGCCACGACGCTCACCGGGATCCACTCAAGCCCCCTTACACTGGTCCTTTCCGCGTCATCGAATCAGGAGCCAAATCCTTTTCGGTCGACATCGGAGGAAAACCGGATCACATTTCGGTGGACCGATTGAAGCCAGCTCACCTGGACCTGGACCGCCCAGTCATTGTCGCTCAACTGCCGAAACGTGGCCGACTGCCCGCAGCCGCCGTGCCAGGTCAACCAAAGCCGCCCGCCAACTCGACCACGCTCGCCACGCCAGCTCAACAACAACTGCCCGCCAGCTCGACCACCGTCCATCAGCTTCCTCCGCCAGGTTACCGAAGTCGCTCGGGCAGACTTGTCAGGCCTCCTCAGCATCTCACTTTTGCAGTTAAAGACAATTCTGGGGAGACGAATGTGGCGGAGCCAACAAAGGACTCAGATCGTCTGTACATAATTCCTTTAACAACCTGTTAGCTACAGTCTGAGTCTGTACCTTTATATATGCTATTTAACTGTACAGACTGTGGTTACATTAACAGCGCAGTTAAAACGTGATGATGTCACGCCGTTCATCACGTGATCCCCCACTGGCGGGAAAATGTCATGACGTCATGACGTCAGCCACAGGACTGCAGAGGGAGTGCTCGTGGAGCCTCCAGAGAGAGCAGACCGACATTCGATGTTATCCTGCAGTTTCTTGTTAAAGCCTGTTTGTTTCATTAAAGTTCATTTTGTTTGATCGCCTGAGTAGAACTCAGTCTTTTAGTTAGGAACCCACGTTCCTACATCATAAGTCTTTCTTTCATGAATGACTGATTCATGTCAACCTGTGTCTCTCTATTGTTGTTGATATAAAACATGTGTCTCCCTATTGTTGTTGATATAAAACCTCTGTCTCCCTATTGTTGTTGTTGATATAAAACATGTGTCTCCCTATTGTTTTTGATTTAAAAAAACTCTCTCTATTGTTGTTGATATAAAACATGTGTCTCTCTATTGTTGTTGTTGATATAAAACATGTGTCTCTCTATTGTTTTGTGGTATATAACCTGTGTCTCCCTATTTTTGTGGGGTATAAACCCTGTGTCTCCCTATTGTTGTTGGTATAAAACCTGTGTCCCCTTATTGTTGGGTATGAAACATCTGTCGCCAACACCATGGAGGGTGCCCTCAGGGTGAAGACGGGACTTCATCTCCACAATGACTGTGTGGTGGTCACTGCTACCAATACTGTCATCGACAGATGCATCTGCGACAGGTAGATTGGTGAGGACGAGATCAAGTAGGTTTTTCCCTCATGTTGGTTCTCTCACCACCTGTCGCAGGCCCAGACTGGCAGTTATGTCCTTCAGGACTCGGCCAGCTAGGTCAGTAGTCGTGTTACTGAGCCACTCTTGGTGCTGGACATTGAAATCCCGCACCCAGTGTACATTCTGTGCCCTTGCTACTCTCAGTGCTTGGACTGATTCATCAGCTGAGGGAGAGTGGTAGGTGGTAATCAGCAGGAGGTTTCCCTGCCCATGCTTAACCTGAAGCCATGAGACTTCATGGGGTCCGGTTTCAATGTTGAGAACTCCCAGGGCCACTCCTTCCCGACAGTATACCACTGTGCCACCACCCCTGGTGGCTCTGTCCTGCCGGTGGGACAGGACATACCTAGGGATGGTGATGGAAGAGTTTGGGACAGTAGCTAAAAGGTATGATTCTGTGAGTATGACTAGTCTGTGGGACAGCTCTACCACTTCTTGCACAAGTCCCCAGATCTTGGTGAGGAGGGCTTTGCAGGGTCGACTGGGCTGGGTGCCATTGCGGTGTCCGTAGCCGGTGCCGAGTGGTCCATCGAGTTTCATTCTTTTTATTGTTATTCGTTGCAGTTTGTTACAACTGAGTGGGATGCTAGGCCATTTCAGTGGGCAGTTAAGAGTCAACCACATTGCTGTGGGTCTGGAGTCACAAATAGGCCAGGCTTTTCCTTCCTTAAAGGACATTAGTGAACCAGATGGGTTTTTACAAAAATCCAATAGTATCCAGTAATGGTAACCATGAAACTAGTAATTATTCCAGATTTATTGAATTAACTGAATTTAAATTCCCCTGCTGCCATGGTGGGATTTGAACTCATGTCTCAAGATCATTAGTCCAGGCCTCTGGATTACTAGCCCAGTGACATTACCACTACGCTACCATTCCCTGTAGAAAAAGCAGTATGTATGGAAGTCGGACATAGAGTTCAGATATTGTTAAAGGGTACTTTTATGTCCAATTGACTTGGGATATAAATCGCCAGGAGTTAGTGTATAAGTTGCTGGGGAGTACTTTTATGTACGGGTAAATTGGGAGCATATTGATTGCGATGTTCACTTGAATTTTGAACTGTAGTGTGAATAAAGACCAATTTTATTGATCACATACTTATCTGTCATGGTTACGCTTATTCGTAATTCTCAAGATATGAACAGTAGTAAGAGAAAGGCTAACATCTACCAGACTTCTGTGTGGCATTCTAATGTGGCTAGTTAAAATGACCCAACTGAGGAGCGTTGATTTTCAATGGCAGGAAGCTATTGCCTCAGTTATTCTGCATTAGGTCTGAAATTCAGGGTTAGTTTATTCAACTACTGAATGATAAATTTAAATTTGCGTAACGGTGGTTTTTCCTGCACTAGAGAGATGCTTACTGAGACATTTTAATGTTGTCCTAATGTATATATTTATAACTTTTTCCATTTAGAAATGTTAGTGATTTCTGTTGCTTTTTCTCCAATGGGACGAGATTACTTCTACATATTTGAGAGCGTTTGCTTACCTCCATGCCTCGTAAAGGGGCAAATCAAATTCAAACCTCTCGGCCTCTGAATATGTCACGCTAGACAAATACAGCTTGAGGAATGAAACTGAAAACTGCCATGAACATTCTTGAGCTGCATGATGTTTAAACTCGTGGGAGAGAAAATGTCAAATTCTCTACATGCCAATTTGAGGGGTGAAGTGGCCTGATGTTTTATCCTTTAGTATACTCGTGACTATTTACGCTGTGGCTCCATTAGCTGTCCTTGTGATTGTCTGGGTGATTGTGGAGCCCATCTCAGGGGACCTTCTCCATTTTTACTTCCTGATTAAGTGAAAAATCTGGTTGTACTCTAGATCTCAATAAAATGCATTTTCAGAACCTGAAGAGGGATTTCCCATTGTGTAGAAGGATGGTATCACAGGAAGTGCTTTTCTTATGGAGAATGTACTTTTGTGCCCTTTTTCCGGAGTGTGACAGCTGCAATGATTCAGTGTAAATACATTCAATATGTGATGACGCGGTTGGAGTTATGAAATGTCCAAAGGAGATATAAAGATTATTTTCAAAATGTTCAGGCAAAATATCTGCTTTAAGCATACACGATGGCTGACCACAGCATTTATTTGTCAATTGATCATCTTTACTTCTATTATCTATCAGTCATTCCTAACCTCATCAGTGAATAAGCCCATTAGGTATCTTTTTTGCTGCATCCAAAATGTCATTGTTTCCCCAGTCCAGTTATTTACACAACATTTCATCCTTTCTATGGCATCAATTGAGCCTCTAATCAAAGAATATTCAACAACAAAAGAAAATCCCATCAAGCATATGCCAAAAGAATACACTGAAGTGCTTTTCTCTAAACCTGCATAATATGATTTAGTGGTGCCAGGGTACTCTATTATTATGGTGAATGGCTTCCTGCTGTTTGCATCCTTTGGTTCATATCCTTTTGCTCGTTTAACCTTGTGTTTATCTCCTATCTCTATATATAAAAGTAAAAGCGGCCATTACATCTCAGGTTATCACATTTCAAAATACCCATTGGACAAAACATTGTACGATAGCAAAATACTGCAGATGCTGGAAATCCGAAATAACAACAGAAAATGCTGAAAAAACGCAGCAGGCCAGGCAACATCCGTGGAGAGAAATTAAAGTTGACGTTTCGGGTCGAAACCCTTTTTCAAAACTGGAAAGGAAATAAAATAGATCGAAGTCAGGGCTGTGATAGAATAAAAGAAGTAAAAGAGACATTAAGAGGTATTCAAAACCAGACGAGATGCTAATAGGACAGTGGAGACAAAAGACGGCTCAGATTAGGTGTGAAGTGTACTGGCAGGATAAGAGCCAGCTGCCATGTGGGAGAGAGAAAAGAGAGAAAAAAGGAAAGGTGGGGGGGGGGGGGAAGGGAAGACCCAAAACAAAGGGGTGGGAAAAAATAAGTAAAAATGTAATAGGGGCCGAGGTTATGATCTGAAATTGTTGAACTCGATATTGAGTCCGGAAGGCTGCAAAGTTTCTAATCGGAAGATGAGGTGCTGTTCCTCGAGTTTACGTTGAGCCTCCGTGGAACAATGCAAGAGGCCAAGGACGGTGAGGTCCGAGTGGGAATGGAGCGGTGAATTAAAATGACAGACCTTACGGACTGAACGGAGGTGTTCCGCAAAGCGGTCACCCAATCTGCGTTTGGTCTCTATTAAGCTAATTAGTTACATTTTGTCAAAGCTACCATTCACCAACCAGCAAAATCAACCAATCAAATTGCTCACAAAGTCTCCAAAACTCCTTTCAGCAGCATTTTTGATTTTCATTCTGCCAAGTATCTGACCCTAAACCTTAATTTAGGCTGGAATAAATGCATTACAAATTAAATAATTCTGGGGAAAAAAACTAAAATTACTCATAAATTTAGTCATTGGGGAGGTGTGTGGAAGAAGGCGATCGTGGGAGTGGGGGCCAGCCCTGGGTCAGGGATGGCCCAAAGTATCCTTGTGGGGTCCGGAGGACCATTTCTGTTCTTCCTGGCCCACAAGGAAACCATTGAAAATTTAAAATAACTTAGCTCGCTGGTCCTAGATCCGCTAGAGAAAGCTAGTGCTTCGTAGGCCCCTTCCCGTTATTTCAGTGAACCATTTTGCTGGTATGTCTCGGGAGTTTCTGGGCTACCCTGAGAATTACATAGTATTTACAGCCCAGAAACAGGCCCCTCGGCTCAACAGGTCCATGCCGGTGTTTATGCTCCACATAAGCTTCCTCACACCCTTCTTCATCTATCCCCATCAACATATCCTTCTATTACTTTCTCCCTCATGTGTTTATCTAGCTTCCTCTTAAATGCATCTATGCTACTTGCCTCAATAATTCTGCCAGCTTACTATCTGAATAGCCCAGCACCTGCTCAGAGGCCTTAGGAAGGGCCCTAGCGTACAGGAAATTAAGGTAATTGATCTAACAGGCCGTCTCTTTGCTCTCCGAGGACAAATAAAATATTTGCACAGCCTTTTTTTCGTCAGCCCTTTCAGGGTCTTGGACGTCCCCTTTTTTGGAGCATCCCCAAATACTTAAATGATCGCTTTCCCCAAATTTGGGATAGGGTGACAGGCTATAGCAGTGGGTGGTAGTCCCACCTTGCCACACTCCCACCCCCTTGAAAGGGTCTGTGGAATTTCGAGGACCCAAACCTCCATTCAAATGAAAATAAGGGAGGAGCAAACTAGTTCATGTTTGAGGACATGGTTCAGTAAACCTAATCCGCTGCCATCAAATGGCAGTCCAAAACACAAACACAAACTGAAAATGACACATTAAAACACTTGTGGGGGTGAATTTCCTCATAGCTTCTCCCACTCCACCACCGTAACTTTGGCGGAAACCTTGGCCAGAATTTTCCCTACCTGGGCGGGTCCGGTGCGGGCGGTTGCCATGGCGGATCATGAGCCTGTTGTTGGCTCCATCCCGCTCCACAAAATTAATTTACGTTAATAGGGCCTATTAAGCCCGCCCTGCGCATTACCCGGCCCAATTAAATGGTGCGGTCTGGTGACATCATCGATGATGCCGGGATATTTAAAGGAGCCATGGCCACGTTGCTTTTGAAGGTTCATCTAGGAGAGTGCAGGCAGTGCACTGCACAACTCCACTGCTGCCCAGACCAGTGAAGATGACTGCACAGAGGAAGAGGGCTGCACCCACGTTCTCCGTGACTCCCCCTATATGCTTGTGGAGGGAGTCAGAGCATGCAGGGAGGTCCTCCTCCCTGCTGATGGCCGGAAGAGACCTCCCCAGCAGACCAAGACAGCCTGTCTCCAAATTGCAGAGGAGGTCAATAGCGGGGATGTCGTCAGGAGGACCTGGGTGCAGTGCCGCAAATGTTTCAATTACCTTGTTAGATCAGGAAAGGTGAGTCCAAAGCCACACTCACCTTCATCCTGCTGTGCCTTTCATCACATCCCCTTCACTCTGCCTTCCCAACCCTACTCCTGCACATCATTCCTCACACCAACATACCATCCCTCTCTCTCTCTACATTATCACTTCCCCACCTCACTAGCCACCCCTCACACTCACCCTCACCCTAATGCAATCACACTAACTAACAACACACAAGGAGGCCACTTGGCAATGCCACCCCACTCCATCATAGTCTCCCTCTAAAGGTCTAATCCATCCATCCCTTACACTCATTCCACCACTCTCACTCAACCTTCTCTTCGTTCCCTCCTTACAGGAGAAGAGAGTGCACAATAAGAGGGAGAGGGAGAGGGAGGGAACTTAAAGTGGGCCTCTATCATTTGCCACCCTCACAACAGCCATTGGAAGTCTCGGGAGTGGCCGAGCAGCTGGAGATGGAAGACGGAGAGAGGGGGACATCTCAGCAACCGGGTGACAGAATTACATACCATACAGCCACATGGCATATATCAGTCACTCATATGGGGACTGATGTCATCAGCCACTGAATGGTCATCATGTGCATAATGGTATCTGTACCCATTCTTCAAATGCACTGATGCCCTCTGTCCTGTGGAGCATCAGGGCATTGAGGAGAAGGTTGGTGGTGTTGTTGTTGGTGCTGCTGGTGTGTCTGGTGCTGCTGGTGTTGGGACTCATCGTGGTCAAATTCTGAGGACCAAGGTGAGACAGTATAAATGGCACCCACGCTGATGGAATAGATGGCAGGCCAAGTAAAGTTGACAGAAGCTATCTGTCAGTGGTGAGAGAGGTTCTTCCAATGAGGTGACACTGGATGGAGACTTTGCTGGAAAGACTTGTAGCCTGCAGAAAGCTCAATTTGTGCTGGGAATGCAGTCAGCAACAGCTTCTCCCTGAGGAATGTGATCATCTGTCGGGTGGGAGCTTTTACTGTACATTTGATGCTGTCAACTCATCAGCTGGAGCAATGGCCGCTGAACTCCCGCCTCATGTTGACAGAAGTGGTTGGTGAGCTGTGTGAATCCTGTGGCCATGCAAGGAAATTTGAAATGTAGGGGGACAAAGGCTCTTAACTGTCTGAAAACAAGCTTACAATGATTTGAATTAGGTCGCCCGCCTCTGCCGGTCGGGTCGCTGCCGCACCGGCAAACGCGCCCGAGGGAAAGGCAAGTGGGGAGGGCGGGATGATGGCGGGTTCATGACCCGCTCCGACTTTTTCCAAATTTCCCACCTGACCCGCCTCCTTTCCAGCCTGCACAGACCCCAGAAAATTCCGGCCCTTATTTACACGCTAAAACAAGGTTGCTACCGAATTTCACGAAAGTTACGGCAAAGCGAGGAAATTCAGCCCTCTATTATGAACCCTAAAGTTCCCCCTTTTCCATGTCCAACAATATTATCAAGAAATAAAGTAAGTAGCTCTTTTTGTGATTGTAGTTTCTTGCTGCAAGCTTATCCTGTAATGGCTTCTAAATCAGGGTTCCTCCAAAAAGTACATCTGTGACAGACATTCCGGGTCCTCTTATGAATATGTGAGGCTCCACCTACTGCCAGCTGCTGCAACATCCAACAGAGAAGGAAAGAAAGAAAGACTTGCATTTATATAGCGCCTTTCACGACCACCGGACGTCCCAAAGCACTTTACAGCCAATGAAGTACTTTTTGAAGTGTAGGCACTGTTGTAATGTAGATACACCTTGAGGGTTTATTGGTAGCTCCTTAAAGGACTTCTTCTAGTCTGTACACCGAATACACACTTAAATAATGCCACTTGCGTATTTTGGGCATTATAATGTTCCGATGAGATTGTGGAAATAATTCCAATATACTGTTGTACTCTTGCGCATAAATAAAAATCATTTTACATTACCTGGTGCCGTAGGAAAAAGAATCCCCAAATTTTACACAATTCCCATTCAAGCTCCAAGACTTTTAAGGTAAAATCTGGTTTGGTTTAGAATGAGTGAAACAGAACAAATTTGGATTTGCTTGGTTCTTTGGCTCAGGTCCATGTGAAAATGTTGAGTTTCTGAATCTTTGGCAGAACAAATCATCAGGTATTTTTTGCCGATCCCTCCTACTCTTCAATCATCATTTTAACACACTATGAAAAGCTGCTTTGTAAGGACATGGTGATGAAGCTTAATGATGCCTTCAGTTTCATGTGACGGATGGAGTGGTAACGTTTCCCATTCCTACTTCCAGTTTCAAATGACTCTACTTTTCATATGCGATGTTAAAATTGATAAGACAAATATTTCCAAAGGTATTTGAGTCAAATTGGGCTAGAAATTCGGCTCCTTTGCGCCTGCTGTTACTGCCTTTAGGGGGTGCTAACGGGGCGCAAAGGGCTTATCGCCCGGTGGGGGCGAAAAAAAGCGCCTCATGAGAAATTCGGCAGGACGTTGCTGAGGCGCTATCCGATAGCGCCACGCCCCGCTGGTAGTGTCCCGGGCCGCTGTGCCGCCGGCGATGACGTCATCGCCGCGGCTCCTTACTGCCCCACAGCAGAAATTTGGCTTTGCCTGCGAGGCTGCCGCAGGCAGTATCAGCACGGTCGTGAGCGGGGCCGTCCTATGCTCGTGGGGCGGTAGTTAAAGGGGAGGTGGGGCCACGACCCGTGCAGCCATTTTCTTTTTTTGGCCGACCTCCAGGTTGACCCTCCGTGGTGGGCTGTGGCGTGGTCCTGGCCACTATCCCGAAGCCTGGCACTGTGTCGCGGTGCCGGGCTGTGGCCATGGCACCATGCCGCCCTGGTGGCCTAGTGTGGGCCATCAGAGGCCCTGCAGAGTGCACAGCGGCCGTCCCCTTTAACTGAAGGGGGGGGCGTTGAAATGTGGCAGCACTCCGTGGAACCTCCGTGGAGCACTGCCGATCGCGCCCTGACATCGCCACGGTTACCGCCCCACCAGGAAGTGGAGTGCCCGACATTGCACGCCATTTCCTGTGAGGGGCGGTAAGCCGAATTTAGTGGCCGGGGTGGTACTTCCGCGCCGGGCGCTAAATGTCCGGCCTTAACTCGGTTACTGCCCCCAAATGGGGCATAACCGAATTTCGCGCCCTAACGGTTACTAAAGTTCTTCTTCTCTTCCATGCCTAGCAACTCATTTCTTCCACTGCTCTTACATCCAGCAGATCATGCTCTGGCAGCACGGTGGCATAGTGGTTAGCACTGTTGCCTCACAGCGCCAGGGACCCAGGTTCAAATCCGGCCTCGGGTGACTGTGTGGAGTTTGCACATTCTCCTCGTGTTTGCGTGGGTTTCCTCCTGGATGCTCTGGTTTCGTCCCACAGTCCAAAGATGTGCGGGTTAGGTTGATTGGCCATGATAAAAATTGACCCTTAGTGTTAGGGGGGATTAAATACGTGGGGTTATGGGGATAGGGCTTGGGTGGGATGGCTGTCGGTGTAGGGACCAGGTGCTAGGGTTTGGATGATCAGCCATGATCGCGTTGAATAGCGGAGCAGGCTCGAAGGGCTGAATGGCCTACTCCTGCTCCTAGTTTCTATGTTTCCATAGTTAAGACAGCAACAACAACCTTGTACTTTTAACATGGCAAAGCGTTCCAAGGTGCTTAACAAGAGCATTATCAATAATAATTTTGACACTGAGCCACAGAAGGAGATATCAGGAGAGATAAGCAAAAGCTTGGTCAATGAAGTAGGTTGTAAGGAGCATCTTAAAGGAGGAGAGAGAGGTAGAGGGGCAGAGAGGTTTAGGGAGGGAATTCTCGAGCTTCGGTCCAAGGCAGCTGAAAGCACAGCTACCAATGGTGGAGCGATTAAATTCGGGGATGCGCAAGATGCCAGAATTGGAGGAACGCAGAGATCTCGAAGGCTTGTTGGACTGGAGGAGGTTACAGGGATAGGGAGGGACAAGGCCATGAAGGGATTTGAAAACAAGGATGAGAGTTTTAAAATCAAGGCATTGTCGGACCGGGAGACAATGTAGATCAGCGAGCATGGGGGTGATGGGTGAATGGGACTTGGTAAGAGCTAAGATATGGGCAGCAGAGTTTTGGATGAACACAAGTTTATGTAGGGTGGAAGATGGGAGGCCAGCTTTGAGAGCATTGGAATAGTCAAGTCTAGAGGTAACAAAGGCATGGATGAGGGTTTCAGCAGCAGATGAGCTGAGGTGGGGGTCAGAGTCGGGCGATGTTACAGAGGTGGAAGTAGGCAGTCTTGGTGATGGAGCGGATATGTGGTCGGAAGCTCATCTCAGCGTCAAACACAACACCAAGGTGGCGAAGGGTCTGGCTCAGCTTCAGACAGTTGCCAGGGAGAGGGATGGAAATGATGGTCAGGGAACGGAGTTAATGGCAGAGACTGAAGACAAGGCCTTTGGTCTTCCCAATATTTAGTTGGAGGAAATTTCTGCTCATCCAATACTGGATGTCGGATAAGCAGTGTGACAAATCAGAGACAATTGAGGGGTCAAGAGAGGTGGTGGTGAGATAGAGCTGAGTGTTGTCAGCATTCACGTAGAACCTAACATTGTGTTTTCGGATGATGTCGCTGAAAGGCAGCATGTAAATGAGAAAAAGAATGGGGCTAAGGATAGATCCTTGGGGGACACAAGAGGACTCAAGTGGGAGTGGGAAGAAAAGCCATTGCAGGTGATTCTCTGGCTACAATTCGATAGGTAAGAATGGAACCAGATAAGAGCAGTTCCACCCAGCTGGACGATGGAGGAGAGGCATTGAAGGAGGATGGTATGGTTAACTGTGTCGAAGGCTGCAGATAGGTTGAGAAGGATGAGCAGGGATAGGTTACCATGGTCATAGTCTCATAGAATGTCATTTGTGACTTTGATAAGGGCTGCTTTGATACTGTGGTGGGGCGGAAATGTGATTGGAGGGATTCAAAAATAGAATTGCTGGAAAGATGGGCAAGTATTTGGGAGGCGACAACACGTTCAATGACTTTGGAGAGGAAAGGGAGGTTGGAGATGGGGCAAGGACAGAGGGGTCAAGGGTGGGTTTTTTGAGGAAAGGGATGATGATAGCATCATTTTATGGAGCCAGGTCATTAGCCTGAGCAGAGGGGATCAACTAGATGCAATGGAGTGTCGCCACTCCACTCCCATTGGACGCATGCACCGCACTGGATGTCAACCCGGTTTTCAGAGGCCACTGGCCTCCTGCTCACCAGGGCTATAATGCTGGGGTGGGCGCATGCACTCCACTCCTATTAGACACATATACCGTACTGCATATCAACCCAGTATTGAGGCCACTGGCCCCCTGCTCGCCAGGACTACAATGAGGGGGTAGGTGCATGCACGCCACTCCCATTGGACACAAATACCCTTCTGGATGTCAACCCAGTATTTGGAGACTAGAACTCCCAGCTCTGCTCACTGTGTAGTGCGGTTCAAACCCAGAACGTTCTGACTCAGGCACAAATGCTACCACTGAGCTGAGGCTCACTCCGATTACTAAAGCTAATCCCTTGAACATTATAGTTGCATCCAACTTAAAGAAGAAAAAGTTACAATTTTTAAAGATCGTTGTTATTTAATTGTGCCGAAGAATGGTGGGTGCAGGTCTGTACTCACGATCCCGAGAGCAATCACTTCCAGTCTCAGCCGTGCCAATCTCAGGAAATGCTGAGCCAAAGCCAGGGGACTTCCCCACAGGGAGGGAAAACCTCCTTGTTGCCAGTTCAGAGGTGTTGATGGAGACATGGGAGCAGGCTGCTAATCATCTTCGGCACATATAGAACTTGGTACAAGGAGTCAGAGTAAGAAAGAGATACATTTCCTGACCATGAAAAGTGTTAAAATTATTTGCCAAATGTATCACAATAACATAATTCATACTGAAATGTTTTGCGCTGTAAAAACATCGTTGTGTTTGGGTGTAACATATATTTTTTTAATGGATGCCTCGTTGGCAGTTTTCCCTCGATGACAATGATGAAATGACAGAGTTGCTGTGGCAAAGCTCCAGCAGCCCACACTTAATTGTATATTCATCAGAAGGAGGTTTAGGTTTGAGGGGGAAATCTACTTACTTTTCATGCTGGCTAATTATATTGTGTATGTGAATCAGTGCATTTTGAATCTGAAAACTGAACACAAATTGCGCCCATATGTACAGGCTAATCATTGGTAGCACGTGGCCAAAAGTGCAGATGTGCATGGACAGATTGAGGATACACCCGTGCACAGTGGAAAATGTTAGCCCAGGAATATGCTGTGTTTATTGGCAGAGTTACACTGAAATCCTTTATTTTAAGCTATTCTGGCATGTTTCTGCCTTTAGAGTCACTACATCAGTCTTCTTTCTCTCTCTCCAGTGTATTCACCTGACACAGTAATTATTACAGAGTGCAGATATTTTCTCAAGAATCCAGGGTATGTATTAAGATTTATATATAAAGAAACTAGAGAATGCAAAAACATGAGCTAACAGAAGTCCATTTAAATCCAAAATCTAAATCTATTGCAAATATCATAAAACTCCAGTGTAGTGTTTCCAATGGTGTAACAAACATAGAAACATAGAAAAATCGGAGCAGGAGTAGGCCATTCGGCCCTTCGAGCCTGCTCTGCCATTCAATATGATCATAGCTGATCCTCTATCTCAATACCATATTCCCGCTCTCCCCATACCCCTTGATGCCTTTTGTGTCTAGAAATCTATCTCTTTCCTTCTTAAATATATTCAGTGATTTGGCCTCCACAGCCTTCTGTGGTAGAGAATTCACAGGCTCACCACCCTCTGAGTGAAGAAACTTCTCCTCATCTCAGTCCTAAATGTCCTACCCAGTATCCTGAGACTGTGACCCCTCGTTCTAGACCCCCCAGCCAGGGGAAACATCCTCCCTGCATCCAGTCTGTCTAGCCCTATCAGAATTTTATACGTTTCAATGAGGTCCCCTCTCATTCTTCTAAACTCTAGTGAATACAGTCCTAGTCGACCCAATCTCTCCTCATACGACAGTCCTGCCATCCCAGGAATCAGTCTGGTGAACCTTCGCTGCACTCCCTCTATGGCAAGTATATCCTTTCTTAGGTAAGGAGACCAAAACTGCACGCAGTACTCCAGGTGTGGTCTCACCAAGGCCCTGTATAACTGTAGTAAGACATCCTTGCTCCTGTACTCAAATCCTCTTGCAATGAAGGCCAACATACCATTTGCCTTCCTAACTGCTTGGTACAGCTGCATGTTTGCTTTCAGTGACTGGTGTACAAGGACACCCAGATCCCTTTGTACATCAACATTTCCCAATCTATCACCATTTAAATAATACTCTGCCTTTCTGTTTTTCCTACCGAAGTGGATAACTTCACATTTATCCACGTTATACTGCATCTGCCATGTATTTGCCCACTCACTCAACTTGTCTAAATTGTCTAGAAGCCTTTTTGCATCCTCCTCACAACTCACAATCCCACCTAGTTTTGTGTCATCAGCAAACTTGGAAATATTACATTTGGTTCCCTCATCCAAATCATTGATATATATTGTGAGCACTGATCCCTGTGGTACCCTACTAAGTCACCGCTTGCCACCTCGAAAAAGACTCATTTATTCCTACTCTCTGTTTCCTGTCTGTTAACCAATCTTCAATCCATGCCAGTATATTACCCCCAATCCCATGTGCTTTAATTTTGCACACTAACCTCTTATGTGGGACTTTATCAAAGGCCTTCTGAAAATCCAAATACACCACATCCACTGGTTCTCCCTTATCTATTCTACCAGTTACATCCTCAAAAAACTCCACTAGGTTTGTCAAACACGATTTCCCTTTCATAATTGTCTAATCCTGTTGATATTTTCTAAGTGTCCTGTTACCACATCCTTTATAATAGACTAGCATTTTCCCTACTACTGATGTTAGGCTAACCGGTCTGTTTTCTCTCTCCCTCCTTTTTTAAATAGTGGGGTTACATTTGCCACCTTCCAATCTGCAGGAACTGTTCCATAATCTATAAAATTTTGGAAGATGACAACCAAAGCATCCACTATTTCCATGGATACCTCTTTTAGTACGATAGCAAAATACTGCAGATGCTGGAAATCCGAAATAACAACAGAAAATGCTGGAAAAACTCAGCAGGCCAGGCAACATTCGTGGAGAGAAAATAGAGTCAACGTTTCGGGTGAAAACCTTGACAAAGGGTTTTCACCCGAAACGTTGACTCTATTTTCTCTCCACGGATGTTGCCTGGCCTGCTGAGTTTTTCCAGCATTTTCTGTTGTTACCTCTTTTAGTACTCTGGGATGCAGATTATCAGGCCCTGGGGATTTATTAGTTTTCAGTCCCATTAATTTCTCCAGCACTTTTTTTTACTAATAATAATTTCCTTTAATTCCTCCTTCTCACTAGACCCTTGGTTCCCTAGCATTTCTGGAAAGTTATTTGCGTCCTCTTCCATGAAGACAGAATCAAAGTATTTGTTTAATTGCTCTGCCATTTCCTTGCAACATTTGGAAACAGAAATGCTTTGAAGTAGAAATCCATTATGAACCGAGGTTTCCAGTTTGTAGCTTAGGGTGCGATCTTGCCAGCCCTGGGGAGGCGGGTATGGAGGCGGGACTGCCGGGAAAATGGGGGCATGTGTCCATCCCGCCCCCAAGCCATCTTGCCAGGAGGCGGGCAGCCGACCCACGCTGGGTCCCGTCTGCTGGAGGCGGGAAGGGGATTATAGCCACTTAAGAGGATTATTCCCATTTTACCCACACAAGTGCAGGTTTCCCGAAGGCTGCGAACCCTGCCAGGGTCACCGAGGTGCGCAGTGGATCTGCGGGGGTCTGCGGGTTGCAAAAGTGCGCTGTGAAGGTAAGTGATGGGTGCAAGTGTGGAGAGGTGAGTATGTGAGGTAAGTGGAAAGTGTTAGAAAAATTTTACTTACCTTTGTTTCTTCTTGCAGGCTTCAATCGGTGGGTAGTGGAGAGTCTTGCTCCTCCGTGGCAGAGATGACAGATGGCTGCTGCATTCGCCAATGCAATAACCATCTAATTTCTACTAAAGAAAGAGGTTTGATGAGTCTTGAATTCAAGAACTCATCAAACTACAGAGAATGTCAGTGTTTGACAGTTTCACAGAGCTGTCAAATGATGACAATTCATCTGTCAAAAATTTTTGACAGATGAAACATCATACGCTGATGTTCTCAGTAACTGGCTTTCCCTTAACTGGCCTGCTAAGCCTGCTGGGCGGGCTTAAAGGCCAATCAAGGGAAAATAGCGTGGGTTGGCCAGAAGTTGAGGGAGGCGGGACTAAAACCTGACAAGTGGGAGTCCCGCCTCCAAAAGCTCCCCATTGGCAAAATCCAGCCCATAGTTTACATAAACAATTTTGTAACCTTCCAAGAAACCACCAATTAAGAGTATGTGTGGAGGAAACCCAATCAAAGCTTGTGCACATGTTACCTATATGTCCAGCGCAAAACTGATGCTAATGGGGTGAAGTCAGCAAGAAGATAGTTGTAGTGTATGTACCTTTAAGAGAGAACTACTTTTACAGCTCCTGTATACTGTAGTACCGGCAGTGACCACACCTGTATATAACCCTTGAGCATGCCTCTGTACCCCCAGTCTTGAGACTACCCTACTCCAGTAAACACCTGTTGATTGTTAAGTTACAGCATCCGTGTAGTTATTGAAAAACATCATTCTCTCAGAATCACGGATCTAACAGTGGCGACGAGTGTCGATTCGAATCTACCTGCAACTCTGCATTTCCCTTCGAGGATTCACTCCGGGAGGGCGGTGGAAGAAAGTCGAGGCCAGAAGCTCGGGCGTCGACCACGAGCAACCGCCCAGTCGTCCGGCAGAGAGTGAACATCGCAGGGGAGGCTGTGGAGAGCCGGGCTTGGTTCCCCAGCCACGACGATCAGCAACAGACTGACAACAGGTACAGCGCAGACCCTTCCCGGACAGCGGCGGCTGGAGCCAACCGACGGCAGAGAAAAAGCCGAGCAGCGTCGACGGGGTAAGAGAGAGGGTGAAGCGCACAGGGCGCAGCCGGGGGTTGAAAACCGAGCGGCGTCGAGGAAAAACAAAACAGAGAGAGGGTAAAGCAGCAGCCGGGTTCAGGACCGAGCGGCGGAAACGGGAAAGGCGCACAGAAAAAAAATGCGCAGAGCACAGCCAGGGCTCAAGGTCTGATCATTGTCCGCGGGGAGAAGAAGGGAGAGCACGGGAGACGCCATTGAGGCGCGGAGAAGAAGGGAAAGTGCGGGAGACACCATTTTGTGCCAGTGGAGAAGAAGGGAGAACGCGGGAGATGCCATTTTTGACAGTTAAATCACACCCAGGGATGCCGAAGAGTGGCAGTATCTCTACGTTCGACAATGAAGTCGAAGATTGGGCGACATATGTGGAACGTATTGAGGTGTACTGCAGGGCGAATGAAGTGCCAGATGCTAGGAAAGCACTGGTTTTGTTAAATTCCATGGGTGCAAAAACTTATGGGTTACTGCGAAACCTAATAACCCCAGAGAAGCCCGTGAATAAGAATTTCGAAAGCATAGTAGAAATCCGACAGGACCACTTAAACCCCACACCGCTGCTGATAGCAGAAAGATTTAAGTTCCATAAAAGGAACCAACATAAAGACAAAAGCAATGCTGAGTACTTAACGGAACTGCACAAGCTATCGAAACACTGCCAGTTTGGAGTGGGACTAGCAGATATGTTAAGGGACAAGTTTGTGTGTGGGCTTCAAAGTTAAGGAACCCAGAAATGGCTTCTATCAGAAAAGGATCTTACGCTGGACAAGGCTTTCAGAATGGCAGTATCACACGAAGCAGCCGCAAGGGGCGCTGCAGAGATACAACGGAGACCGCAAGAATATGGCACCAATGAAATGTCCTATGGAACAGGGAAGTGTTATCGCTGCAGCAGAACAACACACGACCAGAAGGATTGTTGGTTCAAGGACCAAGTGTGCAGGCAGTGTGGAAAAGCAGGACACATAGCAAGAGTCTGCAGGTCTGGGAAGAAAACCAACAGCAAGAAATCTCCACAGGAGAAGTACAAAAAGGTACATAAGGTGATGGACAGTAGTTCATGTCGTGTCCGAGGATCAATAAGACTCAGACTGCAGGAGGACAATAAAACAGGTATTTATTGAACAGGGAGTAATTCAAGACTGAAATACAGAAGCCTGCTATGGCTTTATATACAGGGGTGGTCACTGCTGGTACTGCAGTATAGAATCAGTTCTTCTCTTAAAGGCACATACACAACAATTCCTCCCCTTTTAGATAAACAGTACATAACATTCATTTAACAACTAAATAATAACTAATTACAATTACAATTTTCTCTGTACTATATACATCAACTGAAATAATCATTTATAAGTTCAGTCTTTGAGGAGGCTTCCTGATCCTGACTGGATAGCGCCTTTCTCGAGTATCCTGTTCTTGCGGCGGAGTTGATTCTGGCTCATTGTCATTGGTTAGTTCATCAGCTTCCAATACCACTGCTTCTGAGGTAAACGCAATCTGTACTTCGGGTTGATTACCAGGTGCACCTGCTCGTGGTATGGGTTTGGCTTGTTCCTGTGACTCTAGAATCTGGTCAGCATGGCGTCTCACAATGCTCTCTCCAACGTCCACTGTGTACATTAGTGGTCCCTGCTGTGTGCATATCGTTCCTGGCTGCCATTTTTCTGTTCGGTAGTCGCGGGCCAAGATTGGTTGCCCTATCTTGGAGCTCCTGGTTGGCTTCTCATTTATGTGCTGGAATTGCTTATCCTCAACATCTCGTCTTATGTTTGGTTTGAGCAAATCCAGGCGACATCTTAGCCTTCGGTTGAAGAACATTATGGCTGGAGCTTGGTTGGTGACTGCATGTGTCGCATTCCGGTAAGCAAACAAGAAATTATCCACCTTGTGTTGTAGTGGTATGTCGTCATTATGCATTGCCTTTATGGCCTTTTTAAAGGTCTGAACAAACCTCTCAGCCAATCCATTTGTGGCTGGATGATATGGGGCAGATGTGTAATGCTTCACCCCATTATTCCTCAGAAACCTCCGGAAATCCTCTGACACAAACTGTGGCCCATTGTCGGAGCAAATCTGTTCTGGCAAGCCATTCCTGGTGAAGATGGTCCGTAGGACTGCAATAGTTTTCTCCGTGGTGGTGGAGGACATTTTGATGACCTCTGGCCATTTCGAATGGGCGTCCACAGCGATTAGGAACATTGAGTCCATAAATGGACCAGCAAAATCAATGTGTACCTGTTGCCATGGAGATGAGGACCACTCCCATGGATGTAGCGGGGCCTGTGGTGGAGCGTTTTGGACCTTCTGGCATCCTGTACATCTCTTGGTCATATCCTCGATTTCTTTATCGATTCCCAGCCACCACACAAACGCCCTGGCTAGGCTCTTCATTTTTACTCCTCCCAGATGACCCTCATGAAGCTCATTGAGCACTCTATCTCTCAACTTGGGTGGAATTACCACTCGGGATCCACACATCAAGGTCCCCCGGCACACTGACAGCTGTTCTCTCCTTGGCGAGAATGCTGGCAACAGTGAGTCGCCATGTGCTGGCCATCCCTTCACCGTCAAATCATAGACCCGAGAGAGTGTCGGGTCATTTCGGGTTTCCTTCTCTATACTTGAGTCTGTAACAGGTAGACATTCGACTATGGTCGCATGGAATATCTCAACAGGGTCCACTGCAGGTGCTTCCTCTACCATAGGCAACGGTAGGCGCGACAGCCCATCAGCGTTTCCATGCTGTTTCGTACCCTTGTACTCTATGTCGTACTGATGTGCCCCTAGAAAAAGTGACCATCTTTGCAGCCGTTGCGCCGTCATCACCGGAATGCCCTTCTTTGGGTTAAAAATGGAGACCAGGAGCTGATGATCAGTCAGTAGGGTGAATTTCTGCCCGTGCAGATAGTGATTGAACTTCTTCACCCCCCACACCAGGCTGAGGGCCTCTCTGTCAATCTGGGCGTAGTTACGCTTGGCTGAGGTTAACGAGCGCGATGCAAAGGCTATTGGCCTCTCTGAACCGTCAGGGAATTTGTGTGACAGCACCGCTCCGATGCCGTAGGGAGACGCATCACATGCTAACCGAATCGGTAGTGTTGGATTGTAGTGGGCCAATACATCTTTTGAAGTGATTAGGCATTTACATTTCTGAAAGGCACGCTTACACTCATCACTCCATTTCCATGTCACTCCAGTTTGCAGTAGGGCGTTCAGTGGGTGCAGAATTGTAGATAAATTCGGCAAGAACTTATGGTAGTAGTTCACCAACCCGAGGAACGACCTCAGTTGCGACACATTTTCCGGTGCTGGAGCCTTGACTACAGCCTCAATCTTGTCCGGCGACTTATGCAACCCTTCCTCATCAATCATGTGGCCACAATACGAGATTTGTCTCCTGAAGAACTCGCATTTGGGGCGGTTGGCTTGTAGCCCATATTCCAGTAATCTCGTGAGCACCTGCTCCAGGTTGGCAAGGTGTTCACTGTCATTTTCGCCCGTAACCAGGATGTCGTCCAAATAACACTGGGTCACCGGGATCCCTTGCAGGACTTGTTCCATCGCCCTCTGCCAAATAGCCGGGGCTGATGCTACCCCGAATACCAGTCGATTGTACTGGTAAAGGCCTTTATGAGTGTTTATTGTGAGGTATTTCCTAGACGCTTCTTCCACCTCCATTTGTAGATACGCTTGGGCCAGATCAATCTTTGTCAAGCGTTTCCCTCCAGATAGTGAGGCGAAAATATCTTCTATCCGTGGAAGTGGATATTGTACTGTGTGCAGGACTGGGTTCACAGTTACCTTGAAGTCCCCACAGATGCGAACCTTCTTCGGTTCCCCAGGCGTGCTGCTCAATGATTTCTTCATTACAGGAACGATGGGTGTGGCCCACTCGCTCCAGTCCACCTTGGACAGCACACCTGAACGCTCCAGACTCTCGAGCTCTGCTTCAACGGCTGGCCTTAAAAAATTTTGGGTTTGCGTTATCTTCGATTTTTATCGTTGCCGTTACTCCTTTTAGAGTCCCAAGTCCTTGTTGGAACACCTCTTTCGCGTCAGTTAGAATTTTTGACAGTCGTCCAGGTGTGACGTCATCATCCTTTTTATCAGTCACAGTTAGCGCCTGAATGGAATGCCAATCCAATTGTATTTTTCGGATCCATTCACGTCCCAATAATGGTGGTCCTCCATCTGGTAGTATATATAGATACAGTTTCTGTGTTTCCTTGCCGTTGTATTCAACTGGCACCCTTATTTTTCCTCTGGGGTAGACTTCTTGCCCCGTGTATGTCTTCAATACAATGGACGTGTCCTTCAAGGGTATGTGTGAGAATAGCCGCTCATAGTCTCGTCGATTCATGACAGTTAGGGCTGATCCTTTGTCCAATTCCATCTTTACTGGGGACCCTGCTATCATGAGGGTGACCCAAATGGTTCGGTGATCCTCCTTTGCGATCACGTTGTGTAACTTTAGACAACTTAGTCTCCTGCTCCCGGAGTCCTTATCACTCTCCTGATCTTCCGAACTACTGTCTGTCAATTTCTTTACTTTCTTGTACTTTTCCTTAGTAGTTCTTGTAGTGTTGGTTTTCTTTCCCGACCTGCAGACTCTTGCTATGTGTCCCATTTTCCCACATTGCCTGCATACTTTGCCCTTAAACCAGCAGTCCTTCTGCTCATGGGTTGTTCTGCCGCAGCGATAGCACTTTTCTGCTCCATACGCCATTTTGTTAGCGCTGTATTCTTGTGGTTTCTGTTGTATTTCTGCAGCTCCCCGTGCTGCTGCTTCGTAGGATACTGCCACGTTGAAAGCCTGTTCTAGCGTCAGGTCCTTTTCCGAAAGTAGTCGTTTCTGGGTTCCTTCACTCTGGAGCCCACAGACAAACTTATCCCGCAAAGTGTCTGCCAGTCCTGCTCCGAACTGGCAGTGCTTCGATAACTTGCGTAGTTCCGTAAGATAGTCAGCATTGTTCTCATCTTTGTGCTGGTTTCTTTTATGGAACTTGAATCTTTCTGCTATCAGCAGCGGTGTAGGGTTTAGGTGTTCCTGTAAGATATTAACAATCTCTTCAAAACTTTTCTCCATTGGTTTAGCTGGGGTAATTAAATTCCGCAATAGGCCGTACGTTCTCGCGCCCATCAAATTTAATAATACCGACGCCTTCTTTCCATCGGCCACCTCATTGGCATTGCAGTACACTTCAATTCTTTCCACATACGTGGTCCAGTCTTCTACCTCGTTGTCGAAAGCAGTGATACTGCCACTCTTTGGCATCTTGGGTGATTTAAAATGGCGCCTTCCGTGCTTTTTCTTCTTCCCCAATGTAATAAAATGGCGCCTCCCGTGCTTTTCCTTCTTCCCCAATGGAATAAAATGACGCCTCCCGCGCTTTTCCTTCTTCCCCTTGCTGCCACGCTGCTCCTAGCGTTCTACAGGGTAATGGCGGCGACCCGCGGCTTCGGCGCGTATCACTTTTCCTTCCCCGCGTTCTATCCTCTCCACGCTGCCCTGTTCTTGAGCACCGACCGCGCCCTGTGCGCTCCACCCTCTCTCTCTCTCTTCCTCCCGACAACGCTGCACGGCCCCTTTGCAGAGCCGCTCGATCGAGCCCGAGCCCGCCGCAGTCCAGAAGGTCAGCGCACTACCTGCTACCAGCATGACTTGCTGGAACACCTCGACTGGGGAGCCAGGCCCAGCTCTCCACAGCCTCCCCTGCAACTCTCCGATGGATCCCTGGCCGGTTGCCCATGGTCGACGCCCGCCGTTCTGACTTCGACCTCCAAGAAGCTTCTCTTCAGGGAAAAGATCCCCATGAGGTGATGCAGTACTGCAGGTGAGTTCAAACCTGCCCGTCGCCAGTGTAGTGTCCGAGGATCAATAAGACTCAGACTGCAGGAGAACAATAAAACAGGTATTTACTGAACAGGGAGTAATTCAAGACTGAAATACAGAAGCCTGCTATGGTTTTATATACAGGGGTGGTCACTGCCGGTACTGCAGTATAGAATCAGTTCTTCTCTTAAAGGCACATACACAACAGTTCAGACGAACAGAAAAGTGTTACAGACTCCGGAAGCAAGGAGCTGGGTTGTCTGAAACTACATAAGGTAACCAAAATGGAGGATCACCAGACTATCTGGGTCACACCCAAGATAGACGGAGTCCAAGTGAAAATGGAATTGGACACAGGATCAGCCCTAACAGTCATAAACCAAAGGGACTACAAGCGGCTATTTTCACATATACCCTTGAAAGCTACAGAGATTGTCTTGAAGACGTACACGGGGCAAAATGTCTACCCCAAAGGAAAAATAAGGGTGAAAGTGGTATACAAAGGCCAGGAAATACCTAAAATGGACCTATATGTATTGCCAGATGGAGGACCACCACTACTAGGACGTGAATGGATCCGGAAAATACAATTAGATTGGCATTCCATACAGGCACTGAAGGTTGAGGCCAAAAAGGATGATGACGTCACACCTGGACGGCTGTCAAAAATGCTAATTGACGCAAAAGAAGTGTTCCAGGAGGGACTCGGAACACTGAAAGGCATAACAGCAACGATTAAAATAGAAGAAAATGCAAGCCCAAAATTTCTTAAGGCCAGACCAGTGCCTTATGCGATCCGACCAGCCGTCGAAGCAGAGCTGGAAGGGTTGGAACGTGCAGGAGTACTGTCCAAAGTAGACTGTAGCGAGTGGGCTACACCCATCGTTCCTGTAATGAAGAGGTCGTTGAGTAATACGCCTGGGGAACCAAAGAAGGTCCGCATCTGTGGGGATTTTAAGGTGACAGTGAACCCAGTCCTTCACACGGTACAATATCCACTTCCACGAATTGGGGATATTTTCGCCTCGCTATCTGGAGGTAAACGCTTCACCAAAATTGATCTAGCCCAGGCGTACTTGCAAATGGAGGTAGAAGAAGCCTCAAAACAATACCTCACGATCAACACTCATAAAGGTCTCTACCAATACAACCAGCTGGTGTTCGGGGTAGCATCGGCTCCGGCTATTTGGCAAAGGGCGATGGATCAAGTCCTGCAAGGGATTCCAGGGACCCAGTGTTATTTGGACGACATCCTGGTCACGGGCGAAAATGACAGTGATCACCTCGCCAACTTGGAGAAGGTGCTCACTAGATTAAAGGAATATGGGCTACGAGCTAATCGCCGCAAGTGCGAGTTTTTCCAGAGGCAGATCTCGTATTGTGGCCACGTTATCGATGAAGAGGGGTTACATAAGTCTCCTGAAAAGATTGAGGCAGTAGTCAAGGCTCCAGCACCGGAAAATGTGTCACAACTGAGGTCGTTCCTCGGGCTGGTGAACTACTACCATAAGTTCTTACCAAATTTGTCTACAGTATTACACCCACTGAACAACCTAATGCAAACAGGGGTACCATGGAAGTGGAATGACGAACGTAAACGAGCTTTCCAGAAGTGCAAAGAATTGATCACATGGAAAGAGGTGTAGGCCCATTTCAACCCAGCACTACCAATTCGTTTGGCATGTGATGCATCACCCTATGGTGTCGCACAAATTCCCAGACGGGTTGGAGAGGCCAGTAGCCTTTGCGTCTCGGTCACTAACCTCAGCCGAGCGCAACTACGCCCAGATTGACAGGGAGTCCCTCAGCCTAGTATGGGGAGTAAAAAAATTCAACCACTATCTGCATGGGCAGAAGTTCACCTTGCTGACTGACCACCAACCACTTGTCTCCATCTTTAATCCAAAGAAGGGCGTTCCGGTGATGACTGCACAATGGTTACAAAGATGGTCCCTTTTTCTAGGGGCGAACCAATATGAAATAGAATACAAAGGCACAAAACAGCATGGGAACGCTGATGGGCTATCATGCCTGCCACTGCCTACTGTGGAGGAAGCACCAGCAGTGGACCCTATCGAGATATTTTATTCATCAATAATTGAACGATTGCCAGTAACTAACGCGGATATAGAGAAGGAGACCCGCAATGATCCGACGCTGTCTCGGGTATATGATTTGACGGTGAGGGGATGGCCAACACATGGCGACTCACTGTTGCCAGCATTCTCATCCAGAAGAGAACAACTGTCAGTATGCCAGGGGACAGTGATGTGTGGATCCAGAGTGGTGATTCCACCCAAGTTAAGGGAGAGAGTGCTAAATGAGCTTCATGAAGGTCATCTGGGAGGGGTGAAAATGAAAAGCCTTGCTAGGGCTTATGTGTGGTGGCCGGGAATCGATCAACAAATCGAGGATCTAACCAAGAGCTGCTCAGGATGCCAGAAGGTCCAAAATGCACCACCACATGCCCCTCTACACCCATGGGAGTGGCCCTCCTCTCCATGGCAACGGGTGCATATTGATTTTGCTGGCCCATTCATGGACTCAATGTTCTTAATAGCAGTGGATGTTCACTCAAAATGGCCTGAGGTGATAAAAATGTCCTCAACCACTACAGAGAAAACGATTGCAGTCCTACGGACCATATTTGCCAGGAACGGCTTGCCAGAGTAGATTTGCTCTGATAATGGACCACAGTTTGTGTCCGAAGAGTTTCGGAAATTTATGAGAAGGAATGGGGTAAGGCATTACACATCCGCCCCGTATCATCCAGCCACAAATGGATTGGCTGAGAGGTTCGTACAAACCTTTAAAAAGGCGATAAAGGCCATGTGCGACGATGAAATTCCACTACAGCATAAGGTGGACAATTTCTTATTAGCCTACAGAAATGCGACACATGCAGTTACCAACCAGACCCCGGCCATGATGTTCTTTAACCGAAGGTTGAGATCTCGTCTGGATTTGCTCAGGCCAAATGTGCGAAGAAATGTGGAGGATAAACAATTCCAGCACATCAATGAGAAGCCGACAAGGAGCTTCAATGTAGGACAACCAGTCTTGGCCCGTGACTACCGAACAGAGAAATGGCAACCCGGAACGATATCCACAAGGCAGGGGCCATTGATGTACACAGTGGATGTCGGGGAGAACATTGTGAGACGCCACGTCGATCAGATCTTAGCGTCACAGGAACGAGTCAACCCCATGTCTCGCGTACCTGGGGATGAACCCGACATACCGGTAGCATCTACCTCAGAACCAGTAGCAGTGGAAACCGATGAACTAACCGACGAACAGGGGCCAGAATCGCCTCCGCACCAAGAACAAGAACCTCAGGAAAGGCGTGATATACCTATCAATTCCTCCAATAAAAGGCGAAGAGTTACGAAGGTGACTAAAGGTTTTTATTGACTAAATAACAGAGCCCACTCTCGTGGGTGATCCGATCCAAGCAGGAGGAATACCAGCCAGTCGCTCACCTTTATACCTGGCCTGGTGGGTGGAGCCAAGGCGGAGTCGGCAGTGGTCATCCCAGGTATAGCAGTGTGGCAAGAGGCGACCTCGTACCGTGATACAATAGTGGTCAGTGATACAGTTATAACGAACAGTGGTGAACAGTGCTAACTACTAACAGTGATACGATAGTGAACGTGGTTTACCACATTCACCCCTTGTTTAGAATTAAGTCCGGCGGGGTGAAGTGTACTACCAATTCTGGTAGGTCAGTCTGTCCGGAGGCTTCGTAAGCCTCTCCGATTGCCGCAGCGGTGGTGTTGCCTTATCCGGTGCTGGTGCCTTATCCGGTGTTGATGCTGGTGTTTGCGTGGTCGGCGAGGGCTCGTGGGGTTCCGGCATGCCGTCTACCTGGACTGAGGTTGGGGGGGGTGGTGGCGGTGTTTCCGGATCGGCTGAGGGTGCGAGGTCTCGTAGGGAGACAGTGTCCTCCCGCCCGTCTGGGTACGCCACGTAGGCGTACTGGGGGTTGGCGTGCAGGAGGTTCACCCTCTCGACCAGGGGGTCCGTTTTAAGGGTCCTCACGTGTTTCCGCAGCCAGACCGGCCCCGGGGCGGTCAGCCAGGTTGGTAGAGTGGTTCCCGTAGTCGACTTCCTGGGGAAAACGAACATTCGTTCATGGGGGGTGGTGTTAGTGGCCGTGCAAAGTAATGACCGGATGGAGTGCAGCGCTGTCGGGAGGACTTCTTGCCAGCGGGAGGTTGGGAGGCCCTTAGACTTTAAGGCTAAGAGGACGGCCTTCCATACCGTCGCGTTCTCTCTTTCCACCTGACCGTTACCTCTGGGGTTGTAGCTGGTGGTCCTGCTTGCTGCAATACCTCTCTCTAGGAGGAATTGCCGGAGTTCCTCGCTCATGAAGGAGGAGCCCCGGTCGCTGTGTATATAGTTCGGGAACCCGAACAAGGCGAAGAGGGCATTCAGGCACTTAATGACCGTGCTACTGGTCATGTCGGGGCAGGGGAAGGCAAAGGGGAAACGGGAGTACTCATCAACGATGTTGAGGAAGTACACATTACGGTCAGAGGACGGGAGGGGCCCCTTAAAGTCGATGCTCAGGCGCTCGAAGGGGCGGGTGGCCTTGATCAGGCTTGCTCGGTCCGGCCTATAGAAGTGCGGTTTGCACTCCGCACAGGTCTGGCAGTTCCTGGTCATGGTCCTGACCTCCTCGATGGAGTAGGTCAGGTTGCGGGCCTTAATGAAATGGTAGAGTCTGGTGACTCCGGGGTGGCAGAGCTGGTCGTGGAGGGTCTGAAGCCTATCGATATGCGCGCTGGCGCATGTCATTCGTGAAAGGGCATCAGGGGATTCGTTCAGCTTGCCTGGCCGGTACAAGATCTCATAATCGTAGGTGGAGAGCTCGATTCTCCATCTCAAAATCTTGTCATTCTTGATTTTGCCCTTCAGCTTGTTATTAAACATGAAAGCCACCGAACGCTGGTCGGTGAGGAGGGTAAATCGTTTGCCTGCCAGGTAGTGCCTCCAGCGCCGTACTGCCTCCACGATCGCCTGGGCCTCTTTCTCGACCGACGAATGTCGGATCTCGGGGCCCTGTAGGGTCCTTGAGAAGAAGGCCACTGGCCTCCCCTCCTGGTTTAGGGTGGCGGCTAAGGCGAAGTCGGATGCGTCGCTCTCCACCTGAAAGGGGATGGACTCGTCCACTGCGTGCATCGTGGCCTTGGCTATGTCTCCCTTAATGAGGGAGAAGGCCGCGCACGCCTCCTCCGTGAGGGGGAAGGAAGTGGCTTTCAGGAGGGGTCTGGCTTTGTCCGCGTAATTGGGTACCCATTGGGCATAGTAGGCGAAAAGCCCCAGGGTTCTCCTAAGTGCTTTAGGGCAGTGGGGGAGGGGTAGCTCCATGAGGGGGCGCATTCTTTCTGGGTCGGGGCCGATGATTCCGTTCTCCACTACGCAGCCGAGGATGGCAAGGCGCGTGGTGTTAAACACGCATTTCTCCTTATTGTAGGTGAGGTTCAGCCGTTGGGCCGTACGGAGGAATTTCTCCAGATTCGCGTCATGTTCCTGCCGGTCGCGGCCGCAGATAGTGACGTTATCTAGGTAGGGGAATGTAGCCTGCAGTTCGTTCTGGTCAACCATCTGGTCCATCTCCCTTTGGAAGACCGAGACCCCATTAGTGACACCGAAGGGGACCCTAAGGAAGTGGTATAGGTGCCCATTCGCCTCGAAGGCGGTATACTGGCGGTCCTCAGGGTGGATAGGGAGTTGGTGGTAGGCCGACTTCAGGTCGATGGTCGAGAATACTTTATACTGTGCAATCTGATTGACCATGTCAGATATGCGGGGGAGGGGGTATGCGTCCAGCTGGGTATATCTGTTTATGGTCTGGCTGTAGTCGATGACCAGGCGGTTTTTATCGCCGGTCTTTACGACTACGACCTGGGCACGCCAGGGGCTGCTGCTCCCCTCGATAATGCCCTCTTTCAGGAGGCGCCGCACCTCAGAGCTAATGAAGGCTCTGTCCCCGGCGCTATACCGCCTGCTTTTGGTAGCGACGGGTTTGCAGTCAGGGGTAAGGTTAGCAAACAGAGAGGGTGGCGGGACCTTGAGGGTGGAGAGGCTGCAGGTGTTACGCGGTGGGCGGTTTAACGTTTGCTGGTTGTTGACTGTGAGTGGGGGGAGGGGTCCACCGTATGCTAGGGTTACGCTTTGGAGGTGGGATTGGAAGTCCAGCCCTAGTAGGACGGCAGCGCAGAGATGGGGGAGGACGAGGAGTTTAAAGTTTTTATACTCCGTGCCCTTAACCGACAGGGTCACGACACAGTAGCCGCTGATGTCCGTGGCGTGGGACCTCGATGCCATCGAGATTCGGCTGCGCGTTGGTAGGACAGAGAGGGAGTAGTGGCTCACCGTGTCTGGGTGGATGAAGCTCTCCGTGCTTCCGCTGTCGAACAGGCAGGTCGTGGCGTGGCCGTTCACTTTGATGTCCATCATTGACTTGGACAGATGGTGCGGGCGGGCTTGGTCCAGGGTGACGGAAGCTAGTGTGTAGCTGAGCGAGTCGTTGTCATCTGCGGGCGAGGCGGTCGGGCGTGGTGAGTAAAATGGCGTCTCCCACGAGGTAGGGCCCCATGAGGCACTATTGGGGTCGGTTGCCTTCATCAAAGATGGCCGCCCCCATGACTCATGTGTGGGGATGCTGGCCTCAGTTGCCCTAAACAAAGATGGCCGCCCCCATGACTCATGTGTGGGGATGCTGGCCTCAGTTGCCCTAAACGAAGATGGCCGCCCCCATAGTTCGCATGCGGCACTGCTGGCCTCTGAGGATCCGCTCCTGCAGGCCTTGGAGAAGTGGCCTTTCTTCAGGCAGGTTTTACATATGGAGTTCTTGGCTGGGCAGCGCGACCTCGGGTGCTTCTCCTGGCCACAAAAAAAACAGCCGGCGGCCCGATCACGGATGCCCGATGTCGGGGCCGGTGCCGGGGGTGGCGGGGCCGGTCGGGTCCGGGACGCCGACGCAGAGGTAGGTCCCGGGGGCGGCGCTGGGAAGGGTGCTGTGGTAGGGGTCGGGCCCGAGTCCCAGGGTCGCGAGCAGTACCTGGTGAATGCTTCCTGATCTTGGTGGGCCACTTCCAGGGAGATAGCGAGGGCTTCAGCTTTTTCCATGCTGAGGTCTTTAGCTTCCAGCAGTCTTTGCCGTGAGTACTCGGACCGTAGGCCTTTCAGGAATGCGTCGCGGATATTATCTTCAGTATTTTCGGCTGCCGACACCGATTTAAAGTCACAGTTCCTGGCGAGTGCATATAGCGCCTGTGAGAATTCGGCTACTGATTCTCCTGGCTGTTGCGGCCGTGATCTTAGGAGGTGCCTAGCGTACATGTAGTTTACCGGGGTCCGGTACTTCTGTTTCAGCAGGTTGATGGCGGTCTCGTAGGTAGTCATGTCCTCGATGAGAGTGTATACTCTCGGGCTCAGTTGTGCCTGCAGGACACTTAGTTTGGATGCCTGAGGGACGCTGGATTCTCTCAGGTATGATTCGAAGCAGACCAGCCAGTGTTTAAAGTCTGCGGCTGAGTTTGCTGCTCGTGGGTTCAGGTCCAGGTACGGCGGTCTGAGGGCTCGCAGCCAAGCTGGCTGGTGTGGCTGTGCTCCTGGGAGCTGCGCTGGTGGCTCCTCCGCCGGTTGTGACTCGTTGTCGGACATCATTAAATTTAGTCAATAAAATTGATATACCTATCAATTCCTCCAATAAAAGGCGAAGAGTTACGAAGGTGACTAAAGGTTTTTATTGACTAAATAACAGAGCCCACTCTCATGGGTGATCCGATCCAAGCAGGAGGAATACCAGCCAGTCGCTCACCTTTATACCTGGCCTGGTGGGTGGAGCCAAGGCGGAGTCGGCAGTGGTCATCCCAGGTATAGCAGTGTGGCAAGAGGCGACCTCGTACCGTGATACAATAGTGGTCAGTGATACAGTTATAACGAACAGTGGTGAACAGTGCTAACTACTAACAGTGATACGATAGTGAACGTGGTTTACCACAAGGCGCTATCGCGAAAGGATCAGGAAGCCGCCCCAAAGACTGAATCTTTAAATGGACTATTGTTGTTTAATGTGCATGTTAAAGTGTTAATTGTTATTTGAATATTATGGGTACTGCTAATCTAAAAGGGGAGGAATTGTAGTGTATGTACCTTTAAGAGAGAACTACTTTTACAGCTCCTGTATACTGTAGTACCGGCAGTGACCACACCTGTATATAAGCCTTGAGCATGCCTCTGTACCCCCAGTCTTGAGACTACCCTACTCCAGTAAACACCTGTTGATTGTTAAGTTACAGCATCCGTGTAGTTATTGAAAAACACCATACTCTCAGAATCACGGATCTAACAATAGTAACAATGGAATTTTGTCCTATCAGTCATTTAAAGGGGGAATGGAATGAATGGCAGGTTAGAGAAACCTCCAATATCAAAGGAAGAAACATCACATATCCGTTTGGCTGATACCAGCTCACAGATATTGATCCCTCATCGCACCCAAGGGAAATGCTAAACATACTTGTTTATAAAGATTGCAGGTTAAAATAAATGATCTGCCATAGGACAGGATATCTGTCTCGTATTGTTAAGCTGGTTTACAGTCCCATTACCTGAATTTAATGTTGCCTTTATCTCTGGTCAAAAGTAAATGTGACAGTATAAAACTAAAGGCAATGATTTAAAGATGACCTCTTCGAATTGGTATTAAATGTGCATGCTGTGCATACTATGTGGCCTTCTACTCTGTACTTTTAGTTCAGCGCCTGTTGAGATGCTCTCTGTGCTCCTGATAAAGAAGCAATACCATTGGTGGAAAGTGGCTCATTCAACTTGGGTCTTTCACTCCAACATGAGAAGATGATGAAGGGATCAGCACAGAGTGCCTTGAATGGTTTCCATGGAGGGATCACCACCTTCAGAATGAGCTGCTGAAGACACAAGGCTCTCTGATATCAGGAGCAGGATGCTGGCCTGCGGTCCAATGGCCTGCGGTCCAATGTCCTGCTCCTGAGGTTCACTATTTTAGGCCATGTAGGTTGGCATCTGCTCACAGCTGCCATTGATCTGTTTGAGTACAGACCATTGTACCTCAGTAAACTCAGAAAAACCTCCCCAGATGGTTGTATATTCTCTCCAAGACTGTTTAACCCTGTTTATTGGGCTTTGTACATAATGGGGCTGATGTGGGTCTGAGCATTTTGAGTGATGCATTTTGGAGGGACATTAAAAGGCCATGGGATCCAAAACTGGCTTAGTGGCAGAAGGCAGAGGGTGATGGTCGAAGGTTGTTTTTGTGACTGGAAGCCTGTGTCCAGTGGGGTACCGCAGGGATCAGTGCTGGGTCCCTTGCTGTTTGTGGTCTACATTAATGATTTGGATGTGAATGTAAAAGGTATGATCAGTAAGTTCGCAGATGACACGAAAATTGGTGGGGTGGTAAATAGCGAGGAGGGTAGCCTCAGTCTGCAGGACGATATAGATGGGTTGGTCAGATGGGCGGAACAGTGGCAAATGGAATTTAACCCTGAAAAGTGTGAGGTGATGCATTTTGGAGGGACTAACAAGGCAAGGGAATACACAATGAATGGTAAAACCCTAGGAAAGACAAAGGATCAGAGGGACCTTTGTGTGCATGTACATAGATCCCTGAAGGCAGCAGAACAGGTGGATGTGGCTAAAAAGGCATATGGGATATTTGCCTTCATTAGCCGAGGCATAGAATATAAGAGCAGGGAGGTTATGATGGAGCTGTACAAAATGCTGGTTAGGCCACAGCTGGAATACTGTGTGCAGTTCTGGTCGCCACACTATAGGAAGGATGTGATTGCTTTGGAGAGGGTGCAGAGGAGATTCACCAGGATGTTACCTGGGCTGGAGCGCTTCAGCTATGAAGAAAGACTGGACAGGCTGGGGTTGTTTTCCTTGGAGCAGAGAAGGCTGAGGGGGGACCTGATTGAGGTGTACAAAATTATGAGGGGCATAGATAGGGTAGATAGAAAGGAACTTTTTCCCTTAGTAGAGGGGTCAATAACAAGGGGGCATAGATTCAAGGTAAGGGGCAGGAGGTTTAGAGGGGATTTGAGGAAGAACTTTTTCACCCAGAGGGTGGTTGGAATCTGGAACTCACTGCCTGAAAGGGTGGTAGAGGCAGGAACCCTCACAACATTCAAGAAGCATTTGGATGAGCACTTGAAATGCCATAGCATACAAGGCTACGGACCAAATGCTGGAAAATGGGATTAGATTAGACAGGGCTTGATGGCCGGCGCGGACGCGATGGGCCGAAGGGCCTCTTTCTGTGCTGTATAACTCTATGACTCTATGTTACTTATTTCCTGGATCACACAGAGTTTGACTACAGATGTCAGGTTGGTTGAAATTTTTTCCATGGTGGACTGAAGTATAGCCAGCTATTAGTCGGACATGGAGATATAATACAAGCCTCTCTATCTTCACAGCTTTTTTGTTGTTGAAAATGAAAGACTTGCATTTATATAGCATACATAGGCCTGGATTTTGTGGCAATAATAATGGTGAGGCTATCAGTGCTCACCATTATTATGGGGTAAATCGGATAGCAACTTCTAGTGTCTGCACATGCACCATTAAACGCAGAGATCTGGAAGTTGTTGGCAGAGATACCCCTCTCTGCCACATGGTGCTCTGTTGCAGTCCTTGCTGATAGATTCTGCATTGAAATAACTGTAATAGCGTGAACTTGCTGCACATGCCCACTAGTTTTCCACTAAAGATGGTTGAAAAAATTAGGGCTGGTGTATTCAGGAGCAAGTGAGTTTTAACGGTGTGATAATTATTGCTGAACAACTACTCTGGCTCTGAAACATTAATTTTACAAGTGTGGAGTCTCATTCCTTCAGAAGAAAATTAGGGCCAAAAATTCAGTGGCGCCGCGTTTGGGGCACCAAGCTTGCCTGGGCGCCAGAAGTCCCGCCCTGGACGGAGCTGGGAGCGCCAGCCCGATATTCAGTTTGAGCGCCCCAAGAGGGATGCGGGGCGCTGCTCGAGGCACCCCACGTCCCTCTTGGGGCGCTGAAACTGAATATCGCAGCGCAACGTGCCGCAGCGCCACACGCTGTGGCACGGCGCGCTGCGGTACTGCAGGCCTTCCTCCCCTTCTTAAGGGGGAGGGGCCTGCACCAGCGCAATGACCGTTCACGAGTGCCGGCAAAAGAGCCCGGCACTGAGGAGAAGTGCCGGGCCCTCGGGACACAGCCGGCACTGCCCGGGGCGGGGGGTTGTGGATCAGGAGGCTGGGGAGGGCTGTGCGAGGAGGTGCTGGCAGGCGGACACCGAAAAAAATGGCCGCCCCGCACCTCCACCTTAATTTGCGCCACTACCACTACAGGTAGGCCTCGTGAACCGGTCGCGATTTGCGACCGGCGCTACGGGGGGGGCGCAACCCAATATCGCGTTCGGGGTGGTAGCGGGGCGCTGCTCACACCGATGACGTCATCGGTGGTGGCGCAGCGCTACAGGCTAACGCCCCGCTAAATTTCACGGGAGGCGTGGCCAGTGGCGCTAAAGCCACTGAGTGCGCTCTCTAGGCGCTAACTAGTGGCGCAGCCCACCGAATTTCTAGGTCTTAGTGTTGGAGATTTAAAAAAACATTTTTTTTTTACTTTTTCTGTCTGCCTCCATTACCTCTCTCCCTTAATCCCATCTGTATTTCCCAATCTTTATTTCACTTTCTTACATCATTTAAATCTAATTTATATTTCCTGCTTTATACTTCCTGGTTTGGACTCTATGTGGCTCAATGAGGATTCTTCAATCTGATTGGTCGAAGAGCCTTGCTGTTTCTTGCTCTACTCACAGATCTCCTGTAGAGGGCGCCGCGCTGCAACAGACACCGTATTCGAGCAAGTCTGTGCTCTAAAGCCAGTCAAAACTTCGTGGGCAGGTATTAGTGAGGTGAATGGTGAGCACTGTTCCTTCGCCACTGACCGCAAAATCCGGGCCTATATAGTGGCCAACATGTTGTTTAAAAATTGTTAGTGTCCCAACATTCTCAGTTTGAAGTCAGGCCCATTTGTTCAGATTTAGGATGTCTGGGACTTCTTCATTTCTTTCTGATACACCCTCAACCTGTGGAGCAGCCAGATCCTCCACGTATTTTAAGTATTCATATGTTGGTGAGTCACTAAGTTGTGAGGGTACTGTGGTGTATGTGCCTTTAAGAGCCCCTGTGTACTGTAATGCCGGTAGTGGCCACTCGGGCTATATAAGCCTGTATAGTGTCTTGTATCTTGTAGTTCACCTCCAGACTTTGTTCAGTAAACACCTGTTAAACCAACTCCTGCATTCCGTGTCTCCATTAACACACGGATACAACAGTGGCGATGAATTGGAAACGGACTTACCTGCAATTCGGCAGCACCTCAAGGAGATCGATTCCTCAGACGAAGGTCGAAGAAAAAAAAAGAAAAAACTCTGGTTTCACCAGCTAGCCGGGCTGGTGGCAGGTACTGCAATAATCCTTCCTGGGCGGCGGGCTGGGGCTCGATCGGCTGGCTCTGCAGCGGGGCCGAGCAGCGGAGGCGGAGGCAAACAGAGATGGAGGGTGGAGCACTCGGGAGACGGCCAGCGCTGCAAAGCAGGTCGGCGTTCGGACCAAGCAGAGGGAGGGAAAAGTCCCAGAAAGTTCGGCGGGAACGAGTCTCCAACTATTAAAAATATCTGTATAAATAAAACCGCAGAGAACAGCGTTGTCAGCAGCGGCAGCGGTGGGAAAGCGCGGGAGGTGCCATTTTTTTCTCGGCAGGGAAGAAAGGAAAGCGCGGGAGGCGCCATTTTTTTTTCAGGATGCTTAAGACTGGCAATATTACTGCTTTCGATAGTGATGTAGAGGATTGGACCACATATGTGGAAAGAGTGGAGGTATATTGCACAGCGAATGAAATAGAGGATGATAAAAAGGCATCGGTACTTCTAAATCTAATGGGCGCAAGGACATACGGGCTGTTACGAAACTTAATCACTCCAGCCAAACCGATGGACAAGAATTTTAAAGAGATTGTTGATACCCTACAGGAGCACTTAAACCCAACACCGCTGCTGATAGCGGAACGATTCAAATTCTTCAGGAGGAATCAGCACAAGAATGAAAGTAACGCTGATTACCTCACCGAATTAAGAAAGCTGTCAAAGCACTGCCAATTCGGGGCAGGACTGGCAGGTTCTCTTCGAGACAAATTTGTCTGCGGTCTCCTAAGTGAAGGAACACAGAAAAGGCTACTTTCTGAGAAAGATTTAACACTGGACAAGGCTTTCAGTGTGGCTGTATCATACGAAGCAGCAGCAAGAGGAGCTGCAGAGATACAGCAAAAGCCACAGGATTTCGGCACCCATGAAATGACACAGGGTTTCGAGAGATGTTATCGCTGCGGCAGATCCACCTATGACCAGAGGGACTGCTGGTTCAAGGACAAAGCATGCAGGCAATGCGGAAAGATCGGACACATTGCACGTGTATGCCGATCTGGAAACAAAAAATTCACTGACAGAAAAAAAATCAATAAGGAAAAGTACAGAAAGGTACAAATGATGACGGACAGTAGCTCCGAAGACCAGAAGAGCGATAGCGACTCCGGAAACAAGAGACTAAGCTGTCTCAAATTACATAATGTAATTGCCAAAGAAGATTACCAGACCATTTGGGTTACCCTCACGATAGCGGGGTCCCCAGTTAAAATGGAGCTAGATACAGGATCAGCTCTGACCGTCATAAGTCGACGGGATTACGAGCGGCTATTTCCGCATATACCTTTGAAAGACACATCCATTATCTTGAAAACATATACGGGGCAGAAAGTATACCCCAGAGGGAAAATAAGGGTGCCTGTCGTATACAACGGCAAGGAAATACAGAAGTTGTATTTATACGTTCTGCAAGATGGTGGTCCACCGCTGTTGGAATGGGAATGGATCAGGAAGATACGTTTAGACTGGCACTCCATTCAGGCACTGACGGTGACCAGTAAGAAAAAAAATGATGATGATGTCATACCTGAACGATTAAAAGACATCTTGGCCAACGCCAAAGAAGTGTTTCAACAGGAACTAGGAACCTTGAAAGACGTCACCGCCTCAATAAAAGTGGAAGATGCGGCAATTCCCAAGTTTTTTAAGGCAAGGCCGGTGCCATACGCAATTCGTCCAGCAGTCGAGGCAGAGCTGGAGAATTTGGAAAAGGCAGGCGTGTTATCCAAGATAGATTGGAGCGAGTGGGCAACACCCATCGTCCCGGTCATGAAGAAAACATTGAATAATGATAAAGCTGAAGAACAGATAAAAATTTGCATCTGTGGGGACTTCAAGGTGACTGTAAACCCGGTCCTTCACACGGTACAGTATCCTCTTCCGAGGATAGAAGATATTTTCGCCTCACTATCAGGAGGGAAACGTTTCACCAAAATTGACTTGGCATAGGCATATCTACAAATGGAGGTTGAGGAGGCCTCTAAAAAGTATCTCACGATAAACACACACAAAGGCCTGTACCAGTACAATCGACTGGTTTTCGGAGTAGCATCAGCTCCAGCTATCTGGCAAAGAGCTATGGAGCAAGTCCTGCAAGGGATTCCGAGGACTCAATGCTACCTAGACGACATCCTTGTAACAGGAGAAAACGACAACGAGCACCTTGCCAATTTGGAGCAGGTGCTCACTAGGCTGAGAGAACGGGGCCTACGAGCAAATCGCCCCAAGTGCGAATTTTTCCAGAAACAAATATCATATTGTGGCCACATAATTAACGAAGAAGGGTTGCATAAGTCACCTGAAAAAATTGAAGCGGTCATAAAAGCCCCTGCACCTGAAAATGTCTCACAATTTAGGTCGTTCCTGGGATTGATAAATTACTATCATAAATTTTTACCGAACTTGTCAACTGTTCTGCACCCTCTTAACGAACTGCTACAAACGGGAGTAAATTGGAAATGGAGCGAAGACTGTAAACGTGCCTTCCATAAATGCAAAGGCTTGATCACGTCCAAGGAAGTTTTGGCTCATTACAACCCATCACTGCCAATCAGACTGGCGTGCGATGCATCCTCTTATGGCGTAGGAGCGGTATTATCGCATAGATTCCCTGATGGCTCGGAGCGGCCGATAGCTTTTGCGTCACGCTCATTGAACTCAGCTGAGCGTAACTATGCCCAGATCGACAGGGAAGCACTCAGCCTGGTATGGGGAGTGAAGAAATTCAACCATTACCTACACGGACAAAAATTTACCTTGTTGACTGACCATCAACCCCTCGTCTCCATATTCAACCCTAAAAAGGGCGTTCCCATTATGACAGCGCAAAGGCTACAGAGGTGGTCCCTTTTCCTAGGGGCACACCAATATGACATAGAATACAAAGGATCAAAACAGCATGGAAATGCTGACGGTTTATCATGTCTACCGTTGCCAACGGTAGAAGAGGCACCTACAGTTGACCCAGTGGAGATGTTCCACTCAACCATAGTGGAATGTCTACCAGTAACAAATTCTACCATTGAAAAGGAAACGAGAAATGACCCGACTCTCTCACGAGTCTACGATTTAACGGTGAAGGGATGGCCAGCACATGGCGAACCACTGTTGCCAGCATTCTCGCAAAGAAGAGAACAGCTGTCAGTGTGCCGAGGAACCTTGATGTGTGGATCCAGAGTGGTGATTCCACCCAAACTCCAGGATAAAGTGCTAAAGGAGCTTCATGAGGGGCATCTGGGTGGAGTGAAAATGAAGAACCTAGCCAGAGCATTTGTGCGGTGGCCAGGTATCGATGGAGACATCGAAGAAATGACCAAAGGCTGTCTAGGATGCCAGAAGGTCCAAAACGCCCCACCACAAGCCCCTCTATATCAATGGGAGTGGCCCTCATCTCCATGGCAAAGGGTACACATCGACTTTGCTGGTCCATTTATGGACTCAATGTTTTTAATCGCGGTTGATGTACACTCCAAGTGGCCGGAGGTAATAAAGATGTCCTCCACCACCACGGAAAAAACCATCACAGTATTAAGGACCATATTTGCCAGGAATGGGCTGCCTGAACAGATCTGTTCTGATAATGGACCGCAATTTGTGTCCGAAGAATTCAGGAAGTTCTTAAAAAACAATGGGGTTAAGCACTACACGTCCGCCCCAAACCATCCCGCCACCAATGGATTGGCTGAAAGGTTTGTCCAGACCTTCAAGAAGGCCATAAAGGCCATGTGTAATGAAGACATAAATCTACAGCATAAGGTAGATAGCTTCTTGTTTGCATACAGGAATGCAACACATGTGGTTACAAACCAAACTCCTGCCATGATGCTTTTCAATAGAAGACTAAGATGCTGGCTGGATTTGATCAAGCCAAACATCAGAAGGGACGTAGAGAACCGGCAATTTCAAGGCATGAATGAAAGGCCAACTAGAACCTTCCAGATAGGTCAACAAGTTTTGGCCCGGGACTACCGTACCGAGAAATGGCAGCCTGGAACTATTTGCACACGACTAGGACCGCTGATGTATACCGTGGACATTGGAGAAAGCATAATAAGGCGCCATGCTGACCAGATCATAGAGTCATCCGAAAAGGGACAACCTACACCACAACTCTATACACCTAATGATGAAGCAGAGATACCCATAGTATCTACCTCCGATCCGGTGATACTGGAACCAGATGAACCCGACACTGGCATTCAAGCCGAATCGACCTTGCCAAAAGAACCTACTACACCACCGAAAACTACTACACCACCGAGGCGTTATCCGGACCGAGTCAGGAAGCCTCCAGAGAGACTGACTTATAATTGATTAACTGCAGCAAATGTGTAGATTATTGTTCTTGTAAACATGTTAATTAATGATTACTTAAAATGTTATGTACTGGTTGTTTAAAAGGGGAGGAATTGTGGTGTATGTGCCTTTAAGAGCCCCTGTGTACTGTAATGCTGGTAGTGGCCACTCGGGCTATATAAGCCTGTATAGTGTCTTGTATCTTGTAGTTCACCTCCAGACTTTGTTTAGTAAACACCTGTTAAACCAACTCCTGCATTCCGTGTCTCCATTAACACACAGATACAACAGGTACATCTGTATTTTTACTGATGCCTGGTGTAATAGCATTGCTGTGTGAGTATATTTTGATACAGTAGATCCCTATAGTTCAGTATATTCTGTGAAGAGAACAAAAGAGCAGATCTCAATAGGATGGTAAAGAAGTGGTCTGTCACAGTTGAAAGTACTGTCCATGAGTAGATACAACAAAAGCATATAATTTTATTCATAAAGGAAGCAATCATATGTTTTCCAACTCTTATTGGAGACCACATTTCCTATCGGTTAAGGCGTCCTGCACAGCCTGACATTGAAATGAAGACACTGGTTGGATTTTCTAGCAGATAAGCTGCGTGATCCCTCCAGACTCTCTCAGCTCACCGCCCATGGTCTGCTTTGTTGTTTTTTCACATTACGGAATTACTTTTTCCTGACCTTCTGCCAGGTACTATAGGTGTTGAAGGTGACAGTGATCTTGTTGATGATTTCCTCCCAGGTTCATTTCTGGTGTAAGGATTGGTGGCTGTGTGCCTGTGCTGAGTGTGGTGTATGTAACCTGTACCACCTTAAGAGACTACCTTAAGAGATGGACTACTTTCTCTTGGCTACTGTATATTGTAGTACCGGTGGTGACCACACCGGTATATAAACTCTGTGTAGTAATTTGCTAAGCAGTTCAGCCCTGACCTTCGATTTTAGTAAAGACCTGTTTAAGTTATTCTTGTTGTCTGTGTCCAGTGATTTAGAATAAGCATATCTGGGACACTCAGACTCAACAGTGGCGACGAGTCCGATCTTACCCTGCGGCAGTTTTGCATCCAAGGCAGCTTCGTCCTCAGAACGGGCGTCGAGAAGAGGCATCCGCCCTCATCAGCCTGCTGAGCACCGCATCGCACGGGAGGCATCGAGAACCCGGGTTGAAATTACTGACCACGAAGTCCTCCATCAGCGACAGGCAGTGATCATCCTTCTACCACGGTGGTGGGTAAGCCGATCTAGCAACACGGGCAGAAAGTCGGCCGCGTTGTCAGTGGAGAAGGGGAGGGAAACCGGAGGAAAAAGGGCGGAGAACTCGACCGCAGCCGGTGTAAAGGGCCGGGCTGCAATCGGGGCCGAGAGGCGCAGCGACAAGGGCAGGGTTAATGCCACGAGAACCGCGGAGAACTCGACCGCAGCCGGTGTAAAGGGCCGGGCTGCAATCGGGGCTGAGAGGCGCAGCAACAAGGGAAGCGTTAATGCCCACGAGAACCGCGGGGGAACAAAAGCAGCGTCGGGGAAATTAAGAACCGCTGGGAGGCGAGAATGGCAACAGCGCGGTAATCGCCATTGTAGCCAGCGGGGGAAGAAGACCAGCGCGGGAAGCCGCCATTGTAGTCGGCGGGGGAAGAAGACAAGCGCGGGAAAAGCCGCCAAGCACGGGAAGCCGCCATTTTAGTAGGCGGGGGAAGAAGACAAGCGCGGGAAGCCGCCATTTTGGGAAAATAAAATATTTAAAGAAACTCTCAAGGATGCCTAAACACGGTAACATCACTGCTTTTGATAGCGATGTTGAAAATTGGGCCACGTATGTAGAACGCATTGGAGTTTATTGTACAGCAAATGAGGTACCAGATGATAAGAAAGCAATAACCTTATTAAACTCAATGGGTGCGAAGACGTACGGGTTATTGAGGCACCTTGTAACACCAGATAAACCAGCGGATCAGACTTTCGCGAATATTGTTACTATCCTGCAAGAACATTTAAACCCCATGCCGCTGCTGATAGCGGAACGTTTTAAATTTTACAGAAGAACGCAGCCGAAAGAGGAAAGCAACGCTGAATTCTTAATTGAACTGCGCAAGCTATCAAAGTACTGTCAGTTTGGTACAGGACTAGCAGACGCTCTGAGAGATAAATTCGTGTGTGGATTACTAAAAGAAGGAACTCAAAAGCGACTGCTAGAGGAAAAGGACCTTACGCTTGATAAAGCTGTCACCATTGCAGCATCGCACGAGGCCGCAGCAAGAGGCACCGCGGAAATGCAGCTAAGGTCATCGGAACTCAGCACCAATCGAATGGCATTGGGTGCAGTAAAGTGTTATCGTTGCGGAAGGACAACGCACGATCACAACCAGTGCTGGTTCAAAAATCAGGAATGCAGAAAATGTGGCAGGCTAGGTCACATAGCTAAATCAATATCTCTAAGGATATGGTGTTAAGGAAGCTAAAGGGATTGAAGGTGGACAAATCCCCAGGGCCTGATAACATGCATCCTAGGGTACTGAAGGAGGTGGCCCTAGAGATAGCGGATGCACTAAGGATGATTTTTCAGAATTCATTAGACTCGGGAACAGTGCCGATGGATTGGAGGGTAGCTAACGTTACCCCACTATTCAAAAAGGGGGGTAGGGAAAAAGCAGGTAATTACAGACCTGTAAGCCTTACATCAGTTGTGGGCAAAATGCTGGAGTCCATCATTAAGGATGAAATAGCGGAGCACTTAGCAAATGGGGACAGGATAGGACAGAGTCAACATGGATTTACAAAGGGTAAATCGTGCTTGACTAATCTATTGGAATTTTTTGAGGGAGTAACTGGTAGAATAGATGGGGGAGAGCCAGTAGATGTGGTGTACCTGGACTTCCAAAAGGCCTTCGATAAGGTCCCACATAAAAGATTAGCATGGAAAATTGAGGCTCATGGGATAAAGGGGAAAGTTTTGGCGTGGATAGGGAACTGGCTGTCAGATAGAAAACAGAGAGTTGGAATAAACGGCTCATTTTCTGAATGGCAGGCAGTAACAAGTGGGGTACCACAGGGATCTGTCCTGGGCCCCCAGCTGTTCACAATTTACATTAATGACCTGGATCAGGGAGTCGGATGCAGCATTTCCAAATTTGCAGACGACACTAAACTAGGAGGGGGGGTGGGCTCAGAGGAAGAGACCAGGAAGCTCCAGAGCGATTTGGACAGACTGGGCGATTGGGCGGATAAATGGCAGATGCACTATAATGTGGACAAGTGCGAAGTTATCCACCTTGGGTGCAGGAACGGGAGGGCAAATTATTATTTAAATGGCAATAGATTGGGAGAGGGGGAAGTACAGAGAGACCTGGGTGTTCTTGTACACCAGTCACTGAAGGCGAGCATGCAGGTGCAACAGGCGGTCAAGAAGGCAAACGGTATGCTGGCCTTCATAGCAAAAGGGTTAGAATACAGGAACAGGGATACCTTGCTGCAGCTGTACAGGGCACTGGTGAGACCACACCTCGAGTACTGTGTACAGTTTTGGTCGCCTCATCTGAGGAAGGATGTTCTTGCCATGGAGGGGGTGCAGCGGCGATTCACCAGGCTGATACCAGGAATGGCGGGAATGACCTATGAGGAGAGACTATGTAGTTTAGGGATGTACACACTGGAGTTTAGAAGATTGAGAGGGGACCTCATAGAAGTGTATAAAATTCTGACAGGTCTAGACAGACTGGATGCAGAAGGAATGTTTCCCTTGGCGGGTGAGAACAGAACTAGAGGACATAATTTAAGGATAAGGGCTAAACCATTTAGGACAGAGATGAGGGGGAATTTCTTCACTCAGAGAGTGGTGAACCTGTGGAACTCATTGCCACAGAGGGCAGTGTACGCCAGCTCATTAAATATATTTAAGAGGGAATTAGATATATTTCTACGGGCAAAAGGGGTTAAGGGTTACGGAGAGAAGGCGGGGACGGGATACTGAATTAAAGGATCAGCCATGATCTCATCGAATGGCGGAGCAGGCACGAAGGGCCGAATGGCCTACTCCTGCTCCTATCTTCTATGTATCTATGTATCTATGTAAAGTATGCCGGTCAGGAAAGAAGACCAGCAACAAAAAGTCACCGCAGGAAAGGTGCAAAAAGGTACACAAGGTGACAGAGAACAGTTCGGATGAACAGAAGACGGATTCAGACTCCAGCAGTAAGGAACTGGGTTGTCTAAGAATACATAATGTGGGTAACACAGCAGACCACCAAACTATCTGGGTCACACTTCAGATAGCAGGAGTCCAAGTGAAGATGGAATTGGACACTGGATCGGCATTGACGGTCATGAATAAGCAAGATTACAAAAGGTTATTTCCACACATTCCCCTAAGGGATACGGAGATTGTATTGAAAACATACACGGGGCAAAGAGTATACCCCATTGGAAAGATAAAGGTAAAGGTGGTCCACAAGGGTAAAGAAAGCCGAGGAATGGACTTATATGTGTTACCTGAGGGAGGTCCACCACTACTGGGACGGGAATGGATCAGGAGAATAAATATGGACTGGCATTCCTTAAAAGCACTAACTGTAGATTCCGGTAAAAAGGACGATGTCAAACCTAAATGACTGTCCAGAATATTGGACGATGCTAAAGAGGTGTTCCAGCAGGGACTGGGAACACTGAAAGGAATTACGGCAAACATCAAGGTTGAAGAACATGCAAACCCGAAATTTTTCAAAGCTAGACCGGTACCTTATGCGATACGACCTGCTGTGGAAGCTGAGCTGGAAGGAGTAGAACGTTCCGGAGTACTGTCAAAGGTGGACTGGAGTGAATGGGCCACGCCCATTGTTCCCGTCATGAAGCGTTCATCGAGTAACAAGCCGGGGGAACCGGGGAAGGTTCGCATCTGTGGCGATTTCAAGATCACTGTTAATCCGGTGCTTCACACGGTGCAATATCCGCTTCCACAGATTGAGGATATCTTCGCTTCGTTGTCTGGCGGGAAACACTTCACCAAGATAGACCTGGCGCAGGCGTACTTACAGATGGAAGTTGATGAAGCGTCACGCCAGTATCTCACGATCAACACGCATAAGGGCTTATATCGGTATAATAGACTGGATTTTGGAGTGGCATCGGCTCCAGCGATTTGGCAAAGGGCCATGGAGCAGGTATTACAGGGAATTCCAGGCACACAATGCTACCTGGACGACATTCTGATTACAGGAGATGATGATGAGGAACACCTTGCAAATTTGGAACAGGTGCTCACCAGATTGAAAGAACATGGACTTCGAGTTAATCGCCAGAAATGTGAGTTCTTTCAGAAGCAAATCTCGTACTGTGGTCACGTCATTGACCAGGAGGGGCTTCACAAGTCACCTGACAAGAACGAAGCTGTTGTGAAGGCTCCCGCTCCAGAAAATGTATCCCAGTTGAGGTCGTTCCTCGGGTTGATTAACTATTACCATAAGTTTCTGCCAAATTTATCCACGGTGCTACACCCGCTGAATGCTCTTTTGCAGAAGGGAGTGCCATGGAAGTGGAGCGAGGACTGTAAGCGGGCCTTTCACAAAAGCAAGGCATTGATCACCTCTAAGGAAGTGTTGGCTCACTTTAACCCAACGCTGCCTATTCGTTCAGCTTGTGATGCTTCTCCATATGGTATTAGGGCAGTGCTCTCACATAAGTTGCCAAATGGCTTGGAAAGACCAGTCGCATTTGCATCCAGATCATTGACCTCCGCTGAGCGCAACTATGCTCAGATAGATAGGGAGGCTCTCAGCCTTGTGTGGGGAGTAAAAAAATTTAATCATTACCTGCAAGGGCAAAAGTTTACGCTGCTGACAGACCACCAGCCGTTGGTTTCCATTTTTAACCCTAAGAAGGGTGTTTCGGTGATGACAGCGCAGAGGCTCCAGAGATGGTCCCTTTTCCTAGGGGCACATCAATATCAGATCGAATTCAAAGGTACAAAGCAACATGGTAATGCTGATGGGCTGTCGTGCCTGCCACTACCTACAGCAGAAGAGGCACCGACAGTTGACCCTGTTGAGTTATTTCACTCAACCATCATCGAATGTTTACCAGTCACCAATGCAAGTATTGAGAGAGAAACCAGGAACGACCCGACACTGTCTCGGGTCTACGAATTGACAGTGAAGGGATGGCCAGCTTATGGTGAACCACTGTTACCGGCATTCTCAGCCAGACGAGAACAGCTGTCCGTCTGTCAAGGAACATTGATGTATGGAACAAGGGTGATTATTCCTCCTAAATTAAGGGAGAGAGTTCTAAAGGAACTGCATGAAGGTCATCTGGGGGGAGTCAAGATGAAAAGCCTTGCTAGGGCTTATGTGTGGTAGCCAGGTATCGACCAACAAATAGAGGATCTGACTAAAAGCTGCTCAGGGTGCCAAAAAGTTCAAAATGCACCTCCAATTGCACCGCTGCATCCATGGGAATGGCCTTCAACCCCATGGCAACGTGTACATATTGACTTCGCAGGTCCATTCATGGACTCCATGTTTTTAATTGCGGTAGACGCACATTCTAAATGGCCAGAAGTGATTAAGATGGCGACCACTACCTCGGAAAAGACGATCGCAGTTCTAAGAACGATATTCGCAAGAAATGGATTGCCAGAACAAATATGTTCAGACAACGGACCGCAGTTCGTGTCAGAAGAATTCCAGAAATTCATGAAGAAGAATGGGGTGAAACATTATACCTCTGCCCCATATCATCCGGCTACAAATGGGTTGGCCAAGAGATTTGTACAAACGTTCAAAAAGGCGATAAAGGCCATGAGCGAAGACCAGATTCCACTACAACACAAGGTGGACAATTTCCTAATGGCATATCGAAACGCCACTCATGCAGTGACAAATCAAAGCCCTGCCATGATGTTCTATAACAGGAGGTTGCGGTCCAGGTTGGACTTGTTAAAACCAAATGTGCGGAGGAAAGTCGAAAACAAACAGTTCCAGCATATAAATAACAAGACCACTCGGAGTTTCGAAATAGGACAACCAGTGTTAGCCCGGGACTATAAGAATGAGAAGTGGCAATCTGGGACAATTCGTGCCAGACAAGGACCCCTGATGTACACGGTAGATATTGGTGAAAACGTAATACGACGTCATGCTGACCAACTTGTAGAATCGAGAACAAGGGTCGAACACATGACTACGACAGAGACACCAGTGGAAGAAGTTAGTGAACCTGAAGCATCTACCTCAGACGCCAATGTATCTGATGATGTCCAATCCATAAGAGATCAACTAGATGAGTCACCCCAGCAATGAGAATCAGAGACCCCTGAAAGGCGTTATCCAACTCGGATCAGGAGACCTCCTCAGAGACTGAATCTTTGAACAGTTTTGCATGAAGTTGTATATATGTTATCCATGTTATGTTTAAATTGGGATGTACACTGTTAAGCTAAAAAGGGAGGAATTGTGGTGTATATAACCTGTACCACCTTAAGAGACTACCTTAAGAGATGGACTACTTTCTCTTGGCTACTGTATATTGTAGTACCGGTGGTGACCACACCGGTATATAAACTCTGTGTAGTAATTTGCTAAGCAGTTCAGCCCTGACCTTCGATTAGTAAAGACCTGTTTAAGTTATTCTTGTTGTCTGTGTCCAGTGATTTAGAATAAGCATATCTGGGACACTCAGACTCAACACTGAGTACTGCTGCCCACCTGCTCAGAGCTTCCCCCAATAGGACTGATAATTATAAAGTTCCTCATTTCATCAGTACGTCTGGACCAATGACCAGTGCATTACTTATATAGGGCAACTGGGTCTTTTTCTGCTTAATAAATGTGGCTCTGCCTCACTGATGTGCACAGGGCTGTCCAGAGGAAACAAGAGTGTTCCCATATTCATTAATTCATTGCTTTGCGTGACGTTTTAATGCCTTCATTAAGGAGCCTAATGATTACTGGAGGATAATCTATCACCATCTGCCAAAAAAGACCTCTCTTGAAGACTTATTAGAATTAGCACCAAACACATTAATTATTTCAATGGTTCAAATGGTTACCACAATAAGGGTGGAATTTTAACCCCCCCAAAAATGGGTGGTTTTGGGTCGGGTGGGATGTTAATATGTAAAAAATCTCAAACCCGAACCCAACCCGCCGCGGACTCGCCCACTTCCAGTTTTAACGCTGGGAGGACGGGAGGTAGGCAACCAACTCGCTCCCAGCAGCAGGTTGCTCATTTAAATATTTTAATGAGGCTGCATGCCTCAGATTTTATTTCTCTTCCAGCTTTAAGAACATAAGAACATAAGAATTGGAGCAGGAGTAGGCCATACGGCCCCTCGGGCCTGCTCCGCCATTCAATAGGATCATGGCTGATCCGAACCTAGACTCACATCCACTTCCCTGCCCGCTCCCCGTAACCCCTAATTCCCTTATCAGCTAGGAAACTGTCTATCTCCGTTTTAAATTTATTTAATGTTGCAGCTTCCACAGCTCTCTGAGGTAGCAAATTCCATAGATTTACTACCCTCTGAGTGAAGAAGTTTCTCCTCATCTCAGTTTTGAAAGGGCAGCCCCTTATTCTAAGATTATGCCCACTAGTTCTAGTCTCACCCATCAGTGGAAACATCCTCACCGCATCCACCCGATCAAGCCCCCTCACAATCTTATATGTTTCGATAAGATCGCCTCTCATTCTTCTGAATTCCAATGAGTAGAGGCCCAACCTACTCAACCTTTCCTAATAAGTCAACCCCCTCGGGAAACCTGGCTGCTAAAGGGAGGTGAGGACTGTTGCATGGAACAGGTAAGTGCTTTTCCAGCACTGCTTGTGGGCCAGGAGGAGCTGGAGTAGTTCCCCCCGACACCCCCCACCACCCCCCCAGCAAAGTTGTTTCCCACTCCTCGCGATCAGAACCTCCCAAGATCACCCACCTCCCCTAGATCACCCACCGAGCCTCCAAGCCACGCTGTAACCGCCCCCCCCACCCCCCCACCACCACCACCTCACCACCTCTACCCCAGCAGCAGGCAACCTACTTGCTCCTGGGCTGCGGCATTTTCTGCAGCGTTCCCCGGGTGACAGGGAGCCAAGCCTCTCAATCAGACTGGCTTCCGGGTGGGGATCCTGCTGAGAAAAAAAAAACCACGCATGCTGTGCAGTCAAAACTCAACAGCGTTCGGGAAAACCCGGACTTCCGGGTTTCCCAACCAGAACTCCTCTCACCTGTTTGGAAATCCCACCCCAGTAAAGATCAGGGCCTAAGTGTCTGAGCCACTCAGATCAGGAAGGTGTCAGATTTGATCATTGGTCTGTCAGAGTTAGCTTACCTCAGCCAGGGTGGCAGTGGGTCAATAACAATTGTCATCAGTAATCTTGGGTTCGGGAGGAGAACCAGGATTCCACTTCTGACTGTTACCTTGGACTCTTTAGTGAAAGTGCCTGTTCACAGAGGTTGGCTGAGAATAGGATCAGGATTGGCTATGGTACTTCCTGTGCTGAATATCCTGCCGGCACTTATTGTCTAGGCTCACACATGAAGAATGGCCACTTGAACAAGGTAAGGGAAGGGTGCCCAGTGCCCGTGGATCTGTACTGCAATGAAGTGCCAATACCTTCAGGAGAGGATGGGGGAAGGGAGGGGAGAAAATTGGATAGAAAAAAGGAGAATAAAAACAGATATTAATAAAAAAAAGTGCAATGCTGTAAACTGAAATAAAAAAACACAAAATCCTGGAAAAGTCTGTCAGCATCCATAAAGAGAAAATAGGTCAATATTTTGCATGTAAGCCCTTTGTCAGAACTGCCTTTAGTTCTGCTGTAGGGTCTGCACCTGAAAAATGAACACACGTATTAATAGTCAATGGAGTTCTAAACACATACTTAAGGTTGACGTAAAATATACAAAGCATTTATCTGTCTAAATGGCAAATGTCATGGATAAAACAAAATCTCTCCAATTCATACTCTTGATAGCATTTTAATATGAAATGTTTCCCTGTCAGTAAGTGTTAGCTGTCGGATTTGACTGTGCAAAATATCAGCTTCAGATTGTTTTTCTCAGAAACACAATCAAAATGCGCATGCTAACTGTATAATATGGTTTGAGTATTTTCCTTGTCCAGGATGAGTTGAGTGTAAACTTTCTAAGCCAAGAGAAAATACAGACATATAAGAGCCAAGCATAAAGCTAAAATAAGTCAGAAGGAGTGATCAAATGTGCATGAGCTGGAGAGTCTGTGTTAACCTGAATGTGTGAATCACACAGATTCCTTTGGAGATGTTATAATCATAGACATACTCAGGAATTTAATAAGGACAGGTCAGCTTGGAAATTACTGTTGTCGATATTAATGGACAAATGCTTAACAAGTTCGGATGACATTCCATTATATATATATTTTTTATTCATTCATGGGGCGTGGGCATCGCTGGCAATGCCGGCATTTATTGCCCATCCCTAATTGCCCTTGAGGAGGTGGTGGTGAGCTACCTTCTTGAACAGCAGAGGGCAGTTAAGAGTCAATCACATTGCTCTGGGTCTGGAGTCACATATAGGCCAGGCCGGGTAACGATGGCAGATTTCTTTTCCTGAAGGACATTAGTGAACCAGATGGGTTTTTATGACAATCCGGTAGTTTCATGGTCACCATTACTGACACAAGCTTTTTATTCCAGATTTTATTCAATTAACTGAATTTAAATTCCCCAGCTGCCGTGGTGGGATTTGAACTAATATTAATCTAGGCATTGAACTAATATAGAAACATATAGGAGGAGTAGGAGTAGGCCCCTCAAGCCTGCTCCGCCATTCAATGAGATCATGGCTGGTCATCCAAGTTCAGTACCCTGTCCCTGCTTTCTCCCCATATCCCTTGATCCCTTTAGCCCTAAGAAATATATCTAACCTCCTTCTTGAATATATTTAATGAATTGGCCTCAACTGCCTTCTATGGTAGAGAATTCCACAGGTTCACCACTCTCTGGGTGAAGAAATTCCTCCTCATCTCAGTCCTAAATGGCTTACCCCTTATCCTTAGCCTGTGACCCCTGGTTCTGGACCCTCCCTGGCCATTGGGAACATCCTTCCTGCATCTAGTCTGTCTAGTCCTGTTAGAATTTTATAAGTTTCAATGAGATCCCCTCTCATTCTTCTAAACTCTAGCGAATATAAATCTAATCGACCCAATCTCTCCTCATACGTCATTCCTGCCATCCCAGGTATCAGTCTGGTGAATTTTTGCTGCACTCTCTCCATGGCAAGAACATCCTGCCTCAGATAAGGTGACGAAAACTGCACACAATACTCTATCCAAGTCAGTATCTTACCCCCAATCCCATGTGCTTTAACTTTGCACGCTAATCTCTTATGCGGGAACTTATCGAAAACCTTCTGAAAGTCCAAATGCACCACATCCACTGGTTCTCCCTTATCTATTCTGTTATGTATTTTGTGTTCTCCTCCCACCTGTGGTGGCGCTGTCACAGGAGATAAATGGTTGGGTGTTCTCTGTTAAGTTTAGCTCTCTTTGTTCGGAACTTGCCAGAACTTCCTTTCCTTCCAATAAAGCACTTCATGTTTGAATCTCTGAGTTCTGAGTCCTAAATTGTGTCTAGGTAGAAAGGTACCGACACAACAAGTGGCAACGAGGAGCGGATGAATCTGTGTACGTTACGGGTGCAGTGAGTAAACAGAAATTTTAATTTGAAACGTGAGATGGCTACTATATTAGGAAACATCGGTGATTTTGATGAAAATGTGGAGCAATGGAGTGCATATACGGAATGTTTTGACTATTTTGTATTGGCGAATGCGGTGGCAAATGAAAAGGTCGTGCCTACCTTTTTGAGTGTAATCGGGCCGACGACATTCAATTTACTTCACAGCCTCGTGCAGCCAGATAAGCCAGGAACTAAAACATATAAGCAACTAGTGGAAATTCTTGGAGCACATTTTTCACCAAAACCTCTGGTTATTGCCGAGAGATTTAGATTTCACAAACGGAATCAAGAGGAGGGGGAATCAGTGACGATGTTTATTGCTGCTTTAAAAAGGTTATCAGAACACTGCGAGTTCAAGGAGGTGCTGAAGGATACCATTAGAGACAGACTCGTGTGTGGTCTGCAAAATGCAGCCACACAGAAGTGCCTTCTTACTGAGGACAACCTTACTCTTGAAAAGGCCATTGAAGTTAGTGTCTCCATGGAGATGGCGGAAAAGGAGGCTCACCAGTTGAGTTCAACAGGGAGAGTTCACAAGGTGTCGTCTGAGCCGAAAGGTGCGCGGAACGACACATGTTACCGTTGTGGGAAAACGGGCCATCACGCTAATGACTGCTGGTGTACGGAGCTGGAATGCCGAAATTGTGGCAAAAATGGTCACATTGAACGCGCCTGTAGAGGTAAAAAAAGAACAGACAGAGCTGGGAAGCATGGAAGCAAAATGTCTGTATTTGGACAAGAGAGGAAAAAGAGTGTTCATTCGGTGCAGTATGATGGAACAAGCAAAACAGATGGGAGCGACACCTCTGAGGAGGAAGAGGTGCACATACTGACGGTTGCAGGTGATTCAAATGGCTACTGGGTGTCACCACTGGTGGAGAGACAATCAGTGCGGATGGAGGTGGACACAGGCGCGGCTGTGTCCCTTGTTTCAGACACTGTCTACAACAAAATGCTAAAGCATCTTACCCTTCAGCCAACAAACATTGTGCTAAAGACATATACCGGCGAACCTGTGGCCATGAGAGGCGTCATTGAGGTGACAGTTAAATTGAACGGACAGACTGCAAAACTGCCACTATATGTGGTAAAGGGAAATTACCCATCGCTACTGGGACGTGCGTGGCTAGAGAAAATCACGCTGGACTGGCCTGCAGTCCGCATGATGTCAAAAGGGGAGTCAGGTCTGACTGCAGTGTTAAACAAACATGCAGAACTCTTCAATGGGGAACTTGGGAGCATGAAAAAGATCAGCATGAGACTGGACATTAAACCTGACAGCAAGCCGAAGTTTCACAAAGCCCGACCTGTACCCTATGCAATTAGGCCAAAAGTTGAGGCTAACTTGGAGGCCTTAGTCGAGAATGGAGTCCTGGAGCCTGTGAGCGTGAGCAAATGGGCCACACCCATTGTTCCTGTCCTGAAAAAGGATGGATCTGTTCGAATCTGCAGGGATTTTAAAGTGACTATTAACCCGGTGCTGTCTGCGGAACAGTACCCTCTTCCCCTCATTGATGATCTTTTTACGGGCCTGGCCGGAGGGCAAAAGTTCAGCAAAATAGACTTATGCCAGGCTTATCTACAAATGCATGTCGATGACAAATCAAAGGAGCTGCTGACAATTGTGACACACAAGGGGCTATACAGGTACTGCCGCCTTCCGTTTGGAATTACGTCAGCCCCTACTCTATTCCAAAGGGTAATGGATCAGATTTTGAGTGGATTGCCAGGAGTCCAGTGCTACCTGGACGACATCCTTGTCACTGGGACAAATGAGGAGGATCATCTTCTGAACTTGGATGTGACACTACAACGACTGAAAGAGTACGGACTCAGAGTTCATAAAGACAAATGTGAATTCTTTCAGTCTTCAGTTGAGTACCTGGGGCATGTGATTGACGCTACTGGCCTGCATAAGGCGCCGTCAAAGGTCAAGGCGATCGTGGAGGCCCCAGCACCCCAGAATGTGAGCCAGTTACGTTCATTTCTGGGGCTACTTAACTACTATGGGAAGTTTATTCCAGACTTAGCAACATTGCTGAAGCCGTTACATCAGTTGCTATGTCAAGGCAAAACATGGAAATGGACTGAACTGTGCAACGAAGCTTTCGCCCAAGCAAAGAAAGCATTGCTGAAATCAGAGGTCCTGACACACTTCGACCCAAAGCTACCCGTGCAGCTAGCATGTGATGCATCACCATATGGTGTGGGAGCAGTCATATCCCACATCATGCCTTCGGGTGAAGAGAAACCTATCGCCTTCGCATCACGCACCTTGAACAAGGCCGAGAGTAACTATGCGCAGATCGAGCGTGAGGCCTTGGGAATTGTTTTTGGAATTCGAAGATTTCATCAGTACCTGTTTGGGAGAAGGTTCACACTCCTGACGGGCCACCGTCCATTGACTTCAATCTTCGGGTCCCACAGCAGAATTCCGTCTCTCGCTGCAAGCAGGATGCAAAGGTGGGCTTTACTGTTGTCAGGACACACATACGACATCAAATATCGCAAATCAGACTTGCACGGCAACGCAAACGGTCTCTCGAGGCTACCCTTGCCTGTTACTCCCCCAGAGCCTCATCAGATAGACATCTTCTACTTTAGACAAGTGGAGGGAGCACCTGTCACTGCAGTTCAGGTGCGAAGGTACACCCGCAACGATCCAGTCCTGTCTGAGGTAATGGACGATGTCATTCGAGGGAGAGCTATAGGAGGTTCTCCTAGTTTGAAATCTTACGTTTCAAAAAGAAATGAGCTCTCCATCCAGGCAGGTTGTCTTCTTTGGGGACGCTGTGTCATCATTCCGCCACCTCTGAGGGAACCTATACTGCAACAACTTCATACAGGCCACAGTGGGATGGTTCGGATGAAGGAAATGGCAAGAAGCTACTTCTGGTGGCCAGGTCTCGATGGGAATATTGAGGAGAAAGCCAAAACATGTTCCCCATGTCAAAGGGTCCGGAATGTTCCACATCTGGCAACCCTACACCCCTGGGATTGGCCTGCAGAAGTGTGGCAGCGAGTACATGTGGACTTCGCCGGTCCTTTCGAAGAGAAGATGTTTATGGTGGTTGTAGACGCTCGTAGCAAGTGGACGGAGGGCGCTGTGATGAGGTCTACCACGGCAGAGAAAACAATTGAGAAACTTGGTGAGATGTTCAGCCGTTATGGCTCACCGGAACAACTCGTAAGTGACAACGGTCCACAATTTGTATCACAGGAGTTTGCAACCTTCCTGCATGTGAATGGTGTCCAACACATCAGGTCTGTGCCCTATCATCCCTCTACTAACGGCCAGTCAGAAAGGTTCATGCAAACTTTGAAGCACGCCTTGAAGGCATCGCAAGGTCAGGGCTCAATCCACCAACCTCTGAACAGCTTCCTACTGTCCTACAGGAACGAGCCGCATGCCACAACCAAAACTTCCCCCGCTTCGCTCATGATGAAGAGGCAGTTGCGGACAAGTTTTGACTTACTCAAACCTCCAAGGGCAGAGCAGATTGTCCATCGTCAACAACAAGCTCAAGTTGAAAAGAGAGAGAAAAGAGCCAAGGAGTGACGGTTTCATCCGGGAGTGCACGTCCTAGCTCGAAACTACAACACTGGACCGAAATGGGTTCCTGCTACGGTGATCGCACAGACGGGCCCTGTGTCTTACACGGTTGAGACTGCTGAGGACGTCGTCTGGAGAAGTCACACAGATCAACTGTTGCTAGGAGCAGAGACAGCCACAGAGGCTCCAACGGCTGGTTGGCCTGAACTGTTTCCGGATGATACCGCAAACCAGCATCCTTTGCCACAGTGCTCTTCTCCAACACAGGAAGTCAAAGAGACTGTTACACCTGTGCAAACTCCTGACTTTCGATTGACACAGGCACCTTCTCCATCCAGGCCTGTGTCAATGCCTACTGCTATGGAAGCCAGCGATGACCGCCGGTATCCTGTCAGAGAGCGGCGGCCTCCAAGATGCTTGGATCTGTAGGCTTAGTGACTTACCCACAAGACTGGGGCAGAATAAACCCCAGGGTAAAGTCAGGGGTTGAGGCAGTCTACCTCTATCCTAGGTTCGTTGAGTGCATTGAAAGTAACTTACCTGTTGAGGAATAATGTGGATCTTCCATTTAAGAGGGGAGGAAATGTTATGTATTTTGTGTTCTCCTCCCACCTGTGGTGGCGCTGTCACAGGAGATAAATGGTTGGGTGTTCTCTGTTAAATTTTGCTCTCTTTGTTCGGAACTTGCCAGAACTTCCTTTCCTTCCAATAAAGCGCTTCATGTTTGAATCTCTGAGTTCTGAGTCCTAAATTGTGTCTAGGTAGAAAGTTACCGACACAACATATTCTACCACTTACATCCTCAAAAAATTCCAGTCGATTAGTCAAGCACGATTTACCTTTTGTAAATCCATGTTGACTTTGTCCGATCCTGTCACTGTTTTCCAAGTGCTCTGCTATTACATCTTTTATAATGGACTCGAGCATTTTCCCCACTACTGATGTGAGGCTTACCGGTCTATAATTCCCCGTTTTCTCTCTACCACCTTTTTTAAATAGTGGGATTACATTAGCTACCCTCCCATCCATGGGAACTGTTCCAGAGTCTATAGAATTTTGGAAGATGACCTGTAATGCATCTTCTATTTCTAGGGCCACTTCATTAAGTACCCTAGGATGTAGATTATCAGGCCCTGGGGATCAGGTCCCCCAGACAGCTTCCACGAGGGAGGTTGGTGATCAGCTGGTTGGTAGGTTCTCTTCCTTCTCTTCTATACCTTTAAGTTGGTAAGTCCTATTAAATAGTGGTGTAATATTATCATCTATATTGGGGCAGAGGGTCTTCATAACTAATAATAAGAAACTTAATTAATTACACAGATATGGGTGAACAGGTGATGTGTCACTGTTGCGAATTGTGGGAGCTGGTGGACCCCATTGAGGCTCATGGTGATTACATTTGCGATAATTGTTTGCTGCTAGAGGAACTCAAGCTCCATGCTAAAGAGCTTGAGACCGAGCTTCAGACACTGCGACACATCAGGGAGGGGGAGAAGTTCCTGGACTATGTTTCAGGAGGTGGTCACACCTATGAAATTAATTACTGCAGATGTAGTCCGTGGTCAGGGACAGGACGGTGTGACTGCGAGTGAGGAAGGTACAGGGATCCAGGATGTAGTGTTGAAGGAGCCACAGCCCTTGCTCTTGTCAAGCAGGATCGAGGTTCTTACTCCCTGTGAGGGCGGGAGCGGGGACTGCAGGGAGGATGAGCAACCTGGCCACAGCACCGTGGTACAGGGGGCCATTCAAGTGGAGGGAGTAAAAAGAAATTTTGTAGTGGTAGGGGATAGTATCATTAGGGGGATAGGTAGGGTTCTCTGCAGTCAAGAGCGGGAGTCCCGAAGGCTGTGTTGCCTGCCCGGTGCCAGGGTTAAGGACATCTCTTCTGGGCTGGAAAGAAACTTGGAGTGGGAGGGGGAGGATCCAGTTGTCGTGGTCCATGTTGGTACAAACGACGTAGATAGGACAAGGAAGAAGGTTCTGTTAAAGGAGTATGAGCAGCTAGGGGTCAAATTAAAAAACAGAACCTCAAGGGTAATAATCTCTGGATTATTACCTGAGCCACGAGCGAATTTGGCTAGGATAAATAAAATTAAATAGTTAAATGCATGGCTCAAAGACTGGTGTGGGAGAAATGGGTTTTGCTTCTTGGGACACTGGCACCAGTACTGGGACAGGAGGGAGCTGTTCCATTGGGACGGACTCCACTTGGCCAGTGCAGGGACTAGAGGCCTGGCGAATCATATAACTAGGGCTGTAGAGAGGGCTTTAAACTAATTAGTGGGGGGGAGGTTTCTAGAGAGCAAATAACAGAAATGACAACAGAGAAGGTCATAGACTTAGGTAGCAGTGGGGAAATTGAAAAACAGACCATGTCAGGAAGGGACAGAAGGTATGGAGTAAAAGGTAAAGTTGTAAAAGGGGAAAAAACAGGAACTAAGTGTCACAAAACATATTTGAAAGTTCTTTATCTGAATGTACGTAGCATTCGTAACAAAATGAATGAGTTAACAGCACAAATAATTACATATGGGTATGATCTTGTGGCCATTACAGAAACATGGCTGCAGGGTGACCATGACTGGGAATTAAACATACCAGGTTATTTAACAATCAGGAAGGACAGGCAGGAAGGGAGGGGAGGTGGGGTGGCTATGTTAATAAAGGAAGGAATCACTATAATACAGAGAAATGATATTGGGTCAAAGGAGCAGGATAGTGAAACAGTTTGGGTAGAGATAAGGAATAATAAGGGGAAAAAAACACTAGTGGGCGTAGTCTATAGGCCTCCGAACAGTTGCAACTCTGTTGGACGGAGTATTAATCAGGAAATAGTTGAGGCTTGTAATAAGGGAACAACTATAATTATGGGGGATTTTAACTATCATATTAACTGGACAAATCAAATTGGGCAGAGCAGCCTTGAGGATGAGTTCATTGAGTGTATTAGGGATGGGTTTCTTGAGCAGTATGTAACTGAACCGACCAGGGGGCAAGCAACCTTAGATTTGGTCCTGTGTAATGAGACAGGATTAATTAAAAATGTCCAAGTAAAGGATCCCCTTGGAATGAGTGACCATAACATGGTTGAATTCCATATTCAAGTAGAGGGTGAGAAGGTTGGATCTCAAACAAGCGTGCTGAGCTTGAATAATGGAGACTATGAAGGTATGAGAGCGGAATTGATTAGAGTGGACTGGGAAAATAGATTAAAGGGTAAGACGGTACATGATCAGTGGTGTACATTTAAGGAGTTATTTTACAACTTCCAAAAAATATATATTCCACTGAGGAAAAAAGGGTGTAAAAGAAAAGATAGCCATCCGTGGCTAAGTAAAGTAATTAAGGATAGTATCCGACTAAAAACAAGGGCATATAAGGTAGCCAAATCTAATGGGAGGATAGAAGATTGGGAAGTCTTTAAAAGACAGCAAAAAATAACTAAAAGATTGATTAAGAAAGGGAAGATAGATTATGAAAGTAAATTAGCAAAAAATATAAAAACGGATAGCAAAACTTTCTATAGTTATATAAAAAGAAAAAGGGTGGCTAAAGTAAATGTTGGTCCCTTAGAGGATGAGACCGGGAAATTAATGGTGGGAAACATGGAGATGGCAAAAACGCTGAACAAATATTTTGTATCAGTCTTTACGGTAGAGGACACTAAGAATATCCCAACACTGGACAAACAGGGGGCTCTAGGGGGAGAGGAGCTAAATACGATTAAAATCACTAAGGAAGTGGTACTTGGTAAAATAATGGGACTTAAGCCGGATAAATCCCCTGGACCTGATGGCTTACATCCTAGGGTCTTGAGGGAAGTGGCGGTAGGGATTGTGGATGCATTGGTAATAATTTTCCAAAACTCCCTGTTGGAAAACTGTTAATGGAACACCCTTATTTAAAAAGGGTAGTAGGCAGAAGGCTGGAAACTATAGACCTGTTAGCCTAACATCTGTGGTTGGTAAAATTTTAGAGTCCATTATTAAGGAGACAGTAACGGGACATTTGGATAAACATAATTTAATAGGACAAACTCAGCATGGTTTCATGAAGGGGAAGTCATGTTTGACAAATTTGCTTGAGTTCTTTGAGGAAGTAACATACAGGGTGGATAAAGTAGAACCAGTGGACGTAGTGTATTTAGACTTCCCAAAGGCATTTGACAAGGTGCCACACAAAAGAATATTGCTCACGATAAAAAATCATGGGATTGGGGGTAATATTCTGGCGTGGGTGGAGAATTGGCTCTCTAACAGAAAGCAGAGAGTTGGGATAAATGGTTCATTCTCAGACTGGCAATCAGTAACTAGTGGTGTTCCGCAGGGGTCAGTGCTGGGTCCCCAACTCTTTACAATCTATATTAATGATTTGGAGGAGGGGACCGAGTGTAACATATCAAAGTTTGCAGATGATACAAAGATGGGAGGGAAAGTAGTGAGTGAGGAGGACATAAAAAACCTGCAAAGTGACATAGACAGGCTAAGTAAGTGGGCAGAGATTTGGCAGATGGAATACAATACTGGAAAGTGTGAGGTTATGCACTTTGGCAGGAAAAATCATAGAGCAAGTTATTATCTTAATGGCAAGAAACTGGAAAGTACTGTAGTAAAAAGGGATCTGGGGGTCCTGGTGCACGAAACTCAAAAAGTTAGTATGCAGGTGCAGCAAGTGATCAAGAAGGCCAATGGAATGTTGGCTTTTATTGCTAGGGGGATAGAATATAAAAACAGGGAGGTATTGCTGCAGTTATACAAGGTATTGGTGAGACCGCACCTGGAATACTGCATACAATTTTGGTGTCCATACTTAAGAAAAGACATACTTGCTCTCGAGTCAGTACAAAAAAGGTTCACTCGGTTAATCCAGGGGACGAGGGAGTGGTCATATGAGGAGAGGTTGAGTAGATTGGGACTCTACTCATTGGAGTTCAGAAGAATGAGAGGCGATCTTATTGAAACATATAAGATTGTGAAGGGGCTTGATCGGGTGGATGCGGTGAGGATGTTCCCAATGATGGGTGAAACTAGAACTAGGGGGCATAATCTTAAAATAAGGGGCTGCTCTTTCAAAACTGAGATGAGGAGAAACTTCTTCACTCAGAGGGTGGTAGGTTTGTGGAATTTGCTGCCCCAGAAAGCTGTGGAAGCTACATCATTAAATAAATTTAAAACAGAAATAGATAGTTTCCTAGAAGTAAAGGGAATTAAGGGTTACGGGGAGCGGGCAGGAAATTGGACATGAGTCTAGGTTCGGAATGGTCATGGCCCTGTGGGTAGTGGAGCGGGCCCAGGGGCCGTGTAGCCTGGTTCTGCTCCTACTTCTTGTGTTCTAATTCTGTGTTAGATTTCAGGAGATGGTTTTATTCCTGTTCCTGGCTGGGGTGGAGATCGCCTTTACAGAAGGTAAGTACTGTAGAAAATATAGGGACAGGGTGATCTCCTGGAAGAGTTTCGATCGCCTAGATGGGTCGGAGAGGAATTTCCCAGATTTTTTTCTCCCAAATTGGCCTTTGGGTTTTTTATCTGGTTTTTCGCCTCTCCCGGGAGATCACATGGGTTCGGGTGGGATGGAGAGTGATAGAAGATTTGAGGTTAGGATCAGATCAGCCATGATCTTATTGAATGGTGGAGCAGGCTCGAGGGGCCGATTGGCCTACTCCTGCTCCTATTTCTTATGTTCTTATGTTCTTATTTATTGGCCTTCAAGCCCGTCAATTTCCCTAACACCATTTCCCTACAAATACTGATTTCATTCAATTCCTCCCTCTCATTAGACCCTATGTTCCCTGACATCTCTGGGAGGTTATTTGTGTCCTCCTTTTTGAAGACAGAACCAAAGTATGTATTTAATTGGTCTGCCATTGCTTTGTTCCCTATTATAAATTCCCCTGATTCTGACTGCAAGGGACCTATGATTGACTTCATCATTCTTTTTCTCTTCACATATCTATAGAAGCTTTTACAGTCAGTTTTTATGTTCGCTGCAAGCTTACTCTTATAATCTATTTCCCCCCTCTTAATTAATCCCTTTGTCCTCCTTTGCTGAATCCTAAACTGCTCCCAATCCTCAGGTTTGCTGCTTTTTCTGGCCAAATTATATGTCCTCTCCTTGGATCTTATGCTATCTCTAATTTCCCTTGTTAGCCACAGTTGAGTCACCTTTTTTGTTTTATTTTTATGCCAAACAGGGATGAACAAATTCTCTAGTTCATCCATGCGATCTTTAAATGTTTGCCATTGCCTATCCACCATCAACCCTTTAAGTAACGTTCCCCAATCCATCCTAGCCAACTCGTGCCTCATACCGTCGTAGTTTCCTTTATTTAAATTCAGGACCCTAGTCTCTGAGTCAACTACTTCACTCTCCACCTTAATGAAGAATTCTATCATATTATGATTGCTCCTCTCCAAGGGGCCTCGCACAACAAGATTGCTAATTAATCCTTTCTCATTACATAATACCCAGTCTAAGATGGCCTGATCTCTAGTTGGTTCCTCGACATATTGGTCCAGGAAACCAGCCAGTATACACTCTAGGAATTCCTCCTCCACAGTATTGTTACTAATTTGGTTAGCCCAATCTATATGTAGATTAAAGTCACCCATGATAACTGCTGTGCCCTTATTGCACGTATCTCTAATTTCCCATTTAATGCCATCCCCAACCTCAGCATTACTGTTTGGGGGTCTGTATACAACTCCCACTAATGTTTTCTGCCCCTTGGTATTTCTCAGCTCTGCCCATACAGATTCCACATCATCAGAGCTAATATCCTTCCTTACTATTGTGTTAATCTCCTCTTTAACCAGCAATGCTACCCCACCTCCTTTTCCTTTTTTCCTGTCCTTCCTGAAATTTGAATACCCCTGGATGTTGAATTCCCAGCCTTGGTCACCCTGGAGCCATGTCTCCGTAATCCCAATTATATCATATCCGTTTACATCAATCCATACAGAGGATTTCTCAAATGTGAAAGATGTTTTAAGACAATAACTGGTTAAAAGCAACCAATCACTGTTAAGCAGACGGAAAGGTGCCAGAAGAACTAATCTGAGAGTACAACGTCTCCAGTCAGCAACTTTGGCATAAGCTATAAATAAAAAGACAGTATCCCTTTGGCTGGCTTATGTAGGCAGTGTGAGCATTCTGTAGATTAGCTTTCTTACAAAAGCTTCTTTCAGATTTGATCAAAGAGAGCGACAGCAGCAAATTGGTCAAGTTTTAAGAAGTGCTTTGTAGCAGGCCACATCAAATACCAGAGAAAGTAATGAACTGTTTCCCTGTGCAATTGATTTAATTGCATAAAGCAAAATGGACCAGCCAAACTAATTATACCTTTTTTTTACATTTCTGGATAATTCTACACCCTTTTGCTGCTTTTTGTACCTTTAAATCAGATCGGAGGGGGTGAAGTTCTGGGGTTTACATTTCTCAGCTGCTGTTAACAGCTAGTTATACATTTGAATTTAGAATTCCGCGGGTTTAGAACTTGGGGGTGATTTTGCTCTGGTCGCTATATATTAACAGCGTCATAAACATGTAGGACAGATTTCCTCTGATCACTATTGCCAACAAAGTTGTGATTGTGTTCTTTTAGAATGTATTTATGAATTTTCTAAAAATGGCTAAGAAAGGAAATTTTCCTTTCCTGTTTGTGACTTCGCTAACACACAACAAACAAAGGATACCTTCCTCTCTCGCCAGATCCTCTGAATCCGATTCTTAACTCTGAATTTGACCCATTATAATAGTTTTCACAGATTCACAGCCCATTTTGCATGAACAAAATGGGGGTAGAAACTGGTCTGCATTGTGTCCATTTTTCGGGTGTAAAACAGACGCCAAACATACTCCCGGGCGGACACCTAAAACAGGCATTGGGCCTACTTAACTAGGTTAATGAGCAGCCTCGTGTCTGTGAAAGACGCCTCTACAAAACCTGTACACGATGAGCAGGACCTACATCGGGCCTGCTCCGCTCAGGATTCTTCAGCAAACCCCATGGCCGTCAACCACAGGTACATTTTAAAATTTAGACAAAAACCTTTCTGCGGAGGCGCGCGCAGCGAGGGGGGGGGGTCGACTGGTGCCACAGCCCTGGCGGAGGGGGGGGTTAACTGGTGCCACAGCTCTGGCGGAGGGAGGAGTGGGGGAGGGGAAGAGGGGGGGGTCGACTGGTGCCACAGCCCTGGCGGAGGGGGGAGGGGGGAGGGGGGAGGGGAAGAGGGGGGGGTCGACTGCTGCCACAGCCCTGGCGATTGGGGTGGGGGGGGGAGGAGGGGGGGTTGCCTGGTGCCACAGCCCTGGCGGAGGGGGGAGGGTCGACTGGTGCCACAGCCCTGGCGATCAGTGGGGGGAGGAGGGGGTGGTTGACTAGTGCCACAGCCCTGGCGATCGGGGGGGGGGGGCATTGACTGGTGCCACAGCGCTGGTGATCGGGGGGGGGGAATCGACTGGTGCCACGGTGCTGGCGATCGGGGGGGGCGTCGACTGGTGCCACGGCGCTGGCGATCGGGGGGGGCGTCGACTGGTGCCACAACGCTGGCGATCGGGGGGGGGGCGGGGGGGTTCAACTGGTGCCACAGCCCTGCCGATCGGGGGGGGGGGAGGAGGGGGGATTGACTGATGCCACAGCCCTGGCGATTGGGGGGGCGTCGACTGGTGCCACGGCGCTGGCGATCGGGGGGGGGGTCGACTAGTGCCACAGCCCTGGCGATCGGCCTCCCTGTTGCCCGGTCCGTCCCTCCCACTTCCTGGGACTTACTTGAGGGCCTCTGCCAACAGCCCGATATTGATTATTCTCACCTGCGGAGGTGCGACAGTCACCGGCAGCTCACCCCAAACATGCAGACGAGGCACGAGGCCCAATTTTGAAATGGCATCGGGCCCCTCTGTTCGGATGATTGCTCAGCAACAATTCTGAGCCCGAGATTGGGCCTAGTCTTCTACCCCATTGTATAGTATGATTTGAGTGTAAGGTTACTTGAACTCTATGCAGGTGGTCTCGTTCCTCTTGCCTAACATCACTTGGGCTTTCTACCCACTGCTGCATAACTGCAGTTTGTTGCAAAGCAAAATTCAACTGGGGAACAATAAACTTAATTTGTAATATTTTAATGTTAGCAGAGGGCTAATTCTTGTAATATAACAACATCCTGAGACTTTTGGCAGTCCATGGAAATTCCACCCTCCCTGGCGGTCCATTGTTTTTAAGATTTCAGCTCAAATTTCATGAAACAAACACCAAAATTACAGCAATAAAGCTACTAAAATGTCAGAACTAGTTTTACCACGATAACATTAACCCTAAGCTGCAAAAACAAACAGCAAAAATACAATTTAAAATAACAATAAAGATTTGAATATGTTTATCCTCTTTCCCTCCATTTTCTCTTCTTTTTTCATTTTATAATCAATTTATTTAAAAATGATTTTACTTGTTTATCTAATATTGCTTTTCTATATCATTTTTTTTAAGACTTAAGTTTAAAATCTGGCACTCGCCTTTCTTTCTTGCTTCCCAGGTCCCACCATCCATTTTGGAGGTGGGAGCAACATCCAAAGAAATGTTCTCTGATTGGTTTTAAAAAAAAGGCTATTTTTTCAGCCAATTAAATGCCACAATGCTAACGATTGATACTGTTATGTTCAACCAGGAAGTTTTAAATGCATCAAACTGGGAAGGATTGTTGTGGCACGAGTTATCTAATAGGCAATCTCTTGGAACTCGACTGTGCCAAGATAGGATAAGCCAACATGACGCAAAAGCAATTGGAAATAGCCCAAAACCCAAGGCAAAGCCATCCACTAGACTGCAAGAGACATGAAAACATACTGATGCTAGACACCAGAAATTGTATACATATTGCTCCTAGACTGCCAGAAATTGAATGCATGCCGCACACCCCGCTCTAGGCAATCAGCCCTGGAGCTCTGTTCCTTGTCTTTCACGACTTTAGAGCATCTTATCCCCTTTTTGCTGCTTTAGCTACTTTATTTCAGATGAGAAAGGATAATGGTCTGGAGTTTAAACTCCTCCACTGCATTAACAGCAAATTATAGGGATAAACGTTCAGATGAGCTTGAACGTAAAATTCTGGCTCCTCTCAATCTTACCTAAAACTGAATTTAACCCATTCATGGTTAACCATCACAGCTGAACCGTGGCTGTTGGAGCACGCATTTGGCAACCGGCATTTGGTACCTCGGTATAATCCCCCCAAAGGAATTTCAATACTGCCAGCAACAAGCATGGTCAAATCTCACTTTACTCTGCTAATGTAGCACTGTTATCAAAACGAAAGATTTGATGAAATAAAAATAATGTAACAATCAGTCAATATGAAAAGTACCAAAATTTGAAAATCCAGCCACCCATAGTGACCATGAAGAAACGGTGAGTGATTTTTTCATTGGGTGTGAATGGAGGAGGTCTTTCGACACACGCATTGATAAGGGCATTTTTCTCTTCATTTCTAAATTGATGTAAACAAGCTGAAACCAAATCATATCAGGATATTGGATTTGCCCCCAAATCTCCTTCAATTTGTCTTAACTGTTTTAAAAAATGAGAAGCATGCATTGAAAATATTAAGCACTAGCTGGGGGTGCCCGGCGTTGCCAGGGCAATTTTGGGCCGCGCGGTCTCCCTGCCCCTGTCTGTCCCCTCTCTCTGTCCCTCCCTCTCCCGCTCTCCTCTCCCTCCCTCCCCCTCTCGCTGTCCCTCCCTCCCCTCTCACTGCCTAGCGCCTGAGGCCCGGTGCCGTTGTGATACTGGCTGTGCGGGGCCTAGCGCTTCAGGCCCAGCCAGGCTCTCGGGCCGAGACGGACCCCAGCTGAGCTCCCTCGCAGGTGGCGCGGTTGACAGCCGGCCGCTGCCGCTCCCCCGCCTGCTGTGTATAAACTCACCTGCCGCTCCTGGAGCCGCAATGTGGGGGTTTGTTTGGCTGGTGCTGTCGCTATGGGGATGAAAAAAATGGCGGCGAAGTTTCGGGAGACTGGAGGATTAGGTCCCACCCGTGATGCACCGATTGGTCAACCATCAGGTCACTGAACTGTAGGATTGGTCAACCAGCACGTCACTCAACGCTAATGAGAGGTAGGGTTGGTCAACTGCTAATGAGCAGAGTTTTGAGGATTTTTGAACGTTTTTTGTATACTGTCCGAACAATTTTTGTCTGACCAAAAAGTAAATATGCCTATGAGACTCCTCTAATGATAAGCTTTTTTTTGATATAACATGCATGTAGGTACGCTCTATAACTTTTGATTGTATAGCCGGACAGACAGACAGACAAACAGACAAACTCTTTTATATATATATAGATATTAAAAGTCAAAAGTAATTTGAAAGCTAGAAATTGCAGAACAGTAAAGGAGGTGCCACCCAAAGAAATAGCTGCAAAGACAGAACGTGAATATTTCTTGAACAGTTTTTATTTGTGAACTGTATATTACTGCGAATAATGAAATAAAACCAGGAAGTGCTGGAAACACTCAGCGGGTCAGACAGCATCTGTGGAGAGAGAAACAGAGTTGCTGTTTCAGGTCGATGACCTTTCATCAGAACTGGAAGATGTTAGAGATGCCCATCAGAGGGAAGAGCAGAACTTCCTCAAGGTGGATGTTGCTGGAAGAGATATGTCAGTGAGTTAAACAATAAAAAACATAAGCATGGAAATCCCATTCGCAGTATTTTGCTTTTGTTTTATCGGGGGAACAGTGCCTACTTTGACTATGCTGATGGCAGTGAATATTTTATAAAGCGGAAAGCGGGGGTGGGGGGTGGGGGTGGTGGTGGTGTTTAAAAACATAGATAGAAACATAGAAGATAGGAGCAGAAGAAGGCCATTCGGCCCCTTGAGCCTGTTCCACCATTTAATGAGATCATGGCTGATCATCCAAACTCAGCACCCTGTCCCTGCCTTCTCCCCATATCCCTTGATCTCTTTAGCCTTAAGAAATATATCTAACTCCTTCTTGAATATATTTAATGAATTGGCCTCAACTGCCTTGTGTGGTAGAGAATTCCACAGGTTCACCACTCTCTGGTTGAAGAAATTCCTCCTCATCTCAGTCCTAAATGGCTTATCCTTAGACTGTGACCACCTGGTTCTGGACTCCCCGGCCATCGGGAACATTCTTCCTGCATCTAGTCTGTCTAGTCCTGTTAGAATTTTGTACGTTTCAATGAGATCCCCTCTCATTCTTCTAAACTCCAGCGAGTATAAGCCCAGTCGACCCAATCTCTCTTCATAAGTCATTCCTGCCATCCCAGGTATCAGTCTGGTGAATCTTCGCTGCACTCCCTCCATGGCAAGAACATCCTTCCTCAGTTTGGGGAGAACAGTTCGTTATGGCCAAAATTAGGCATGAACCAGTTTCAAGGCCCAAACCTTTAATCTGGATATAAGGGGCTGGAGTCTCTTCTAAGTTGCGTTGGTTTTTTTTCAGCATAATTCGCCCCCAAATCGGACAAACCAGTGCAAAAGATTGAGGAATTTCAAGCACAAAATACGTCCAGCACAAATTGAGTTTCCGCGATCTTTTGCGCTAGAAACATTGTGCTAGATGCCAGCCCCACCAATAAAATTAATCACCACAGTGGGTTTTCACTAATTGCGCATGTTTACAGGCCTTCAAGGAGGCTCTTAAAAATTAAACTGTTTTGGGGGGCGCAAGGACACTAATAGGCACATTTTAAAAACTTTTAAATATTTTTTTAATTTACTAAGAAACTGACTACTGTAAACCAATGTAACTAGTAAATGGTTCGGTATAGTTTTCTAAGTCTTTTTCAGTTATTTAAAATTGGGTTACTCACAGGTGGTGGACTGGACACTCTGATTAAAAATGCTTATTTTTTCTGATAAATCCATTTTCAGTTGTATTAATCAAACTGCACCAACTACCACTCTTAAATAGATCAAGGAATATTTTTGATTGCAAATTTTAAAAAAAAACTTTCTAAAACGTTGCCCCATTACGCTGGTTTATGGAAGATTTTACGTTCGGCGATATGCAAATGAGCCAGGGCAGAAAATTGAGCAAAAAACCACTTCTCAAAACTAGTGCAATTTGCGCCCGGATTGCCGATTGCACCCAAAGCAGAAACTCTTGGCCAAGATATACAGATAGTGAGATGATGTTTTGAAGCTACTAGAAATTAAAAGGTGAAGGTTGTTGTACAACTGGAAACCTTTCTATCGAAGCACTAAATTAAATTCCCATTCCATATTAGTAATAAATAAATGTTGACGGATTTAAAAGCTAGAATAAATGTGTTCACTTTTTAATGCTAATTTTGTGTTGGTCCCTCATCTTTAAGTAAACTATTTCTCTCCTGACATCATGGGTTGAATTGCAGCCATACTTATATTGTCTGTTTAATTTATGACAATCTAACAAAAGAGGAAGTCAAGAACATCTAACAATAACACTGTAGATTTAGGATTTTGTACTTTTCAGTTCTATGTTACAATAAACTGTTTGATGTCAGGATTTAGAAAGCTTGCTGTTACCATTGGGATTTACTATAAAGGGGAATGAAGGATATTTTACTGAACTGACACTTAATCCTAAATGTAATCAAGAGAGCTGCTTGTACATTTAATAATCCTCTCATTTTACTTTTGTCTTATGCTTTCAAACTACTGGCCAGAGGTACCCTGGAGTATATATTTTACATAGAATCCCCTCTCTCTTCAATGACATTATGATGAAGAGTGGGGACCTTACCTCCAACAAGAAGTATGAGGAGCTCATGGACTTACATAAGGACACACGGCGTAGGAGCAGGAGTAGGTGATTTGACCCCTCGAGCCTGCTCCGCCATTCAATAAGATCATGGCTGATCTGATCTTGTCCTCAACTCCACTTCCCTGCCCACTCCCCATAACCCTTGATTCCCTTACCTTTCAAAAATCTGTCTATCTCCACCTTAAATATATTCAATGACCCAGCCCCCACAGCTCTCTGGGGAAGAGAATTCCAAAGATTCACGACCCTCTAAGAGAAGAAATCCCTCCTCATTTCCGATTTAAAAGGGTTTCCCCTTATTCTGAAATTATGCCCCCTAGTTCTAGTTTCCCCCACGAGGGGAAACAGCCTCTCTGCATCTACCCTGTCAAGCCCCTTCAGAATATTATATGTTTCAATAAGGTCCCCTCTCATTCTTCTAAACTCCAATGAGTATAGGCTCAACCTGCTCAACCTTTCTTCATAAGATAACCCCTTCATCTCTGGAATCAACCTCGTGAACTTTGTCACTTTGACCCTCCATTCCCCTTGCCCAACAAATCAAACCTCCGCCTAAGCTGCCCAACTGCTGTCACCCTGAATCTGCATCTTTCTCTAGTTTCTGTCCATTTACCCCTCGTGCCCTCTCCGAGCTCATCTTGTCCATGAGACCTGTCTCCTGCTCCCTCAACTCTATTCCCACTAAACTGGGCACCAAACATCCCTTTCTGGACCCCATGTTAGCTGATATTGTAAATGGTTCCCTCTCCTCAGGTACTGTCCCACTCCCTTTCAAATCTGAGATCAACACCCCCTCCTCAAAAAACCCACCCTTGATACTTCTGTCCTTGCAAACTACTGCCCTATCTGCAGCCTCCCTTTCCTCTCCAAGGTCCTTTAATATGTTTTTGCCTCTCAACTCTGTGCCCATCTTTCCCACAACTCCGTGTTAAAACTTTTCCTATCAGGTTTCCATCCCTGCCACAGCACTGAAATGGTTTTAATCAAAGTCTCAAATCATCACCCTTCTCATCCTTCTCAACCTCTATGCAGCCTTTGACAGTCACGCCATCCTCCTTCAACGCCTCTCCTCTGTTGTCCTGCTGAGTGGGACTGCACTCACTGGTTTCCACTCTTACCTATCCAGTGGCAGCCAGAGGATCTCCTGGAATGGTTTATCTTCACGCTCCCGCACCACTACCTTTGGAGTCCCCCAAGGATTTATCCTTGGGCCCCTCCTATTTCTCATTTACATGCTGCCCCTCGGTGACATCATACAAAGACATGATGTCAGCTTTCACATGTACACTGATGACACCCTGCTCTACCTCACCACCACCTCTTTCGACCCCACCACTGCATCTGTGTTGTCAGCCTGCTTGTCCGATATCCAGTGCTGGATGAGCTGCAGGTTCCTCCAGTTAAATATTGGGAACATTGAAGTCAAGGTCTTTGGACTCCGAAATAATCTTCGTTCCCTCACCACCGATTCCATCCCCCTCCCTGGCCACTGTCTCAGGCTGAACCAGACTTGGCACCCTATTTGATCCTGAGCTGAGCTTCCGATTCCATATCCTCTCCATCATAAAGACTACCTACTTCCACTTGAATTACATTGCCCATCTCTATCCCTGCCTCAGCCCTCCTGCTGCTGAAATTCTCATCTATGCTTTTGCTACCTTCAGACGCTACTATTCCAATACTCTCCTGCTTGCCCTCCCGTCTTCCATCCTCCATAAACATGATCTCATCCAAAACTTTGCTTCCCATATCCTAACTCACACCAAGCCTTGCTCACCCATCACCCCTTGCTCGCTGACCTACATTGGCTCCTGGTCCACTGCCGCCTCAGATTTAAAATTCTGATCCTCATGTTCAAATCCCTCCTTAGCCTCGCCCCCTCCCAATCTTAGTAACCAGATTATGTTTAGGGCCTGAAGGGTAAATAAAAAAGGCCTTCGGCTTGAAACAGGCAGGCACTTTGGCCGCCCACCATTAGGACCGTTAAAAAAATGACCAGGGCATTGGCATTAATGGAGGTAAGTCTACCAACCCCATTTTGATGTCGTTAGTGCCTCATTAATGTGGGTTTAGGCCTCATTAATGTGGATTTAGGCAAGTTAAAATCAACCCCAATGGTTTGGCAACAAGACCGTTTTAATTCTGGACAGGAGCTTTATATTTTTGTTGGGAGTGGAAATTCTATACAAAATACCTTCTCCTTGGTTGCCTTTGGCCAGCAGTTGGAAATTATAACAAAAACACGTACAATGGAGAACTTGGGAGGCACTACTTAGTGTGCTGGCATATCCTTTAATAACATTCAAAATTCAGTAGAGTATCCACCCCTTTTAAACTTGTAAACAAGTTAGTATAGAGACAGGATGGCTGGCAGAGGTGTCGATCATTGTTTTGACATTGGAAGGATTCTGTAGAAAACAGGCTGGGTGACTCATTCACAGTATAATGAAATTACCATATTGCTTCTAAAACATTGACCTTATAATCTTACAGATTTTGAAGTGAAAGAGTGTATCTGGTCAGGAAGATAAGTATAATTTTTCAAAATTTTAGAAGGTAACAATTTAAAAACTATGGTCTCTCTTGGCTCTAGGAATATTAGCAATCACTCAGAACAGAGTACAGACACTCAGAACAGTGTAGAGTACAGATGACAGAAGGTAATTGGAGAGAGAGAGAAGCTTTCTAGCTATCTGTAAAAACAGCCTATGTTACAGTGGTAAAATAGGTGATATACTATAGTAATAGAGAATGAACCATAGCCTAGCACACAGAGGATTAAAGGAAGAAGCCCCTATTGTGACAACCTTGGCTCAGTTGGCAGCACTCTTGCCTCTGAGTCAGAAGGTTGTGGGTTCAAGTCCCACTCCAGAGAAGTGAGCACAAAATCTAGGCTGACACTCCAGAAAGTACTGAGGGAGCGCTGCACTGTCGGGGGTGCCGTCTTTCAGATTAGACGTTAAACTGAGGCCCTCGCTACTCTCTCAGGTGGGCATAAAATATCCCATGGCAATATTTTGAAGAAAAGCAGGGGCGTTATCCCCAGTGTCCTGGCCAATATTTATCCCTCAATCGACATCACTAAAACAGATTATCTGGTCATTATCACATTGCTGTTTGTGGGACCTTGCTGTGCGTAAATTGGCTGCCGCGTTTCCTACATTACAACAGCAACTACACTTGAAAAGTACTTCATTAGATGTAAAGTTCTTTGGGACGTCCTGAGGTCGTGAAAGGCGCTATATAAATGCAAGTCTTTCTTTTCTTCCATTGGTCTCTTGCAGGCCTTACAATTGAAGACTAGCCTTAGCAATAGGCCACAGTGAGGTGCTCCATCTATTGTTTCATTTTAAGTTAAAGCATTGTTCCATATGATTTTGTTGTATTTTTTTCACACATTCTCTGCGGTAGATGATTCATAATCTTTTGCTATGAATTAATGTAAGAACAGATATTTTCCAGAGACACATTTTCCCTGAATGAAATAAAGTTTTTTTTTTAAAAGTAGGATGCTTTGAAATGTTGATGACTGTTACGTATTGGGCTTTAGTTTCTCTTTCTCCTGTGTAAGGGTGAATCTATGTACAAAGTCAACACACTTCAGGCAGTTGATCAGAGATGCACTCTTGCCATGCAAGTCTGTAATTTGTGTACACCAATCAATAACAAATTATAGGCAAATACAGCTATGTAAGCAAAATAAATGTGTGCCCATGTCTATTTGCAAAAAGAGAATTGGGGTTGCAAGATGGGAAATTTTAAGAAGAAGAATTACTGCTGACAGAAACAATAAATGTTAGAGGAAGACCCATCCCCCTTTCGAAGTCAAAGAGCCAAGTTTGAGCGGGACAAAAATTTAATTGTTTTCAACACAAGCTCAGAGTAAAGCTGTATGAGAAAGTATATGGCTATTAACATTAGCTAAAATTAACTCGAGGCGACAGGAGATATTCCGAGATTCCAGGATCCCCTGACCGCAAGAGAGGATATCCACTTTCTTCACGTTGGGAATTTCCAATTGGTTGGTGTTAGTATATAAAAGCAATCACTGCACTTACAGAGTAATTCATTGTGTGAATCACTGAGGTGTTTTTGGTACGATAAAGTGTTATATAAACTCAAGTGTTATTTTCTTTTTTTTTACATTTGTGGTAAGGAGAAAACAACAGAAGGAAAGTCAGCGTCCAACAAATCTGTTTTTTTTTTCATTATTCTTGCTTTACAATTTAAATTCGGATATTCTGTATACAGAAAAAATGCAAGGCGTTATGCTGCATACACAAACAAAAAGTGCCTCAAAGCTCAAATTCTGCAGTAATTAATCACACACTTCAACAAAAAAATGTATACTGGCCTTGGATTACAAACTGGAAGAGGGGAGTATTTAACATCCTTGTGAAGAGCGGGTCAATTTGACCCGGTAGACTATCACTAACAATATAAAATAGTAATACAACATTGAGCCTGCGCAAAATACTGTATGCACTCAGCAAGATGCAGTTTCCTTCAATGTCATACATACTTTCCTCATCACAAACAGAGGCCTAAAGCTAAATGAATGTACCCATTAACCTTTAGACTGTTGCTCACGGCACCAAGCACCCTGAGTAGAGAAAGCGAAGGAGATCTGGAGGAAATATAAATATGGGGTAGTTCTGAAATCCCACAAGACTAAGGAATTCACTTAATTCCGCCATGGATGGCAAAATTTAAATTGCTCATATGTTTGTAATTCATCAGGCAGACACGAATCAAAAAAGCCACGTGGTAGATTGAGTGTCCTATTATCTCATGGGTTTAGCAGATTCGCTGTGGGACAAGCAATCTACTGTGTTGGTTTAAGCACCAAAGCAAGACTCTATGATCTACAAATCTCTGTTCCTGGGTTTCCCGCTACAAGTCGGGGAGTCTTCCCAAGTGACACGGCTGTATCTGACCTCCAATGGCAGTGATCCAATAAAAGCAAACTCCATTTCGAGAACAGAGGAAAAGGTGCAAACTGTTCAGACACAAGCAAGAATGGGCACATATCTGTGCATTTGTTTTAATTCAAATCCCAAAGTAAGATTTTTTTTTTTCCCCTCTCAATGTTTTGGCCATGTGGTTTTAATAGAATGTTAGCCAAGTGCATTAATTCAAGCATTTATTAAAATGTGTGAACACGTTCAGGCATTTTCTGGATTATGTTTCATTCTCCTCTGTTGCCTTCTTTCACGATTCTGCTTCTGCATCTCATCAAAGAAATAAAGCCCTGGCACCATCGCTGCAGTTGAGTACTGCGGCATGTCCAGAGCACTAGATTGCATCCCTAACGCATGGAGTCATCAAAGCAAAAAACAGCCGTTAACAATGATTTTGAGCATGTGCAAACACCCATGGGGGAAGACTGAGTGCAATGTGAGTGGATAGGCAATCCAATAACGGCATTTGTGCACATGTAAAATTGCCTTTAGATGTACACAAGCAGGATTTGCCTATTGCACACCGGGGAAGTAATAAATACATTCTGGGCCAAATTCTACCTTTATATACATCAATGCACGTGTGGCATACGAAGCAGTTTCGTTCTGAGCTATTTGGCTTTCGATTCATAATGTATTTCTGACATCGTATTCCTCGGCTTGATGAACATTGTGCCAAAGAAGTTGTTCATTTGTCCGTCCCTTGTAAGGTTTAAATTTAGTACAAATTAGATTGCAACTAGCTGACCTCCTGTGACATGGCCACCAGGTAGTCTGGGATCTGGAGCAGGGTTGTGATGTCTAGCTGTTAAATAGGTGCATGCTGAGATACATTGGCGAGAAGTTTCTGTCGATTGGCAACTGCTTGTAAATCCTTGCTTCCTGTCCTTGGGGAAAGACTAAGTTAACATGGTCAGAAAATCCAACAGGAAACAACTGGGTTTCTTTCTGCTTTTATATTTGTGATATTTTGAAGTGCAATTCTGAAATGTGAAGGACACGTGATAGATGCAATAATTTCATGTGTATGAAGATGCAGTAAGACAGTATAAACAACACGAAGTCATAAAGGCTTGACTTAATGCAAAGGGTATACAGAATTTGATTCGGAATAAAAATAGCTGTAAATAGCAGAAGTTATTGAGCTTTCCAGCGGGAAGAGGAAAGGTTATTTCAGTGATGGCAAACTAGAAATTCTCTTGGTTACAAAGGGCATAAGAGACGAGGCTCTCAACTGAAGACCTGCTCTGCTCAGGATTCTTCAGCGGTCACTGTGGCCTAAGCAGTGGCTGCCACCAACAGGTAAGTTTGAACTAAAAATTATTTTTTTGAATGCATTCCTGTGGAGCCAGGAGGAGCAGGAGTGCTTCCCCGCCTGCACAGTTCTCGTCATCAGCACCTTCTGTTGCCACTCCGACCCCCTCGCCTCTACTGGCGAGGCGAGCGACCCAAAATTCACCTCAGTAAAATGCATGAGTTGCCTGTGGAGGCACGAAAGGCGCCAGCAGCTCATGCAAAAAATGTTAATGGGGCCTAAGGACCAATTTTGGGCACGCCTCGGGCCTACCGGTTGAGGCACGCTCTGTTGGCATGCCACTGGTTACGGACCTGAAACCGGGCCAGAACCGATTTCCACCCCATAATGTGCATTACTAATGTTTCTTGTGGCCACATGATTTTGTGCACCACTGGACCTTCCAATTCCAAGACCTGTCTGTCGTTGCTTTACCCTAAGAAAGGAGACACTGATTGCACACAGTGTTGCACAGAATGCAATGGGTAACAAAGAACTCTTCCTATAACTGCATTCTAATATGACCTACGTGTCTAACTATTGAAATCTAATTTCAAACCTCCCATATGTGCTTTCTATGACTAATTAGGTTGATAGTGTATGCTCACTGAACTTCTCTCATGTACAGTTAGGGATCTGGCACCGGTCTCATGAGGCACAGCATCAGACCTTGGTTTCTGTTACCTGCCAAAGAAAACAGACACTGACATCCATAGATTAAAGTATTACTGAGAAGACATCCAATAGTCCCCATTGTAGCACATTCTTAGTAGGTGCTGTCCGTGGCACATGGGTTCAATCGATCAAACTTAAGGCATCGGAGAAGTAAACAGTGTCTCTGGTTCTATTGTGGAGATTGTGGGAGGCTGATCTTGTGCTGTATCCGCTTCAGAAAAGCGTTGGCAATTGGAAAATTATTTTGGATATTGCTGATTGATTCACTCAATTGGTAAAATGTCAGTCAATACACTACTCGATACATGTAAGCAGGCCAGACAGTAGAAAATTCTATTTAGAGGATAGTAAAAAAAAAAGGTATATTTAACCCCTTCACGTATAGAGCTTGGATCTGTTAATAAAATACAAACGAAACTGAGAAAGCTCAATAAAGATTAAAATCAGTAAAAAAATAAACCTGACATATTGTCAGACTTTGCTACACTAACCCTTTTTACACTGCTCCTCTCACATCCAAGCACAAGCACACACGCACAAAAAAAATTCTTTCACGTTATTTACCTCATTATACTGGCACTGTCCGCAATCTGTCAACACAGTCACAAGAAGAAATGAGAGTTCTCTATTTTTTTGGGACTCGTTATACTGTTGCGTGGTGAATTATGTTCCAATGTGCTTAACCTATGCAAAAACATTATTTACAAAAATGGCTGTACTATACTTAAAATGGTGTGCCTCCGGTCCAGTTTTATTAGCAGCATGACTTCTGTACCTAGTTATAACACTACCCTTGTAATTGTGCCAGAAAATAGGCCATTCCAAACCTGTGTAATGAGGTCTGACTGTATAATATTTTAACAGCCACAGCTTAGTACTGGAGAAAGTGATTTTCAATAAACACGATGGGGTTAACATAATTTCACCCCCTAATAAGATCACTTTCCTCTAGAGATTTTTGTTCCCTGTGGCAAATAAGTTGATTGTTCTGGGTTTAAATGTATTAAGGAGAAAAATACCAAAAAAAACATGATCCAGAGTCAGAGGTGATACCCTAGGAGCAAATAATTACAGGAGTAAGCCACAATGAATACCGCATGTACATTAATGGTTTTATCTGTAGATTTCATTAAGAAAGGTTTAATACAAGATAAAGCACAGCCTGTTTGTCTTGAGCCACTGGTAGACTGTTCAGCTTTTTTTTTATTAGGGTAAGCAGCAAATTGTTTTTTTTTTATATATAAAAAAAAATCTCTGGGGAGGCCATCTGAGTGTTTAAGTTATGAAACTAGGAACTGATGAGTTGACAAATGTGGCAGCTTTGGAGTAAATAAATTATGATTTGTCGGGGGGTGAAGTGAGACCCAGATTAATCCAGAAGAAACTGGATACTAATGATGGACGGTTCAGGCTTGGCTGTCATTTCCTGTGGTAATGGCCCCGAGCTGTCAGGACTCCATGGGAGTTTGAGGCTTCTCAACAAAAAAAAAATTAGGGGAGGATGGATGTTGTAGGAGTCCCGCAGTGAGTGGAGGCAGATTCTAATGATAGGAAAGACACATTTCCAGAAAGAATAAATGTCTTGAAGAATGGGTATGTGTGACAGGTGACAGGGGAGTTGAGTGGCAGCGAATGCCTGCGTTCAAGAAAAAGTCTGACAAGAGTCAAAAAGAGTCTGTAGTGGTTGAAGACCCTAGAAACCGCAGCTTGCATGCTGTTTATGAAAGGGAAAGATGGACAGAGGTACTTTGAATGGAGAAAGCCATGCTGTCTCACTGGGCTGAATTTTTGAAGTCATACACAGCCAAGATGCTGTATTTCTTCGCCTCTAGCAAATGTCCTACCGAAACTAAACAGAACAGTTTTCTATAATTCAGATTGTACTGTTCTTGACTGTGCACATTTCAAAGAGGTAATAATTATATACATGCTCGGTATACCTCATCATGAATCGTAGTTCTTCAAATGTAAAATGCTGTATGGTAATTTAAAACAATTTTTAATAATGTACTGTAAAAAGTTTTTTTTTTTAAACTGGCTTGTACTGTACTTACATAGTTTATAAAGAGCCGGAGCAGTGTATCCACTTAAAAACAAATATACCGCATCTGGCAGGCGCAGAGCAGAGCAGGAAAACAATACTTTAGTCACAAGCCGAGAATTCGTTCTTGCAGGTTATTAGCTCGTATAAGCAGAGGAGGAATTAACACCTTGCTGAGGAACAGCGCAAATTAATGGCATGAATTACATAGAAGTACATATAACCTTGTCTGATGGGCAGAATATAAACTATCCAGGTGTCTGGGTAGGTTCATAGGTTTGCAATATTCACAATTAAGTTCAATCAAATTTAAGATTTAAAGTTGTTGGGCTTTCAACCAATCTAATCTGCTTGGCAATTTCACAAATTCAAAATGAACCAAACAGACATTTAACAACCCTTGGGTGAGATTGTTTCCTAAGTGCCTGTCAGAAAATTAATATATTTTGTTGACTTTTTATAAAAAATCTTTAGAAATTGACATTTGAAAAGGGATGTTGGGGAAGATTTCCTCTGTGCACAATGTGTAACAAAATCATAAATCCTTTTAGAAAGAACACGTGAAGATTTTGTTACAGATGATGCACAGAGGACATCTTTCCCCTATTGAAGCCTTAGCTAAGGCTGGCTGCAAATCAACCATGAACTTTGACACCGAATTCTCATGGACCTATTTGTGTTCAGTAATTTGGACTTGCATAGCGCTGTGGGATAGCAGAGTCTTTTCTGGCATTTTGCTTTGCCTGATTTCTAATTTCACAGCAGAAAGAAATATTAAGAAGTTAAGTTTGAAATCAAACAACCAGAGAACAGGATGGATATTATCCCAAAGGTAAATAGCCCAGGTCATTATCATGGTGTCTTTCAATTATTATTTATAGCTTATCATCAACTAGTAGCTGGAATTTCCGTGGAACTGCAAAGGCTGATATTAAATTTGATGGTTATTTGTGGTATACATTATGGCCTGGAGTTTCCTCCGTATTTAAATCCAGATACACACGTAATCTGGGCGCAATCAAATTACGTGGTTTAAAAGATTGGGGAATTTTGGGGGTAAGTGTAGCATAACTACAATACGCCCAAGTCTCCTCGTTCTTATACGACCGTCCATCAAACCCTCCATCCGAACAACTCTCCGCCCACAAAACTGGCCACGCCCCGACTCTCAAATGCGTGTCTCCTCCAATTGCGCTTGTTCGGGATCTCTCAACATTGCGACCAGATTTTTAAGCGCAGCAGGGAATAAAGTCATTTTTCTGCTTGTTTAATTGCAATTATTTGCGCCTTTAAAAAAAATGTATTCTCACTGAGATCTGCTCTGTATTTTCTGTTTCTTTGAATGCATTATTATGGCATCAGTATAAGTCACATTAAGAATTGAAAAGCATCCCCGATCGCAGGCCCTTAAACACGCTGCACCTGAGGTGCATGAATGATGGTTAAATGAGTTCAAAATTAAATTTTAGGACTCAGTGAAGAAATATACTGGTGTGGGTTCGGCCTTAAGCTTGGGCCCGGAGCGTTTACGCTGATTTATGCCCGTTTACACCCACATTAAATTCAGACATATTCTAATGAGATTGGGAGGATACTTGGATAACTTGACATTAGCTAAATGGGCAGAACATTAGGCGCATTTTCTGGTCTAGAACCTGGGTTGCACCTAAGGGGGAGACTCGGGCAGGATTTTCATTGGGCCGTGGAGTCGGGATTGGAGGCGCGTGGGGGGTTAAAATCCTGAAATCAGGGGTCCCAACCCCATCCCGCACCCAACCCGCCTCCATGCCAGTTTCAAAGGAGGCGGGTACCCGCCCCGCACTGGGACCCGCCTACCCGAGGCGGGAAGGGATTAGTGCCAATTAACTGCCTGTTAACAGGCAGTTTTTAGCCTAATCCCTATTTTTAATGCTGAAGTGTGGGATTCCCGATGGCTCCAAACCACGCCAAGTTTGTGAGGCAGGCCGTCGGGTTGAAGGACTTGGAGGGGTCGAGATGTCGGTGTTCAGGTGAGTGATGAGTGCAAAGGTAAGTGTGTTTGGTGTGTCTAAAGTGTTTAAAGAAGTTTAAATTACCTATTCTTACCTTTTTCAGCCTTCCTTCCTTTAGGTCACGGGAGTCCCTCATCTCACCGGCACAGAAAGCAGAATGGCTGCGAACTGTCAAAAGTGACAGCCTTCAGCTTTCTGTGCGGGAGAGATTTCTAACTGAGTCTGTGGAGAAGGACTCAGGTTAGAAGTAAGACTGTCAGTGTTTGACAGCTTTAAACAGCTGTGAAATGCTGATATTTCATCTGTCAAAACCTCTTGACAGATGAAATTTCAGTCTGTGACGTCACCTGTTGCCGGGTGGCCCTTAATTGGCCTACTAAGCCCACTGGGTGGGCTCAACAAGGTCAATCAAGTTAAAATCGTGTGGATTGGCCACATCGCGATGGAGGCGGGACTACAACCCCAAAAGTTGTAGTCCCGCCTCCTACCTGACTCCTGAATGAAAATCAAGCCCCAGGCCTATTACTCCTGCAGCGTCTAGTAACTATTTTGCACGGAGGTATAAAAAGAAAACCCATGATGCTCGAAATATAAAACAATAAACAAAAATGCAGGTCCATCTGTGTCTGAAAGAGTTAAACATGTGTTCCTGGTGAATGGGACAGGTAAATTTACAGATTAAAGTACAAAGAAAAAAACCCCACAAAAATCATAACATTGACTTTCCAGTGGCGGTATTAAATCAGCCGTCAGTGGTCAGAATTCTGGGCAAAGATCAGATCTCCACCCATATTGCTCAGCCTATCAACTTTTGGTTAGGTGGTAGTTGGGGATAGAAAGCCCTAACAGAAAATAGAGAAAATGTGTACATTGTACATAATGGTTAATTCCACAACGTACTACAAAATGGTCAGGAGTGGGAATCTGGATGATTTCCACTCTAACCCAGCAACACTAACATCAACTCGTCTGGCCTCCATTGCAACTCTAATTCAGCCCAGACAAGAATCAGAACCTGAGGCATTCTGGTCTGTCTTACCCAGTCACAAGCTGGTTTTACCAATGGAAACACGAGGGAAGCCCTCCCTCCCTCTCTGTGACGTGTTCTATCTGTCTGGTTAGAAAAGTTCAAAAAACCTGCCGAATGAGAGGAACCAGGATCAAATAACAATTTAAGCAGAGAATCAAACTTATGCTTTCTCTACCACCACCACCAACAACAACAACTTGTATTTATGTAGCGCCTTTAATGTAGTAAAACATCCCAAGGCGCTGCACAGGAGTATTATAAGACAAAAAAATTGACACTGAGCCACATAAGGATAAATTAGGGCAGGTGACCAAAAGCTTGGTCAAAGAGGTAGGTTTTAAGGAGCAGCTTAAAGGAGGAAAGAGAGGTAGAGAGGCGGAGATGTTTAGGCAGGGAATTCCAGAGCTTAGGGCCTAGGTAACAGAAGGCACGGCCACCAAAAGTTGAGTGATTATAATCAGGGATGCTCAAGAGGGCAGAATTAGAGGAGCGCAGATATTTCGGGGATGGGGCGGGGGTGGGGGTGGGGTGGCTGAAGGAGATTACAGAGATAGGAAGGGGCGAGGCCACGGAGGGATTTGAAAACAAGGATGAGAAGTTTGAAATTGAGGCTCTGCTTAACTGGGAGCCAGTGTAGGTCAGTGAGCACAGGGGAGATGGGCGAACGTGACTTGGTGTGAGTTAGGACACGGGCAGCCGAGTTTTGGATGACCTCAAGTTTACGTATTAACTTACAGAGTATTAACTTAGTCAATTTGTTAGATTTGAGACTTCTGAATAAAAATGACAAATGTAAAATTAATATCTGTTATCTGTTATATAGCTAAGCTTATTGAATATCTAGCCCAGAACCAGTGCGCTAAGGTCATCAGTGCGTACGCCCCAACACTGGAAGTCACAGAGGAGACCAAAGAGGAATTCTACTCCAGCCTCGAACAATCCCTGTCCCGAGTCCCAATGGGCAACAAGCTGATCCTCCTTGGCGACTTTAATGCCAGAGGTGGAAAGGACACAGACCTCTGGGGAGGTGTGATCAGCAGAGAGTGGGTAGGGAAAGCCAACTCCAACAGTACCCTCCTCCTGTCGAAATGCTTAGAACATGGCCTTGTCATAACCAACACCCTGTTCCATCAGAGAGACAAGTACAAGGCTTCATGGCAGCACCCTCGCTCCAAGCACTGGCATCTGCTGGACTACGTCATCGTCCGAGCGAGGGACCGCAAGGACATCCGCATCACCCGCGCCATGACAGGAGCCGATGACTGCTGGACAGACCACCGCCTAATCCGCTCTGTCATCTCCATCAATGTAGCCCCAAAACAGTGGCAGCAACAGAAACAATGCCGCAGGAAAATTAACGCTGGAGCACTCAAAGACCCCGCTAAGAAAGCCCTATTCAGCCTGTGCCTCACAAACAACCTGACGACTCCCAGTGATGCAGAGACACAGAGTGCCCACAGCACCTGGTCTGCACTCAAGGCCTCCATAATCAGCACCTGTGAAGAGACGCTCGATCACTCGACCAAGAAACACCAAGACTGGTTCGACGAGAATGACCAGGAGATCCAGGAGCTAATAAGCTGCAAGCGCAAGGCATTCCTGATCTGGAAACAGCAACAGAACTTGAGAGCAAGAAAGCAGCTCTACAGAAGCCTGAAGGCCAAGGTCCAACAAAAAACTTGCGACCTAAAGTAAAGATGGTGGGTGGAGAAAGCGCAGGAGATCCAGCAGCTAGTCGACAACCACGACGTGCGTGGATTCTTTAGCGCAGTCAAGACCATCTACGACCCAAGCACCCAAGGCCCTACCCCACTGTGGGCCAAGAACGGAGAGGTACTCATCAAGGACAGAGACTCTGTCTTCAACGCCAGTGTCCTCAAAGCCATCCCACAGCATGCTACCCACCACCATCTCAGCACAACCCCAGCCCGGCGGTTGAAAAGGCCATCTTACAACTGAAGAGCAACAAGGACTCAGGGGCAGATGGAATCCCCGCCGAGGCACTAAAGCATAGTGGAGAAGCACTACTGGCACGAATTCATGAACTCATTTCTCTTATCTGAAAGGAGGAGAGCATGCCAGGGGATCTCAGAGATGCCATAATTGTGACCATCTTCAAGAAATGTGACAAGTCCGATTGCGGTAATTACAAAGGAGTTTCCCTGCTGTCTGCCACAGGGAAAGTCATCGCAAGATTCCTCCTCAATCGCCTTCTCCCAGTGGCCGAAGAGCTCCTCCCAGAGTCGCAATGCGGATTCCACCCACTAAGGGGCACAATGGACATGATCTTTGTGGTGTATGTAACCTGTTCCACCTTAAGAGAACTACCTTAAGAGATGTACTACTTTCTCTTGGCTGCTGTATACTGTAATACCGGTGGTGACCACACCGGTATATAAGTGTTGTGTAGGGATTTGCTGGGCAGTTCAGCCCTGACCTCCGAATAGTAAAGACCTGTTAAAAGTTATTCTTGTTGTCTGTGTCCAGTGATTGATCATAAGCATAACTGGGAAACACAGACTCAACAGTGGCGACGAGTCCGATCTTACCCTGCGGCAGTTTTACATCCAAGGCAGCTTCGTCCTCAGAACGGGCGTCGAGAAGAGGCATCCGCCCTCATCATCCTGCTGAGCACCATCGCACGGGAGGCATCGAGAACCCGGGTTAAAAAGAAAAATTCTGACCACGAAGCCCTCCATCAGCGACAGGCAGTGATCATCCCTTCTACCACGGTGGTGGGTAAGCCGATCAGCGACATGAGCAGAAAGTCGGCCGCGTTGGCTGTGGAGTAGGGGAGGGAAAACGGAGGAATAAGGGCGGGGAACTCGACCACGGCCGGTAAAAAGGGCTGGGCTGCAATCGAGGCCGAGAGGCGCAGCGACTGGAGCAGCTTAAGGCACGAGAGCCGCGGAGAACTCAAACGCAGCCGGTGTAAAGGACCGGGCTGCAAGCGGGGCTGCGAGGCAAAGCAGCGTCGGGGAATTGAGAACCGCTGGGGAGGCGAGAACGGCAGCAGCAAGGCAATCGCCATTGCAGCCAGCGGCGGAAGAAGGCAAACGCGGGAATCCGCCATTGTAGTCGGCGGGGGAAGAAGACGAGCGCGGGAAAGACCGCCAAGCGTGGGAAGCCGCCATTTTAGTAGGCGGGGGAAGAAGACAAGCGCGGGAAGCCGCCATTTTGAGAAAAAGAAAAATTTTAAAACTTGCAAGGATGCCTAAACATGGGAACATTAATACCTTTGATAGCGATATCGAAGATTGGACCACGTATGTAGAACGCATGGAAGTTTATTGTAAAGCAAATAAGGTACCAGATGATGAGAAAGCACTAACCTTATTAAGCTCAATGGGTGCGAAGACATATGGGCTATTGAAGCACCTTCTATCACCAAATAAACCGGCGGATCAGACTTTCGCGAATATTGTTACTGTCCTGAAAAATCATTTAAACCCCACGCCGCTGATGATAGCGGAATGATTTAAATTTTACAGAAGAACGCAGCTGAAAGACGAAAGCAACGCTGAATTTTTAATTGAACTGCGTAAGCTATCGAAGTACTGTCAGTTTGGAACAGGACTAGCAGATGCGCTGAGAGATAAATTTGTGTGTGGATTGTTAAAAGAAGGAACACAAAAGCGACTGCTTGAGGAGAATGATCTTACGCTTGATAAAGCTGCCACTATTGCAGCATCGCAAGAAGCCGCAGCGAGAGGCACGGCGGAAATGCAGCTACGGTCACCGGAACTCAGCACCAATCAAATGGTCTTGGGTACAGTAAAATGTTATCGTTGTGGAAAGACAACGCACGATCAGAACCAGTGCTGGTTCAAAAATCAGGAATGCAGAAAATGTGGCAGGCTTGGTCACATAGCTAAAGTATGCCGGTCAGGAAAGAAGACCAGCAACAAAAAGTCACCGCAGGAAAAGTACAGAAAGGTACACAAGGTGACAGAGAACAGTTCGAACGAACAGAAGTCAGATTCAGACTCCAGCAGTAATGAACTGGGTAGTCTAAGAGTACACAATGTTGGTAAGGAAGCAGACCTCCAAACAATTTGGGTCACACTTCAGATAGCAGGAGTCCAAGTGAAGATGGAATTGGACACTGGATCGGCATTGACGGTCATGAATAAGCAAGATTACAAAAGGTTATTCCCACATATTCCCCTACGGGATACGGAGATTGTATTGAAAACATACACGGGGCAAAGAGTATACCCCATCGGGAAGATAGAGGTAAAGGTGGTCCACAAGGGCAAAGAAAGCCGAGGAATGGACTTATATGTGCTACCTGAGGGAGGCCCACCACTACTGGGACGGGAGTGGATTAGGAAAATAAATATGGACTGGCATTCCTTAAAAGCACTAACGGTAGATTCGGGTAAAAAAGATGTCAAACCTAAACGATTGTCCAGAATATTGGACGATGCTAAAGAGGTGTTCCAACAGGGACTGGGAACACTGAGAGGAATTACGGCAAACATCAAGGTTGAAGAACATGCAAACCCGAAATTTTTCAAAGCCAGACCGGTACCTTATGCGATACGACCTGCTGTGGAAGCTGAGCTGGAAGGGCTAGAACGTTCAGGAGTACTGTCTAAGGTAGACTGGAGTGAGTGGGCTACACCCATTGTTCCCGTCATGAAGCGTTCATCGAGCAACAAGCCGGGGGAACCGGGGAAGGTTCGCATCTGTGGAGATTTCAAGATCACTGTTAATCCGGTGCTTCACACGGTGCAGTATCCGCTTCCGCGGATTGAGGATATCTTCGCTTCGTTGTCTGGCGGGAAACACTTCACCAAGATAGACCTGGTGCAGGCGTACTTACAGATGGAAGTTGAGGAAGAGTCACGCCAGTATCTCACGATCAACACGCATAGAGGCTTGTACCGGTATAATAGACTGGTTTTTGGAGTGGCATCGGCTCCAGCAATTTGGCAGAGGGCCATGGAGCAGGTATTACAGGGAATTCCAGGCACACAATGTTACCTGGACGATATTCTGATTACAGGAGATGATGACGAGGAACACCTTGCAAATTTGGAACTGGTGCTCACCAGATTGAAAGAATATGGACTTCGAGTTAATCGCCAGAAATGTGAGTTCTTTCAGAAGCGGATCTCGTACTGTGGTCATGTCATTGACCAGGAGGGGCTTCATAAGTCTCCTGACAAGATCGAAGCTGTTGTGAAGGCTCCCGCTCCGGATAATGTATCCCAGTTGAGGTCGTTCCTAGGGTTGATTAACTATTACCATAAGTTTCTGCCAAATTTATCCACGGTGCTGCACCCGCTGAACGCTCTTTTGCAGAAGGGAGTACCATGGAAGTGGAGCGAGGACTGTAAGAGGGCCTTTCGCAAAAGCAAGGCATTGATCACCTCAGAGGAAGCGTTGGCTCACTTCAACCCAACGCTGCCTATTCGTTTGGCTTGTGATGCTTCTCCATATGGTATTGGGGCAGTACTCTCACACAAGTTGCCAAGTGGCCTGGAGAGGCCAGTCGCGTTCGCATCCAGATCATTGACATCCGCGGAGCGCAACTATGCTCAGATAGATAGGTACAAAGCAGCATGGTAATGCTGATGGGCTGTCGCGCCTGCCACTACCTACAGAGGAGGAGGCACCGACGGTTGACCCTGTTGAGTTATTTCACTCGACCATCATCGAATGTTTACCAGTCACCAATGCAAGTATTGAAAGAGAAACCAGGAACGACCCGACACTGTCCCGGGTCTACGAAGTGACAGTGAAGGGATGGCCAGCACATGGTGATCCACTGTTACCGGCATTCTCAGCAAGACGAGAACAGCTGTCCGTCTGTCAAGGAACATTGATGTATGGAACAAGGGTGATTATTCCTCCTAAGTTAAGAGAGAGAGTTCTAAAGGAACTGCATGAAGGTCATCTGGGGGGAGTAAAGATGAAAAGCCTTGCTAGGGCTTATGTGTGGTGGCCGGGTATCGACCAACAGATAGAGGATCTGACGAAAAGCTGCTCAGGGTGCCAAAAAGTGCAAAATGCACCTCCGATTGCACCGCTGCATCCATGGGAATGGCCTTCAACCCCATGGCAACGTGTACATATTGACTTTGCTGGTCCATTCATGGACTCCATGTTTTTAATTGCGGTGGACGCACATTCTAAATGGCCAGAAGTGATTAAGATGACTACCACTACCTCGGAAAAGACGATCGCGGTACTAAGAACGATATTTGCAAGAAATGGATTGCCAGAACAAATATGTTCAGACAACGGACCGCAGTTCGTGTCAGAAGAATTCCAGAAATTCATGAAGAAGAATGGGGTGAAACATTATACCTCTGCCCCATATCATCCGGCTACAAACGGGTTGGCCGAGAGATTTGTACAAACGTTCAAAAAAGCAATAAAGGCCATGAGCGAAGATCAGATTCCACTACAACACAAGGTGGACAAATTCCTACTGGCATATCGAAACGCCACTCATGCAGTGACAAACCAAAGTCCTGCCATGATGTTCTATAACAGGAGGTTGCGGTCCAGGTTGGACTTGTTAAAACCAAATGTGCGGAAGGAAGTTGAAAACAAACAGTTCCAGCATATAAATAACAAGACCACTCGGAGTTTCGAAATAGGACAACCAGTGTTAGCCCGGGACTATAAAAACGAGAAATGGCAATCTGGAACAATTCGGGCCAGACAAGGACCCCTGATGTACATGGTAGATATTGGTGAAAATGTAATACGGCGTCATGCTGACCAACTGGTAGAATCGAGAACAAGGGTCGAACCCATGGTTACGGCAGAGACAACCGTGGAAGAAGTTAGTGAACCTGAAGCATCTACCTCAGAAGTGAATGTACCTGATGATGATGTCCAATCCATAAGAGACCAACTAGATGAGTCACCCCAACAACGAGAATCAGAGACCCCTGAAAGGCGTTATCCAACTCGAATCAGGAGGCCTCCTCAGAGACTGAATCTTTGAACTGTTTTGCATGAAGTTGTATATATATATATATTATTATGTTATGTTAAATGGGGATATAACTGTTAAGCTAAAAAGGGAGGATTGTGGTGTATGTAACCTGTTCCACCTTAAGAGAACTACCTTAAGAGATGTACTACTTTCTCTTGGCTGCTGTATACTGTAATACTGGTGGTGACCACACCGGTATATAAGTGTTGTGTAGGGATTTGCTGGGCAGTTCAGCCCTGACCTCCGAATAGTAAAGACCTGTTAAAAGTTATTCTTGTTGTCTGTGTCCAGTGATTGATCATAAGCATAACTGGGACACACAGACTCAACAATCTTCACCACACGTCAATTACAAGAGATATGCAGGGAACAGCACCAACCGCTGTACATGGCTTTCTTTGATCTCACAAAGGCCTTCGACACTGTAAACCGTGAGGGATTATGGAGTGTCCTCCTCAAATTCGGCTGCCCTCAAAAGTTTGTCACCATCCTCCGTCTGCTTTACGACGACATGCAAGCCATGATCCTGACCAATAGTTCCACCACAGACCCAATTCATGTCCGAACCGGGGACAAGCAAGGCTGTGTCATCGCACCAACGCTCTTCTCGATCTTCCTTGCTGCAATGCTCCATCTCGCCCTCAGTAAGCTCCCCGCTGGAGTGGAGCTAATTTACAGAACAAACGGGAAACTGTTCAACCTCCGTCGCCTCCAGTCCAGATCCAAGGTCGTCCCATCCTCTGTCGTCGAATTACAGTATGCAGACGATGCTTGCGTCTGCGCTCACTCGGAAGTCGAACTCCAAACCATCGTCAACACCTTCACCGAAGCGTACGAGACAAAGGTCCTCTACCAACCTGCCCCCGTCACACAGTACTGCCCCCCGATTATCAAAATCCACGACAAGGCCTTGGACAACGTGGACCACTTTCCATATCTCGGGAGCCTACTGTCAACAAGGGCAGACGTCGATGACAAAGTCCAACACTGCCTTCTGTGTGCCAGTGCAGCCTTTGGTCGCCTGAGGGAAGAGAGTGTTTGAAGACCAGGACCTCAAACCCGGCACTAAGCTCATGGTCTACAGAGCAGCAGTGATACCCGCCCTGCTGTATGCCTCAGAGACATGGACCATGTACAGCAGGCACCTCAAAGCACTGGAGAGGTACCACCAACGCTGCCTCCGCAAGATCCTGCAAATCCATTGGCAGGATAGGTGTACCAACGTCAGTGTTCTTGCTCAGGCCAACATCCCCAGCATCGAAGCTTTGACCACACTCGATCAGCTCCGATGGACGGGTCACATTGTCCACATGCCCGATACGAGACTCCCAAAACAAGCGCTCTACTCGGAGCTCTGGCTCAGCAAGAGAGCCCCAGGTGGGCAGAGGAAACGCTTCAAGGACACCCTCAAAGCCTCCTTGAAAAAGTGTAACATCCCCACCAACACCTGGGAATCCCTGGCCCAAGACCGCACAAAGTGGAGGAGAAACATCCAGGAAGGCGCCGAGCACCTCGAGTCTCTTCGCCGGGAGCAAGCGGAAGCCAAGCGCAGGCAGTGCAAGGAGCGCATGTCAACCCAAGCCGCCCCTTCAACCACCGTCTACCCTATCTGTGACAGAGACTGTAGGTCCCACATTGGGCTCATCAGTCACCTGTGAACTCATTTTTAATGTGGAAGCAAGTCATCCTCGGTTCCGAGGGACTGCCTAAGAAGAAGAATTGAATATCTTGTCTGGATAATGAAGCAGAATAATGTTGAATCTGCGGAACGAGAGAGGTTCTTCCTTTACATCTTGTCAATTAACAGTTTTCAATGCTGGAAAATCAATTTCTTATTGAAGTTTCCGCTTGACTATTATGGTTTGGTAAAATGCAAGTCTATGTGTAGTATATGCAGTGATGCATAACCCCAAGAGTTGGAAATTGATTAAAAATGTGCAGTTTAAGAGCCACTGGGGATAGAATTTCTTTTGTATTATGTGATGCATAAATCACTGAGTGTAGTTTGCTTTCTCTAAGAAATAAATTCCACTGATACCCTAACAAATTGAAGTTTAAATGAAATGATTTTTGTTTTTGTTTTTATTTTTCTTCAGGTTTATTGGAGAAACAAAGGCTTTGACAACCAAAATTTTGCCAGGCGGTTCATTAACGCTGAAACTGTTTGCTTTCCCGAGCGCTCCGGTGGGCAGGTTGAATAGCTGAAAAGAACTCTATTGGTATGGTTGAATGGAGCACTAGCTGATGGTTGTACACTGGGGAAGGGGCAGAAACTACTCTGGTCTAGATCACCAAATTTAAATTGCATAACCTGCGGGACTATCACGCACTGACATTGGCACTGATTGTCCATGAGCCGAACAATTTTGCTGCTGTAACTGTAGAGGTTTCTTGGTGATGAGGAGCCTGCAACAAAAAGGGAAGGGGGTGGGGGAGGGGGGAAGAAATAAGAAGAGATATAAAGGTAGAATAACAAAACCATTTCATGGTGCAGTTGTTAATTTTGAGGCTTTCAGAAGATTATTTGTTTCAATACCATCCTTATTCCAACCTGTTGAAGTTCCCTTTTTAAAAAAAAATTGCATCAAAAAAGGATGAAGTTTTTCACCAGTATTGTAGCCTTTGTAAAACACTCCTGCATCTCATTCTTTTTCACTCCATGTCTAAACTACAATTGTGTTAGGTATTCTAGAGGGATCATACAGACAAATAATTAATATCTGATATGAATTATACAGAGAACCTGATGCTGTCATAATCAAAGATCAGCTTCCAAACTGAAAGAAATGTATTGGTTTGATCTACTTGATGTGTCACTTTCATTCTTTTTGAGCTTATCAGTAAGTGAGGGCAAAATCACTAGGTTTCACAAGGGTAAAATGTATTTCTTTGATTCCTTTTCAAAAATTAAAGTAGATTAAATAAACCTCATACACTGAGAGTGATTGAAATACTCCCAGTAAACTGAGTCACTACAACATTGGAACAGGGATCTTAATGGTTTGAAGACTACTGGGATAGAATTTCAAAAACCTGCAGCTCAGTGCAAGCCCACAAGGCATAGGCATCTTTGTCCTACAGGCACGTTACAATTGCAGTACAATCTTGAAGGCACATAGTGTGCAGGGTTGGAAAATAAATGGTGTGGCGTGTTTCTATTGTTTGGCAAGAAGATTTCAAACAGCAGTCAAGTTGAGAATAAGTACTGGTTGTGGTTATAAAAGTTTTCAAAGCAAAATGTTTTGTTCTAGATGGTATTCCATGTAGAGTGTTAGAGATGCTCTAGATAAAAGTTGACTTTCTGGAAAAGTACTATACAGACACACACAGATAGTTCTTAAAAGACGAAAGGTAGAGTGTGTTTTGCATGATATTAGGTTTAATAGTCTAACCACCATCCCTTGACATTCAACTGCATTACCATCGCCAGTTCCCCCACCATCAACATCTTGTGGATCACCATTGACCAGAAACTTAACTGGACAAGCCACATAAATATTGTGGCAACAAGATCAGGTCAGAGGCTAGGTATTCTGCGGCGAGTGTCTCACCTCCCGACTCCCCAAAGCCTTTCTACCATCTACAAGGCAGAAGGAAGGAGTGTGATGGAATACTCTCCACTTGCCTGGATGAGTGCAGCTCCAACAACATTCAAGAAGAAAGAAAGAAAGACTTGCATTTATATAGCGCCTTTCACGACGACCGGATGTCTCAAAGCGCTTTACAGTCAATGAAATACTTTTGAAGTGTAGTCACTGTTGTAATGTGGGAAATGTGGCAGCCAATTTGCACACAGCAAACTCCCACAAACAGCAATGTGATAATCTGTTTTTGTTATGTTGGTTGAGGGATAAGTATTGGCTGGGACATCGGGGATAACTCTCCTGCTTGACACCATCCAGGACAAAGCAGCCTGCTTGATTGGCACCCCATCCACCACCTTAAACATTCACTCCCTCTACCACCGGCGTACCGTGGCTGCAGTGTGTACCATCTACAACATGCACTGCAGCAACTCACCAAGGCTTCTTCGGCAGCACCTCCCAAACCCGCGACCTCTACCACCTAGAAGAACAAGGGCAGCAGGCGTATGGGAACACCACCAAGTTCCCCACCATCCTGACTTGGAAATATATTGCAGTTCCTTTATCATCGCTGGGTCAAAATCCTGGAACTCCCTCCCTAACAGCACTGTGGGAGTACCTTCACCACACGGACTGCAGCGGTTCAAGAAGGCGGCTCACCACCACCTTCTCAAGGGCAACTAGGGATGGGCAATAAATGCTGGCCTTGCCAGCGATGCCCACATCCCATGAACGAACGAATAAGAATAAAGTCACCTAATATTGGAAATACCTGAGGCAGAATACATTTTGTGGTGTGAAATGTGGCATCCATATATATGTTGGATGGGATTGCTGCCCAGAAATTCTCTTTTCTATTTCACATTAGACAGGGTTGTCCCATTGTTGGCAACTGCCTTTCAACTTTTGTCCACAAATTCCAAGCTTTTCATTTGAACAGATTTAGAACTAAGCTTATAAGCCGCAATGTTCAAAGCAGCAAATGTGTTTATATATATATAATATGTATATATATTTATTCGCAACCTCTTCTGTGAATATCTGTTTTGTGTATAAAAATCGAGTTGAAATACTTTAATAAACTAAACACCCTTTATTCATCTTTTATATTTTTATATATGCTACTATTTAAGTTTTAGAAAAATTCATCTGCTGTGTGATATCCAAATTCTTCTAGCATATATAAATGCACAAATAATTGGTGCCACAAAGTTGTAATAACCTGTAACATATTTCTCTCTTCCTTCCTTCTTAATTGGGCAGCTATCAGGTGACCAATGGAGTAGCCCAAGGATCAGCCCCAGGCCCCATGCTGTACCGAATCTTGATCAATAATTAATTGATGAGGTTATTGTAAGCATTTGTCTACACTTTCAGATGGTACAAGGTATGGAGAAAAGCATTGTTCTGTGCCACTGCTCCCATAGCACCACTTCTGAAGGGCAGGGAGTTGCTCTCTCCAACAACACCTTCAAAGCAGATCTGGTCATTCATCTCATTGCTGTCTGCGGGAATTTTTTTTACACAAATTCAGTGCTGCACTTGCCTACATGATAGCATTAAGTCTACTTTAAAAAAATTAATGAATTATATGTGAAGCAGTTTGGCACGTTTCTGAGAGATGCGATAAGGTGCTTTATAAATGTACGGTTATTTTCTTTTGAGAAGATAAAATGCAAACAGATCTACAGAGAGTGGTCAACTGAACAGACAAACAGATGCAGCATTTACTACTGAGAAAGGTGAAGTCAAGCACTATTTAAAAAGATGAATACAATTACAAAATTATAAGTTTATGTTTAAATAATGCGGACCGGGGAAAATAAAGATGAAGCAACAATGTAAAAATTCAGTGGAAGGAAAAGACGATATATCGAGACTTCTGCTCTAGACCTGGTGCCACTTGTTGTGGACTCTCTAGCTGGTCTTCTGCTGTCCAAGGTAGCTGCAACTGTTTAAAACTGGCCTGGTGGAACAGCTCCACATTGCTCTCCAGCACTGCTTGGAAGCTCTCCTTTCACTTGTTTCCAGGAGTCAAACAGACCTGAAACGTTAACTCTGTTTCTCTCTCCACGGATGCTGCCTGGCCTGATGAGTATTTCCAGCATTTTCTGTTGTTATTTCAGATTTCCAACAGCTGCAGTATTTTGCTATTGTACTATTCTTATTCATGTCACTGGGTACATATGTTTGAATTTGGTGGGCCAGCAGTATAGGAAATCTCAGGCCTCAGTACTGCTCCCTCATTGGTGGACAAGGGGAGAGCAGCAAACTATACCTGTGCTAGTTTAGCAAACATTAAAAGCAACTTGCGTGGCAGTGGGATTATTAGGGCAAATATAGTATTGAAGTGTATAAACAGAAATGCAGAATGGAAGTCCAAAGAAGTAATGCCCTACAGAACATAGGCAAAGAACTAAAAAAGGATCAATAAAAGTGGTTTCTGCTTTTAGATTATTGAACTATGAAGCGATCTTATATATGAGCTCAATCTGTTTCCATTGAAAGAAAGATCTTTTGAGTGACAGTGTATACAGCCCAAGTTTTTAAATAATGAAGTGAGTTGATAGATTGGATACAATGAAGCATTTTATGCTAAACCAAAATGAGAACAACTGGGGAACATAATTATGAACTGAAGAAGCTATGAGCAAAATAGATCATGTAATTTAATTAACTTCTTTACACTTAAGAGTTATTACTCTCAGGAATAAGCTTTTGCCTGGTGGAGTAAATGCTAACATAGCTGAAATGATCAGAAAACAAATGAAGAGATACCTGATTTAATAGGATGCGTAAAGGCTCAAGTCCAGAACAGGAAGGAGATGGAACTGAACAATGTGGTATCAGAGAGAAATGCTAAACAACAAGGTGAGCTGAATAGGCTGAGTGACCTTGCTTGAATTCTAAAAAATAAAACATTTTTAAAAGGTTCTAGGTAATTAAAGTGACTCTATTAATAAGCAAGCATCTCAGAAGAATTTGCACTAACCTGTTATCAGTACAGTCAAAATTCCAGTATTACCTTTTATAGTAATATACCACAAACAAATGATGTAACATTTAGACCAGCCCAATTACATTTGGCATTTCAGAACATAATTAACTAAAAAAGAAAGGAGAAAGAAAGAGTTTGCATTTATATAGTGCCTTTAACAACTTCAGAACATCGCAAAGTGCTTTACAGTCAATGAAGACCTTTTGAAGTGTAGTCGCTTTTGTAATGTAGGAAACACGGCAACCTATTTGCACACAGCAAGCTCCCACCAACAGCAATGACCATATCACCTGTTTTAGGTGGTGGTTGGGGGCTAAATATTGCCCAGGACACCGGTGAGAACTCCCCTGCTCTTCTTCGAATAGTGCCATAGGATCTTCTACGTTCACCTGAGAGGCAGACGGCGCCTCCATTTAGTGTCTCATCCAAAAGTTGGCACCTTCGACAGTGCAGCACTCCCTCAGTTCTGCACCGAAGTGCTAGCCTAGATTATGTGCTCAAGTCTCTTCTTTGGGGCTTGAACCCACAACCTCCTGACTCAGAGGCATGAGTGCTACAACTGAGCCAAACACCATTCATAGATCCATCCATTATACCTGTAGTCGCAAATACAGCATAATATGGTGTCACAAAATCAACTAAAATGTTTACCTTTGGCAAGGGCACCTTCTGAACATTAACGTAATAACTCCAATTTTGCCAGTATTGCAAATTTGAACTGCACTTGTCAGCAGAATTTAGTGAAGCAAGTCACTCCCTTTCATTGGAATAGGCTGCAGTCCTTTAAAAGACAGCCATTTTTGTGCTGCCAAGGAACCCTTTGCTGTGTGCAGAAAAGTACTACAGGGAGAAACGTGGACAAAACTGCTCATCTATTAACTATGCAACAGACCGCTTGTCTGTAAAGAAGAGATGGTCAAGCAAGTGAGCAAATGAGGTGGAAGGTTTCTGGTATCCAGAATGGTGTAAACGCATCCTCCCTTACATACATGCTTACTGTTTGTCCATGGAAGGTGTGGCTCTTATGGAAATGTTTTTCCTCTGTACCTCCTGAGTAATAACCTGCAAAGAACATTTACCACTTTTTGCAAAACTCTTTCATACGGCAGAAGGTGGTGAGCATAATAACAATGGGGCGCAGAGCTGTTGAAAGTTAAGCTTGCAAAGACTGCTGCCAGCAGAAACACCATGCCAACTCATTGGAAGTCTTGGCCCTATGGGGGCATGACAGTCTGGCACAGGGGTGCTGTTTGGCATACTCGGGTAATTGTGATCATCTTCTTAACTCTGTTTTGCTCACCATCTACAAGGTGCACTGCAGCAACTCGCCAAGGTTTCTTCGGCAGCACCTCCCAAACCCGCGACCTCTACCACCTAGAAGTATAAGGGCAGCAGGCGCATGGGAACACCACCACCTCCAAATTCCCCTTCAAGTCACACACCATCCTGACTTAGAAGTATATCGCCGATCCTTCATCATCGCTGGGTCAAAATTCTGGAACTCCCTCCCTAACAGCACTGTGGGAGTACCTTCACCTTACGGACTGCAGCAGCTCAAGAAGACAGCTCACTACCACCTTCTCAAGGGCAATTAGGGATGGGCAATAAGTGCTGGCCTTCCCAGCGATGCCCACATCCCATGAACGAATAATAAAAAAGTCCAAGGCTATGCCTAACTACAGGCAGAGAGGACCAGGGCACATAGAAAACCAGCCATGCTGAAGCATCTAATGCAATATGAAGAGATGGCCCTTGCCATTTTTGTGAGAAACTGTGGAAGGGATGGGTGAGGGCAAGTTTGGAGACACCGATGTGCCAGCACCCATCAAATATCATCCATTTATTATGATCCTTCCCTCAATCATTTTCTTAATCATCCCCACTGGAGCTACACTTGCTAATTAGGTGTTAGGCCCCTTGAATATTCTAATAAGGAGAGGACAGGGAAGTTGGAGATGGGGTGGCAGTTTGCAAAATGGTCGAGGGTGGGTTTTTGAGGCCGGGTGATGGTGATGGTTTTGAAGTGGTAGAGGACAATACCCGAGGAGAGGTACCCATTTACAGTGGGAGTCAGGAAGGGAAATTGTATGATTAGCAGTTTAGTTGGAGTGGAGTCAAGGGAACAGGAGGTAGGTGTCATGGACAAGAAGAGCTCAGAGAGGACATAATGCAACATAGACAAGAAACTAGAGAATGACGTGGGTTCAGGACTTAGCCAAGGGCAACATGGGGGAAGATTTGGCTTGGCGGACAAGGGGAAGTGAAGGGAAGCAGCAGAGGCAGCTGAACGGATGGTCTCTGTCTTAGCGACGAAGCTCCTTGCACTTGCCATGCAGTGAATATTGCGTTCCATGCCTGCCACCAGGGAGCCTATGCATCACCGACAGAGCCTTTCAAAATTTACGCTGATATATAATCCAATGCCTTCTTACCTCCCTTTTCTTTATTCTTCAGGTCACTTCCTGTTTTCCCTTTTTTCTTTCCCTTCTCCTTTATTTCTTTTCTTTCCTTTTGTCTTCTAGATGCCAGCCAATCTCTTGCTTTCTGCTCTGTGGTTAGTGAATTCACTGTTTTGCTGCTGCATCCGGATGAGCAACTCTCTCTGCCGAATATAAAATGCAGCAAGTACAGGCTACATGAATTTGCATAAGTAAATTTGATATCAATAAATTCAGACCCTCATAGAAGTCTTTTGCAATTAGCATATTATTTGCTGCTGATTAAAATCTTCACACCATTCAAATTGACCAATTGATTTAATAGAGGACACCGATTGTGAGTGAATCTTAGGAACAAATCTAACCTAATGAAACTAGATTGATGTAACACAGAAAATGTGCTAAACAAAGGTCCTCTTGATGGAACAATTCAAATATTGACAAGTTTAACTCTCTCCTCTTCCCCTGTATTAAATATATATTATATATATCTATATCTATCTATATATCTATATCTCTCTCTCTATATATATATATATATTAATTACAGAAATGATCAAAATCCCTAGCACCTTACCCTTCATCATGTTAATATACTTCAGAAGAGATGTAATGTTCTGTATTGGAGATTGCTTTCTACAGAAATTCAATCAATGGTCCTGTTTAAGCCACCTGCAAACACAGATCATTTGGGAGATGAACCTACCTACCAGGAATTTACTAAATATATAAAACATGGAAATGGGGTTATGGAGCACACACAGGGAGAACGGAACTCAGTGGGAGGACAGGGAAACATATTTAAAATACTTGTAACTGAGCTTGGGGAATATGATAATTTGGATGGAATTGGCTTTTGCAGTCGGTAATGATGGTAGGAAAACCAGCAATCAAAGTCATATTTAATGGACTCCAGATGGAATATATAATTGTGCTCATTAACAGAGCCAAAAGTCCAAGCTAACATGATCCCAAGATACTAATAAAAAAGATAAAAACAAGAAAGGTAAATATTACGTTCAGTAGGTAAATTTATGATTTTTGTACCTTATATTCTGAAGCTTTTAAAATATAGTCAAAATGTGACTACTTCTAACTAGTTACGGCTGTTTAAGAGTCAAATTGGTTGTGATTCAGTTTTTGGATTATATATATACAGTATATATAAAAGCTGCATGGCTGGGAGTGATAGACTATAGAAAATTAACCACTGAATGACATTGGGTAGCAAATGATTAATTTATGATGCTTATGCCACAAGTATTTTTTGCAAGTCATGATAATTGTGCATTCTATTTACACTACACTTTATTTTTGCTTTTATAATATAATATTTATTTAGGCATATTTGAATAGCATCTGTCATTGGATTAAGTGCATTTACTGATGTAAATTGCAATTTCACAGCACTGCAGAAACTTAGTGGTATACATAAACTATTGATCATAAATGAGATCTAGCACGAGTGAATCATGGATAATTGAGTGATTAAAGAACGGTGATCTCTTTGAGGGGTTCCAATTACAGTGGTTAAAGAATGTTCTCTTATTTTATGTAGCTAGACATGTTGAACTCCATTTTAAATGACAATGAACAACAATGATTGATTAGCATTAAATGCACCATTACCATGAAAAATTGCTACCTTAATGGTAATAAGAATGGGAGAGGGCATTCAGCTCATCGAGATCATTCTGTCAGCCAGGTGCGGTTTCAGACCATTTTTCATTTTCATCCAACTCAAAATTTATCTTCTGTTTCAGTTTACTACATTACTTGAGGCCACTTGGCTTTATTTAACAGTAGAAGAATATTACAACTGAAAGCTATCTTAGGAGTGAATTGCTGCTGTGTATTTCTTGATTGTAGGACAGGAAGAATTTGTAAACTGTCATTAAAAGACACAAATTTATTTTGGAGCCAGTTTACATCAGCTGTATGCAGCCTGAAATCCCTCTCTTCACTAAAACATTTTTTTTCCTTCCATATTAGTGAATGGCAACCAAATTGCAAGAATGTGAGACTTTCAAATATCTAAATAACATAATTTCAGCAGCAGTGATGAAAAAGTTGCAACAAATCATAACACACCCGCAATAATGATCCTTTAATGGTACTCTGTTAGCCAACAAGCCACCACCAGTGTCAATGTTGAAAAGTTCAATAATATAACTGTAGAGTGTGCAAATGTTGAAGAAAATGTTTGAATGGCAACAGAGAAAGAGTCCATTTACTAATGAGGCCTTGGAAGTGCTGGTCAGTAGAGTAATGAAGTGGTACAAGGCATTTTTGATCAAGCAGGACAATCTCCTAGCATACAAAAAAGGCATAAAGCATGAGAATACAATACAAACAAGGTGAATGTTGGCTTCCGGACTCGGAGAACCTTGCAGGAGGTGCAGAGTAGGTTCATAGCTTTAAGAAGAGCACAGAGGTAATGTATGATATTTATTGTAAAGGGACAGACCAGGATATATATTATTGTAAAATGACAATACAGGACATTAGAGGTAGATACTACAATGGTGGGCACTGGATGGGCTGATACATCTGGGGCCTACTCCCTGTATTAGAACATAAGAAATAGGAGCAGGAGTAGGCCAATCGGCCCCTCGAGCCTGCTCCACCATTCAATAAGATCATGGCTGATCTGATCCTAACCGCCAATCCACTATCACAGAACCATCTCCTGAATCTAACAGAATTAGACACACGAAATAGGAGCAGGATCAGGCTACACGGCCCCTGGGCCCACTCCGCTACCCACAGGGCCATGACCGATCCGAACCTAGACTCATGTCCAAATTCCTGCCCGCTCCCCATAACCCTTAATTCCCTTTACTTCTAGGAAACTGTCTATTTCTGTTTTAAATTTATGTAATGATGTAGCTTCTACAGCTTTTTGGGGCAGCATATTCCATGGACCTACCACCCTCTGAGTGAAGTAGTTCCTCCTCATCTCAGTTTTGAAAGAGCAGCCCCTTATTCTAAGACTTTGCCCCCTAGTTCTAGTTTCACCCATCATCGGGAACATCTTCCCCGCATCCACCCGATCCAACCCCTTCACAATCTTATATGTTTCAATAAGATCGCTTCTCATTCTTCTGAACTCCACGGAGTAGAGTCCCAATCTACTCAACCTCTCCTCATATGTCCATCCCCTCATCCCCGGGATTAACCGAGTGAACCTTCTTTGTACTGACTCGAGAGCAAGTATGTCCTTTCTTAAGTATGGACACCAAAACTGTACGCAGTATTCCAGGTGCGGTCGCACCAATACCTTGTACAATTGAAGCAATACCTCCCTATTTTTATATTCTATCCCCCTAGCAATGAAAGCCAACATTCCATTGGCCTTCTTAATCACTTGCTGTACCTGCATACTAACCTTTTGAGTTTCGTGCACCAGGACCCCCAGATCCCTTTGTACTTCAGTACTTTCCAGTTTCTTGCCATTAAGATAATAACTTGCTCTACGATTTTTCCTGCCAAACCTCACACTTTCCAGTATTGTATTCCATCTGCCAAATCTCTGCCCACTTACTTAGCCTATCGATGTCCCCTTGCAGGTTTTTTATGTCCTCCTCACTCACTACTTTCCCTCCCATCTTAGTATCATCTGCAAACTTTGATATGTTACACTCGGTCCCCTCCTCCAAATCGTTAATATAGATTGTAAAGAGTTGGGGACCCAGCACTGACCCCTGCGGAACACCACTAGTTACTGATTGCCAGTCTGAGAATGAACCATTCATCCCAACTCTCTGCCTTCTGTTAGATAGCCAATCCGCTATCCATGCCAGAATATTACCCCCAATCCCGTGATTTTTTATCTTAAGCAATAATCTTTTGTGTGGCACCTTGTCAAATGCCTTTTGGAAGTCTAAATACACTACGTCCACTGGTTCCCCTTTATCCACCCTATACGTTACTTCCTCAAAGAACTCCAGCAAATTTGTCAAACATGACTTCCCCTTCATAAAACCATGCTGACTTTGTCCTATTAAATTATGATTATCCAAATGTCCTGTTACTGTCTCCTTAATAATGGACTCCAAAATTTTACCTACCACAGATGTTAGGCTAACCGGTCTATAGTTTCCAGCCTTCTGTCTACTGCCCTTTTTAAATAAGGGTGTTACATTAGCAGTTTTCCAGTCTGCCGGGACCTTTGCCGAGTCCAGGGAGTTTTGGAAAATTATTACCAATGCATCCACAATCCCTACCGCCACTTCCCTCAAGACCCTAGGATGTAAGCCATCAGGTCCAGGTGATTTATCCGCCTTGAGTCCCATTATTTTACCGAGTACCACTTCCTTAGTGATTTTGATCGTGTTTAGCTCCTCCCCCCCTTTAGCCCCCTGTTTGTCCAGTGTTGGGATATTCTTAGTGTCTTCTACTGTAAAGACTGATGTAAAATATTCATTCAGTGTTTTTGCCATCTCCATATTTCCCACCACTAATTTCCCGGTCTCATCCTCTAAGGGACCAACATTTACTTTAGCCACCCTTTTTCTTTTTATATAAGTATAAAAACTCTTACTATCTGTTTTTATATTTTTTGCTAATTTACTTTCATAATCTATCTTCCCTTTCTTAATCAATCTTTTTGTTATTTTTTGCTGTCTTTTAAAGTTTTCCCAATCCTCTATCCTCCCACTAGATTTGGCTACCTTATATGCCCTTGTTTTTAGTCGAATACTATCCTTAATTTCTTTACTTAGCCACGGATGGCTGTCTTTTCTTTTACACACTTTTCTTCTCAGTGGAATATATATTTTTTGGAAGTTGTAAAATAACTCCTTAAATGTACACCACTGATCATGTATCGTCTTACCCTTTAATCTATTTTCCCAATCCACTCTACTCAATTCCGCTCTCATACCTTCATAGTCTCCTTTATTCAAGCTTAGCACGCTTGTTTGAGATCCAACCTTCTCACCCTCTAATTGAATATGGAATTCAACCATGTTATGGTCACTCATTCCAAGGGGATCCTTTACTAGGACATTTTTAATTAATCCTGTCTTGTTACACAGGACCAGATCTAAGGTTGCTTGCCCCCTGGTCGGTTCAGTTACATACTGCTCAAGAAACCCATCCCTAATACACTCAAAGAACTCACCCTCAAGGCAGCCCTGCCCAATTTGATTTGTCCAATTAATATGATAGTTAAAATCCCCCATAATTATAGATGTTCCCTTATTACAAACCTCAACTATTTCCTGATTGATACTCCGTCCAACAGAGTTGCCACTGTTCGGAGGCCTATAGACTATGCCCACTAGTGTTTTTTTCCCCCTTATTATTCCTTACCTCCACCCAAACTGTTTCATTATCCTGATCTTTTGACCCAATATCATTTCTCTGTGTTACAGTGATTCCTTCCTTTATTAACATAGCCACCCCACCTCCCCTTCCTTCCTGCCTGTCCTTCCTGATCGTTAAATAACCTGGTATGTTTAATTCCCAGGCAATGTCACCCTGCAGCCATGTTTCTGTAATGGCCACAAGATCATACCCATATGTAGTTATTTGTGCCATTAACTCGTCTGTTTTGTTACGAATGTATTGGCATGATGAAGCCTCCAACATATCTCAAAGTGGGCAGTGAGTACAAAGGGAGCTGGAAGTTCTACACACAATCTGTGTGCCATGCTCATTAGGGCCCTGAATTGAATGCCAATTAGGTGGACATCCCATATGCAGCTGGAGCACCTGACTAGCTCTCCAGCTGCACAGTTTAAAGAGGAAATTCTCTCTTTCTACGCACCCCCCTTCCCTTCCCCATGTCTGAATCTTCATTTGTTCATGAAAGAAAGAGGAGTTTGGGAGGTGTTAGAATGAGCATTGAAGGGGAGACTGAAGCAGACACCCTTGCCACTTGGCATACCTGGCACTATTGTCCCCCTTGCCTGGTGCCCGTCTCCCCCACACAAGATAATTGCCTGGCACAATGGAGATCCAGCAGCCCAATGCCCCACATTGTACTTTGGCACTCCAGGCTTGTCATGAGAGACGTGCTCAGCGTACCACAAAGTTATGCAAATGAGCAGACTTTGTGTGATCTGTCGAAGTCCTTACATTTGTGTGCAAGCACCATATAATGCTGTATTAATACAAAGATATAGTAGCAAGGGTGCTGCAAATAAGGTATTTCAAATGAAAATAATAGGGTTATGCATATTATATTAAACATTGTATTATGGGAGAGAGAATATCGTGCAGGAAGACATTTTCATGGACCATATAACCATGGAAGGAAATTTCCCCTGCACTCAATGTGTAACAAAATAGTAAATGGCTTTATAACTTTGTTACACGTAGCACACAGAGTTAATCCTTTCCCCATCCTCTAACCTGATCTCAATCCCCATTCATTCATGAAGGAGCGTTTGAAAGGTGTTACATTGTGGAGCTGGTTTTCCAGCAATCATGGATTACATTTTACTGGTGTGTAGGTTGGGTCAATAGAGGCACCAAAAAGGAAGAGAAAGTTAGCCTTTAATAGTGAAATTAATATCAACATTCGTAAAATAAGATGAAATTAGAAGCTAAAATCATGTACCTGTAAGTAGAAAAGAAAGAGTAAAAAAAGAACCATAAAGGGTAAAAGCACAAAAGGAAGTCATTCAGCCATCATTTGTACGTCATCTTTTTTCTGGAGCAATCCAAAACTAATCTCACTGCCTTGCTCTCTCCTCAGCCAGTGGCTCAGTTGGTAGCACCCTTGCCTCTGAGTCAGAAGGTTGAGGGTTCAGAGTCCCATTCCAGAGACTTGAGCACAAAAATCTCAGCTGACACTCCAGTGCAGTACCGAGGGAACGCTGCACTGTTGGAGGTGCCGTCTTTTGGATGCGATGTTAAACTGAGGCCCCGTCTGCTCTCTCAGGTGGATGTAAAAGATCCCATGGCACTATTTCGAAGACAAGCAGGGGAATTATCCCCGGTGTCCTGGCCAATATTTATCCCTCAATCAACAAAACAAAAGACTGATTATCTGGTCATTATCACATTGCTGTTTGTGGAAACTTGCTGTGCACAAATTGGCTGGCGTGTTTCCTACATTACAACACGCCAGCATGACTACACTTCAAAAAGAACTTCATTGGCTGTAAAAGCATTTTGGGACGTCCGGTGGTCGTGAAAGGCGCTACAGAAATGCAAGGCTTTCTTTTCTTTTCATAGCCCTGTATTTTCCTCTGCTTCAAATTTTGATCTACTCTTCCATTAAATGAGGCCATGCTCCCTCTCGGTCACTCCGTGACAAAACGTGCCATGTTGGAGCAACTAAAAGAATTCTTATGTTACAGAACAGAAATCTTTTCCTTTGAAATTTAAGAGTCAAAATACTATGATGGGTGCACCTTGTTGGGAACTGTGTTTGAAACAAATATAAGTGGGAGATAGGACTACAACACTGTAATGTCGATTCTCCAACCCATGCTCCCTTTCAACTGCAGCTTTCTGCCCCAGCAGTGCGATTGGTGATTTTACCGTTGTGAGGATGTGATTTTAACTTTTTTCTCCCCTTAGTGAATATATGTTGTCTGTGTCATTCTATTTCTAAATGCTGACTTCTAAATGGCGCTCCAGTAGAAGGAGCTGGGTGTCAACGGATACCATTTGGGATTGGGTTGGCTGTGAACCCTTGTGCTGGCTCCTGAGCTGGCCTTGAAATAGCTTCCATCACATGAGCTTCTGCAGGTGCCTGGCTGGCCCTGGCTATGCTCTACATGTATAGGAGGGCTAGATTGGTCAGTTGCTGTCACTTGTGCAGGAGGACTGGATTGGTCAGATGTTGTCTTGTGAAACAAGAAGCTCACTGTGCCTATTCCAGCTATGTTTCTCTGCTCGGTGATCCCTTGGCATGTCTACTGACCTCTGCATGGGAGCAGACCTATGGACAGAATGAGGCGAGTCTAGCCCAATTTTAAGTTTCTTTCAACCTAATCGTCTGTCATGTTGGAAAAGTGAGCCTTTTGTATATTGGGACCCGAGGCTTCTGTAGCAGCAGCCTGAGCATCCATGACAAATACTCTTACTGTGCTTAGGAACTGTACCATGGAGGGCTCCACCTCTCAGGTCCCTGGAGTTCCCACATGCTCCATGGTAGACTGCAGTGCAGAGATGCCTCTTTGCATTAGTCCATAAGTGCAATTGGAGGCCTCCTCCACACTCCTCGCCTTACCTTGCCAGGTGCTGTGCATAGATTCAAACAACTCCAGCAGAAAATTGCACTCAGAGAACAGTTTCCCTTTTCCAGCAGGCACTGTGACGTTGAATCCCTGGGCTCTGCAGCTGGGGAAGATAGCAAGTTCCCCACTGTCCCTCATCACCAGCTCCCTGCTTCTGCACTGCCACTGCCATGACTTCCTCCTCCTAACGTGTGCACTGGTGCTACCTTCTCAAGCTTGCTATCTAAATCCTAGAGGAGAGCGGGTGGATAATTCTAAACTGCAACTTACTGGTGTGAGTGACACAGTAGTGGGATTGGCTGCTCGTGGGACTCAGACTGCTGGCTGCAGCAAGCCCCAAAAAATATAATTGGAACATATGTTGCAATACTAGTTGCCAAAGACACCTCCAAACAATATACTGTGGTAGTTGTTTGAGTGTGTACCTGTGTGAGAGTGAATAGATGACTAAGCGAATGAGTGAGTATAGAACAAAATATAGCAATAGAAGGCTGCTTGAGGCAGGGTGTCTCATTCCCTCCATGCTTTTGATGCCAATAATGACCAGTCTGGTCTCCTTGAAAGCTCTCAGGAGCCTAAAACACCCGTCTCCTGTTGTAAGCCACTTGTCCTGCAAGCATTGAAGTACTGCTGAGGTCTCAAGAGCACAGACAAGGGTCAATTCACCGATTCCCATACTGCCAGCAGGAGGCTGTGCTCGAAGAGAACGTGGGTTGGAGAAGTGGCACTGTCTGGCCCACATTTCCTTCGAACGTGGACCCACACTAGCCATGCATTATGGATGAATTTACCTTACAGTGACTCCCAAGTGCCCATCCTGTATTCCAGCATATGCGAGCACATGAACGTGCATCATGCAGCTAGGTTGCACGAGAAGGAGTTTTTGGTATCGAGCCCTTTCAGGGTGCCAGTGTGACAATAATTCCAGTTGTAAGATGCAGCTTGAATTAGCTCTGCTTTAGTTTTGGCATGCACGTTAAGCAATCGAAGAACTCTAATGATGTCTGAGCACTTTGCAAGTAGAAGTAGTAAATGTGTGACAAGCAACACTTTATGGCATATATACTTGGGGCCTTCTATTTGGTATATAATATGGTTGGATAGCCTTACATTGGCAGCCTTCTTAAAGTCCGCCAACTTTTTCCATGTCTGTATCAAGGTCCTATGGAGACGAGGCACAGCACTGACTATGGACTTCAACAATAACAACTTACATTTATATAGCACCTTTAACATAGTAAAACGTCCCAAGATACTTCACAGGAGCGTTATCAAACAAAATTGGACACCGAGCCACATGAGGAGATATTAGGACAGCTAACCAAAAGCTTCATTAAAGATGTAAGTTTTAAGGAGCGTCTTAAAGGAGGAGAGAGGGATAGAGAGGCGGAGAGGTTTAGGGAGGGAATTCCAGAGCTTAGGACCTAGGCAGCTGAAGGCACGGCTACCGGGGGTGGAGTGATTAAAATCGGGGAAGTGCAAGAGGTCAGAATTGGAGGAGTGCAGTGATCTCGAAGACTTGTAGGGCCAAAGGAGGCTACAGAGATAGGGAGGGGCTAGCCTATGGAGGTATTTGAAAACAAGGAATAGAATTTTAAAATTAAGGTGCTGCCGGACCGGGGGCCAATGTAGGTCAGTGAGCACGGGTGATATGCAAATGGGACTTGGTACGAGTTAGGTAGCAGAGCTTTGGATGAGCTCAAGCTTATTTAGGGTGGAAGATGGGAGGCTGGCCAGGAAAGCATTGAAATAGTCAAGTCTAGAGGTAACAAAGGCATGGATGAAGGTTTCAGCAGCAGATGAGGCAGAAGCAGAGTCGGGCAATGTTACGGAGGTGGAAGTAGGCAGTCTTGGTGATGGAGTAGATTTGTGGTTGGAAACTTATCTCAGGGTCAAATACAACACCAAGTTTATGAACAGTCTGGTTCAGCCTCCGACAGTTGCCAGGGCGAGGGACGGAGTCAGTGGCTAGGGAATGGGTTTGTGGCGGGGACCAAAGACAAAGGCTTCAGTCTTCCCAATATTTAGTTGGAGGAAATTTCTGCTCATCCAGTACTGGATGTCGGACAAGCAAAGTCACAAATCAGAGACAGTGGAGGGGTTGAGAGAGGTGATGGTGAGGTAGAGCTGGGTGTCATCAGCGTACATGTGGAACCTGATGTTATGTTTTCAGATGATGTTGCTGAGGGGCAGCATGTAGATGAGAAGTAGGAGTGGGCTAAGGATAGATCCTTGGGGGACTCCAGAGGTAACAGTGCAGGAGTGGGAAGAGATATCATTGCAGGAGATTCTTTGACTACGACTCGATAGATAAGAATGGATTCAGATGAGGGCAGTCCCACCCAGTTGGACAATGGAGGAGAGACCTTAGAGGAGGATGGGGTGGTCAACCGCATCAAAGGCTCCAGACAGGTCGATAAGGATGAGGAGGGATAGTTTACCACGGCCACAGTCACATAGGATGTTATTTGTGACTTTGATGAGGGCTGTTTCAGTACTGTGGTGGGATGGAAACTAGATTGGAGGGATTCAAACATAGAATTGTGGAAAGGCATGGATTTGGGAGGTGACAACATGTTCAAGGACTTTGGAAAGGAAAGGGAAGCTGGAGATGGGGCGGTAGTTTGCAAAGACAAAGGGGTCGAAGTGGGTTTTTTGAGGAGAGGGGTGTTGATGGCAAATTTGAAGGGGAGGGGGGCAGTGAGAATTAGAGAAACAATAATGCATGAGCTAACAACTGGAACAATTGTTAGTTTGCAATATCAGCGAACATGGGGCCCAGGAAGGGACGTTGGGTGGTCAGCAGTTTGGTGGGAATATAGACGAGGGAGCAGGATGTGGGTCTCATGTTCAAGACGAGCTCAGAGAGGGCAGGATGGGAGACAGGAGAGAAAGATGCGAGTTCAGGCCTAGGGCATGGGGAAACCTTGTAGAAGTTTGGCCCAGTGGGCTAGGGGAAGGGAGGGAAGCAGCAGAGGCAGCTGAATGGATGGTCTCAATCTTTGTGACAAAGAAGTCCATGAGCTCATCGCACTTGTTAGAGGCAAGGGTGGAGGAGGAAGGGGAGAGGGTATGCTGCACTGCTCTCCTCTGGGAAGGTTGCTCTGCAGTGCCAAACAGGGCAGTCCTCCTCGCACTCACCTCATACAGCAGCATTTTCATTATGTCATTTGTAAATCATGGTGTTCATCTTCTGTGCTATTCCATCACTTCCCCAGATATTTAATTTGCTAGGTGAAAATAGGTTTTTTTCTTCCAAGAGTCACTTCCGTTTAAATGGCTGTGTCCCTTTAAGTGGCTGCTGCGTCCCTTTAAATTGCTGCCACAACGCAGGAAATCCTGCTTCCTTGCATGTGGGCTCCCAGAGGCTGCTTGCTTAGCAGGCAGGAGCTTGCACAGAATACACAATAAGGGCTTAACACGGAAGTTCAGGTAGAAATGCTCGTGCACAATATATCAGTCACATGCCTTACTGCAAACTGTTTCTGCCTCAGAGGCAGCCATTATAGAATTTCAACACTAAATTTTAAAAGGAAAGGTTTCTGTTTCTGTCTTACCGACTGTTTGCATTTAGATTAAGGTGTCATTTCCACCCTTTTCAGGAGGTTGCATCATAGTGGACAATCACAATGAATTAAAAGTAGATCAGAGATGACTCCTTTATAACTAGCTAATTTAATGGTTTACAACAGTGTTGGTAGATGTTCCAAATTCTTGCAAAGCCTTATTGTATTTCTCAAATCATGCATATCCAATGCCGAATAATCAAAGTATTGTTCGCATAGCATCACGGATAATTCTTCTGAAATCAGGCCCTTAAGATTAACAGAACAGGACAGACCAAATAATAGGGTAGAGGACTCAGACTAGTATAAAGTTAACCAAAGCCAGATTTCTGCCTTAAATCCAGTTTTTCTTTTTCACCTGGTGAAAATTGGGCAGCGAATTAATTGCCATCCTTGATATTAAAGCATTGATTTTGTTTTCAAACTTTAGTAGGTGTGCCGATAGTCTTACATAGCCATCTTAGAGTACTAGGACAGCATTTCAATAGCAATATAAAGCACAGCACATACAAGTGGTGCATAAGCTGGTACCAGCCTGAAAATAATGTCCTTGTAAATCTATCCTTTCTAGTCATCTGATACTAAAACACTGAAGACTTTCATCGCAGGGATTGCTAAAACGTTCCATCTTGTCACATGATCTAACCATCGCTACAGATTGTACATAAAAAAAACAGAAGAAACAGTGCTCCAGAAATCTTTGGTTTCATTAAAAAGTTGCATGTATATTTATATAAAACAGATGTCTTGAAACATATTCAAATGCTGTAACACAGTCTTACACTTCAGAAAACATTAAAAAGTCATTCAAGCCTTGCACTCACATTTTATCCCATTATCTGAATACTTCAGTTGTGTTATAGCCTCAGTTGTTTTTTTTATTCCAAATGTAATAAAATTACAGAGCAAATTAAGAATTGTTCCAGTTTTTAGCTCAGACATTAGTGTGCATTATTGTTTCTCTAATTCTCGAGAAGTTGGATATAAATGTAAATATAAAAGGGGTGCCCAGCAACATTCAGAGTGAATCTACATCACTTCTTTTGTCTTCAAAATCATAGCATTTCCACTGCTCTATTGCACTGGGGCACTTTGCTCTATCTGCCAACTCTGTTTTTGCAAGCTTCAACTGATTTTTCTCCCCATCCCATAATTGTAAATCTTAGCAACAGCGTCAAAAATTTGATATGGTCTGGAGGAATCAAAAACATCAGCATTAAAACTAAGATGCAAGCAATACAGCAGCACATTACCCTATGATAGTGAGACATAGGTCATCAAGGCAACTTAAGAACTAAAGATTAAATAGATGCTAGAGATAATCCTAAAACTTAGATGGAACAATTTTGTCAAATTCAGAAAAGAACACGCAAGGACATTCCAATAATGCTTCACGACAAGAGACTGAGGTACCACAAGATCTCTCTTATACCTGATTAGTCATATTTTTTGTCTGCCCTTTTCTTCCCATTACTTGGTATTTGGGATATTGCTTGTTTTAGCTGTTTTCCATTAACAATACATACCGTATCCATGCTAGCTCAAAATAATAGTTGCAATTGCTTAATTCTAACCCCACCTAGCTTTAGTCTGCTTTACCCTGCAGTCATGATCCTAATACATTTGTTTAGCATATAAATAATAGATGTAAAGAGGAAGAACAGAGTAGTTCAAGAAAACTTCAAAGTTTTATAGATGGCTATTTTAGATTAGAAATACAAAGGATTTACTCATGTTTGGATTGATCCAAGAAGACAGCATAGTGCCCGAGTCCCAGTAAGCTCCATGAAAATTAATCCCTATCCTTTCTCTTTCAATGCACGGAAATCTTAAAGAACGCGCATAAAGATACCTCAACATATCCCGGGATAGTTTTAAGGAAGATTTGCCATTGAGGCCAAAAACTTTTAAAAAAAGCACATCAGCTGTATTCGCACCCCCAGCAGTGCTTGAATTAGCCAAACCGCCAGTACAAGTCACTCTTAACCATAAAAGATGAATACTCACCTCATTTATCGAGAAAAAAAATCTCAATCAATGAAACTCTTTGAGTAGTGATAGTGGAAGCGGAAGACTTCAGTTTGGCCCATTACCACATTATGACACTATTGAAACAAAAGGCAGGATTATGGTCAGAGAAGATTAACAACTGAGAGAAGGAGAACTGCAGAAAAAAACCTTTGCACTTTCAGACTTTGAAGTGTTGCAGCGTAACCTGTAATACAGATGTTGCCTACCCAAGTGGAAGAGCTCTGCGCTCAGCTATTTGAACTAATGGAGCAATAAAATAAAAGTTGACTGGGACCACAGATTAGGTCAAAACACATCAGAAACAAAATTATAGAATCAGTTCAACTTCTACCAAGACAAGAATAAAAATCGTGGAATCAGTTTACAAAAGTATGCCCTGTGCTGGCAGGGTAAGACATTCTTAATGTTGAATGACCTCTGCTGAACTTAATTGAACACAGCAGGGTCTATTAGTATCGTGAATCTGGAAACAGCTGGCATGGCGTCTCCCAAACTCCATCCTGTGCTCAGTGTGGAGCCTGAAATGCATCATAATAAATGCCACAAATTGCAAGTAAAATATGATTGACAAGCCCTATTTCAATGGTTCAGGGTATACTTTCAGAGAACAATCATTCACAAATCATGGATTGATTTTAACCAAATGAGGAGACCAGAGATGGGAATGATTTCCACCTCTCCATTGCAGACAAGGCTTGAATAAAACAAAAATTCAATGTAAGAACCCTTTGAAACTTATTAGCTAATGTGACTGGAACCTTTTAAAAAAAAAAATTCACTAGCTATTAATCCTAGTTTGTAAATTTCAAGGCCAAAATAAAATATTCCAGTTGATTTTAGTATGTTCTTTTTCTTTCCCTATAAAAGCTGCACCCTAGTCATTTCTTAGTCATATAAGGAAAGTTAGTAAGCAAGTTTCCTACCTATTAATCCTGGGACATTGAGGTGAAGTCTTGAACAGGCCCAGAAAATGAGCAGATCTCTAAAGCCTTTTCAGCACAGTGTGGGTATAATATAGATTCTTCTGACTTATTCATAATTATGTCTTTTTCTCTGTTGTGGCCCTGTATGTCCAAACCCTGTATCAGTCTGGTAGGAGGGAAATGAAAAAACTGTATTCCATTAAAATGAAGTATAAACAGTGTTGAAGGCTAAAATACTGAACACCTAGGGGGTGATTTTCGCCGAGTACTTTAGGCACTAAAGAGGTCAAGAGGTGGCCAAAATGGGGGTCTCAAGCTGAAATGCTGGTTTTGCCTCGTTTAGCACAAGATGCCATCTTGGTAAAGGAGTTGAAGGCAGCGCTAGGAATGGCTTATTAAACAGCTGATTGCCACTTAAAATGCCTGCTAGCGTTCATTAAAGAGACTGCACGGCATTTTGGTGGCTAGCGCTTCAACTAACGCCCTCTCCTAACAGCGACCAGCTGTTTGGGAATAAACACGGCATTGATGTCGATTTCAAACACTACTTAAAGGGATTCTCACCATTTCATGTTCATTGTTGCTGGAGCTGTGAAGAGGACCGCTGAAAGACATTGGGAGACTTTCTGGGACACTTTGTCAAGACTTCACCAACATTCGAGCAACATTTATTCTGGAAATTCTCTGAAGACTTCACCTAAAAAGAGCAAGTGCTGTGCTAGTCCACCTAATTGGACACCTTACAGGAGTCACCAGGAGAAAGGGAGTGCTTGGGCATGGGCATCTTGCTAGGGGTCCCCCTTAGTCTGGAGCAGGACATGAGGCCAGGCAGAGCAGTACCAGCTGCTGCAGAAGAGAGGGACGGGGGGGGGGAGCGGTGGGTGGGTGGGGGGGGGGGGCGCGAGGTGGCGTCCTTCCCCTGCGGGTTCAGGACATCCCTCCTCCAATGGACCTCCTCCGCAAGGACCTCCAGTGCCGTGTCTGAGAACCTGTGCGCCCTCTCCTTCGATCCATGAACCAACCTGAAACCTGGTGATGTCTGCCAGCCAGAGCACTTCACATCTTCAGTAGAAGTGGGTGCGAGGAGCCCACATCTACTGCTCCATGAAAATTGTGTCTAATCAGCACTTGAATGCTAAACCTGCAGGTTTCTGGTGAGCGCCTGCAGGCCCGTTCAAATCATGATAATCATCAATTAGCCCGAAAATTGCGTGCTAAATCTGGACGTTCAAACAGGTGTTTCTTGTTAGCATAGCACCCATTTAGCGCCTGTTTTCACCCTTTGGCCAAAGTAACCCCCCTAGATTTTTTCTCTCTGTTAATGAATTTAGGCTCAGGAAAAAGACAAAAAATAAAAAAAATGTGTGCAAATGCCCAACATCTGGTATAAGCTCCAAAATAACTACTAAACCTAAGACCCAAATAACAAACAAATCATTACAATAGCAGATGCTTGGAACCCTCAGTAGGACCATTGCACAATATCCACATGTCAACTCTTGTGATGCAATTCGGCATCTGGCTTGCCCGCCACAGCTTTAATATATGATGATAAATAAATTGTTCATCTGATGGTACAGTATACAGTTGAAATCTCCCTCAGTGATGAATAAACCTGGGGTACAAGTGATTGTCTAGCCAAAGCATAGAAAAATATTTGTTTTAGAAAAAACTCTAATGAGTGGCCATATTTAGTGCATGCACACTTAAGCTGATAACGTGTATGTCTACTGGTGTTCCATGAATTTACCCTCCAACTCTGATATGTGATCTGCCATTTTCAGCAGAAGCTTTCTATGACCGAGAATACATATCCTTTTATTCTGTGTTAAAAGCAAAGTGAGAAAATAACCAGACTGCCCGCTCCCTGCAGAGTTGAAGATTTTGTGCGCAGTAAGGTGTGTCTCCTGCGGTAAAGTGATGCAGCAGTCCTGCTGTCAAAACATTTTGGGAATCTAGCTACTCTTTGTAGCTTAGGCAACCTTCTTAGCTTTGAGATTTATGATTGTGGCAACACTCATGTTGGCTACTGAGGGTGTATTAAGTTTGTGACTTTCTGTCATATTGAGTTCCAGACATGGGCTTAACCCTCCATCAGCCAACTTTTACAACTTAATATCTACTAAAGAGGATATGCAACACCAAGATTCAAATAATAGAGCATTATATGAACAGTGAATTCATCATATGCTTAACCAGAATTAATCTATCCATTAGCAACCTTAATAGGGATCAAAAAAGTAAAAGCACTGTCCCCCTTAGTCCCCTTTCTCTGTAATCTTTTGAGGGCAATTTCCACAAATGTGAGGAATTGGGGACTCGTGGGTTCTCCAGCATAAATTGGCCACCTGAATTTCTACGTTCAGATCTATGAATATTCAACAGGATCTAGCACATTTCAGCCTTTAACAATAGCATGTAATCATGGCTTGCTCTTGTATTACTAAATTGGACATTCTTTCCCCTCCTAGCAAACAATCATGACGTGAATTGCTCTCCTGAAGAAAAGCAAAGAAAAGCACTATAGAGACTATTATCCTATGGGTTGTAAATTATCGTATCATAGTGGCTCCAAATCCCTTAGCTTAGTTTGTGTTGCAAGCTGCTATGGCATGCCCTAACAACTCGACTTGTTAATCTCAACGAGTACCTGGAAAAATACTTTAGTCATCCTTAATCAAATCCAAATTTGGAGCAATACCAATTGAAGAGAATAGGGAGAAAGGACTTACTTATCTTAAAATTAACAAGGGCATATAACTGATGTAAACTATTGCATATGAGTAATGTTGCCTTGTTTGCCCCCTACATTCCAAGAACATGACCCAGATTGAATGAATACCAGTTCTAATCAGTCTGCAGTGGGGCTGAACTGGTCAACCTCCTTCGATTCTTTATGGTCTGATTCATTTAATTTGATTGCATTAATTGGAACTAAAATTTATGGCCCAGTTGACAACAACATAAGACGTATACTTGTACCTTATTACTTTATTGTACCTTTTGATATTTTTTACTGTCTTTATCCTGCCTTTGACTTGGGGCTGATTTATGTATGTAATCTCTACATCCTGCAAAACATTCAGTAATTTACGTAGAAAAGTTCTTCTAGCTGTATTTTCCATGTCTTGTGTCATGTTTTTTCTGTTTTATAACAGATGGTTTCCTAAACCTTGGATTTCCTGTACCAGATAGTTGGCAGATTCTTCCTGATGCCTCTGTGAAGGCAAACAACACTCATAGTCTAACTAGTTGAAAGTAGCATTATCTTTTGGTCGCTTTTGCTTTTGATGCCGTTATTGGTATCATTAAAAGATTTATTTCGTAGACATAGAGCCTGGAAATCACGAGATTTGTGGGCAAAGCTTAACTCATTCCTGCGACATTACTTTGTTTGCAATTTTTAATGAGCTAATCTTGCCATTAAAATAGGGTACACAGGACTATTACACGAATATGTTAGGCATTCACCTGCTAACTGTAATTTCTGGACTAAGGGCTTTTGTATTTCTCAGAACCTTTCTTAAACCGAGACCCAGTGGGGGAAATTTTCCTCTGTTTGTTATTTGTAGTGAAATCAGAAACACATTCTTTATAAACACATGTATGGTTTTGTTACTATTTTCCTCCAGTTTGGAGCCTGGGCTCAGTAAATCAATTTGTGAGTGTAAATCGAGACATGCTGTTTGCTTATTTTTCTAGATGTATTTTTTTTGAGGGCAGGACTTTCTTTTTCAGGTGTTTTTCTCCCTATCCCTTTCTTACTATTCTGCTTTGTTCCCTGTAGAGCTATAACCTGGTGAATTAAATAGAATTGGAACTGGAAGAGTGGATCTTATTTCTTCAAAGTATCTGATTAAAAAAAATTAAAACACATTCAAATTTACAAATTACATTCAGTCACTAAGTCAGAAAATTGATCCTAGCTTCATAACTGACAATTCAAGCTGTATTTAGAGCGGGCACGTCACTGGATTTTATAGTTGCTTGGAGAGTTTTCAAAATGGTTGCTCACCATCTCTGCAGAGAGGTGAGAAGAAATTCACAGTCATACAAAGTATTAAAGAGTCCTTCATGTTCATCATAGTTTCCATTAATCATTTAAAATAAAATAAAATAACATTTTGAACAGTCTAGTTGAGCATTATTAACAGCCTAATATATGGGACTAATACCACTATTTTTTTAACTTGTGAACTCACTAGTGATTATAGTTCTATGATCAGTTTGATCATGGAAAGGAAAGCCATATACATAAACTTCATATCGTGTATTTTGATCACATAAAACAAATGTGGGAAAGCATTTCAGAGTTGACTTGTGCAGTATAATATCTCAGAATTTAACATTAGAGTTGAGTAATACTGATTGGTGACTTGCTGCTCGTACAGTGTGCTATGCCATTTTGCTCATATACGGTATATGCTGTTAATTGGACAGCATCTGTTTTCTATTATAATTCACAAAAGGCATTGCTGTATCTTTTTTCATTCAGTAACAAGAAATGAATCTGAAATTAAGTTAGATAAATTATGGATATGCTTACATAGAGTACAAGTGACTAACTGGGTACGGTTAACTGCGTGATTTCAAATAATCAGATCACTTGATTGATCATTTTTACCGTGGAAATGTTTAGATTATTCATTCTAAAATGCAATTCTTTCTGGATCATTGTTTGATGATGTGGCATTATCTACCAACCCAATATAAACATCCTGAAACAATTAGATACATCTGAATCTCATGATCACATAGTACATGTGCAACTTTGGTAATATCGCTGAACCAACATTACAATTAAATCCTTGAAGCACATTAAGACATATAGGGTTAGATTTGGAGATCTCACCCCTGATGGAAATGGTGCAGTAGCCCCCCGACAATGGTGGGGAATGACATACCGCCTCGTTCTCTCCATCGCTGTGGCTGCCGCAACCTTCTCGCCCGCTGACCACAGGAGGGCCGGAGTGCCTTTGAGTCAAGTAGTAGGGCCATTTAAAATACAAATCGGGCTTGTAAGCTAGATATACATCAGACTCCGTTTGTCATTGCAGGACAGTACTGGGCAGAGCATGAGCTGGCGGTCCGGCCAAAGAGGAGCTGGCTGGTAAGCTTGTGTTTAATTTTGCTCCTTTTTTTTAAAAAAGAAAACAAAGCCTTGAAATTCCTGGGCCTGGAAGAGTAGTTTGAGGGTTTAAATTGGGCAAAAGGGGCAGAATTTAAGGTAGGATCTGATTCCACTCTGTTTCCAATATTTTTTTTGTGTGTGTTGTGTAAGTCCAGCTGGATGGGTAGGTGGAAGATGGGCACAAGAAGCGCCTGCCCCCTTCTGCCCAGCGTCGGAAATGCTAGCAGCTGTGTCTTTTTTTGCGGCCAGTGTGTCTACGTGATGCAGGTCGACTTACAGGATGAATGTGGAAGTGGGGCCTAAAGCCAGTTTCCAAATTGCAACTAAGAATGTGCAGCCATATTTCTGTTAAAAATTCAATCTTTGACCAGAATAGCAAGGAGTGGCAAGGCGCTCCTCTAATATCCTTCAAGTGCAGATGCCCAGGGAGCGTTGTAAATGTCACCCGGCCCCTTTATGTTAATGACCCCATCCCTGGGATTTGGAATGGAGTCAATGGCTAGGCAGAGCGACAGCTGGAGGACCTGTCCCGCTGTACTTCTGGTGGGGCTTCTGGAAGTTCAGCCTAAACAAGTACGTTAAGAAAAACAAGGGGGGAAAAATTCGGTGGCGTCCCCTTTGGGGCGCTAACCTCGCCGGGGCGCTACTTTTAGCGCCCCGAAAAAGTTAGCATCCTGCGCCGTGAATTCAGTGGTAGCGCCCCAAGCAGGAGGTGGGCGGTACTGGAAGCACTCGCCCTCCTTCCTGGGGCGCTACAAGTGAATATCGTGCCGCTACGTGCAACAGCACCACTCGTGTTGGTACGTAGCACCGCGGTATTACAGGCCTCCCTCCCCTGGTTAAAGGGGAGGGCCTAGCGCTACACACACTGGGGCCCTACTGGACCACCCGGGAGCGGGGTGTTGGGAAAACAGCCCGGCACTCAAGAGGACTGGCGGGCTGAGCGATCGCGGCCGGCACCTCGAAGAAAAAAGGGGAAGGGGGCAGGTGCTGGCGGGCGGCCCAGAAAAAATGGCCGCCCGATACCTGCCCTTTAAGTAGAGCTGCTGTGGCTGCAAAACGCCACCCTGACCCTGTCGGACATATTTTCCGGCGATAGGTCAGGGGGCGCAATTGAAGTCTGCGGCCGGGGCGCTGAGCACGGCGATGATGTCATTGCCAGAGGCGCAGCACCATGGGGCGCTAACGCCAGCGCTAACCTCCTGCTGAATGTCACAGGAGGTGTTAGCGGCGCCGCGCCCGGGCATTAGTGGCTTTGCGCCCCGTTAGTGCCCGGGCACGGTAACGGGAGGCGCAAAGCAACCCAATTTTTCCCCCATGGAATCTTGCCCTTAGAGTCTCCTTCTGTCTTAAAGTCTATACACAGTAAAATTATTTTAAATGCATCATCCAAAAAATCAGAATGTAAGTGTTCCTGGCATTGCAGGATAGTGTATTATCTGCAGCCAATCTGAAGAAGCTTAACCACAATTTTACAATACAGTGACTACTATTGTACTTATTCCATTCAAATATTACTGCTGGCAATAAAACTACTTTGTAGTGCATCAATGTTGTGCAGCACCATCAAGTCTTCCCTCTAACAAGTATTTACGATTAAATATTATGTAGAAATATTGAACCTATTAAATACTCAGCGAATCACAAGAAAATATAGTTCTCGTTATGAAAAGAATCACCTGTGTGGCAATAAATTAATGCCGTTTTTGTCCAATTCATTTTTCTTCCAAAGGTTTATGGGCTGAATTTTCCTTTTCTTGCCCCAGGAGGCTTGGGGTGCAACTTCTAAGAACATAAGAACATAAGAAATAGGAGCAGGAGTAGGCCATTCGGCCCTTCGAGCCTGCTCTACCATTCATTGAGATTGCCATATCCCTTGATGCCCTTACTAGTCAGAAATCAATCGACATCTGTTTTGAATATACCCAATGACTGAGCCTCCACAGCCCTCTAGGGTAGAGAATTCCAAAGATTCACCACCTTTTGTGTGAAGAAATGTCTTCTCATCTCAGTCCTGAATGGCCTACCCTTTATCCTGAGGCTGTGGCCCCTGGTTCTAGACTGGATTTGAGGCAAAGGGAAACATTCTCCCAGCATCCACCCTATCAAGCCCTGTAATAATTTTGCATGCTTCAATGAAATCCCCTCTCATTCTTCTGAATTCAAGAGAATACAGGCCTAGTTTACTCAATCTCTTCTCATACGACAGTCCCGCCATCCCAGGAATCAATCTCGCGAACCTTCATTGCACTCCCTCTATGGCAAGTATATCCTTCCTTAGGTAAGGAGACCAAAATTATACACAGTACTCCAGGTGTGGTCTCACCAAGGCCCTATATAATTGGAGTAAGACTTCTTTACTCCTGTACACAAATCCTCTTGTAATGAAGGCCTGCATACCATTTGCCTTCCTAATGGCTTGCTGCACCTGCACATTCACTTTCAGTGACTCGTGTACAAGGACACCCAGGTCCCTTTGAGCATCTGCATTCCCCAATCTTTCACCATTTAGGAAATACTCTGCCTTTCTGTTATTTCTACCAAAGTGGATAACTTCACATTTATCCACATTATATTCCATCTGCCATGTTCTTGCCCACTCACTGAGCCTGTCAAGATCCCCTTGAAGCCTCTTCGCATCCTCTTCACAACTGACACTGCCACCTAGCTTTGTATCATCAGCAAATTTGGAAATGTTACATTTAGTCCCTGTCTTGTTTTGCACACTTTGTACAAAAATAATAAATTGCAGGACAACGGAGTATTACAGTTTAAGCTCTTTTAATGAAGCATCAGGTCTGTAAGCTTTCTCAATCAATACAGCACCATGGACAAGATGGAGTTAGGACCCCTGGGTCTTCTAAACAATAGCAGTCCTTACAGATGCCTGCAGGCCAATGACAACTCAGCATGTGATCACATGTGAATATAATAGGTATTCTTTACAGATGCCTGCGGGCCAATGATAAATCAATATGCAAATGTTACAGTCCCCTCATCCAAATCATTGATATAGATTGTAAATAGCTGGGGCCCAAGCACCGATCCTTGCGGTACCCCACTAGTCACAGCCTGCCATCCTGAAAAAGACCCATTTATCCCTACTCTTTGTTTTCTGTCTGTTAACCAATTCTCAATCCATGCTAGTGTATTACCCCCAAGTCCATGTGCCCTAATTTTGTTCACCAACCTCTTGTGTGGGACCTTATCGAAGGTCTTCTGAAAATCCAAATACACCACATCTACCGGTTCCCCTTTGTCTACTCCACTCGTTACATCCTCAAAGAACTCCAATAGGTTTGCCCGCTGCCCAACCCCACCATGACTCCATCCCATTTTCCTGGGTTGTGGGTCATTATGTATGTAGGGGTGGACTCCTGGCAGGATCTCCACTCGCAAGCAGGAGACTGCACCCGAGGAAAATTCCAGTGGTACTGCAGTACCCAAAGAGGCAGAACAAGTTAAAGAGGGCAGAAGAGCGCCATAGGCCTAGACCTGGGCTACAGATTAAAAAGGTAAGTGTAGGCGGCTGAAAGGGAGAGAGAGGTGGCCACTATGGAGACCCCTCCCCAATTCATTCAATTCAGGGGGCCTTCCACCACTGCCCCAGGGATTACCATCACTCATTTCCTTAGGGCGGCAGTGGTACAGGTGGAAGGCAGGAAAATGGGGTGGTTTGCTGGCATCCATCTCCCAACTATAATTTACAGGTGGCGAGTGGGCCCTGAAGAAGATGCTGCATTAAACAGGCTTGAAATGAAAGAGGCTCCAGACAATCGTTGTCGAGTCTAGGGTTGTTTCATCGAAAGAGACTGGTGATAGGGGAATGAGTTATGCCGATCCCGCTCTTGCAGTTGAAGAAGCCTCTGCCAGGTGTTGGGCAGAAGGAGTATAAAAATCCCTCCTGTAAGTTTTGAGATGGGAACCTGCTTTATTTGAGTCCCTCACAGGAGCAAATCTGCTACAGGACAAAGCCCACCCGCCAACCCCGCCACCCATCCCCAAATCCGTAGGGTGAGTTGAACATCCTTTTTTGGTACCTGGGCCTATGTTAGTTAAGAAAGAATTGGCCTGTGCTGTTGTAAATACGCTTGGTTCGGTTTTTTTTAAATTTCACATTTAACTGCTGTTGTCTGCTTTGTATCATTTGAACTCTGAGAATGTTTGGAGGAAGTTGCTCCTCATACACCTCCTTGCCTTTATACATGCTGTTCAGTGGCAATTTTTCTTGTTTTGCTACTAAATCTTTAACATTTTCCTGAAACATAGCCAGTCAGTTAATTTCTGTGGGCAGAGTTATGGAACAACAGTGTTGTGATGGTTGATATTCGTTAAACTTTGTGATCACAAATATCCTAAAGAGATAGATTTGTCTTTTTTTGGAGCCAATTCTTCATCCTGCTGCCATCTGAGCATATACCGTTTTTAAATATGTAGGGCGCGATCCTGCCAGCCCCAGGGAGGTGGCTATGGAGGCGAGACTGCCGGGAAAATGGCAGAATTTGGGGGCGGGTGCCCAATCCGCCTCCGTGCCATCTTGTCAGGAGGCGGGTAGCCGTCCTGCACTGGGTCACCGTCCCGCGCTGGGTCCCGTCTCCTTGGAGGTGGGAAGGGGATTAGTGCCATATAGTTAACAGGCAGATAAGAGGATTATCCCCATTTTACCCACAAAAAGTGCGGGCTTCCCAAAGGCTCCAAAACCCGCCAGGGTCACCGAGGCGAGTAGTGGGCCTGCGGGGGTCTGTGGGGTCCAAAAGTGCGCTGTGGAGGTGAGTGATGGGTCCAAGTGTGGAGAGGCGAGTATGTGAGGTAAGTGGGAAGTGTTAGAAAAAGTGTACTTACCTATGTTTCTTCCAGCAGGCTTCAATCAGTGGGTATGCGGAGAGTCTCGCACCTCCGCGGCAGAGATGACAGATGGCCGTTGCATTCTCCAATGCAACAACCATCTAATTTCTGTAAAAGAAAGAGGTTTGATGAGGTCTTGAATTCAAGAACTCATCAAACTGCAGAGATTGTGAGTGTTTGACAGCTTCACAGAGCTGTCAAACGATGAAAATTCAGCTGTCAAAATTTTTTGACAGATGAAACGTCATACGCTGACGTTCTCTGTAACCGACTTTCCCTTAATTGGCCTGCTAAGCCCGCTGGGCAGGCTTAACAAAGTCAATCAAGGGAAAATAGCGTGGGTTGGCCACAAACCGATGGAGGCGGGACATCGACCCACCAAGCAGCAGTCCCGCCTCCAACGCGTCCCTATTGGTAAAATCACCCCCGTAATGTTTTCAACCACTGTAGTATCTAACTATATTCTTTGTATTAACTTTTCTAATGATATAACCAGAGTTTTCTGATGTACAATTGATGCCTTACTATCACTCCTTGAGATTTTGTTTGTTTTCAGCGCACTGTACGTAATGTGAAAGTTTTTTTTTTCTCCCTCTTTTCTGTTTCCAAAAGAGTGGAGAGGTTTGCTCATTCCTTGAACGAGGAGTCATTAAAACTAACTTGCAAATGAGCGGCCACTCAGAATAATGATGGTGTATTATCCATTAATCTCCCTAATAGGCAAATAACCAATATAAATAATGGTCAGTGCATCAATTCAGTTGGAGAGTGCACAAATTTGAATGCTGATGGAGGGCATCCGGTACAGATAAGCCTGCTTCACAGACCAGGCCATGTGAATTATTGTGGGCGATGTAAGGAAACAGTGAATTGCCCTCTATGATTCAACAGAGCCGACCATGACAAAACAGAAGGTCCAACAGACATGGAAAAAAATCAAGTGACAGCTCAATTTGGCATCAGCAACCTGTTGTGCTTGGAAGGATGAGTGTAAAAGGTATTCAATATGAAGAATGTTGCCAAGGGAGGTAATGAGGCTCACTATCAATTCTCTGGCACTGCTTTATATGGTGATAACTATCAAATAATTTATATTGCTCTATAGGGCATTAATGGCAATTAACTTACAATGATAGAAATACTTATTCTAGGAGGCTACAGATGTTAACCGTGCGTGTTCCTGAAATAAATTATTCTGTTCTTTTTTGAGGAATAAGGACGGCATACTTCTTTCTAAGAAGCATTTTGTTTCAAAATCTGCATTAAGAATTACGAGAAGACTTGACACACTAGTTGATTTGGTTAACCCCCTGCAAATTGTCTCAGACCTCTGGTCCTCGATTATGTCATTTAATACCTCTCCTGCGTCATTTGCATTTGTAAGTATTTCTATTCTTAAATAAATCCGATTAGTAGATTAACCTTTCTTGAAAAATGCCTTGCGTGGTTGATATGTCTCTTCTGAAGCGATGTGTGATGTAATGGAACCCTACCTACTATCAAGTAGCAATTTTATCATAAATTGGTAGATTGTTAATACTGTGGCATGCGATTCTTGTTCACTTTATGCTCTCAAATTGTAGGTTTGGGATCAAAGGGAAGAAAGTTCACCTATGGAAACTGCAATTTGCCATCAATCCACACTAAGTTGACTTGTAAGAAAGCATTTGCAGCAATCTCTCCTGGACAGGAGAATTGCACTTGGAGCTCGGCAGTATAAATGAGGTCTTGCTTGGCTGGAACCAATACTGCAGCTATTAGCCTCAGACAGGTAGCTGCAGCATAAATGTAACATAAATTGAGCAGGGAATGTGAATGAAAGATATGATTGATTATCAAACTATTAGTATTCTCAAAACATTTTACCTTTATATGTTTTTCAACTATTAATTACATAGAATATACCACACAGAAACAGGCCATTCGGCCCAACCAGTCCATGCCAGCATTTATGCTCCACTTGAGCCTCCTCCCATTCTTCCTCATCTAACTCTATCAGCGTAACCCTCTATTTCCTTCTCCCTGATTTGCTTATCTAGCCTCTCCTTAAATGCATCGATACTATTTGCCTCAACCACTCCGTGGTAGCGAGTTCTACATTCTCACCACTCGCTGGGTAAAAAAGTTTCTTCTGAATTTCCTATTTGATTTCTTCGTGACTATCTTATATTGATGGCCTCTAGTTTTGCTGCTCCCCACAAGTGGATGAAGTGCCACATCATCAATCAAGTGTCTACTCTATCAAAACCGTTTATAATTTTAAAGACCTCTATTAGGTCACCCCCTCAGCCTTCTCTTTTCAAGAGAAAAGAGACCCAGCCTGTTCACCCTTTCCTGATAGGTATACCCTCGTAATTCTGGTATCATCCTTGTAAATCTTTTATGCACCCTCTCCAGTGCCTCTATATTCTTTTTATAATACAAGAAACTCTTTTTACCGGCACCTAAATAACCGGAAATCTCTCTTAACCGGCAAAATTCAGGAGTAGGTTCAGGTAAGTTTTACTATAAAATAGTGGCCGTGTAACCGGGGTTCCTGGATCTGTGGCCGTGTAACCGGGGTTCCTGCACCTGTTGCCATGCAACAGGGACGCCTGGATCTGTGGCAGTGTAACCGGGGTTCCTGCACCTGTTGCCATGCAACAGGGATGCCTGGATCTGTGGCCATGTACGGGGCTCTCGTACCTTAGTAATTATACCTCTCTGTAATCCGGACTTTTTGATCAACCGGCACCACGCCGGTCCCGGATAAAAAAAAAGTTTCCTGTATGGTGACCAGAACTGTACACAATATTCCAAGTGTGGTCTAACCAAGGTTCGATACAAGTTTAGCATAACTTCTCTACTTTTCAATTCTATCCCCCTAGAAATAATCCCTAGTGCTTGGTTTGCTTTTTTTTATGGCCTTATTCACACCTGTGTCACTGCATTTAGTGATTTGTGTATTTGTACTCCCAGATCCCTTTGCTCCTCTACCCCATTTAGATTCTTATTTTCCAAGTATTGTGTGACCTCTTTATGCACATGTATTTGTGATACATTTCATGTTTAATAATGCTAAGCATTCAAGGGTTAATTCTTAGTTATTTATACATGTACAGTATTTTGAAACAGAACTAGTAACTGGCTTTCTAAAACCATAACATTTACGGAAAGTAAAATTAAACTGCTTTGTCAAATTATTTTGCCTGCAGTTTTGCCTCTTGTCTTTTATCCGGTCTCTCTTTACTTTTGCTGGGCACAGTTCCACAGGTGCTAAGGTGTTACCTTTCCCAAGAGGTAATTCTTTAGTTGTCAGCCTGGATAGGTTGCATTGGTAGGCTAGTTGCTTATAGAGGCCATCACATCTGAATCTGACCATATCTATGCACATGCATTTTCAACGAAAGGGTTTCAAATTTATTAGGAATACACTAAGAGAACACTATGGATAGGTGGGCTAGATGGACTGAAGGTCTTCTCCTCCCTGAAACTGTTACTAAGCAGACAGCAGCTGGAGTGGAAACCCTGGCAGATATTAGCACCGGCAGCCTGGAGATACTGAAGCCAATGGTAATGCTCTCACCAGTCCCTTGGTTATGATCCACTAGTTCAGCACAGATGAGGGGTTGAACTTGAGAGTTTTTTGCTTTGTATAGCTCACTGTGTTTGCCCACTGAACTACTGGGGAAAACTTTAAAAAATAAAAATTTACATGGTTGCTATTTGCATTGATCCTGGCCAATTACGTTTTTGAATATTACATTTGTTATTCCATTGCAGTATTTCAATTCAATTCAATTCAATTCAATTTTATTTGCCATATGTAACTAGTACAATGGAATGCTTACTCCCCGTAGGGACACGTCAGCTATTCTTACAGCGCTGTGTTCAGAAAGTCAATTGAATGGCATCCAGAGGCAGTGGGAGCACGATGTCCCTCAGCCGCTCCGTCCTCCTCGTCACCGCGGCCTCCTCCTCACTGTTGCCGGCTCCACGTTTGGTGGCCTGCTTCTCCCGCTCACGATCCGACCTCTGGCCACCATGCCCGGCTCCCCTTCTCCCAGTCGGACTGCAAGCTTCCCGCCAAGGAGCTGCCGGCCGACGTGCTGTAGCGGGTCGTCGTGGCTGCTGCTGCTGCTCATTGCGCTGCGCTGCCTCCGCCCGACTCGCCGAACACATTTTTTATTTAGGTAGATTGTGTTCCTATCCCCTGGGGTGTTAAAATAAAAGTCTTGCATTTCTATAGCTTCTTTCACGACCTCAGGATGTCCCAAAGTGCTTTACAGGCAATGAAATATATTTGAAGCGTAGTGCCTTTTGTAATGTGGGAAATACAGCAGCTTCCACAAACAGCAATGCGATAATGACCAGATAATCTGGTTTTTTTTTTGTAGTGATGTTGGTTGAGGGATAAACATTGACCAGGACACCGAGGATAATTCCCCTGCTCTTCTTCAAATAGTGTCATGGGATCTTTTACATTCACCTGTGAGGGCAGACGGGGCCTTGGTTTAAGGTCTCATCTGAAAGATGGCACCTCCAACAGTGCAGCACTCCCTCAGTACTGCACTGGAGTGTTAGTCTAGATTTTGTGCTCAAGTCTCTGGAGTGGGGCTTGAACCCACAACCTTCAGACTCAGAGGTGAGAGAGCTATTAACTGAGCCGCAGTAAAGGCCATGGGGGAAAAATTCGGTTGGTTTGCGCCTCCCGTTAACGCCTTAAGATGGCGCTAATGTGGCGCAAAGCAACTAGCGCCCGTGCGCGGCGATGTTTGCGCCGCTCATGAAATTGACTAGACATTTTGTGGCGGCGCTAAACACTACCACCACGATTTCCTGCGCCCACAGATCGTGACGTCAGTCGAGTGTGCAACAACCCGTTAGCGCCCCGGACTGGATATCGAGTGGCGCCCCCTGCCTTACCGCCTGCTGCTGGCAACGACAGGTTGAGGGGAGCGTTTTGCAGTCGGGAAGGGACTGGGGGAGCGCTATTTAAAGGTGACCGCTTCCTGCCTTTTTTTGTTGGCGAAATTTTTTCACCACGCATTCTGAGTGAGAGGGAGAGACTGCAGGAGAGATTCAACGCTGTGTGAAGGAATTTTGGGTACTGAGCAGCACTTTGCAGGTTCTTTTTTATTTGATCTTCCTTGCATCGATTTAGAAGAGACTATGGGGGCTGCACTCTGAGCTCTTTCCCTGGGTCTCTCCATTGTTCTTTCCAACAGATTTGATGTACAGGTTTCTTCAGGCCGAGATTCAAGACTGCAATGAGCAGGGTGTGGATGGAGAGCAAGATCGACCCAATCCCCTTTAAGAACTGGCCGTGACAGTGTGTCTGTGTTCCATCGCTGACTGACATCACATGAGCTTCACCAGCGCTCTGAGTTAGCGCCTCGCTCCTCAGCCTTTGTGCCTTAAGACAGGTGTGCAGCACCTGATTTAGTGTTCCAATCACCTCCAGGGGCGAATAAAGCCAAGTTTGCAGTCGGAGGCGATAATTAGCGCCAGGCGCTAAACTTTGCGCCCGGCCGATAATCGTGCCCCAAACGGGGCGATACTGAATTTCTTCCCCCCCATGTTTCTCCTAACATTAAAGCTTGGAGCAGCATTTGAAAGATAGTTGTCCCTGTAGTCAGTTATTTTCCCAACAGGCTTTCTGCCTGCGTGACAGAGAGCATAGGAGAACTGTACAGTCTCAAGGATCTACAGGAACTGGTCTGACACTTAATCCTATTGTAAATTTTAGATTTAACAAACAGATGCAACGTAATCTGTGCAAGGATGATCTTGAGTGTGAGGCACCAACAAATTGCACCCTGCCAGCACCGTGGACGGTGACCTTTGATTCTACTGGAAACTTCGAGACCATATCAGTCAGTCATCATCAGTATAAAGGTGCATCAGTAATTACATCTGCTTCTTTACAACCACACAGTAAGAGAGAAAGAATGTGCATTTATAGCACCTTATCATGTCCTTGAGCACTTCATAACCAATGAATTACTTTTTGAAGTGACGTCACTGTTATCTGGACAAACACACTGTTGTTATGTAACCAATTTGCACACAGCAAGGCTCCATAAACAGCAAATGAGATGACTAACCAAATTAATCTATTACCTAGAACATCAGGAAAGCTCCATGCTCTTCTACAAATAGTGTCACATAATCTTTCACGTTCACCTGAACAGCCAGTCCTCTCCCCCAAAAGACTGCATTACAGACTACAGGAAACTCTTTTTTATCCGGCACCGACGGGACCGGCGTGGTGCCGGTTGATCAAAAAGTCCGGATTACAGAGAGGTATACTTACTAAGGTACGAGTGCCCCGCAACAGGTGCAGGAACGCCGGTTACACGGCCACAGGTCCAGGCATCCCTGTTGCATGGCAACAGGTGCAGGAACCCCGGTTACACGGCCACAGATCCAGGCATCCCTGTTGCATAGCAACAGGTGCAGGAACCCTGGTTACACGGCCACAGATCCAGGAACCCCGGTTACACGGCCACTAATATGAAGTAAAACTCACCTGAGCCTACTCCTCAATTTTGCCGGTTAAGAGAGATTTCCGGTTATTTAGGTGCCGGTAAAAAGAGAGTTTCCTGTATACAGTATTCCCTCAGTACTGCTTTGAAGTGTCAGCCTAGATTTTGTACTCAAATTTCTGGAGTGGGACTTGTACCCATGACTTCCTGACAGAGGTGAGAATGGTAACAATGGAGCCACTGATACTTGGCACAGATTAGGAAAAAAAGATCTTTGACATTGCAGGATTACCCAATCTTTTGTGTGGGCCATTGTCTCAACTCCTGTGCCTTCCTAAGCATTTTTACTGCATTAGTTTTTTATTTAAAAGTGAAGGATTTCACTTGGTGATTTATCATTCACCTAACATTATCATGAATACGTGTCCCAATTTTCCAACTGCTGTCATAACATTTTTGTACTTTTGTTTACTGTCTACATATGATTACTAAAGAGTGCAGGCTGTCTGGGGCTACCTGCTCAATGGGCCACAATCCATGTTTGTTACTGAGAAGCATGAGAAGCATCTGGGAAGGCGCCGAACACCTCGAGTCTCTTCGCTGGGAGCAAGCGGAAGCCAAGCGCAGGCAGCGCAAGGAGCGACCGTCAACCCAAGCACCCCACCCACCCGCCCCTTCAACCACCGTCTGCCCCACCTGTGACAGAGACTGTAGGTCCCGCATTGGACTCCATCAGTCACCTGCAAACTCATTTTTAATGTGGAAACAAGTCATCCTCGGTCCCGAGGGACTGCCTAAGAGATGTTATTATACATAGCCACAGTCCCAAACCCAGACTACATTAGTTCTCACCAAGCTTTGCCATTGATGACAGAGCAAATGTCTGTGATTCTTAAGATACATTTTGTTTAGATTTTACTGAAGGAGACTAGTGTACAGTCCAAAGACGATGTCAATTCTTTGCTGCCACTCATCCTACATAACATGGCAATGACCTGTGGGTCTTAGCAAGCCTTGCTGTGGCTTACAATGCAGAAACACAAAATGGAGGGAGAAACAACAGAAGAATGGCAGCCACCAGGAAATAATAAAGAAGCTCTTAATACTGGCAACGCCCCTGCTTTCAATCACTTTATGTAGGGTCATGGGTCCCATTGGGAGCATGGACACAAAGGATGCAGGTGTTGAGATACCGCGGCAAACATGGGAGTCGAGACCAGAGTTGGTGAAACACAACTGCTTTAATCAACCTCATGGCAAAGAGAAACTGGAAAAGCCCACGCAACCACTTAAATACTCCCCAGACAGGAAGTGCTCCCGGCAGCCTGTCCCTGCGGGAAACAAGTTGCTGGAGGAAAGGGCCCCCGGCTGGGGGCGTCTGCTTAAACTGTCCGTGCCGCCGTGAGTGGATTATGTCCAGTGGTGGCGTGTCGCCACAGAGCTCCCCCCAGAATCCGCTTAGGAGGAGTGGACAAGTCGTGACGGTGGTCTAATGGTTCTGCCGAAGCGGCTCTGAGTGGTCGCCGGTCTAGTTGGTGGGGCCGGGAGGTTCGCCACCGGCTGTGCTGGCTTGCTGGCGGGACGGCCTCTAGTTGGAGGTCGGGCCATGGGGACCTGTTCCCCTGGTTCTGTGTGTGCTGGTTTGAGCCGGTCGATGGAGACTGTGTCGACCCTGTCGCCGAGTCGCAGCTTGAAGACCTTGTCCCCGGTTTGTAGTACCTCGTACGGTCCGTCGTACGGGGGTCGCAGGGGTCCGCGGTGCGCGTCGTGTCGCACGAAGACGAAGCATGCCTGCTGTAAGTTTGGCGGGACATGAGGTGCGAGTTCGCCGTGTCGGTTGACTGGAAGTGGGGCAAACTGTTGAGCGGAAGAGAAAGAGTTGAGCCGCTGCTGTTCGGCCGACCAAGGCGTGGTAGCCTCCGGGAGGAATTCGCCTGGTACGCGCAGCGGTTGTCTGTAGACTAACTCCGCTGCCGAGGACTGGAGGTCTTCCTTGACCGCGGTGCGTAGGCCTAGTAGCACCCACGGTAGGCAGTCAGTCCAGGTACTGTCCTGCAGGCCGGCGTGGAGTGAGGCCTTGAGTGACCTGTGGAAGCGTTCACACAGCCCATTGGCCTGCGGGTGGTACGCCGTGGTTCGGTGGAGCGTCACCCCGAGGTTGCGTGCTGTGGCCGTCCAGAGTTCGGAGGTGAACTGGGTGCCTCTGTCGGAGGTTATGTCGGCTGGTACGCCGAACCTTGCGACCCAGGTGTTAACGAACGCCCTGGCGATGTCGGCTGTGGTGGTGGAGGTCAGCGGCACTGCCTCAGGCCAGCGTGTGTAGTGGTCGACCATCGTGAGGAGATAAGTTTGGCCTTGCGATGGCGGCAGAGGACCGACGATGTCGACGTGTACGTGGTCGAAGCGACGGCTGGGTACCTCGAAGTCTCCCAGGGGTGCTTTTGTGTGCAGCTGTACCTTAGCCCGTTGGCAGGCGAGGCAGGAGGTGGCCCAAGTCCGAACATCTTTGCTGAGGCCGCGCCAGACGAAGCGCTGGGAGAGGAGTTTGACGGATGCGCGGGAACCCGGATGGGAGAGCCCGTGTAGCGCGTCGAAGATGTGGCGGCGCCAGGTTGCAGGGACGACCGGCCTGGGTTGGCCGAGTGAGACATCGCAAGTGACTGCCGTGGCTTCGGGCCCGTGCGCGACCTTGGCTAGGCGTAGCCCTGGCAGGCTGGTAGCCGCCGAGAGGAGGTCTGGGTCCGTGAGCTGGGCCGCTGCTAGTTGTGCGTAGTCGACCGCGAGGTGATTCGCGCAGATGGCGGGACGGGAAAGGCAGTCGACGACAACGTTGTCTCTACCGGAGACGTGCTGGATGTCCGTAGTAAACTCGGACACGGCCGCGAGCTGGCGTTGCTGCCTAGCGGACCAGGGTTCGGTGTGCTTGGCCATCGCGTATGTGAGCGGCTTGTGGTCCACATACGCGGTGAAGGGGCGGCCCTCCAGGAGGAACCTGAAATGGCGGACCGACAGGTGGAGCGCGAGGAGCTCGCGGTCGAAAGTAGAGTATTTGACCTCCGGGGGGCGCAGTTGGCGGCTGTAGAAGGCAAGTGGCTGCCACGCACCGTTGACCCACTGCTCGAACACGGCTCCGACCGCGTGGTCGGAGGCGTCGGTGGTGAGCGCGACCCGGGCATCGGCCCTCGGGTACGCGAGCAGGGTGGCGTTGGCGAGCGCGTTTTTGGTGGCGTCGAAGGCGGCTGACGTGTCAGTGGTCCAGGCTACGGCCATCTTGCCGGATTTACCTCGGAGGGAGTCATATAGGGCTTCATGAGGGCTGCTGCTCTGGGAATGAACCTGTTGTAGAAGTTCACCATCCCGAGGAACTCCTGGAGGCCCTTGATGGTTTTGGGGCGGGGGAATTGCTGGACGGCCTGCACCTTGTTGGGCAGGGAGATGGCCCCAGCAGGGGTGATGTGGTGACCGAGAAAATCGATCTCGGCTAGGCCAAATTGGCACTTCGCCGGGCTGAGGATGAGCCCGTGTTGGGCTAGGCGCCCGAACAGGATGCGAATGTGTTCGAGGTGTTCCTGTTAGGAGGAGCTGGCCACGAGAATGTCGTCTAGATAGATGAATAGGAAGTTCAGGTCCCGGAGGACTGAGTCCATAAGGCGCTGGAAAGCCTGGGCTGCATTCTTGAGGCCGAAGGGCATCCTCAGGAACTCGAACAGGCCGAATGGGGTGATGACGGCCGTTTTGGGGATGTCCGCGGGGTGTACGGGGACTTGGTGGTAACCGCACACCAGGTCGACCTTGGAAAAGACGGTTCGTCCGGCCAGTCGGGCCGAGAAGTCCTGGATGTGCGGCACCGGGTATCGGTCGGGGGTGGTGGCGTCGTTGAGGCGGCGGTAGTCCCCGCAGGGGCGCCAGCCTCCGCCGGGCTTGGGGGCGATGTGGAGGGGCGAGGCCCAAGGGCTGCTGGAGCGGCGGATGATGCCGAGTTGCTCCATGGTGGTGAACTCGGCCCGCGCGATTTCCAGCTTGGCCGGGTTGAGTCTGCGGGCGTGGGCAGAAACCGGGGGGCCGGTGGTGGGGATATAGTGCTCCACACCGTGTTTGGCGGCTTTGGCCGAAAAGGTCGGGTTAGTGAGGGCGGTAAACTCGGCTAGAAGTGCCGAGTAGTCGTCCGTGGCTCTGGCGAGGCAGTAGGTCGTCAGGCCTGCCGAACGGGCCGGGGTGAATGCGCCAGGGATGGGGGCCATAGTATTGATGTCGACGAGGCGGTGCCTCGGAATGTCGACAAGGAGGCCGTGGGCACGTAGGAAGCCGGCGCCGATGAGTGGGCAAAGGACCCTGGCTGTGAGGAACTCCCAGCGGTAGCGGTGGCCTGCGAGGTCGAGCGTGACCATGCGGGTGCCGTATGTACGGATGTCAGAGCCATTGGCTGCGGCCAGCGTGATACCCCGTGCGCCGCGTTGGATTTCGAGGGCGGAGGCGGGGGTGATGCTGTGCTGGGCCCCTGTGTCGCACAGAAATCGGCGGTTGGTGCTGTCGTCGGTGACGTACATAGAGGCCCCTTTTGCCCCACAGCCATCGTGGGGGCCGGTTCCGGGGGGGGGGGTTTGAAAGTGCACGGTGGCGTGCAGCGTTGGGCCCCAGTGCCAAAACGGGTGTGGTAGTAGCAGTGACCCGGAGTGGTAGGGTGGTCGGGCCTAGTGGGCCGGGGAGACCGCGTGGTCGTTGCCGTGAGGTCGGGTGCGACGTCGCGGGCGGTCTGCGCAGAGAGCAGCCGGTCGGCCTTTCCGGCTATCTCATTCAGGTCCGTGGAGCCAGACTCCACAATGAGCGGGCGGACGCTGGCGGGGAGCTGCCGAATGAAAAGCGTGTGAAAGAGGGTGCCGGGGTTTTTGTCGTCCGAGAGGGACAGCATGTGGGAAAGCAGATCCGACGGTGAAGCGTCACCAAGGCCGGGGAGGTCGAGGAGTTGGCAGTTGCACTGGTAAGAGGACGCTTGAAATTTTTTAAGGAGCGCGGCCTTCAGATGTTCGTACTTGCCTTCCACTGGTGGATCCTGCAGCGCTGCCCAAACCTTGGGGACTGTGGCGTAGGTGAGAGAGGCGATGAGGTAGTCGTACTTCGTGGCGTCGACTGTAATGTTTTTCAGCCGGAATCTGGACTCGGCTTGAACGAACCAGGCCTCGGCCAGGTTCTCCCAAAAGTCCGGTAGTTTAGCCGTGACTGCGTTTGTATCCGCCATGCTAGCTTAGGATTCGTCCTGAGCGTCGGGGTCACCAGTGTTGAGATACCGCGGCAAACGTGGGAGTCGAGACCAGAGTTGGTGAAACACAACTGCTTTAATCAACCTCATGGCAAAGAGAAACTGGAAAAGCCCGCGCAACCACTTAAATACTCCCCAGACAGGAAGTGCTCCCGGCAGCCTGTCCCTGCGGGAAACAAGTTGCTGGAGGAAAGGGCCCCCGGCTGGGGGCATCTGCTTAAACTGTCCGTGCCGCCGTGAGCGGATTATGTCCAGTGGTGGCGTGTCGCCACACAGGGTTAATTACTTCTGAGTGTATAGTTAACAGAGACATTTAATCTATGCAACCTGACATGGCTTGGCTCTTGTCCCTTCACTACGCTGGAATACCTATCATACTGTTTGCAATGTCAGTGTTTGTACTGTTCATGTGCTCTTGCTGACATATTGCTGACAAACCTTTTGCTACTCTTGTGTGAACATGAAGACTCGGCACTATCTATACTATCTCATGCAAGAAATGCCACCTCATTAGACACTGCTTTAGAAAAAGAACATGACACCAAGGTGATCAATAGGATTAACTCCAAAGGACAAAATCAGACAGCAGCTTCAAATAAACAGTGCAAGACAATCTCTAACTAAAACTATTACAACAAATGAAATGTTTCTTTCATGTCGATTACAATATTTACCAACAGAAATAAAGAGTTAGCTTCACTTCAGGGGAACCATGAGTATCAAAATCAATCCGACTTAAAATCACTTGCATGAAAAGGCAAAACGTGGCATCAAAACAATTAAAAGATTATAGAACTCCAATTTTCTTTTGGTATCAGTATGTATTAGATTATACCTCATGTGTATCATGGAAAGCACATGTTAAAGAATGGAAAAACGGAAAGAAAATTAGTAAACCATTTCTACTTTGTCTATTTCTAGGTTATTCCTGGGGCGTGTCTGACCGATCACTCTTACACATCATTATTGGCAGGCATATCTGAGTATGTATGAAAAGTGAGTTGAACAGTGGCAGGACGCTAGTGTATGGTATCAACAAACTCCTTTATGCCTTTTCTCTCAGTTTCTGTTTCCTCAGCTTCCCATACAACTGCGTAAGTTGTTAGGCCTGTCATTCCAATTGAAGCTTTGGTTGAGAATGATGGTTTGTTCGGTGGGTGGGATACACTAACAAAGAAAAAATCATCTCGCCCTCCATGATGTCACAGTTCGAACAAGGATACAGTGAAGTGCTTGTGTTGGCTGTATGGTATGGAGCCGTATCCCTACTCTTGCGTGATGTCCTGTTTTGCTATTGTCAAGAAGGAAAAGAACAGATGAATTCACAGTTATAGACGTTAAACACGTACTGCGTACCTTGATTGAAAAATCCAGCCCACTGCCGGGTGGCAATAGTTCTTATCTAGAATTTTTCCTCTTTTTTCCCCAAATGGTATTGTGTTTCCTTGGTGAAGTGTCAGACTTTTGTCCACTGTGGAGCTGTTCTTTAAGTGGTGAAGGCTTCACTTTCTTCCTGAGGTCTAGATGTCAGTTAGGGTTTGTTGGCTGTTCTCTGTCAACACCGTTTTATCAACTCTTTCTGCGACCATTTCAACTCTTTCTGCTATCCTTTCCGGTCTTTTAGATGGAAGATAGGGCATTGATATTTTTTCATTTGTATGACTTTTATTCGAGCTTTGGAGGATACTGTTAACCTGTGGTGGTTGTGTGGAGATCCCAAATAATTTATTTTTATTTTTCAATAAGGAAAACCAAATGTTGGAACAAGGAATATGCCAGAATGCAAGCATAATCGTGCTGTGGGGTCACATAAAAAGTGCTGTAAACTGGGCTTAGAGAATTTTGTTCATAATTTCTTTAAATAATTTAATTAACTATGACTTATATTGGTATAGTGGAAATATAGATAATTATTTACAATAAATATGTGTTTTAGGGGCCTAGTGACACAGAAGGTTGGTATACCAGTGCACTGTATTATGGAATAGTGGGGAATGGGTTCATGCTCATAATAGTCTCTTTTCTCTCTATCCTGCAATTCTCTCCATTTCTGATCTTTCTCCTCTCTCTCTCAGCCCAGCTGCTCTCTTTTTCTCTTTCATCATCTGGTCACTTCAGTTGTGGCTCCTTTTTCGTACTCATCTGCACGTTTCACTCTGTATCCATAACCGGCTCCAACTCTTAGTCACACGGAAACATAAAAACATAGAAGATAGGAGCAGGAGTAGGCCATTCGGTCCCTCGAGCCTGCTCCGCCATTCAATGAGATCATGGCTGATCATCCAAATTCAGTACCCTGTCCCTGCCTTCTCCCCATATCCCTTGATCCCTTTAGCCTTAAGAAATCTATCTAACTCCTTCTTGAATATATTTAATGAATTGGCCTCAACTGCCTTCTGTGGTAGAGAATTCCACAGGTTCACCACTCTCTGGGTGAAGAAATTCCTCCTCATCTCTGTCCTAAATGACTTACCCCATATCTTTAGACTGTGACCCCTGGTTCTGGACTCCCCTGCCATCGGGAACATCCTTCCTGCATCTAGTCTGTCTAGTCCTGTTAGAATTTTATAAGTTTCAATGAGATCCCCTTTCATTCTTCTAAACTCCAGCGAGTATAAGCCCAATCGACCCAATCTCTCCTCGTACATCATTCCTGCCATCCCAGGTATCAATCTGGTGAATCTTCGCTGCACTCCCTCCATGGCAAGAACATCCTTCCTCAGATAAGGCGAACAAAACTGCACACAATACTCAAGGTGCGGCCTCACCAAGGCCCTGTACAACTGCAGCAAGACATCCTTGTTCTTGTACTCAAACCCCTTATCAGTTAGATCAGTTCCTGAGAATTGGGTGAACTTCATTTTCACTGTAGCGTCTCTTCTGCAATTTCAAAATTCCTGGATTTTCAGGCTTTGATTTTTTTTCAAGAAGTGTCATCCAACTGGTCATTAGACAATTGACAAGTGCAGGATGGAGCCTCTTGAGGAAGGAGCAGATTCCAGGAACTCCTCACCAGTGGCATGGTAAATAGCATAATACGTGCCAGTGCATTGCCAGCTTCCCCCTGATCATGGCAAAGAGATTTACCATACCCCATCGATTGTTGGTTCCACTAATTGAAGGAGCAGATCTTCAATTGCAACTGATTGCCTCTCCACATCGTTGGCCCTGAACCATGCTTTCATGCAATGCCTCTGTTTCCTCATCCGCTATACAACAGACATAGGGGAAGGACCTGAGCAGAACAGATTGTGATGTGCCAGTCAGCCTGATGTTGTCTAACAGCTCATACAGGTTTATCTGTCACTGATTGCGTAATCTAGTTCCTCCTTGAGGGGATTTGACAAAGTGACATGCCTGCTGTGAGGCTGACTCCTCCTTCAGAGTACTGAGCGACAGGTTGGTGTTGATTCCTCCCTGCATCCATTTCCTCCTTTTGCCACAAATCTGCCTCATAGCTTGCTCCTGGACCTCACACATAGGCTCTTCTGTCACATGCCTAGGACTTCCAAACCATAAAGAATGCAACACAGACTGAGCTATTTGAGAGGAAACTAAATAGCTATGACCATCGCTTCAGTGGAAGTTCACCATAACTTGTTTAGCTGTACACAGAGCCAACCCTTACAGATGGTTCACCAAAGTGTTCAAGTGTTTCCAGAAGTGCATAACATAGGTAGCAAGATCACCAATGGAATGCCATTCTGACTATCTTCAATCAGGCCAAAACATTCAAGATGATAATTTGAGCTTTATTAGCTTCCATAACTTTAGCCCTAACATATGGGCTGGTCATTAGCATGGTCTACAATTTCCTCGAGATGAGTTACACCGCTGTTGCCCTTTTTAAAAATAAATATTTGCACCCGCCGGTGGCCTACAGGTGGAGTTACACATGGGTTTCCTGGGTCTGCTCATTTGCATTCCCATCAGTGCAGACATTGGTGTAAAACAAGTGTAAACACCTGAACTACCTAGAAACTTCAGTGCAGCCTTTTAAAAGACAGTTTCGCCTGCTCACTTCAGCAGGAGACTGCGGGACAAACAGGTACAGACAGGAACAGTGCTTGGCTCTTTCACTTCACTCTCTAATAACGTCACCGCATGTCTTAGCAATACTGTGATTACACTTGTATACAATTATGACCATTCAAGCACCATCTGTGCCCAGAGGGCTTCAGGGAACGGATCCAAGCCAGAGAAGGAGAATGCAGAACTTCACTCAGTTAGACTTTCATGCCCTGCTTGAGGAAAGGCTCCTGGGTCTGGGTGCCATCAAGACACCAGGTATGTAACTCATGCACTCCGGAGCAGGCTGCAGCTGCAGGTAAGTCGCCTGCTGTTGCTAGTGGGAGCTCGACCCCCGACCCGGGGAGTGGGTGTATGGGTTGGGGGGGTTTTGGGTCTGATGGTGGGGAGCTTGGGGGGCCGGGGGAAGCCCTTGCCTGCTCCCGAAGCTGTCCTCTCCTCCCCTCAGCTGCTGGGTTGGGGAACCCGACTGGCCACTGTTAAACCTGCAAAGCAGGTTACATCAGAGGCTGCCAGCCTCAATAAAATATTTAATTGGCCAACTCGCCTTCTGGGAGCAGGTTGGCTGCCCACACCTTGTCCCGCCTCCAGTAAACCTGGAAGTGGGCAGGTTGGAGGTGGGTTGGGGCGGGTTTGAAATTTTAAAAGTTTTAACATTTCACCCAACCCCAACCCACCCGTTTTTGGGGGTTAAGATTCAGCCCTAAGTGACTGCAGAGCATTACCAGTAAAAGTTCAATGACCTCACGTGGGCTGGCAATGTAACACACTGGGCACTTTCCCTCCTTTTCTTCCTTGCCCACCCTGGGCACCAGCGCTCTCTTTACCACTTTAAAGCTGCACTCCGCATAAGGGAAGCTCCAACTCAGCACTACCCAGCTCCCCTCACAGCAATTATTTATATAAGCAACCTGATGGGCCTTCAATAACCACAAAACTAGAAGTTATAGACTTAAACAAGTTGGCTTTTAATCACTAAGATCAGAGCTAACATCTCAACACGCCGACTGGTTCACAGGAATGAGTCATACAGATCCTGGGATCTTTATGTAAGAGAAGTCAGGGGCGGAGCCAAGACCTGGAACCTCCCAGGTTAGTCGGGAAAGAGGAAGTGAAACTATACACAGTGGGGGAGGGTAATATACATGAGTGCAAAACGAATACAGGATCAAGACAAACAGATTTCATTACATTCACCCCTTCTATAGATTTAGTCCATCGGGGTGATGTTTCTTAAAAGTTGGTATAAGTGAGTCTGTCAGGAGGTTTTGCAGTTCTCAGTGATCGGCGCAAAGCCGGTTGGGGTGCCTCTAGGGGAGTGGATTCTGGTTCCTCCGCTGTCCGGGCCTCCGCAGTGTCTTCCAGGTTATCTGCAGTGTCCTCCAGGTTAAAGTTGGGTATTGATACCTCTGGGCGTCCTGTCTCTTTGTAGTGTAGGTCTTCATCGGGTAGTCTCCCATCGTTCTCTCCGCTCCCCGAGGGAACGAGGTCTTTTATGGAAACAGTGTCCTCTCGCCCGTCAGAGTATTTGATATAGGCGTACTGAGGGTTTGCATGGAGGAGCTGTACCTTTTCCACAAGGGGGTCCGTTTTATGGCCTCTCACGTGCTTCCGCAATAGTACTGTCCCCGGAGACGTCAGCCACGCGGGTAGAGATATGCCCGAGGTGGATTTCCGGGGGAAAACGAACATCTTTTCATGAGGGGTAGCATTAGTGGCAGTACATAACAGAGACCTTATGGAGTGGAGCACGTCTGGGAGGACTTCCTGCCAGTGGGAGGTCGGAAGGCCTTTTGACTTTAAGGCTAACGTGACAGCCTTCCAAACAGTAGCATTCTCCCTTTCCACTTGCCCATTACCCCGGGGGTTGTAGCTAGTGGTTCTGCTAGTGGCTATCCCCTTCGAGAGCAAGAACTGGCGCAGCTCGTCACTCATGAATGACGTCCCCCTATCGCTGTGTATGTAGTTCGGCATGCCAAACATGCAGAATAGATTACAGAGACACTTGATGACCGTGGCACTGGTCATGTCTGGGCAGGGAATGGTGAAGGGGAAGCGGGAATATTCATCAATGATATTGAGGAAGTATACGTTACGGTCGGCAGAGGGAAGGGGTCCCTTGAAGTCCAGACTTAGGCGCTCGAATGGCCGTGTGGCTTTGATAAGGTGTGCACGGTCAGGCCTGTAGAAACGAGGCTTGCATTCCGCACAGATGCGGCAGGCTCTGGTCATTGCCCTGACCTCCTCGATGGAGTGGGGCAGATTGCGGGACTTTATAAAATGGTATAGTCGGGTGACCCCTGGGTGACAGAGGTCGTTGTGGAGACCCTGTAATTTGTCCGTTTGAAAGCTGGCACACATTCCCCGCGATAGGGCGTCTGGGGGTTCATTAAGGGCTCCCGGCCTGTACATAATATCATAGTCGAACGTGGATAGTTCGATCCTCCACCTGAGTATTTTGTCATTCTTGATTTTCCCCCTTTGTTTGTTATTAAACATGAAAGCCACCGACCGCTGGCCGGTGAGCAGGGTGAAACGTTTGCTGGCTAGGTAGTGTCTCCAGTGCCGCACTGCCTCCACTATAGCCTGTGCCTCCTTCTCGACAGAAGAGTGCCTGATTTCAGGTCCCTGAAGGGTTCGGGAGAAGAAGGCCACAGGTCTCCCAGCCTGATTGAGGGTCGCAGCTAAGGCAAAGTCTGACGCATCGCTTTCGACTTGAAAGTGAATGCATTCGTCCACTGCACACACTGCAGCCCTTTCAATGTCCTGTTTAATACTGGTGAAAGCCTCCCGAGCTTCAGCTGATAGTGGGAAGGACGTCGATTTAATGAGGGGTCGGGCCTTATCAGAGTAATTGGGCACCCATTGGGCATAATACGAAAAAAATCCCAGGCACCTTTTTAAAGCTTTGGGATTGTGTGGCAGGGGCAGTTCCTTTAGGGGGTGTAATCGGTCAGGGTCCGGTCCAATTACCCCATCTTCCACCACACAGCTGAGGATACAGAGACGGGTTGTGTTGAAGACACATTTGTCTTCGTTGTAGGTTAGATTCAGCTTTAGGGCAGTTTTAAAAAATCTTGCAAGACTTAGATCGTGGCCTTGCTGGTTGTGCCCGCAGATAGTGACATTGTCCAGATAGGGGTAGGTAGCTTGTAGTTTATTCTCGTCAACCATGCGGTCCATCTCACGTTGGAAGACCGAGACCCCATTTGTTACTCCGAAGGGCACTCTGAGAAAATGGTAGAGGCGCCCGTTCGCCTCGAAGGCGGTGTATGGGCGGTCCTCCGTTCTAATGGGGAGCTGGTGATACGCGGATTTGAGGTCGATAGTCGAGAAGACTCGGTATTGCGCAATCTGGTTGACCATTTCTGATATGCGGGGTAAAGGGTAGGCGTCCAGCTGGGTATAAATATTAACAGTCTGGCTGTAGTCAATTACCATCCGTTTCTTTTCGCTATTTTTAACTATGACTACTTGGGCACGCCCCGGGCTGGTACTGCATTCAATAATGCCTTCCCGCAGGAGTCTGTCCACTTCCGCCTTGATAAAGTGCCTGTCTTCCAGACTGTACCATCTACTTTTGGTCGCTATGGGCCTACAGTTCGGAGCAAGATTAGCGAATAAAGAGGGCGGGCTGATTTTTAAGGTTGATAGGCCACAGACTGTGAGTGGCGGCTGGGACCCGCCATACGCTAGCGTGACACTTTCGTGGTGGCACTGGAAGTCCAGGCCCAAGATTACATTAACACAGAGTTCTGGCATCACGAGGAGTTTAAAATCCTTGTAGTCCGTGCCTTTTACAGTCAGTGTTACCACACAGTAGCCCAAAATGTCCGAAGTGTGGGGCTTAGCAGCCATAGCAATTCTGCTCCGTGTAGGGGTTACCGTTAATGAGTCCCGCCGTACCAGGCTAGGGTGGATAAAACTCTCGGTACTCCCACAGTCAATTAAACATTTCGTTAAATTCCCGTTTACCTGTATGTCCATCATGGATTTTGTCAATGGGTGTGGCCTGGATTGATCCACCGTGATCGAAGCCACTGTTGGGCCCTGGGCAGCCGTTGAGTCGGGAAAAGATGGCGGATCCCAAGGTGGCGGCCCGCACGGCACGCACGAGGCGGTGACGGAGTTGGAAATCGGATTCCCCCTGCAGACTTTGCTAAAATGCCCCTTTTTCTTACATTTGAAGCATGTAGCGTCCTTCGCTGGGCATCGTTGTCTGGGGTGCTTGGCCTGGCCGCAGAAGTAGCATTTCGGGCCTCGAGACATTGCCGCTGTAGTAGGACTCCTGGGTGAACTTCTGTGTGGGGACTCCGGCGGTGTAGAGCTGGTCTGAGACCTGGATGGGGAAGATGGTCTGAGACCTGGATGGGGAAGATGGCAGCCCCCTCGGCGCGCACGAGGCGGTGAGGGCCGCATGGCTGGAAGAATAAGAGTCAGAGTTTTTCTGGGCCACGTCCAGCGATCGCGCAGTGGCCACTGCCTTTTTTAAGTCCAGGACCTCCTTCTCCAGCAGTCTCTGCCGGATATAATTCAATTTGAGGCCCATGATGAAGGAATCGCGGACCAATTCGTCAGAGTACGCGTTGGCCATCACGGCCTTGCAGTTACAGTCCCGGACCAGGTCCTTTAGGCCCCGTAAGAAATTGTCCATTGATTCCTCTGGTCGCTGCCTGCGTGTAACCAGCAGATGTCTGGCGTACACTTCGTTTACCGGCCTCTGGTATTGGGCCTTCAGGATAGTGATGGCCTCCGTGTAAGAGGTGGCGTCCCGGATGAACGAATAAATCCGATGACTTACGCGAGTAGCCAGTAGACTCAGTTTACCTACCTCGCTAGCGGATGAGGCCCCCGCGAAGAGTTCGAAGCATTTGAGCCAGTGTCCAAATTGATTTGATGCTTCAGCAGAATGTGGATCCAAGTCCAGACGCTCTGGTTTTAGGAGTCGATCCATCCTAGTATTCTTTAGTGATTAAAATTGATGGGCCTTCAATAACCACAAAACTAGAAGTTATAGACTTAAACAAGTTGGCTTTTAATCACTAAGATCAGAGCTAACATCTCAACACGCCGACTGGTTCACAGGAATGAGTCATACAGATCCTGGGATCTTTATGTAAGAGAAGTCAGGGGCGGAGCCAAGAACCAAGACCTGGAACCTCCCAGGTTAGTTGGGAAAGAGGAAGTGAAACTATACACAGTGGGGGAGGGTAATATACATGAGTGCAAAACGAATACAGGATCAAGACAAACAGATTTCATTACAACCCCAAAATCCTTTCCTCCACATTTAACAGCCTCATACTCCCGCATCTCGTACGTCACCTCTCCCATGCCACTTGGCACAAATTCCTTATCCACTAGTCTTGCCCTCATTCACTGTATTTTCTTGCAGCACAAATTGACGTACAATACCCGCCAAAGGCAGGCTACCAGCGAGGGCATCTCCACCTTTAAACCCCTAACCCCCCTTGACGACAAAGCCATACAGAATCCAACCCACTCAACTCTTGACCTGGGGGTTGGCGAGTCAGCAGCTGCTTTTCCAGCACCAGATTAGTAACTGAGCATCTACACTGTCACCCTGGCACCTCTCTGAAGCAAAACACAGACAGAACCTTTCACCCCCTTTCTCTGTTCCCTCACTCCCAAGGGGATAATGCTTGACGTAAGAAAACTACTAGGCTCTTGGTCTAAGCGTTAAACAAAGCTTTAATCAACTGTTTTACAACATGGAGGTCTAGTTGTGTCCTTCACTAGTTCCTGTTAAGAATGTCCTGCGCAAGCTGGGCCCGTGCCCGAGTATTTATACTCTCCCTGGACAGCGCCACCCGCAGGCCGCTCAGTATTATTTCATAAGTCTTTCTTTCATGGATGACTGATTCATGTCAATGCTCACCCATTCAAAACTTCTACCCTCCTTTCCTGCAGTGCACAGGGGGAGGAAGATAATGATAAGGAAAAGGAGCTGTTGAGTTGTTTGTCTCCCTCATCGCATATAGCAATTGTGATGAGAAAGGACCAAGATACCCACCAATTGCAGCTGCTTCATTTTGTCCTGTCTTCCGCTGCCCCAATCCCCTCCAATTTCCACCTGTGGCACCTGCATCCTCTCCATTGGCAACAGCTCAGAGACATTCGCCCGGGAAAGTGAGATAGTGGTAGTGAGTATGTGGCACCAGGTGATTCACAGAGCATGAGGGAACTGGAGGAATGGGTGAGGATGTGCCACCTTCCCAGTTCAGGCTCAGGAGAAATCCTGTTTTCAAATCATGGCCTTGCCCCTCCCTATCTCTGTAATCTCTTCCAGCCCCATAACCCCCCAAGATATCTGCGCTCCTCTAATTCTGCCTCTTGAGCATCCCTGATTATAATCGCTCAACCATCGGCAGCTGTGCCTTCTGTTGCCTAGGCCCGAAGCTCTGGAATTCCCTCCCTAAACCTCTCCGCCTCTCTTTCCTCCTTTAAGAGGCTCCTTAAAACCTACCTCTTTGACCAAACGTTTGGTCACCTGCCCTAATTTCTCCTTATGTGGCTTGGTGTCAAATTTTGTTTTATAACACTCCTGTGTAACGCCTTGGGACGTTTTACTACATTAAAATGCACTATATAAATACGAGTTGTTGTTGAGATGGCAGCAGATGGCTTCAGCATTGTGGGATCCAAAACGTGTGGGTACTTGCCCGAAAAGAAGGATGTTTGAGGAACATCATACCCACACGCAGGCTCTGAGGTCAATCTCTAAGAATGTGCGGCAACTGACGGGTGTAACTCTTGAGTTTACAGCTGTCCTTTGCGGCAACATCGTGGAAGCTTTGTTTTCCTTCGAGGCACCAACGGAGTTTCATTGGAATCTGCAGGAGATCCCCAGCTAAGAAGTGGCCAGGGACCACTCAGTGCCTCCACTACCCATGGAAGCACAGACTGCAGTGCTGGAGGCGATAGGGGACAGAATGGAGCACTGCATAAATTCGTGGCTGGGGACTGCTGTGTCTCGAGGCTTTCGGGACCTGCTAGCTGTCATTAGGCCAGCCAGCCTGCTGATCAGTGGGATCACGGATCTAGGGCCCAGTGGAATAGTGACAGCTGGAGTCGACGTGCCTGATACTGCTGTCTCTCAGGACAGCACTACGTTTCAGGCCTCCAGCCTGCCGCACCAGTGCAACACTTTAAAAAGCAATTTTCCAGCTGCTGAAATCTGTATTCAAAATCTTCAGACTCTTCTGTGTCAGGAACTCCTCACTTCTGCCTTAATCAGCTAATCCTGTCAGCTGCTGTGCCTCATAAATCTCAGCCTAACTTACCCAGAGTGCACTAGCAGCGCAAACCCAGGAAACCCGCAGCTGCCAAGCCACTGACTCTCATTCTGACACGTGCAAATGAGGCCAGTGGCAATTCGGCGGGCAGCGCCCAGGAAAGGTCAAAAAGCGCGAGGAAACTCGGGAAGCATTTTAAAGGCGCACAAGTGGCGGAAACGACTTTCACTGGAGTTTCCTCGCCAAAAGATTTCCCACGCCATTTGTACCCCACTCACGAACTGAAAATAGTGAGGGAAGTTCCCCCCCCCACCCCGTTCCCAATCACCTTTCTTAGGAATAGGATGAATACAGAGACATTTCCAGGGAGAAGGAAAAGTGACTAAGAGGCATTGAAGAGATTGTGTGGGACAGGGGTATGTTCAGACGCACACATCCTGAGGGCAATGGGAGAGATGCCATCAAATCCCAAGGGCAATGGGAGAGATGCCATCAAATCCCGAGGGCAATGGGAGAGATGCCATCAAATCCCGAGGCAATGGGAGAGATGCCTTCAAAGCCTCGAGGGCAATGGGAGAGATGCCTTCAAAGCCTCGAGGGCAATGGGAGAGATGCCTTCAAAGCCCCGAGGGCAATGGGAGAGATGCCATCAAATCCCGAGGGCAATGGGAGAGATGCCATCAAATCCCGAGGGCAATGGGAGAGATGCCTTCAAAGCCCCGAGGGCAATGGGAGAGATGCCTTCAAATCCCGAGGGCAATGGGAGAGATGCCATCAAATCCCGAGGGCAATGGGAGAGATGCCATCAAATCCCGAGGGCAATGGGAGAGATGCCATCAAATCCCAAGGGCAATGGGAGAGATGCCATCAAATCCCGAGGCAATGGGAGAGATGCCTTCAAAGCCTCGAGGGCAATGGGAGAGATGCCTTCAAAGCCCCGAGGGCAATGGGAGAGATGCCTTCAAAGCCCCGAGGGCAATGGGAGAGATGCCATCAAATCCCGAGGGCAATGGGAGAGATGCCATCAAATCCCGAGGGCAATGGGAGAGATGCCTTCAAAGCCCCGAGGGCAATGGGAGAGATGCCTTCAAATCCCGAGGGCAATGGGAGAGATGCCTTCAAAGCCCCGAGGACAATGGGAGAGATGCCATCAAATTCCGAGGGCAATGGGAGAGATGCCTTCAAAGCCCCGAGGGCAATAGGAGAGATACCTTCAAAGCCCCAAGGGCAATGGGAGAGATGCCTTCAAAGCCCCGAGGGCAATGGGAGAGATGCCTTCAAAGCCCCGAGGGCAATGAGAGAGATGCCTTCAAAACCCTGAGGGCAATGGGAGAGATGCCATCAAATCCCGAGGGCAATGGGAGAGATGCCTTCAAACCCCGAGGGCAATGGGAGAGATGCCATCAAATCCCCGAGGGCAATGGGAGAGATGCCTTCAAAACCCCGAGGGCAATGGGAGAGATGCCTTCAAACCCCGAGGGCAATGGGAGAGATGCCATCAAATCCCCGAGGGCAATGGGAGAGATGCCATCAAATCCCGAGGGCAATGGGAGAGATGCCTTCAAAACCTGAGCTCGAACTGGATACCAGAGAGCAGAGGATCTGATGAGGCTAAAACTTGATGTTGATCTTTATAAAGGAACAGCTTGGAGTAACAGAGAGAAGCTTTTTACCATAATCATCGGGATTAAAGTTGGAAGAGAGAAGTGAGCCAAGAAGGTCAGCTTTCTCTTTAGGAGATTTTGCTATCAGGATGGAAGGAAGGTGGAAAGAAGGATTCACATATGTTATGAGAGACAACTTTGGCAAGGGACCAGAAGGAATGGCTGCTGGAGGGACAGGAAAACAGCAGTTGGCATTCCTTTTCAATAAGGCTGCACTTAGTGCTCTAATAGTGGATAATATAATGATGATATTGAGCTCAAAGATATATATTTGTCTAGGTTTTAGCACATAAGTGTTTGTTTGAGAGCTCAGTTTTGCTACTTGCCAAAGCAATTCCACTGTGTAAACCCATGATGAATGCACAGGCTCTCGTTCCTTGTTGCTGACAATTTTTCTTACTGAAATCAATATCAGTCATCAGAATAAGTAGCTACCGAAAAAAAAATCATTATTTAAAGATGTAATGCCCCTCAAATCGCTAATTTAAAAAAAATACACTTTTAAAGTACGGTACTTTCAAAATTTGGCATTCAGCCCAAATTGCTTCCAGGCAAGGGAACATTTTGCTGTCTACTCTCACTTAAATCAGTGGGTACTCATTGCTAAATTTTAATTAAATTACCTGCATATTTCAGAAAAAATGCACCACTTATGTAAGCTCCATGTGGCGTTTCCTGCCATCTCTCTTGTTATTTTTCTCAAATCCCCTCCCATGTTAGAGCTGAATGAAACCATTCTTTCACACGACTGTGTTCTGCAGCTTACATTTCTATCCTATAATCCCATTAAGGGAGACTACGTGGCAGTTCATATTGAATGCTCTGCAATGGCTTCTAATCTAAATATACATATTTTAAAACTACCTTTTAACAAAGAGCAACAAAAAACAGCATCGAGACTGGAAAAGTACAGAGAAAAGCAAAGAGAGGGGAAATGGGACACGACTACCCACAGTTCATATAAACAAAATATGTAATTAATGTCACGTACATTTTTAAACTGCACAAACATACATAATAGTAAATAGACACAAAATTCAGGCAAAATGGCAATATTTTCACTTTAACATTATATTATTTAAAAACAAAATAGGGATTTAAAGGCCATTGTAGCTTTAAATCCATTTCTCATTTGAGGCATTAACATCGAAAGTTTGCTGAAGCGATTTAAAGTGATTGCTTTTTTTATTACTGCGCTGCTCACACTCCAGTCTGTCAGTCCTGACACCATTGCACTACAAATAAGGAGATTGGAACCAACATCCATATATATATATATAAAATATATTTATATATATATATATACATATTTTAAATGAGCACAGGTCGCACATCTAAATTTCTACTGTGAAAGGGACTAAGTGTGTAACATAGGGAAGGGACTTCAAGTTTCAGAAAAGTACAGTAGTAATACTTTCCTAGTAAAGGGATACCTTGGGACATCTTTTCAAATATTTAAGTTAATGTTTAGTTAAGAATATCTCCTCCCCCTGACATTTGTATTTTTTCTTCCTCCCTTAGGTCTCCCGATACAGTATATCCCCAGCCAGCCTAGATGACAGGCATGCAGCCAACTCCCAGTTATTTGCCACTGCCGCTCTTGAGTCTGCTGCTAATAAGACTAGAAAAGCCACAGATTCTCGATCAGTTCCTGTTAGAAAGTGCCCAGCCTGTGCCCTGGCGCTCAGCCCGTACTTGGTGCTTCACCATCGTGGCTCAGCCGAGAGAGATAACTAGCGATAACTGATAGAAATTGGAGGCCTAACATTATGTGGCTCAGTGTACTGTAGCAGGCATACGTGGCACTATTGCCTGTTCAGTGAGATTCTGTTTAATGAAAAGAAAAAATACCCACTGGAAATCTGAAGCAAAAATAGGAAAGCATGGGATAGGGTAGCATAGTGGTTATGTTACTGGACTAGTAATCCAGAGGCCTGGACTAATGATCCAGGGATAATCACCCAATATTGGAAATACCTGAGGCAGAATACATTTTGTAGTGGGCAATGTGGCATCCATGTATATATTGGATGGGATTGCTGCCCAGAAATTCTCTTTTCTATTTCACATTAGACAGGGTTGTCCCATTGTTGGCAACTGCCTTTCAACTTTTGTCCACAAAATCCAAGCTTTTCATTAGGACAAATTTAGAACTAAGCTTATAAGCCGCAATGTTTTTGTTTGTTCAAAGCAGCAAATGTGTGTATATATATATCTAGGGGTACGGTAGCATAGTGATTATGTTACTGGATTAGTAATCCAGAGGCCTGGACTAATGATCCAGAGGCGTGAGTTCAAATCCCACCACGGCAGCTGGGGAATTTAAATTCAAATAATTAAATAAATCTGGAATAATAAAGCTAGCATCAGTAATGGTGACCATGAAACTACTGGATTGTCGTAAAAACCCGTCTGGTTCACTAATGTCCTTTAGGGAAGGAAATCCGCCGTCCTTACCTGGGTCTGGCCTATATGTGAATCCAGACCCACAACAATGTGGCTGACTCTCTGAAATGGCCTACCAAGCCACTCAGTTGTGTTCAAGAAGGTGGCTCACCACCACCTTCTCGAGGACAATTAGGGATGGGCAATAAATGCTGGCCTTGCCGGCAACGTCCACATCCCTTGAAATGAATTTCAAAAAAAATTATGCAACAAGTCAGTCAACATCTGTAAAGAGAAAAGACAGATTAAGGGTTCGAAAGCAAGATTCCTCCTCAGAACTGGTCTTACACCTAAAACCTCAACCTGCCTGTTCTCCTCAACGTTTAAAGGTGGGTTTAATTAAAGTTTTGGATTTGGCCTCATCTTCAAACCCAAAGTGTCATATCTGTTCTGTCCGCAGATGCTGCCTGACTTGCTGAGTATTTCTAGCATTTTCTATTTTTTTTTTTTTTTTTTTTAGAGTGACACTGATGGTAGAACAAATTGGCTCCCTAACCTTTGAGCCAGGGTATGGTATATAGTACAGGAAGGCCTAAGTGAGAAATTAAGTATCTAAGACGGGGAGAAATAAATCTCAATGAGTGAATGTTGCTCAATGTTTTTGGTATCGACTTTTCATATTGGGTACCACTTTTTTGCCTCTGTATTTGCATACACACCTACAGAGGCATAATACTGCCTGTCATCTTTGGAGTGATCGGGAAAACCTATGCTATTCCATATATAAAGAAAGACTTGCATTTATAGGGAAAAAAATGGAACATGCTGAGCAGGTAGAGTTAGAAAACCAACTAGCGACAGGAAAGACAAAAATGTTCAAGGTGTGAATTGTCATCTGATTGCCTCAGTGCTACAGGCGCTGGTTGAGATAAAGAAGTTGCCAAACTGCTGATCATTGAGGATTTTAAAGTATTCATTTGGGATCTGAATTTAAACAGCCTGCAGATTAGAGAAACAGACAAAGTAGGTAAGTAATTAACCAATTATTGTAGTTAAAATTTCAATTAACATTTAGTCAATTTAAATAAGTGTCATACTACAGTGATAGGTGCTGATTAGCTTATGCTAAACTGAAAATTGATGCATGAAAAGGCTGTTCAGGCTAGAATTAGATTCAATGCAAGAGGAAAAAAAAGCTTATTTTGTAATGGCATTTAATGATCTGTGTATGCTTTGTTTTTTTGCCTATGTAAATAAGAACTTGGACCTTTTGACTGAACACGTATTAAATGTTATTGGCAAAAACAGTTTAGCATGAAACACCACACTGTAGCAAATGGACTGATTAGATAATGGATAAAGCAAGTGTTACGCTTTTGTATTAGACAGTTAACCTGTGTTTTATTTCTGCGCTTCCTGACTACAGTGATCCTGCATACAATGCAGTCTTCAGCTAGGTGACAAATTAATGAAACTTTACAATGGAGAAAGGACACATTTCAGTTCAGTTAGTTGGCTGGGTACATTCAAATATAAATCTGACATCATACAAAGACTCTGTGTGCATACATCACTTCTCAGAAATGTCCCAACGCGCACATCTGTTTCGAGATCCTGAAGGCCTGTCTCATCTCTGCTAATTCCCTTTCAGCAGGAACTGGCTTTTCCCATATTTCACCGAATATAAGCCAGGAGAATGCTGGGGAGCCAAAAGCTCAGTTCTGGTCCAATTTGTATAGATCCGCCAAATTTGGTTCCGTTAAGTTCTTGGGCTAGACTAGGTGTTCATCCTAGTGTTTCTTTAAAATGCTACCACACACTGTGTTGTGCACTGAGGCATCTCAGCTCAAAATGAAGATGTGAAAGCAAACCATGGTATCTGGCTGTATTTTTCAGTCAATTAAACTTTCAATCATTGGGTAGCTACAATCCAAGAATAGTTAGCAGTGAGGAAAATCAAACATATACAAATGTTGACATCAGGATACAAAAGTAATAAGAAATCTTGGGCTCGCTTTATACAGTCATAATTGGTTCTCTGAATGGTAAGTGGTCAAGCAATCTGATGTTGCACCTTTCACAAGGGATGATGTGCAAATCAAATCCTCTTTATTTAACATTCATCATTGCATCAAAAGAAAATATTTAACATTCATCACTGCATCAAAAGAAAACACAGATTCTATTTGAATTGTTATAGCACCTCTAGAAGAAAAAACCCAGTAAGTCCTATAAACATATAGGGCCGGATTTTGCGACCACTGCGGGTGCGTACGCGCCCATAGAGGCCGCGCAAGTGCCGGTTTCAGGCGTGCGAAGCGCATTGCTGAAACCCGGCACTTGCGGTCTGTCAAGAATCCTCTGGACAGATCATCCGCCTGCCCGGGAGAAGGGCCTCTGCGGGTGGAGAGTTGCACAACTTCCGCCCGCTGAAAGGCCGTGGAAATCTTACGCCTGGTAAAAGCCGGCGTAAGGCCTGCTTTTACCAGCATAAGCGTTTAAAATAACATAAAAATATATATATTTTCAATCATTTAAGCGTTAAAAAACCCGTGCAATAAGGTACAGTTACATTTAGCCCCTTTAAAACATTTTAATTTATTTTTCAAAAAATAAATTTTTTGTTTAAAATATTTAATTAAGTGGCATTTTAATTAATTTTATATATGTAATGATTTTTATTTATTTATTTCAGTGTGTTGGTGCATTTTTGCAGTCATCCCCATTTATACTTTTGACAGTTCTGTGCATACAGAACTATCAAAAGTATGAAGGGGGACTCCCTCCTTCCATTGGTTCGCCTGGCCCACGTGATCCCAGGGACGCTTGCGAATGCACGTGCCCCTGAGATACGTGGGCCTCTGCGCATTTCAAAGAGGAGAGGCCCAGGATCGCAAACCTCGGTATCTACGGAACCAGCAGGTAAGTTCGTAGATTTTTTTTCCGATCGGAGGCATCTGCCCGCAGGAAGCCTCTGTTCGGAAATTCAGGGCCAAAGTTTGCAAATCCTAAATCCTGTGGTAGTGTAGCTGAGGGGTCAAAGCTGGTGGATTAATGTTCCAGTCTTTACAAAGGTTCAAATCCCACCATTGCCAGAATATGTGGCACTGCTTGCTCATTTTACCCTTTTTTACAAATCTAAATCCTTAAAGGGGCATCATAACCACACTGGCGTTGAAAACAGTCTGAAGATAGTGTACCTTTAAAGGTAGAATAAGATTTCTGGTAAGTGTTTTTCAAACTCTAGCTAGCCATGTTTATTATGAGTTTATAATCTTCAAATATATAGCTATTAGGTGAACTCAAATATTTCCTATTTTGATTGATAGGCTTGGAGCTAGTGCAGGAAAATGGTTGAAAACACTGTCCAGCTGAAGAACAGCTGCATCCTTCTGGGACAATGACATTGAAACCATGAGAAAACATTTATCCACTGGTAATAAAACATCTGGGTTCATTTATTTAATGTATAATGTAAACCAGGTAGAACCATTTAGATTCCATCATTCCTAGAGGAAGACAACTCGATTAAAATACCAGATGCATTCTGGTGTTTTATATTAGAGGCGCTCAGTTGTAAATCTGAGCACATTAAGAAAAATCTGTCTTGCATTCTACAGAAAAGTTAGGTCCTTGGCCTTGTTTACAAGGGAGCTACTGTTTCATATGTTTGTTTGTGTCCCTAATTGTGCTTGTATGTATTTTCATACTGTGTTAAGAAAGCCCATGTGAACCTGGATTAACTTTTCAGGGTGAGATTGCACTGTGCTTTGCTTATGTGGAGCAAACATTTTGCTGTGATGCCCACAGGCTATGTGAACAATGTGATCTACTACAGACACAGCAAACACGGGTGTGCTTCCCTCCAGTTAGTAAGCTTCAGGATACCTTAAGCCAAGCCATATAAACAGATTCTACCTCCCACTGCAGTGAGTGAAGGTGCATTAGTTTTAAGGTAGATTTGATGTACTCTGCACATAAGTGTATTTAGGGTTGCCATCTCTCCGGAACTGATCTGGAGTCCTCAGGAGTCGAAGATTAATCTCTGGGTCACTGCCGCGAGCAACCAGGAGAAATATTAAAGACACAACTGTTTTTTTAATTTCATTTTCTTTGAACAAATTTGTTTATTAGTTATAAAATTATTGGTGATGGGTGAAAGAGACTGAGTGACAGTCAAGAATCAGCTAATCGCGTGTGGAAGAGTCTGTTTGTTCCCCAATTGCCGTAGGTGCGCAGCGGGGATGGATGTGCTGGGCGACCAATGGCGGGACCAGGGTGGTTGGAGTCAGGAGGTCATGTGATGAAACGTCCAGGATTATATTCAGCCAGAGTTGGCCACCCTAAATGTATTGCATGCCATTATTACCATTACTAAGGAAATGTATGGGGTGAAATTGAGCTCGCTAGCGACTGTTTTTTGGGCGCTACGAGGCCTCTTAAGGTTCAAAAATGGCATCCGCGGCGCACACTTCTGACATGAACTGCACCGGACGCCATATTGGCAAAGGAGTTAGCGCGCGTGCTCCTAACGTTTGCTGAAAGTATGCAGAGCAGGCATGTCATGACGTCAGTCTGCATGCAATACGGATTTGATGCCAGCGCTGCCATTTTGGAGCTCCACGCTTCAGCCTCCCACAGCTGAACACGCGTTCAATGGCATGAAGTATCCCCAACCAGCACTATTTAAAGGGATCATCAACTACTTACAGGTTAGTTGCTGGATTATTTCTTCTGGCTGTTGTTGCAATTCTATGCATTTTGGGTGCTTTTCCATACTTGTTAAAGGTTTCAATAATCGACAGGGAGTGGTCTGGCTGGTGCTGAGCTACTTTTTTTGTGACTTAAAGGCTTGTGCACAAACCAGTTACTTCCAGACACGGGTGGCCTGGTAGGGCTTCCTCTTGGCATGGAGCACAACTGGGAGAATGAGCAGAGTCCATGGTGCACAGCAGGACAAGCTGCTAGAGGAAGAGGAGGAGAAGAGCTCTTAGCAGGAGGCCATATCTGCAGAGGGTCTTCAGGGAGCAAATCTGTTGGAGAACGGATTGCAGGAGTGTTGTGATGCCCTGGAAGTCCCTTTGCACACTGGTATCCAGAGCCATGATGGCAGCAGTCTGACCTTCCACTGCAGCACTCAGACGTTGGGTGGATGCAGCTTGTGCTGCAATGGAAGTTGTGACATCGGCCATCAGACACTGCTTCATGGTTGGGTCCACAGATGTGTTGATAGAGGTGGCCACCCATTCCATCTTGGTAAGGATGGGTTCCAAGCTTTGCGCAAAGCCCTGTGCCAAGTTGGTCCTGGACTCATCCATGCTCCTCGACATTGAATGCAGGCTTTCTGGTTTTCCAGTGCACCAAGTATTTGGGTGTGTACACCCATCAGCCTTCTTCTGTAGCCTGGCCCATCAAAGTCCTCATCCGAGTCCTCTGCAGCAAAATCCGTGTGTGACCTCACCCTCTGGTGAACTGGCACATGTGTTATCCTTTCCCCCGCCATGGCTACAGTGCACTTGTGCCCAGTGTCTCCCCACATTCAGATCCCACCTCTATCCGATCCTCAAATTACACACAGTGTTAGTATCTGAGCTGATGGCTGCGACAGTGAAATCAAGTGACGATGTTTCTTCATCTTCACTGTCTTCTTGCTCTTCCTCCACTGCCTGGGCAGGTTGTAGTTCTTGGGTAGCTGCAAGTAAAAGGGGTTGTGGTGAGGGGAGAGAAGAAAGTAACAAGTGCATGCTTAGGCCATCAGCTGCTTTTCAGTCAGAAGAGACTGTGGGATGAGAGAAGGAGGATTAGGTATGCGGATACCCTCATTTTCAAAGGCTTCAGCCCCGCTGGTGGCCATGGCCTCAGCAATGGCCCTTTCCATAATGGCCAGCATGGTCTGCTCCATGGGAGTTAGAACATGCAGACGTGCTGCTTTCCCTCTGGTTAGTTCCTGTTGGTTCCAGTTGTGCGCCACCTTCTCCTGCAAGAGAGCGAGAAGCGCGTCAGTGAGTATTATACAATCTGTTTGGGTGATGTGGCTGTTATGGTTGAATAGCTGCCAGTGTGTGCAAGCTGTGAGATGTAGGTTTGATTCTTGCAACAGTGCTAAGTGTGTGAGGCTGCAGTGAAGCATATGAATATTAGGTATGAGTCCTGATTGATAGAGATTGTTGATAGGTGAGTGATAGGGGTGTGATGAATTGAGCAGTGGCTGAGGCTAGTGATGTAATTGGTAGGATATGGCATTTGAAGACGCGCTCCTGACCTTGACAACTCCTGTGAGATCATTAAACAACCTCTGGCACTGCATTCAAGTCCTTGGGGCTATACTCCTGGCATTGACCTCCATGATTATCTGTTCCCATTGCCTTCTCATCATGTGTCTGGAGGGCCTCTTGCCCCCCTGAGGATACAGGACATCTCTCCTCCTTTCCACCTCCTCCACCAAGACCTCCAGTGCAGTGTCCAAAAACCTGGGGGCCCATTCTCTCCCATGGTCAGCCATTTGATCTCTCTGTCCCAGGTCAGATTCACTTGCAGAATGACTCCCAGCACCTGCTCCAGCCACAATGCACCTCCCCTTTAGGAGGTGCAGGCTAGCTTTAAGTAGTGCAGGCTAGCTTTAAGAAGTGCACGTTACTAACGATATTGGGCCCCCCGCTGATGCATGCAGCTAATGAACAGCGCAGAAAATGCCGCCTGCATGCAGAAATCATTAGAATTAGTAGGCAGCACGAAGTTGGAGTGCTGCCTGCATTCCACTCAAAGGGCGTGAGTTAATTGTGCATCACGACCCCTGCGCCCGTTTTCGGAGGCTATCCAATTTATAGTACATGACGTATTGAAATACAATAGCATCAGAAATCTGAACCCAAGCCAGGCTGATGGGATGAAAATCATCTCTCTCATGCTGATTATAATGTTCAGACACGAAACAGGTTTGATCAATTTCATCCCAGCTTTGAGTGAGCTCGAGTCCACAGGACAAAGCTACCTTTAATTTGGCAGTACTCAAAATACAATTGGCATTCTTTCTCGCATCAGCTATCCCCGATGGCTTTTCTAAGACATGAAAAAGATGTTTCCAATTGTGGGGCAGTTCAAAACTAGGAACCATAAAGATAAGAGTCACTAATAAATCCAATAAGGAATTCAGGAGAAACTTCTTTACCCAGAGAGTGGCTAGAATGTGGAACTCACTACCACATGGAATAGTTGAGGCGAACAGTATAGATCCGTTTAAGGGGAAGCTGGATAAGTACATGAGGGAGAAAGAAATTGAAGCATATGCTGATAGAGTTAGATGAAGTAATATGGGAGGAGACCCATGTGGGTCGATTTGACTTGTTTCTGTGCTATAAATTCTACATAGGAGCTCACAGCATTGACAGGGGTTCTAAGGGCTTTTTACAGTCAGTTTCTCTTGTTAAACTTCAAGAAAACATCGGCCCTGAATTTGCGGTCGGAGGCGTACCTCCGGAGTACGCCTCCGACCTGCGAAATATTTCCATACTTACCTCCTGGCTCCACAGCTATGGAGAGTTCCCTTCTCAGGCCTGCAGGCATACGCCAGCCTAAAGGCCCACGGATCCCAGGGGCGCAGGCGGTTCACAGGCGTCCCTGGGATCACGTGGGCCCAGTCAACCAATCAAAATCCATTTACGACGGAATCACCAAATAAATAAGAATTCACACCACTTAAATAAAAAATAAATGTTCCCACGTTAAAATTTAATTTTTATTTTAAATCCTTAATTAAAGCGTCTTTTAATTAACTTTTTATGAAAAATACATTTAAACATTTTAAAACAGGCCAGAATTTAATGAAACTAATTTTAAATGTATGTGTATGTTTTAATCATTTTTTAAATTTTATCTTAACATTTAGTTTAACCCTTATGCTGGTAAAAGAAGGCCCACGAAACCCGTATGCTTTTACCAGGCTTAAGGGTTTTGTGGGCATTCGATGGGCAGTAACTCTGCGCCAGTGAAAGTGTTTTTGTCGCCCTAACCCTAACCCTAACCCTAAATGTGAAACTTGACAGATCGCAAGTTCCATGTTTTCGGGCATGCGGGCCTTTCACTGAGCGTACTCTGTCGAAACGCCCATCATTTCAGGCCCATTTTGTTTCAGTGAGGGAAAATTAATTGAGGGATGCTTAAAACGCAAGTGCTGCTTGCAAGCAGTGAGTAACTGGGGTAGTCGGGAGAAGAATTTGCATTGTTGGAGGTGAGAAAAAGGAGCTTAATTTCTTGCACTGGGCTTATTTTAGAAATAGCTAGATATTTATTGTAATGGGAAGATCGAAGGATAAGACCGAATGGGCCAAATGATCTTTTACATCCATACTCTGGAACTAACTGTGCTATGCCTGGCCTGGGAAAACCTGATGTTGCTTTAAGATATTCCAATCCCAAACTTCACCCCTAAAAAAATAATTTAATGAAACCTCTAGGTTTCCTTAGCATTTGGATTAAAAAGGTCAAGAAAAGTAGCGAATTAGTAACTCAGAGTATTTCAAGTACCAGCTAATTGTGCCACAAGTTCACAGGAAATAAATTTGTCCAAACAATTTCCCGCACGGTGTACTCTTAATCTTGGCGAAATTTCGGGGAAAGAGAAGGAAGATTGAGCAGTACACTCTGGTGCATCTACTTGTAGTCCTTTATAGGTCAGAATTGTAGGCAGACCAAAAGTGAAGAGAACAAACATTATTACAGTTGGTGGGAGGAGGGGGAGGGTGTGGAGTACAGGAAACTCTCGATTTACCGGCACCTAAATAACCAGAAATCTCGGTTAACCGGCAAAATTCAGGAGTAGGTTCAGGTAAGTTTTACTTCATATTGTACTTGCCTTCCTCGATCTGTTGCTGTGCAAGGGTGTGGCTGCAGCTGTTGCTAAGCTACAGAGACGCTTGGAACTTGTGGCCATTGTTCTGCACCTGTTGCTAAGCAACAGGGTTTGTTGCTTTATACGGAGCTCTCATCTCTCCGTATCTTTTACTATAGCTCTCGGTTATCCGGAATTTTTGATGAACCGGCACCACGTCGGTCCCGTCTAAAAAAGAGTTTCCTGTAGATACCAAAAGTAAAATCAAAGACATGACTAAATGACATGTGACTGAGGAGGGCTGTGAACATAATAATGACATTAGGCAGCTTTTTGATCACCTGTTGTTTCTGCATAATGTTGAACAATTTATAACTAGAATAATGAAGCAATGCACTGTTATTAAACTCACCTTTGTGATTTTCTCTTCCATTTGCTGATGGTCACACTAATGAACTGCTGATTAAAAAGAAACTTACTGCTTATTATATGCCAAAGTTTACTATAGGGTTAATTTTTTTTTAGTGAATTCTTAGAAACACTATTCAAGTGTCCGCATCAAGCAGAAAGAAAACTGTTTTATTCAAATGAGTCATTTGGTTCAGGTGGGGAAATAAGGTATTCCTGAAATTTGAAAATTGGATTTTTTTTCCCCCACACTTAAGCGTTGTATTTTTTTCACATTGCGTTTTTAAATAATGTTTTTCAAATGTTTGACGTTTTTCTATTTGGCAGAGGTCCCTACTCCATAAAAGTAAAGCACAAAAGCCAAATGACTAAATGCAGGTTTATTCTGAGGTTGAATTCTTCAGACTTGTACGATCACAGTTCTATGAATCTTTACAGCTTGCAGCTGCAAACCTTGTCAATTTTTAGTCTCTGGATTCTATAGACAGGCAGTGCAAGAATGTTTTATTAGGCAGTATCAGCCCACTACGGTTCCGACGTTTCCAAACTATGAGCTTCTATGACAATTATGTTCCATATTTAAAAATAAATATTAAATGCCTCGAAATGATCTTGGCATTCAAATGTTTAATGCATTTGCAACGGCATTCCTATTTTAACAAAGGCTTTAACCCATTTACTTCAATGCTTTGGTGAAAGTAAGCATGTCATATATTTGTGAATATCACAAACAGTAATTCTGGGCTTTGATTTTAATTGATGGTAGTTATAAATGATTATTAGATGCAGAATTCAGTATCTTATACTTCCCTATCCATTGATGTATTAGTTTTGTGTTATGATGAGTTTAATATACAGAAGATATGTTGCATAATTAGCTTCCAATACCACAGATGTTGGAGTGCACGACGTAACGTTTCTTCACAGATTTCTGCATCTAAGCTGCTCTGTCTAATTTTTTTTATATCTAAGTGCGACTGAAATCCCAGCTTCCCTCTGTTTTAAGTCACACATGATCAATTGCCTAAAGAACAGGTTGCGGTGGTATGGCTGATCATGCCAACAGCTGTCAATCCCTCTCGATTTCTTTCCTATTCAGTGCCAACCTTTGCAATGCTTGCCTTACTCTATTCTAAAACAAGCAGTATAGCTGCTTGTCTTCAAATGTTTGAGGAGGTTTGGACACATTTTCAAGCAACATTTCACCACATCTGGGAAACTTTGCAGTTGACACCTATCTCCTTTTTGAAATTTGACAGTCAGAAACATTAAACCCACCGTGTAAATAAATGGGCTGTGATTTTCTGTATTTTATTAAATCGAAGTCTCCTATTGCCAGTTGCTGCCAAGTACAGACTCTCTGCAGTTTTAATAGTAGTCCACTGCAAAAGAAAGATGCATTTATTAAATTATCAATCTTTTAACCAGATGAAGATTCTGGCTGTGCTGAAATGACTCTGCTTTCTCTGCTTTTACAATGAGTTCATCAGTTTGCCCAGTTTATTCATGTACTGTATATTGAAAATATTACAAGGTAGCTCAGTTGGAATTCTATTTAATGCGAAAGCAAGATTTACATAATCTATATAAATTAAACACAGAATTAATGCTCCTCTGAATTGGCACTTTGCACATTTGCAGCTGAATGGGAAAAAAATAAGCAGCATTCATAGGCAGTCAATCAAGTTTGCTAGTAAACAGTGGAAAGCTATTGTATAGCGTGCTCCCTCATTGTGATAAAAGACAACCAATATTCACAAGTGTACTGAACTGCAGCAGTCTGTCATAAAGGAATAAATTACTGCAAAGGACTGCAAAATTTAAACTCCAGCTTAACAATCACAGAAAAAAATACTCAACAGGAAAGCCAAAACCACAGAAGAAATGGCTTGCACAACCTAGAAAATTATTGTAGCATGTGTCAAGCTTTGTTTTATTCCAAATAAGTTTTCTGAAACAATTCTTTTGTTGAAACATTGAAACGTGATGAATGCAGTACACTTTCCGTATGATGCAAGTGGTGAACTCATTCCACATGAGTTTGGATTGGACTTTGTACTGTACAGGATGCGAACTTCCTTACCTCCTTTTTAGATTATGGATTTTACTTGGCTCCCAACAGGGGTAGTCGTAAAAATGGTACTCCAGTTCAAAGTATAGCAATATCATCCGTCCCTTATGTCTTTATGAATGATTTACCGACAACCACTGGAAGAGATTTACTCCATGGGACCATTAGTATTTCAGAGAAGAAGGTGACTAAAATCTGCAGGAGTCAAGGTTTCTATCCGTGACCCTGTGGTGAGAGGAAATTACACTTGTTAGTGGAACCCCCCCCGCCCCCTCCTTTTTATGTGGTGACCCAGATGTCTGACACTTGCAGCAACCCATCAGTGTGCTTAGGTGTCTTCAAACAGAGCTACTACAAAATCCACGTGTTCGGAGTTTGTATGGAGGGGAGAGCCCGGGACTCAGATTATTTTTGTGGTGCACTCCTCCTCCTCCTCCACTAGGCCCCATCAAAATAATACTAAACTTACTTTTTTGGGGGGCCTCCTCTGCTGTACTGGCAGTAAAAATGGTCAGAGCGTGCACGGTGCACACTCCACCCAGTCGTCTTCCAAAATGGTTATTCGAGGTCCTATGTACATCACAGAACCTCAATCTGCACATTAAAAGGACCCACTGCCTGAAACAGGTGGGCACTTCGGCTGTCTCAGCGCTAGGCTCCTTTAGAAATGGCAGTGGGTGGAGCATCGGCGTTAATACAATGGTAACTCTACGTTAAAATCGACCCCAAAGTTCATAGAAACATAGAAACATAGAAGATAGGAGCAGGAGTAGGCCATTCGGCCCCTCGAGCCTGCTCCGCCATTCAATGAGATCATGGTTGATCATCCAAATTCAGTACCCTGTCCCTGCTTTCTCCCCATATACCTTGATCCCTTTAGCCTTAAGAAATATATCTATCTCCTTCTTGAATATATTTAATGAATTGGCCTCAACTCTCTTCTGTGGTAGAGAATTCCACAGGTTCACCACTCTCTGGGTGAAGAAATCCCTCCTCATCTCAGTCCTAAATGGCTTACCCTTTATCCTTAGACTGTGACCCCTGGCACACACACTGGGACGCTGAAGCAAACTATGAGCCTGAATGTCCTTGGACTTTCTGCCGTTGCACTGGTGTAACTTTGCTGGAGGTGAGGTGGAAACCCTGCTTACACACAGTAAATGGGGGTTCCGCCACACTTTTGGAGAAAGCAGAAAGTCCAAGGAAATTCAGGGCTATTAATATTACAATAATAAACCTCTTATCTATCAGGAGTTGTTTTATGACTAACATTTAATCCACACAAATAAACAGTTGAATAATATTAAATTAAAAAAGAATACCCTTTTAAAAAAAAAAAATCTGTTTGCCCTGTATTTTCCCCATTCTATCTTCATCCCTCATTCTCTGTCCTATTTCTATTATTTTAACTTTATTTTATTTTGCAATTTAATCTATTATAACCAAGACATTAAAACTTTGCGGAACACCTCCATTCAGTCCGTAAGGGTGACCCCGAACTTCCGGTCGCCTGTCACTTTAACTCTCCGCTCCACTCCCACTCTGACCTCACCATCCTCGGCCTTTTACACTGTCCCAATGAAGCTCAACGTAAGCTCGAGGAACAGCACCTCATCTTTCGATTAGGCACTTTACAACCTTCTGGACTCAACATAGAGTTCAAAACTTTCAGACCATAACCTCTGCCCCTATTCTTTTTTTTCCATTAATTTTATTTATTTATTTTTTAACACTTCATCTAGAGCCATCTTTTGTTTCTTACCTTGTCCCATTGCCATTTCCCTTTGCTTTGCACCATCTCTTAATGTCTCTTAATCTGCCCTGCCTTCCATCTAGAGCCATCTTTTGTTTCTTAACTTGTCCCATTACCATCTCCTTTTGCCTTGCACCATCTCTTAATTGGCCCAGAAATTCGGGTCTCCATGGGTGAGTACGCATGGGGTACTCACCCGTAAGCCCAATGGAAGTGCCGGTTTCCTGCATGCACTGCACATGCGTGGGAAACCGGCACTTCCGTTCCCCTGAAAGCAGGAGTTAAGAGGTCGAATGCGTGCGCAGGAGAGGCTGCGCGTGCGCATCGAACTTACGCTTTTTTTGCAGGTTTTCCCGGGAGGGTAAGTCTCCAGAAGTTAGACATGTAAAAAGCAGTCGCAAGGCCTGCTTTTTACAAGGTAAGTGGTGAATTAATTAAAATTGAAACATTTTTTCCACAGGTTTATTATTTTTAAATACTTTAAAAGGAAGATAAGTTTATTTTTAGCCCCATTAGAAAATGTAATTAATTTTTTCAAAAATTTAAATTATTGTTTAAAATAGTTATTTCATGTAATTTATAGTTTATTTTAAAAATTTGATGTTTTTAAAAATATTTTATTTGAAGATTTAGTGATGTTTTGGGGCTTATAGTATTTATAGGTTTGACAGGTCTTCCTGTCAAACTTATGAATGAAGCATTCCCTGCCACCATTGGCTCTCCATGGCCCACGCGATCCCAGGGGTCGCATCGAACTAACTGCGCCCCTGGGATACGCAAGCACTGCACACCAGCAGTTGGAGGAGGCCCAGGATCAGAATCCCATGCGGGCCCACAGCTCAACGGCCGGCGCGATAGGCAAGTGCAGGTCGGAGGCTTGCACCCGCGGGAAGCCCCCGACCCGAATTTCTGGGCCAATGTCTCTTAATCTCTCCTGCCTTCCATCCTATCACAGACCTTCCCTTTTGTTCTTTCCTCCCCTCCCCCCTTTCCCTGCCTCTGTACTTGCTTAAAAACCTGTTCCATCTCCAGCTTTTTCCAGTTCTGACAAAGGGTCATTGACCTGAAACATTAACTCTGTTTCTCTCTCCACAGCTGCTGCCTGACCTGAGTATTTCCAGCATTTTCTGTTTTTATTTCAGATTTCCAACATCTGCAGTATTTTGCTTTTGTATTAGTGTTTAATTCACTGCCACTTCTCTTCTAAGAATGCCCACCTTGAAGAAGTTCTGGTCTTCTCTCCGACAGGATTTCCGTTTGTCTCTTTTACCTTGTTCATCTTCATTGCTTTCTGTCTCCCTTCTCGTGTTTGATCAGGTACCTACCAAAACTCGCTTTCACAGCCACATATTTTTCCTCAGCAACTGCCTCCGGCTCCGACTTACTCCACGTGGATTCCAACTGAAATTCCACCCCTCATGTTTTGGATCCACCCAGGACTATAGATATCTCCAAGATATTCAGCGTTCCTCGAACCACTGCTCTCGCCGTATCCCGAGATCCACGCTGAATGCCATGCACCGCCACATGAACACTCTCGACCTCTCTCTTCAGCAGCACCGACTCACTCTATATCAAATCTGTCCTGGTCTGCAGTTCCATTTCATCCTTTGCCTCATCCGGCGCTTTAACAAAAAACTTTTTTCCTTCCTTTTAGGTGGCAAGGATCACAAGCTTCAACAACTATTGGACACAAACACCCCTTCACTTTCCTCTGACCCCATCCCTTCTTCCAACCTCACCCCCTGTTTCTTACCTTGTCCCATTACCATTTCCCTTTGCCTTGCACCATCTCTTAATATAATGTCTCTTAATCTCTCCTGCCTTCCATCCTATCATAGACCTTCCCTTTTGTTCTTTCCTCCCCTCCCCCCTTTCCCTGCCCCTGCACTTGCTTAAAAGCCTGTTCGATCTCCAGCTTTCTTGAGTTCTGATGAAGGGTCATCGTCCTGAAACGTTAACTCTGTTTTCACTATCCTCTCTGATCTTCCCCTCTCTGACCCTGAATGATCAGTCCTTAGCAAAGGCCTGAGCTTCATCTCCTTATGCCCCCATCTCAATGAATTTCGAGCTTGGCATGATGCTGAGCTCTTTTTCCGCCGCCTTTGTCTCCGTGCCCACTTCTTTGGCCAGGAGTCTTCCCCCCGCACAGCTGACCCTTTCTCCCATTTTCAGAATTCTCGTTCTACCTGGACCCCTCCCTCTGTCCTCTTAACCTCTGTAGATCTTTTCATTGCAAACTGCTGCTGTGCCACCGGCCATCTCAATTTCTCTGCTCCCCTCACTCACTCCAACCTACCTCCCTCTGAACTTGCAGCACTCCATTCTCTCAGATCCAACCCCGACATTGTCATTAAACCTGCTGACAAGGGTGGTGCTGTTGTTGTTTGGTGAACCGACCTCTACCTAGCGGAGACTGAACGCCAACTCTCCAACACCTCCTCCTACCTCCGCCTGGACCATGACCCCACTACCGAACATCAAGCCACCATTTCCAAGACCGTCGCTGACCTCATCTCCTCTGGAGATCTTCCCTCCACGGCCGCCAACCTCATAATTCCCTAACCCCGCACAGCCCGCTTCTACCTCCTTCCCAAGATCCACAAACAGGACTGCCCCGGTAGACCCATCATTTCAGCCTGTTCTTGCCCCACGGAACTTATCTCCTCCTATCTCAACTCTTTTTTCTCCCCTTGTCCAGTCTCTTCCCACCAACATCTGCGACTTTTCCGACGCTCTCCGTCACTTTAACAGTTTCCTGGCCCCAACCGTCTCCTTTTCACTATGGACGTCCAATCTCTCTACACCTCCATCCCCCACCAGGATGGCCTGAGGGCGCTCCGCTTCTTCCTTGAACAGCGGCCCAACCAGTCCCCATCCTCCGCCTGGCTGAAATTGTTCTCACATTGAACAACTTCTCCTTTGACTCCACTCACTTCCTCCAAATTAAAGGTGTTGCTATGGGACCCGCATGGATCCCAGCTATGCCTGCCTTTTCGTGGAATATGTGGAACATTCTTTGTTCCAGTCCTACTCAGGTCCCCTCCCTCACCTCTTTTTCCAGTACATTGATGACTGTATTGGTGCTGTTTCCTGCTCTCGCCCTGAACTAGAAAATTTCATTCACTTTGCTTCTAATTTCCACCCTTACCTCACCTTCACATGGTCCATCTCCAACTCCAGCAATAGATTGGGAGAAGGGGAAGTGCAACGAGACCTGGGTGTCCTTGTGCACCAGTTGCTGAAGGTAAGCATGCAGGTGCAGCAGGTGGTTAAGAAGACAAATGGTATGTTAGCCTTCGTAGCGAGAGGGTTTGAGTACAGGAACAAGGATGTCTTGCTGCAGTTGTACAGGGCCTTGGTGAGACCATACCTTGAGTATTGTGTGCAGTTTTGGTCGCCTTATCTGAGGAAGGATGTTCTTACCATGGAGGGAGTGCAGTGAAGATTCACCAGACTGATAACTGGGATGGCAGGAATGACGTATGAGGAGAGATTGGGTCGATTGGGCTTATACTCGCTGGAGTTTAGAAGAATGAGAGGAGATCTCATTGAAACTTATAAAATTCTAACAGGACTAGACAGACTAGATGCAGGAAGGATGTTCCCGATGGCGGGGGAGTCCAGAACCAGGGGTCACAGTCTAAAGATAAGGGGTAAGCCATTTAGGACAGAGATGAGGAGGAATTTCTTCACCCAGAGAGTGGTGAACCTGTGGAATTCTCTACCACAGAAGGCAGTTGAGGCCAATTCATTAAATATATTCAAGAAGGAGTTAGATATATTTCTTAAGGCTAAAGGGATCAAGGGATATGGGGAGAAGGCAGGGACAGGGTACTGAGATTGGATGATCAGCCATGATCTCATGAATGGCGGAGCAGGCTCGAGGGGCCGAATGGCCTACTCCTGCTCCTATCTTCTATGTTTCTATGTTTCCATGTTTCTTCCCTTCCCTTCCTCGACTTCTCTGTCTCCATCTCTGGGGATAGGCTCTTGACAAACATTCACTACAAGCCCACTGACTCCCACAGCTACCTGGACTACACCTTCTCCCACCCCGCTTCCTTTAAGGACTCTATTCCATTCTCCCAGTTTCTCAATCTACGCCACATCTGCTCTATCGATGTCACCTTCCATACCAGTGCTTCCGACATGTCTTCCTTTTTCCTCAACCGAGGATTCCCCTCTACTGTGGTTGACACGGCCCTTGACCGTATCCATTCTATTTCCCGCACTTCTGCTCTCACTCCTTCCCCTCCCTCCCGGAACCACGATAGGGTTCCCCTTGTCCTCACCTTTCACCCCACCAGCCTCCACATTCACCGGATCATCCTCCGCCATTTCCGCCACCTCCAGCGTGATCCCACCACCAAACACATCTTCCCCTCATCTCCCCTTTCAGCATTCCAAAGGGACTGCTCCCTCCGCGACACCCTGGTGCACTCCTCTATCACCCCCAACACCCCTCCCCCTTCGCCCGGCACCTTCCCGTGCAAGCGCAGGAGATGCAACACCTGCCCTTTTACCTCCTCCCTTCCTAACTGTCCAGGGCCACAAACACTCCTTCCAGGTGAAACAGCGATTTACTTGTACTTCTTGCCATTTAGTATACTGTATTGGCTGCTTACGATGCGGTCTCCTCTACACTGGGGAGACCAAACGCAGATTGGGTGACTGCTTTGCGGAACACCTCCGTTCAGTCTGCAAGGGTAGCCCCGAACTTCCAGTCGCCTGTCACTTTAATTCTCCACTCCACTCCCACTCAGGCCTCACCATCCTCGGCCTCTTACACTGTTCCAATGAAGCTCAACATAAGCTCAAGGAACAGCATCTTATCTTTCAATTAGGCACTGTACAGCCTTCTGGACTCAGCATAGAGTTCAACAATTTCAGACCATAACCCCTGCCCCTATTCTTTTTTTTCCATTCATTTTTTTTTAAACACATCTTTTGTTTCTTAACTTGTCCCATTACCATCTCCCTTTGCCTTGCACCATCTCTTAATCTCTGCTGCCTTCCATCCTATCACAGACCTTCCCTTTTGTTCTTTCCTCCCCTCCCCCCTTTCCCAGCCCCTGCTTAAAAACCTGTTCCATCTCCAGCTTTTTCCAGTTCTGACGAAAGGCCATCAACCTGAAATGTTAACGCTGTTTCACTCTCCACCGATGCTACCTGACCTACTGAGTATCTCCAGCATTTTCTGTTTTTATTTCAGATTTCCAGTATCTGCAGTATTTTGCTTTTGCTTTAAAACTCTTTCCCTATTTTCTTTTTCTGGTTTTAACCATTCCCTTTGGAGGTGGGTACAATTAAACAAAATGTTTTTTGACAAAAACTAGCTTGATAAGCTGATTTTTTTTATCCAGCCAGTTAAATGGTAAGAATATAAAGATTGAACAGATCCGTCGCAGATAAATCTTTGACCAGCTGAATTGTTGATGCAGAACAATATGTCAAACAAGGAGGATTGTGGGCAGTATGGTTATATTTGAACTTAGAAGTCATATAACATTTTGCACAATGAAAAGCTTTTGAAATGCGACAGTGAGTGCGCTATACATCATGGCCCGGAATTTATGGTCGGGATGACGGTGAACTGGCAGCATTTGGCGTCGTTCCGCCTTTGAAACTGACCGTAACTTCGGGATTTGGCGCATGCTCAGGCACATGCGGAAATCCCAAAGTTGTGGCCTGTCAATGACAGCTCCGAAACTGGCTGCGCATATTTGATTTGCATCACCTTTAGGGAAGGTTACCTGCCATCCTCACCTGGTCTGGCCTATCTGTGACTCCAGTCCCATGTCAATGTGGTTGTCTCCTAACTGCCCTCTGAAGTGGCCCTAGCCAGCCACTCAGTTGGCAGCTAGGGATTGACAATCAATGTTGGCCTTGCCAGCGACGCCCACACCCTGAGTTTCATCTATTTAAAAAAAACACACTGAACTGGTTTCCAGTAAGGATAACACTAGTACCTCCATGAATTTTCCTCCTTCCAATTCACTTCAATTCAAGGTAGTCTGTACCCAGCCACACAGAGGGACTTGTGACCATCTCCACAGACACTGTCAATGTTGTTTCTTGAGTAACTGACAATACGGTGCAGATGAACAGTGTGAGAATGAATGGCTTTCTCCTCCCCTCTCCTGGACAATCCGCTCAATCCCAGTATACGCCCCTTTAAAGTTAAGAAAGACTAGTATTTACATAGTGCATATGTCTCTCAGAAACATCTCCAAGTAATTTACCTACAACAATGACTTTGAAATGAGATGCAATGGCAAATTAGGAAGACAATTGCAGGAGCTACTTTGCACACAGCAGGATCCCACAAACAACAATCTGATCAATGATCAATTTGTTTTTGGTGCTGTTGGTTGAGAGAGGATTATTAGCCCGGGCAACCAAGTGCAACAACCAATAAATATCTTGATCTCTGCTTTACTGGCAGAGACTGTAACGTGCTTGCATTGAAACTAATTAGGGTGCAATTATACTATAACAAGTAGCTGCAGTTCTGGTTCCAGCCAAGCTTTGGTTGCTGTCTGACTGGAATTTTAACTGTCCAGTTTGGCTTATGCTATCTGCCAAAAAGTGAGATATTGAAATGCTTGGAGAGCAGGGAGGGGGAATCCTTGCTCTCTAAACATTTAAATTAAGGTCATTGGTTTATAAAGTGTCCAGGGAGTCCAATGCTGGTTAAAAACCTCTTTTTTAAAAAAAAGAAAGACTTGTACTTGCATAAATTGATGTCTTGCAGGAATATCTTCACAAACCCAGATTTGACACCATACTGCATTTACACGCCATGCAGTGTCAAACTGAAGTGGCATGAGACTAGCCCCTCCAGAGATTCTCACTTCACTTCACTCAGGATTCTGGTCGGTCCCTGACGTCAGATTTCCATTGACAGTTTAGCATCGATGCAAAGTGTAAATTGCCTTGCACTGATACCAACGTTGCAGTGTAAACATATCCTTAATTGCAGTCAAACTGAGTTGAACACTACGAGCAGAATGTCACAAGGACTCCCTTGTATATATCAATTTAAACCAGAATTCAGGGAGGATGCCACATGTATTTCCATGTGCGCCTGCAATTAGAAGTAATTATAGTAATTAGAGCAAATGAAGGTCAATACTTTAATAGCGTTTGTACAGCAAATTAGATTTGTATTGCAGTAGCATCTGAGACCAAGCTTTTTTTTTGAAGTGATGTCAACTGAACAGTTTTTGTTAGCTTTTGAGGTTGCTCAAGTTACAGCAAGAAAATGGAAGAACAGTGACATGCTTGGTACCTCCTTTAGAAGTTTTTAGAGAACAGTAAAATGCCCATGTTAGATTTCATATCAAGAAACAAAACTGTTCGCAGTTAGAATGTTACTTTTATTCCAACTAAATTGTATCTTATTAATTACTTGAACCTAGTTTAATAAATCAAAGTAAACTCTAATAAGTATAACTATTTCAGTAATGATGATGATAAATCAGCCCCAAATCATACATTTGTTTTTTTTGAATGTTCAGGCATTGTTTCCATCAGGCACATATCACTTCATTTGTCCTAAACACCTGGAGTATATTAGATACTTGTACAAACCAAGTGGCCCCACAGAGAGGCCATGGAGAGGACTCGTGAAATAAGAAACAGCTTCATTATAGGTGACATATCAAGCAGGGTTCACCATGACCCTTGATGGAATATGTCCAAGTTCCAAAATCTAGGGAGAGATGGGGTCCTGTCAATCTCTAATTATTTCCCAGAACTCCTAAAACAGGGCCCCTAGATTGAGAGCGACCATTTTTCCTTCAGACTAGCAGCCAAGAAATAATCTGAATCCCTATTTAAAAAAGCTATTAGAATGGATTGAGAATAAGTTAAACTCGAGAGGGAAATGTATCTTCTCAATGGCAGCAGCACTTTGGTTTATTTAAGTGAAGGAAAACTTGATGAGCAGCTTTCCCTGGAGCCTCACAGCGCCAGGGACCCGGGTTCGAATCCGGCCTCGGGTGACTGTCTGTGTGGAGTTTGCACATTCTCCCCGTGTTTGCGTGGGTTTCCTCCGGGTGCTCCGGTTTCCTCCCACAGTCCAAAGATGTGCGGGTTAGGTTGATTGGCTATGATAAATTGACATTTAGTGTTAGGGGGATTAAATACGTGGGGTTACGGGGATCGGGTGGGATATGTGTCGGTGCAGGCTCGATGGGCCGAAATGGCCTCTATCTGCACTGTGGGGTTTCTGTAAAAAAAAAAGCAGAGACCCCGGAGAAGGAGGTGGGCTTCCCTTGTACCTTCAGAGACAGCAATGTAAATGCTGCATTTGGAGGTGCCGGCTACCACTTTTATAGATCTTCCTGAGCCATTGAAGAACATTCAGTAGCCAGAAGTGCAATTGCAAATCACAACTTTCAAACAAGCTGGGACATGCTCAGTTGTTTGTCCATCCCCGATGGTGCTGTGGAATCCCCATTTCACAATGAAAATGAAGATTCCTCAGTACCAGGAGTCCAAGGTATTACGAAACATTTACTACTTGTAGCAGGGCTGTAATATAAATGCCACATTAGAAGAGTTGGTGATGGGAGTAGCCAGTTAGGCAATTGTTTCACTGTCATCTCCCTCTGTACCTCACTGTAATTGATAGAGCATCTGTGTTTACAAACAGCCTTCAGCAATCTGCAAGTGAAATCAGTTTAAAAAAAAGAAATATATGTATTTTTTGCAATAAGGCCATTATGCATAGCACTGTTTGTTAACTTTTTGCTTCAAGCAATCTACTCCTGATAACAGAGAGCTATTTTCTAATAAAAAAAATGGTTCCTGACAGATTTCGAGAGAAAGTGCCAGAACAGCAAGTTTCTGCTGAAAAAGCGGTTGTCAGCGATGTGACAACTCCACACAATTCCACTGGAAGTTTTCTGAGTAACATCATACATTCTGCATTTTGCTTGTGTGAATAATTTTACTTCTGCAATTATTTCTGGCTCATTTTCTCACATTGGGTACGGTGGCTTAATTAGCACCCCAATTTCAACTCATATTGAACTCTCGAACTGAATTTCTAGCTCACCCCGTGCACTTCTCTTAACTTGTTTTATTGGCATGACAATACTCGAATCATCTTATTGAGAGCTAGCCACTTTACTTCAAGGCACACACAAGAGTCCACATTGAAACTATTAGACAAACACTTCACACAACAACAGTTCCCCAGCAGCCTCATCAATTGTAAACACCACCAAGGATGTTAACTCGTATGTGATCAGCAAAAATGGCCCAAAAGGTGCCATCAGTCAAGATGGACATCACAATTTGCCAACTATTTCCACCATAAATCACACCATTTGCTCATGAGGGAGCTACACAGCTTATGAAGAGCAAATGTGGCAGCAGTTATCGGCACAATGACAGAAATATTCCCTCATGTATACAGTAATTATTTTTCAATGGGAAATAAAGAGGGAGAGAGAGGGCAGTGTAGAGCTGGAGAACTTCCGTCTCACTTCATTATTATTCCCCAGATAAAGGACACAACATATGCTTTTCATTGTGAAGCCAATAATTTCCAATCTTGGGACAAGTTAACACTAAATGGCATTTTCAAACACTGATTTATGTCTCTATTCAGCTCTAAAGTATGTTTTAGATTCCGCTAATCAGAAGCCACTTGTCTGCCTACACATCAGTGGTCAATTCCAATTTTTTTCACATAGAAGAGTGCTCATTTTTCACATTTGCCTTACAGCTAATTAGAACTGCACTGTGCTAATCCATTTTCACTAAAGACATGGCTTTCCTGCTAGTGCTAGTTTGCTAACTTTTCAGTAATGTTACTGTACAGGAAAATGGATGAATTAGCTCTAATTTCTTTCGAAACAAAAGCCTTGTTTTAATTGCTTGTGACAAGTTGACAAAACAGAACTATATATAATTAATGCTTTGATAAAATGTATTATTTTTGTATTGTGCCCAAAGATAATGTAATACAGGAATCGTCTGTTTTCTGTGAAACACAACAGTGGAGAATTCTGTAACTAGTTTGTTTTTTGTGAGTTTTGTACTGATCAGATTAAAAGGACTCATGCTGGGGAATCAAACCCTTCATGATCCAATACACCAGAGGTTGCATGAAATGTAGACCGCTAGCTTTACATCAACCTGAATCTCATTCAGAAGAGCATTTGTGTGAGATTTCTATTCCTTTCAGCGTTGCAGCGGGAAAGAAGGAATCGTATTGGTTCAGACTTTCATGAATAAATTGGGTTCAATTGGGAGCACATAAACCTAGGTTGACACTCCAATGCAGTGCTGAGGGAGCGCTGCACTGTCGGAGGTGCCGTTTTTCAGATGAGATGTTAAACCGAGGCCCCGTCTGCTCTCTCAGGTGTATCATAGAAAGTTACAGCATGGAAGGAGGCCATTTTGGCCCATCGTGTCCGCGCTGGCCAACAAAGAGCTATCCAGCCTAATCCCACTTCCCAGCTCTTGGTCCGTAGCCCTGCAGGCTAGAGCATCCCAAGAGAACAGACAAACATTTCTCCTTCCATATTCAAAGGCTGATAATATTAAGGTCCTGATGAATTGAATGACTCTTGTCAGATGTTGACATGATGTTTGGTTTGAATTTTCAGTCTGTAAATCCTCCTCTTCTAATACCCGCCTCCCGGAACCATCTCTACTGCGTCAGACCATCGTGTATGTAAAAGATCCCATGGCACTATTTCGAAGAAGAGCAGGGGAGTTCTCCCCGGTGTCCTGGCCAATATCTATCCCTCAACCAACATAACAAAATCAGATTATCTGGTCATTATCACATTGTTGTTTGCTGTGCTGCATTTCCCACATTACAACAGTGACTCCACTTCAAAAAGTACTTAATTGGCTGTAAGGCGCTTTAAGACGTCTGGTGGTCGTGAAAGGCGCTATATAAATGCAAGTCTTTCTTTCTTGCAAATCAAATTGAAAAATTGCAATGTGTGTACAATGTCCTACCATACCTACAGTTAGAAACCTGAAAAAACATGAAAATCCAAATAATTTTAACAAAAATGTGTGTGCTGTGAGCAGGATGCCGAGAAACTCCAGAATGATTTGGACAGGTTGGGTGATTGGGCAGAAGCATGGCAGATGCAGTATAATATGGATAAATGCGAGGTTATCCACTTTGGTGGCAAAAACAGGAAGGCAGATTATTATCTGAACGGCAATAGATTGGGAGAAGGGGAAGTGCAACGAGACCGGGATGTCCTTGTGCACCAGTCGCTGAAGGTAAACATGCAGGCGGTTAAGAAGGCAAATGGTATGTTGGCCTTCGTAGCAAGCGGGTTCGAGTACAGGAACAAGGATGTCTTGCTGCAGTTGTACAGGGCCTTGGTGAGACCACATCTTGGGTATTGTGTGCAGTTTTGGTCGCCTTATCTGAGGAAGGATGTTCTTGTCATGGAGGGAGTGCAGCGAAGATTCACCAGGCTGATACCTGGGATGGCAGGAATGACGTATGAGGAGAGATTGGGTCGATTAGGCTTATATTCGCTAGAGTTTAGAAGAATGAGAGGGGATCTCATTGAAGCTTATAAAATTCTAACAGGACTAGACAGACTAGATGCAGGAAGGATGTTCCCGATGGCCGGGGAGTCCAGAACCAGGGGTCACAGTCTAAGGATAAGGGGTAAGCCATTTAGGACAGAGATGAGGAGGAATTACTTCACCCAGAGAGTGGTGAACCTGTGGAATTCTTTACCACAGAAGGCAGTGGAGGCCAATTCATTAAATATATTCAAGAAGGAGTTAGATATATTTCTTAAGGCTAAAGGGATCAAGGGATATGGGGAGAAGGCAGGGACAGGGTACTGAATTTGGATGATCAGCCATGATCTCATTGAATGGCGGAGCAGGCTCGAGGGACCGAATGGCCTACTCCTGCTCCTATCTTCTATGTTTCTAATGCATGTACTGCTGTGTCCCTTTTAGGGAATTAGAATTTTTTTAAATGTTATTAAAAGCTATTTCAAATTCACTTTTATATGTGACCCCAGTATCAATATCGAGTTCAACAATTTCAGATCATAAGCTCGGCCCCCATTTCATTTTCTCTTGTAATTGTTCCACTCCTTTCCCCCCCCCCCTTTCCTTTTGTTTCTCTCTCACACCTGGCAGCTATCTTTTGCCCTGCCAGTACACGTTACACCTAATCCCAGCCTATTACCATCTCGTCTAGCTTCTAATCTCTTTTACTTCTTTTGTTTCTTTTATTCTTTTGTCTGATCGCAGCCCTGCCTCCGATCTAGTTTCTTTTCTTTCCAGTTTTGAAGAAGGGTCCAACCCAAAACGTTAACTCAAATTTCTCTCCACGGATGTTGCCTGACCTGCTGAGTTTTTCCAGCATTTTCTGTTGTTATTTCAATAATATATTTGCTTTATTTAGTCTTGCGCCTGCATTGCGATGTGAACCCACTGTTGAATTAGAGATGGTGCTTCTACTTCCCCAGTAGCTCAGCGAGTTTATTCAGTGACTAGCTGAGCCACACAGACCAGGAATTGTTCCAGGTTCAATCCTAGGTCCCAGCCAGGGCACTGCAAATGGCCTCAGTACCTCTGAGTTAGGAATGGAAAAACCAGCTCAGGGTTTCTGTTCCTGTTCCTGATCACAATATAATGACCACTGTGGACATTGGAAGCTAACATGATTGGGTTTGGCTGTCATGCGGTTCACAGCTGAACGGTCGGCAAATACTCACCGTCAAGACTGACCTATGAACAATGGTCACTTGGGTAAAGTATCAGGCGGAAACCAGTGTTCATGGAACCATGGATTTTACAAAATAGCACTCCTGGCACAGCGCACTTTTGTGACTGGAGCACTTTTTGGGAATTTGGGCAGGGAGGTCAATGTACCTCCATTTGCATGCTGGCAGTACACGTTGGTAATTCAGGTCCAGGTGTTAGCATTCCCTACATGATCTTCTGTCCATTAGTGATGAAAATCAAGTGGAACGCACTACCTCCATGTCCAAATTCCCAATACGGGCTCCAGATGCATAACATTTTGTGCCAGGATCACTAATTCATCAAATCAACCCTAGCAAGGAGTCAACACCTACAAAAAAGAATGGGAAGGGGAGAAGATGGACAATGAAAGTGAAAAACAAGGTAGAGCTTCTACTCGCATATTTGTAATACAACAAAAGTTACTCATTGATCTATGTGGCAGCACGTGATCTCAATTGGAAAATTTTAAAAGTGCTTTTTTTGTGGTGGGGGAAGATTTGCTGCTATAAAATAAAACAACAAAATTATAGTTCACTGGCTACAAATGTTCATTATCCATTAGATGGCTCACCCCCCATGTAACCTTCAACTGCATTGCCAGTAATACTAACTCCTGGGGGAGGCAAAGAAAAATGATAAAGGCAGCTACGACCAATTTAAGGAGACCTCTGCAAAATTCTTTCTTGACTACATAAAGCAATCAAGTAAGCATCAGACGATCATATTTACTCAGGATGCATCACTAGCCGTATTAAATTAACCTCCCCCTCCCCACCCCCAATATGTCCCTACGTCCTTAGGAGCACAGGAACATGTTGGGTGATACAATTCTATTCGTGCGATTAGTTTGTTTTCCAAAGTGGTCCATGCAGTCACCAAGAAATGAGTTTGTGAATACTAAAAGCAGAAGCAAAGCTTGCGTGATTGAAATTTACTTGGATGCAGAATCTTTAGAGATCTTCTCAGGAACGCAACTGCATGTCTGCAGAACTCTGCAGGTGTGCAATTAGACTAAAAACAATAGAGTAAAGTTTTCAGCCAATCCTAAAATTCAGGCAAATTTGGATTTGGTTTGTCAGCTTTGTGCCTTCAACTGTGAGACTGTCCAGCCGTGGCGTCAATCAGTGCTGAACTGTAAGTAGCTTCGAGCTTTAGTTCCCAGGAAGCTGGACATTTAACAGCTTTCAGCAAGGAAATTACATCTTATCTGTCTGAGCTGAATTTGAGTACAGCTCCAACTTATTGTGTCATCTGTCTCCAGTATACTACATTATTTTTGTAGAATTTCCATTTACAAAGCCAATACAATGGAAGGCTTTTAAGCGGTAAGTAAAAGATGTGTCTTTTGAATGAATTAAAGAAATGAATGAGAGAATCATGAAAGTTAAATGCACTTTTGAGCGACCACATTTATTATCTTGGATAGCTGACAATAGATACAGGAAAGAAGTGTCAGTGAGTTCAGCTGACATCATAAAACCATGGGAGTGACGCATTGACTGGTAATATTACTGTTTATCCCTAACACTCCTGGCATTAGTATAAAAGCATTTAAGCTTATTCTTCAACACGTCCTTATCACTATTTGAACCTTCTATTATGGGATCGCCCATGGAGAGCGCTTATCAGGAATTGAGGCATGGAGGTCAGCTGGCCCCACAGGGTTTTTTGACCATAAATATTAATGAACAGAATCCTCCTATTTGTGCTCCTGATGGGCAAATATCTGTGTTGGAAATACAAGTTTGTAAAATCACCTCTCATAATTTGATTAATTTATCTCCTCTTGAAAAAACACACAAAACATTCAAAACCATTTGATACTAAAACATTAAAAATAACCTGAGATGAACCTACTCCTTTTGACTAATAAAGCCTAAATAAAATCATTTTGGCAAATGAGGTCACATATCACACCTGTAAATTATATTGGAAATTATAGTGAGGAGAATAATACAGTATATAAGCTGACAGCACTTTAACTTCAAACAAAATGTAAGAATGGACGGCAATTACATTTTGTAACATGATTTTAATTCCATCAGATGAATGTTAGATGATCACAAGTTTACATCCCACCTAAACATAACATAATTTTGGAATTAAATTGTTCCCAAAGAAATTTTTCTAAAGGCTCCCTAGAAACCAACACTCGCATCGTACTGGCTTGTTAGGTGGGAGGAGATCTTGTAATGCTGTATTTCTCATGACAAATCATCTTTGACAAATATATTAATATTGAGCTCCAGGAACTGACATTAATTGGGACTCACAGCTGCTGTAAGCATGATGGGCCCTTAATGCACAAATATTGCTGGCAGGGCTACTGCATACAATTTATTTTATTGTGGATATTAATTGTAGTGAGTAACCTGTCCTGTCATTGTCTAATGTTCAAGTTAGATCACCATAATCTCCTCTATAGTTGACCAGTGTGACGTGATCTAATTCACTGGTATGATCTGTAAAACTGAGGGCAATGTGCTTCGTCATAAAGTTAATTCATGTAGTGTCTGCTATTATTTAATTTATTGCAACAAAGGCGATATTTTGTTCTTTTATGACTATTAATATTATATATATTCCCTCTAGGCCCACGCACAAGCAAAGTAACTTAGGGTTTAGCTGAGTGTAAGTCTCACGTTGGTGTGAAGACAAAAATATGAATGCTTGGTACTTAAACCTTAAGCTAATCCGTAGAAGCTGATAATTGTCTTTATCAGTTTTATTTGTATGGGAGGTTCTTGGTGATGATAGCAAAATAGGTACAGGCATCTCAGTGAGAGTGGCAGCAGCAGGCTCCTGGGAATTAACAGCGGTGCTCGCGGAGAATAACAGCAGAATAGGGACAAGACTAGTTGTGAAAGAATATATTCGAAGATGTTCTGTTTTGTTAGTTATCAAATAAATCCACTGATATAGTACATTTCTCGGAATGAAATGCTGTAATATTTATACAAATGGAAATACAGTAAAAGTTTTTTTTTTAAAGACCAAGTATCAACTTACAAAAGAAAGCAAATTGATCGAGTCAGTTTAAAGGATCCAATCTATTGAAGTTTAATGTAATCTCTTGTACTTTTGTTGTATGTATTCGTTGTATCATCATATCTATAGATACAAAAGGTATCTGGTTGGTAACTGTGCATTAACCATGCATTGTTGATAGAATCATACAGCTCAGGAGAAGGCCATTTGGTCGATCGTGCCTGTACCGGCTCTTTGAAAGAGCTATCCAATTAGTCCCACTCCCTGCTCTTTCCATTTTTTGCAAGCTTTTCCCCTTCCAATTCCCTTTTGAAAATTACTATTGAATCTGCTTTCACCACCCTTTCAGGCAGTGCATTCCAGATCATAACAACTCACTGCGTAAAACAAAACCTCCTCATCTCCCCTCTGGTTCTTTTGCCAATTATCTTAAATCTGTGCCCCCTGGTTACCGACCCTTCTGCCACTGGAGACGGTTTCTCCTTATTTACTCGATCAAAACCCTCTTGAGCACCTCCATTAAATCTCCTCTTAACCTTCTCTGCTCGAAGGAGAACAATCCCAGATTCACTTGTCTCTCCACATAACTCTCCAAGGCCTTGACATCCTTCCTAAAGTGTGGTGCCCAGAATTGGACACCATACTCCTGCTGAGGCCTAACCAGTGATTTATAAAGGTTTAGCATAACCTCCTTGCTTTTGTACTCTATGCCTCTATTTATAAAGGTACCAATCCCAGATGCTTTTTTAACAGCTGTATCAATATTGTCCTGCCACCTGCAAAGATTTGTGTACGGTAGCCCCAGCTCTCTCTATTCCTGCACCCCCTTTAAAGTTGTTACCGCCAAATGTTGACCCAATTTATCTCTAACATTGCCAGAAGTACCATTTTAAAATCACTTATTTAAACAGCTATACTATCCCGTTCTGCATTTAATGTAGCACCACAGCAACCTATATATTGTTAAAAAATTATGATCTATAAAGTTACTGAACAAATTCAATCCTGCTGCTAGAAAATAATAAAAACAAACATTCCAGCAAATCCTTGAATTAAAAAAAATTCCTCAGGCCAAAGGAAACTATACAAACTTTAACTCACTTCTTTCACATCATGTAATTAGAGTTAGGGTAGTTTTTTGAATGGCATACGGTGCTTTCAAATCAAAATATTCTTCTATGATTGCTAATAGACTGTGTTAATGAATAGTTGCATAAATCGCAGTAGTTTTCTATATAGTGGAATACATATGTGAAATGTGTGACTAAGCATTAAGCACAATATCGTAGCCTCCTTACTTCAATAACGACTTTTAGCTCAAATGTTCAATGCGTGCAAAAAAAGATAGCTTGAGTTTGGCCTAGTCAGACCCACGCAACCCTTAATTAATGATTTAATTGGTATTATAGTCATTGAGATAATCCATTACAGCTGGATTTAATTAAGTTTGGAAACACAAATTTGTGCTAATTATGCCAAAAGCAGGATTAGCACTGAATAACCTTACCAGCAGTAACAAGGGCAATAAGATTACCACAGATAGTGCAACTCCAGCCTAGATGTTTTTTTTTTGAATGTTTGAAACTGTTCAAAAGTGTATTTAAAATTTATGGTAGAATCTATGATCTCTGATGTATTTCATATCTTCAACTTGGTCTTACAGATTGTCTAGTTTAAATTGATACACAACATGATAGAAACAGCCATTTTCCCAGTTGACATTTTGAAGAGAGGACACTTTTAACAGGTCAATGGTGTATAGTATCTATTTGATGGAGGCGACTGTGTTTTTCCATCATGTTGTTAACATCACAGAGCTTTAAACTCTTTTGAATTTTAGATAGCTCCTGAGTATAAATTGTAATCAAGTATCCCCTCTAAGATAACCTTAATCAGACATTTATACCAAGTGTATTGAACCCTCCCCTAAAGTCTTTCTGGTAATCCTGAGGAGAGGCCAGCATGGCTGTTTTGAACATTTGAATGGCTTAAGTAACAAGTATTTGAATATTCACTTTAATAAATGTTAATTACCAGGCCTTGATTGATGTCACTCTTTTTTTTTTACAGTACTTGAGATGTGGGCTCATATATAGGATTCACACAGTGACAATAATGACTAACTAAGGATGCAGTCTGTCTCACATAACTTGTAAATAGATCTCCTATTCTTTGTAGAATAGATGGGATACTGACAGATCACATTTTTTAAAAAGTAAGATGTTTTAAAAATTTTAAGGTGTTATCTTATGCAAATTTTACACTAAACATGAGCTTTCAAAACTTGTCATTCCTTCAATTGAAAAAAACTGTTAATTGAGCAGCTATTTCATTACTTTGAACAGATACAAATCCACGTGCAATTAAATCTTACACAATTCGTAGTTTGTCTTATAAGCTTAAAAATGACTCTTGCTGACAGTCAAGGATCCAAAAATTTGTCAACTTGGCCACAGAAGGATTTTGCAGTAATTTATATAAAAAAGTTAATAAGTTAAATGTTAGTTCAAAAGAGATTAAATTCACTAAGAGCCATGTGTTGGGTATAAATATTAGATCTAAATGAACTGGCAGGTAAAATGGTGCTTAGACATTCCAATAAACTTTCACGCCCAGTATGTTGGGATGGTCCCGTTCATTTGAGCCCAGAAAGGGAGAGTTGCCAGGGAACCTTTACCAACAGGAGCAGTTTGATTGGCAGCTCAATTGGGCGTTCCCCAGGCATGAAGAGGAGGGAATGAGTCAGAATTAAAGCTGGTACTTTCTGTTCAGCTAAGAAAGACACGATCTGGGGAGACAGCCTGGGCGAGAACTAGACAAAGAAAGTTCTCTCCTGTAAGCTCAGCAATGACCATTTTCGGAAAAATTACTGGTCAGAAGTTTGCATTTAGCTCACTCTCCGAGACTGTATGTCCTACATTGTTTCTCCATGTTTTGAGTAGCATTATGTAATAGGTTAGAATTCATTATTCTGTTCATTCACATATTATTTGTACAATAAATCAGCTTGCTAATTTATAACTTGCACCATCTTACTAAAGTGACCATCAGTCCAATTTTCAGAAGTCAAGAGCACCATACATGGGGGCATGTGTGAGACCATAGGGGTAGATTTTGCCGAACCTGTCGGGAAGAAGGCGGGACTTCCCCTTTCAGGTTTTTGACCCGCCTACTTCGACGTCTGGCCAATCCGCGCAATTTTCCCTTGATTGACCTTGTTGAGCCCGCCCAGCGGGCTCAGCAGGCCAATTAAGGGCCACCTGGCAACAGGTGACGTCACAAGCTGAAATGTCATCTGTCAAGAGTCCTTGACAGATGAAATATCAGTGTTTTACAGCTGTTTGAAGCTGTCAAACACCGACAGTCTGAGTTCTGACATGAGTCATTCTGCACAGACTCAGTTAGAACTCACACCGGCACTCAAAGCTGAAGGCTGTCACTTTTGACAGATCGCAGCCGTTCAGCTTTAAGTTCCGGCTGAGTGATGCGCTCACGACGGCTACAGGAAGAAAGGCTGTTAAGGTAAGTACAGGTAAGTAAAAGTTCTTTACACACTTTAGACACACCAAACACACTTACCTTTGCACTCATGCACCCATCACTCACCTGAGCGCCGACATTGCGACCCCTCCAACTCCTTCAACCCGACGGCCCGCCTGCTCTAACCTGGCGTGGTTTGGAGCCATCGGGAAATCCACACGAAACCCCTCAAAATAAGGATTAGGCTAAAAACTGCAGTTAATTGGCACTAATCCCTTCCCGCCTGGTTTCGGTGGGTCCCAGTCCGGGGCGGGCACCCGCCGCCCCTGAAACTTACGTGGGGCGGGGTTTTGGGCGGGATGGTGTCGGGACCCCCAAATTCACGATTTCCCCCCCCACACGCCTGAAACCCCGCCTGACGGCTCCCCGAAAATCTAGCCCTATATAGTGTCCAGTTTGCATAATATGGAGTTTTGTTGTTATGACCCCCTGGTCACACTATCATATGACTAGATATTGGACAGTAAAGGTAAACTCCTGATTGTCGGTCTGCTTATGGGAGAGGCTGCTGACAGTGAACAGCAGACCCAAAATTTGTAACACCAATATTAGTCTACTAACTCTTTTTACATTTGTATGATACTACTTTGCCATTATTTTAACATGGACATTAACGCCTTCATTTTATGTTGGGTAAATGTTGACTAAAATAGCAGACAGAGGAATGTCATATGAATATATTAAGCATATGTCTGCTAATGTCACCAACAGTAATTTCTAGGTGCTGGTGTCTTCCAGAATTTGTCCGTCAAAGCTTAGAATCCACTTTGACTCTATATACTATATATACTGTGGTTCAGTGGGAGTGACTGGTAATCTCATTGCCTGAAGGTATGTTGGTTTATATACTTGAAAAACCCATAGTGTTATTTCATGTAAAACTGAAATGTGCTGTTTACTTTCTTTCACTTTTATGATTCTTTTAAGAGGAGAAAACACACCAGATAGCGCAGCCATGAGACAGAGAGTGCCAAGCAGTTTCGAACTGTGCAAAAGGCCATCATAAGTCACTCATGAATGTGGCACTTGTGAGTTATGGAGTGTGAAAGACCTGCCATATGCTCATCAGTCACTGTGTAAATCCTGTATATAATGTATCCCCCAGTAATTTAGGAAAAGAGTACTGGATAATAATACATTACATGATATTCTTACTTATCACTGAAGTACTACATGAGAGGGGCGGGCTTAATGATTCAACAAGTTTAAAAACAAATTCACAGTAAAGCAATACCCCACCCATGTAATTGGAGGAGGCTTCACTATGGCAACACTACTTGGCGGAGAACATCCTTTGTGTTGACAGCAGAGCTCCTGAATAACCACTTTCACAGTACCAGCTGATGGACAAAAACAATTGAACCGCTCATACATCCAGTGCCACCCCTGTCAAAAGAGTTGTAGGTCACACTTGGCCTGTACCTACAACACAGGGTAAAGGTGAAAGGTTACAGCCTGCTGATTTGCTAAGGTATGATCAACTCACACAAATTATAGCTGTAAGAAGGTCCTGACAACTTCAATATGATGAGCAATGAGTCCAATTACTTGTGACATGTGAAGCTGTGGTGAGCGCATAATTCTGTCACAGGATGACCAGGCATTATTAGCTGGGGCATGCAGCAATCTGACACATGGCCAGCTGCAAGCTGCAATATATATAGCGACTTCACAAGAAAGCTACTTTTCGAATATGTTTGTTTTTGAAAAAAAAACCTTCAAGGTGTATGAAGCACATTTTGGCATTTAAAACTCATGAAGATGTAACTTATTTTAAAGGATATGATGTGTGCCGTTTGTTGGCTTATCACGAATACAGCTCATAACCAGGGCAGGTGGGAGGAAAATGTGAGTACATTTTATCCTGCGGTTTCTGCAGTTTTAATGGAATATTCTACATTTCTCCAAATTTCTAGGAGTCCAGCCAAATAAAGAAAGTAATATCTATTGCTTTGTTTTGATTTAATTTGATCTGTTCAGTTTGGAAGCACTGTTCACAGAATGTCATTGGCTCAAGGCTCACTCCAGGACTTGAGATACTTCAATGTAGCTCTGAGGGAGTGCTTCATTTTCAGAGATGCTGTCCGCCGTATGATCAGACCCACTTTACCTATTCCAGTGGTTCAGGTGGCCCTGAAAGATTCCATGGCACTAATCAAAGTCAGGTGGGGAGTTCTCCTGGATTCCTGGCCAACATTCTTCATGCAAACAACACCATCAAAATCAGATTAATTGGTTATTCATCTTATTGTATGTTTGTAGCACATTGCCGTGCACAAAACGGCTGCCAGATTTTGTCGACATAACAATAGTGACTGCACCCAAAGAATGGGATGTTTCTGAGAGATGTGATAAGGTCCAATATAAATACATGTCCTCCTTTCAGTACTATGCTTATTTATAAAATGCCCGCTGCCAAACTTGCCAATTTATGATGGTGCCCTGTGGGAATCTCTTTGCTTCACTAACTTGGTCATCGGGCTGTTTTCGCGGAACCCTCCCCTCCTGGTGATAATTTTTTTTGACAATGGGATAACTTTTACAAGCTGTCACTCCATTCATTCTAATGGATGGAAAATCACGTTGGTCATGAAATGGGCACACTGACCTCCATGGCGGAATGCCAATGTACGCTCCCATCACATGAAGCTCCTATAAGTTAACCCTTCTATTATAAATGCATACTTATTCGCTTCATAAGACTTTATTCATGCCTCATTGTTGAGTCACTAATGTTTTGATTTAAAATACTCCCAAGGGCAAAAATGAGCTGCTCCCACTTTCAAACTGAACTGTAGTCTGTCAATCACCGAAGTGCCATTCAACTTTTCACGGTGTCCAACGCCCTCGATCTCTTGCCCATTCCAGTGAAAACTGCATTTGAGCTGGGTACAGAATCTTTAAGGATGAGAGATTTGGGGGAACACACAGCTGGGGTCTAACAGCTCAAACCATGGTTTACCAGGTACTGGGGCACCCTTGCCTATTTAACCAAAAATGACCATCTCTCCACATTTTTCACCACTCGCTCAACACAGAACATTTTTGCTGCCAGTAATGAAAATAGAACAGTTTTCCATTTAAGGCACTCAGATGACTCTTTCCAACAAGTGTCCTTTTTCTAAGTGTTTGCAGGAAAAGGCCAGCAGTGCACGCAGACCGGAGGGGGAAGGGACACTGAACGGAAAACCTTACAAGGAGAACCCCTGGAGATTCCAGGCATGGAGGTAATAGAGGGGGAGGTCAGACGCCTCCCCCAAGCTCATAGCTAACACTGCCCTTTCTTTCACATTCTTTATCTCCTTGATCACTTATTCACTCCCTTGGACACAGGCATGCACTGCAATACCGCAGCATTACACACTACACTCTTTTTTCAAGTGATGTCTGTCCTTGTAGGTGTCCAAGTGTAGGTGACAGAGTCCAACATAAAACAGTCTCAACCGAGCATGACATGTCACTTTGCATCATCCACCCCTACAGTGGCAAACACTATCACAGATACATCCAGTGCAGAGAATGGTTAGGTAGTGAAAGAAAGAAAGACTTGCATTTCTATAGGTCCTTTCACGACCTCAGGACATCCCAAAGAGCTTTACAGCCAAAGAAATAGTTTTGAAGAGTAGTCACTGTTGCAACATAAGAACATAAGAAATAGGATCAGGAATAGGCCACTTGGCCCCTCGAGCCTGCTCCGCCATTCAATAAGATCATGGCTGATCTTGGGCTCAAAGCCACTTCCCAGCCCACTCCCCATAACCCTTCACTCCCTTATCTTGCAAAAATCTGTCTATCTCCACCTTTAAATGTATTTAATGACCCAGCCTCCACGGCTCTCTGGGGCAGAGAATTCCACAGATTTACGACCCTCTGAGAGAAGAAATTTCTCCTCATCTCAGTTCTAAAAGGGCGACCCTTTATTCTGAAATTCTGCCCCCGAGTTCTAGATTTCCCCACGAGGGGAAACATCCTCTCTGCATCTACCTTGTCAAGCCCCCTCAGTATCTTATATGTTTCAATAAGATAACCTCTCATTCTTCTAAATTCCAATGAGTATAGGCCCAACCTGCTCAGCCTTTCTTCATAAGTCAACCCCCTCATCTCTGGAATTAACCTAGTGAATCATCTCTGAACTGCCTCCAATGCAAGTATATCCTTCTTTAAATAAGGAGACCAAAACTGTACGCAGTACTCAAAGTGTGGTCTCACCAATACCCTGTACAGTTGTAGCAGTTCCAATGAAGCTCAACGTAAGCTCGAGGAACAGCGTAGCAAGCGCGGCAGCCAATTTGCGCACAGCAAGGTCCCACAAACAGCAATGTGACCAGAAAATCCGTTTTAGTGATATTGATTGAGGGATAAATATGGGCCAGGACACCAGGGATAACTCCCCTGCTCTTCTTCGAAGTAGTGCCATGGGATCTTTTACGTTCACCTGAGAGAGCAGACGGGGCCGTGGTGTATTTGTAGGGAAATGGCGATAGGGAAATTGACGGGATTGAAGGCTGATAAATCCCCAGGGCCTGATAATCTACATCCTAGGGTACTTAAGGAAGTGGCCCTAGAAATAGTAGATGCATTGCTGGTCATCTTCCAAAATTCTATAGATTCTGGAACAGTTCCCATGGATTGGAGGGTAGCTAATGTTACCCCATTATTCAAAAAAGGTGGTAGAGAAAAAATGGGGAATTATAGACTGGTAAGCCTGACATCGGTAGTGGGGAAAATGCTAGAGTCCATTATAAAAGATGTAATAGCAGAGCACTTGGAAAGCAGTGACTGGATCGGACAAAGTCAACATGGATTTACAAAAGGTAAATCGTGCTTGACTAATCTACTGGAATTTTTTGGGGATGTAACTGGTAAAATAGATAAGGGAGAACCAGTGGATGTGGTGTATTTGGACTTTCAAAAGGCTTTCGATAAAGTCCCGCATAAGAGATTAGCGTGTAAAGTTAAAGCACATGGGATTGGGGGCAAGGTACTGACTTGGATAGAGAACTGGTTGGCAGACAGGAAGCAAAGAGTTGGAATAAATGGGTCGTTTTCCGAGTGGCAGGCAGTGACTAGTGGGGTACCACAGGGATCGGTCCTAGGACCCCAGCTATTCACAATGTATATTAATGATCTAGACGAGGGAACTAGATGTAATATCTCCAAGTTTGCAGACGACACAAAGCTAGGTGGGCGTGTGTGCTGTGAGGAGGATGCGGAGAAACTCCAGTATGATTTGGACAGGTTGGGTGGTTGGGCAGATGCATGGCAGATGCAGTATAATGTGGATAAATGCGAGGTTATCCACTTTGGTGGCAAAAACAGGAAGGCAGATTATTATCTGAACAGCAATAGATTGGGAGAAGGGGAAGTGCAATGAGACCTGGGTGTCCTTGTGCACCAGTCGCTGAAGGTAAGCATGCAGGTGCAGCAGGCGGTTAAGAAGGCAAATGGTATGTTGGCCTTCGTAGCAAGAGGATTTGAGTACAGGAACAAGGATGTCTTGCTGCAGTTTTACAGGACCTTGGTGAGACCATATCTTGAGTATTGTGTGCAGTTTTGGTCGCCTTATCTGAGGAAGGATGTTCTTGCCATGGAAGGAGTGCAGCGAAGATTCACCAGGCTGATACCTGGGATGGCAGGAATGACGTATGAGGAGAGATTGGGTCGATTGGGCTTGTACTCGCTGGAGTTTAGAAGAATGAGAGGGGATCTCATTGAAACTTATAAAATTCTAACAGGACTAGACAGACTAGATGCAGGAAGGATGTTCCCGATGGTCGGGGAGTCCAGAACCAGGGGTCACAGTCTAAGGATAAGGGGTAAGCCATTTAGGACAGAGATGAGGAGGAATTTCTTCACTCAGAGAGTGGTGAACCTGTGGAATTCTCTACCACAGAAGGCAATAGAGGCCAATTCATTAAATATATTCAAGAAGGAGTTGGATATATTTCTTAAGGCTAAAGGGATCAAGGGGTATGGGGAGAAGGCCTGGACAGGGTACTGAATTTGGATGATCAGCCATGATCGCAATGAATGGCGGAGCAGGCTCGAGGGGCCGAATGGCCTACTCCTGCTCCTATCTTCTATGTTTAACGTTTCATCCAAAAGACGGCACCTCCGACAGTGTAGCACTTCCTCAGCACTGCACTGGAGTGTCTGCCTAGCTTTACGTGCTCAAGTCTCTGAGGTGCAGGGGGGAAGCACTTGGTAAAGCACAGGGAATGAATGAGGAGCTGAAAGTGCAGATGCAATTGGTGGAATTACAAACTGCTGGTCAAAGAGGCAGCCTGAGGGCTCCAGCTGCTGCTAAACCGAGGGATTTGGACTTCACAGGACCTGTCTACAAATGCAGATTGGTGGCTCAGCATCAACAGTTCAAGCAGTCAATTGAAAGTGTGCCAAGCAGCCTGTACAGTCTGGGCAGCAAATATCAAATCATGGGCTCCATCGTTTTTAGCCTTTGCACTAATACCTTAGCTCTGGTTATATGCACTCTCCTTCCTGCATCAGTTAGTTCTACCTACGTGGGAGGGAGGAATACTTATCCACAAAGCTACTTCCCTCATGTTTGGGAAATCTATCAAGAAGTTCACACCTTGAGTGCTGCCTGTTTAGCCATGCTGCAGACCACCATGGAAATTCTGGCTACTCCAGGGGCATTATACAGTGGAGAACCTAGGCTCAGGACCTGAGCTTTGTACACAATGGTTAAGATTTGGGTTCCAATCTACAACAGTCTGTCTTCTCTGCATTCACCATGTTAGCAACCAGATAACAATCTCATGGCTGCCCAGTGGCCTGCTCTCACACACTTATCTGACCATCCTTCTTTCTACAGGGAATGGCCTCCAGCAGGCTAATGACAGGAACTGACCACAGTTAATGCTGCTGTCGCTCAGGGTGAGACCCCGTCCATTTGACTAAGCCATCCCACTCAAATGACTACAGATGTATTGCACAGCATACAGGTACAGGTAGCCACTTATTCAATAGCCACGGCACATATAGTTACAAGGTAATCTATTCACCCAGCATAAGAATCATAGGCCTAGAAATTGGGTATGGCCCCGCTTGAGGCGTTAGAACTGGCGCTGCGCAAAGTTTATAGCCAGACGAAACTTATCGCTGCCTGGCGAGATATTGGGTTGCATCGGCCCCAAAGGGGATTAAGGCGCGAAATCAGACGTTGCACAGGACTCCTAAGGCGCAAAAGTTCAGGCGCTACCCAATATCGGCGCGGACGGGCGCAGCGCAGGTGATCTCAATTACCGGAAACCACGAGACTTCCAGACGCCGGCCGGCTCTTAAAGGGGTAGGTCAGTCAGCCTGAGCTGCCACACTCAACGCCCTGTAGGCCTCAGAATCGGCGCTCGCCCTTCTCTGGCGCAAGAAACTTGGTCAGGATGGAGAAGGTGAGACAGAGAGCAGAGCGCTTCAGCACTGAGGCTCTGGACCAGTTGATGTCTGCAGTTGAGCGCCGTCGAGATGTTCTGTATCCTGACAATGGCAAGAGGTCGAATCAAAAGGATTACCGGCGATCTTGGAGGGAGGTTTCTCTGAGGGTCAACTCCAGCAGCATGGCGACCAGGACCCCTGTTCAGTGCAGGAAGAAATTCAACGACCTCACTTGGGTCGTTAGGGTGAGTGTTGGTTATGCAAACTTCTGATTCCCTCCATCTGCACCTGACTTCGAGCACCCTGTTGCCATGATGCCCCAATGGCCATCTGTCAGCAAGCACCCATGGCCCTTTCTGGGCACACACATGGACATTTCACTCAAGGCCACATGTAAGGGCCCTTGCACCATGGGGGGCATGCGATGATCTCTCAAGGCCTCATGTAAGGGCTCTTGCACCATGGGGGGCATGAGATGATCTCTCAAGGCCTCATGTAAGGGCTCTTGCATCATGGGGGGCATGAGATGATCTCTCAAGGCCTCATGTAAGGGCTCTTGCACCATGGGGGGCATGAGATGATCTCTCAAGGCCTCATGTAAGGGCTCTTGCACCATGGGGGGCATGAGATGATCTCTCAAGGCATCATGTAAGGGCTCTTGCACCATGGGGGACATGAGATGATCTCTCAAGGCATCATGTAAGGGCTCTTGCACCATGGGGGCATGAGATGATCTCTCAAGGCATCATGTAAGGGCTCTTGCACCATGGGGGCATGAGATGATCTCTCAAGGCATCATGTTACAGAACTTTCCCTTCTTTCCCCTGCAGTCCAAGCTGGTGGCGAGGCGAAAGGACCAGAGTCGAGCTGGTGGCGGGCCTCCACAAGTCGTCACTCTGACGGATCTCGAGGAGAGAGTGCACCAGATTCTTGGAGGACGTCTGTCTGGTCCTGTTACCACTGCAGCTGCCGACCCCATTTCCGACAGCGAGGGTAAGGCTCTCTCCTTTTTCAGCTGTTTCCTTCCACTTGGTCCCCCCGCCAGCATGCTTCCTCAGTGTGCAGCCATGTCAGAGCCTTGCCGCAATCTGGCATGCCTTTCCGCCAACCTGTCCTTTTGCTAAAGCCACTCTTCCACCTCCCTGCTTTCAGATGATTCATCACCAACTCGGGCTCAACGCCCTGAAGCTGCCAGTGCCAGTGCCTCCAGAGGCGAGGATCAGGAGGAAGCCGGACCATCCGTTCCAATCTCAGGGGAGCATACACATCTACAGGCTGGGGATAGTAGTTCCCTGGAGGGGAAGGGGGGGGGGCTCTGAGGATCAGCCAGTTGCCGGAACAAGCGGCATGCAGCAACGCAAGGGGGGTAGGCAAGTTCGGCCACTGTCTCCCCGGAGGGCAAGGCAGGTAGTGATGACTGCTGCACAGAGTGCAGAGGAGGTGCGTCACCTGGCTGAAATGAGCACCCAGGCCCGGCTCAGGCACACTGAGCTGATGGCTGCAGTGGGGAGGATGCCTCAGTCAATAGATACACTGGCAAAGAGTGTGTTGGACTTTGGGGCAACAATGGAGAGGACTCTCCAGGGCTTCGGGGCAACAATGGACAGGACTCTCCAGGGCTTCGGGGCAACAATGGACAGGACTCTCCAGGGCTTCGGGGCAACAATGGAGAGGACTGTCCAGGGCTTCGGGCCAACAATGGAGAGGACTGTCCAGGGCTTTGAGGCCGCTATGGAAAGGACTGTTCAGGGCTTCGGACAATCCCTGGAAAGGTCTGTCCAGGGCTTGTCCGAGGCAGTGTAGCGGTCGGCACCGGCCTTGTCCGAAGCAATGGAAAGAACTGTCCAGTGCTTCTCCGAAGCACTGGCACCTGGCACACAGGTCCTCACTGCTGCCACGCAGTCACTTGCCGGCCTCGTCCACACCCAGATTGAGGCAACGCGAACTCTCACTGCAGCCACCCTATCTGCATCAGCTAGGATCACCCCAGGCCCTTCCAGCCCCATACAAGGCCAGGAATCAGTGGAGCATGCGATTGTGGCGGATGAGCCGAGCCAGTCCCGTCAGAGAGCCAGTGTGTCATCCGACCATGGTGCAGGTGTCCTCTCTTGGCAGATGACCATTGCACATGCCAGCGCTGGTACGTCTGCAGTGCAGCTGCCACCACCTGCAGGGCACACTGCTTCCAGCCATGCTCAGATCAAGCATCCTGCGTCCGCACCCTCCAAGCCCAGAGGTCGGCCAGGCCGTCCCTCAGGGGCTTCTGCGCTTCCACACAGTCAGCAGGCGTCCCCCAGCCTTCACCCCGCCACTGGGGTTCAATTACGTAGGAGCAGCAGGGAGGGAAGGGGCTGACCGCGAAAGAGAAGTCGTTCTCCATCAAGGGGCCAGCAGTAGAGGGAGGTGCTGAGACGTTTCTTTGGCCAAATTCAAGGACACCCTCACCTGTTGTAATTGTTGGAAATGGTTTGTTTAGTTTTGCGGCTTTGCCGAAGAGTTAACTGTTATTTTGTTAGTTATGGTTTCTGTTGACATGACGTTGTTTTGCTGTAATGAAAGACTTTTGTGACAATAAAGAGAAGTTTTAATGTGCTATGGTGCACGTGACTAATTACAGTGATACTGGCCTTCAGAGGCTTTCAAACATCCAAAGTGCGCAGGAGTAAAGACACTCATCATTCCGCCAGAGGGGCCTCGAAACGAGTCCTCATGAGCCTCTGACGGATGGCCCTTCCACTTTCAGGAGCCCTTCCATCTTCCTCCTCCTCCTCCTCGTCCGCATGCTCCTCCTCCTCCTCCTCCTCCGCCTGCTCTTCCTCCTCCTCCTCCTCCTCCTCCTCGACTGCCTGCTCTGCTGGTCGTTGAGGGACAGCTGGAATTGGCTGGGTGCGTCGAATCGCCAAGTTGTGGAGCATGCAGCAGACGACGACGATGTGACCCACTTGCTCCGGCGAGTACTGCAGGGCTCCCCCCGAATGGTCCAGATATCGGAAACGCTTTTTGAGCACACCAATAGTGTGCTCTACAATGTTCCTGGTTGCCTGATGGCTGCTGTTGAACAGCTCTTCTGCTGGGGTGGCAGCCACACGGAGTGGTGTCATCAGCCATGGGCAGAGAGGATAGCCCTTGTCCCCAATAAGCCAGCCTCGTGGTCGAGCCGGCCCCTCAAAAAGGTCACAAACTGAGGTCTACCGCAGGATAAAGGCATCGTGGCTGCTCCCTGGGAATTGGGCGTTGACTGCCATGATGATTTGGTGGTGGTCACAGACCAGCTGCACGTTGAGGGAGTGGAACCCCTTGCGGCTGCGGAAGTCCTCAGGATTCTGGAATGGCGCCCTCAAAGCCACGTGTGTACAGTCAATCGCCCCCTGCACCATGGGGAAGTCCGCAATAGCAGCGAAGCCCTGCGCGCGCTCCGCCTGCTTCTCCAGGGTCAGAGGGAAGGTGATGAATTGACGCCTTCGCCTATAAAGGGCAGCTGTAACTTGTCGGATGCAACAGTGGACTGCAACCTGAGAGATATTCGCAATGTCCCCAATGGCTGACTGAAAGGATCCGTTGCCATAAAAATTGAGGCCACCGACAGAGAGGTCCTGCACCGTAGACACGGCTGCAGATCCTCAGCAAGCAGGTGGCACAGCTCAGTAAAAACGTCCCTCCCGATTCGGAGCCTTCGCACACACTGCTCCGCCGACATGTCAAGGTATGACACCTACTGCCTAAAGACCCTCGCAGCATACCCTCGGATTGGCCGACCTCCATTGCCCCTCCTCCTTCTGGCCAATCCCGGCCCTCTCTCCCGCCGTCTCTCTGCCCCTTCATAGTGTTCGGCCATGAGGCCGTCGCCCTCCAAAGCATCTCCCATTCCGATGCCAGTTGGTCAAAAGGCTGTTAGGTCTAGTGCTCCAACTGCTCCGGACAGGTTTGAAGGTCCCAAGTACTCTAATGCTAAATTCCAAAAACTCTGCTCCACAGTAGCTCACCAACTCTCTCCACCAACGATCGCAATGAACAGGCCAACTGGCTGAAGTGCGAGTCATCAAAGAGTGCTGTGAGTTTGGGTAAGTGTGAGAGTTCTTTAATTGTTATTTCTCTTTAAATCATTCTTGATAAGATTACTTAAGCAGTTTAAGTAAAGGGGAAAAGTTAAATATTTGGGATTCTGTTGGTTTAAGAAGAGTAAAACAAGGTTACACTGCAGTAGGAGTAAATTGGCACAGCAGGCAGTGGAAACCAGTTTTCTAACCAATCAGCAGGGGTGACTCATTTGGCTGTAAACAAACAAACAGTATAAAAAGACCAGTCCTAGTGCGAGTCAGCAGAGAGTGCTGTGAGTTTGGGTAAGTGTGAGTTAGGGTAAGTGGGGTGTTAGGTGCTCTTTTCAAACTTTAACTCTGTGGGTTGTAGTTAATAAGGCCTTTCTGGTGCAGAGTGACTGTTGGTAAACCATTTAACTGGTGTAACTAGAGGGATTGATTTAATTTAACTCCAATTAATTAAAGGGGATACTAGCATCTATAATCGGGCAGAGGGTGTCCATAACTAAAAATAAAAATTTTAATTAATTACATAGAATGGAGCAGGTGATGTGTTACTGTTGTGCGATGTGGGAGCCGGTGAACCCCATTGAGGCTCACGGTGATTACGTCTGTGACAAGTGTCTGCTGCTACAGGAACTCTAGCTCCGTGTTGATGAGCTGGAGTCTGAGCTTCAGACACTGCGACACATCAGGGAGGGGGAGAAGTTCCTGGACTCTGTGTTTCAGGAGATGGTCACACCTATGAAGTTAATTAATTCAGATGTAGCCCATGGTCAGGGACAGGACGGTGTGACTACGAGTGAGGCAGGTACGGGGATCCAGGAGGTAGTGTTGGAGGAGCCGCAGTCCTTGCTCTTGTCCAACAGGTTCGAGGTTCTTACTCCCTGTGGGGACAGGAGCAGGGACTGCAGGGAGGATGAGCAACCTGGCCACAGCACCGTGGAGCGGGGGGCCATTCAAGAGGGGGGAGTAAATAGAAATGTTGTAGTGGTAGGGGATAGTATTATTAGGGGGATGGATAGAGTTCTCTGCAGTCGAGAGCGAGAGTCCCATAGGCTGTGTTGCCTACCCGGTGCCAGGGTTAAGGACATCTCCTCTGGGCTGGAAAGAAACTTGCAGTGGGAGGGGGTGGATCCAGTTGTCGTGGTCCATGTTGGTACAAATGACATAGATAGGACTAGGAAGCCGGTTCTGTTAAAGGAGTATGAGCAGCTAGGGGTCAAATTAAAAGACAGAACCTCAAGGGTAATAATCTCTGGATTATTACCTGAGCCACGAGCGAATTTGGCTAGGACAAATAAAATTAGAGAGTTAAATGTGTGGCTCAAAGACTGGTGTGGGAGAAATGGGTTTTGCTTCCTGGGACACTGGCACCAGTACTGGGGCAGGAGGGAGCTGTTTCATTGGGATGGGCTTCACTTGGCCAGTGCTGGGTCTAGAGTCCTGGCGGATCATATAACTAGGGCTGTAGAGAGGGCTTTAAACTAACTAGTGGGGGGGAGGCTCCTAGAGAGCAAATAATAAAAATGACAACAGAGAAGGTCATAGACTTAGGTAGCAGTGGGGAAATTAAAAACCAGAGCGTGTCAGGAAGGGGCAGAAGGTATGGAGTAAAAGGTAAAGTAATAAAAAGGGCAAAAGCAGGAACTAAGTGTCATAAAACATATTTGAAAGTTCTCTATCTGAATGCACGTAGCATTCGTAACAAAATAGACGAGTTAATGGCACAAATAACTACATATGGGTATGATCTTGTGGCCATTACAGAAACATGGCTGCAGGGTGACAATGCCTGGGAATTAAACATACCAGGTTATTTAACGATCAGGAAGGACAGGCAGGAAGGAAGGGGAGGTGGGGTGGCTATGTTAATAAAGGAAGGAATCACTGTAATACAGAGAAATGATATTGGGTCAAAAGATCAGGACAATGAAACAGTTTGGGTGGAGGTAAGGAATAATAAGGGGAAAAAAACACTAGTGGGCATAGTCTATAGGCCTCCGAACTGTGGCAACTCTGTTGGACGGAGTATCAATCAGGAAATAGTTGAGGCTTGTAATAAGGGAACATCTATAATTATGGGGGATTTTAACTATCATATTAATTGGACAAATCAAATTGGGCAGGGCTGCCTTGAGGATGAGTTCATTGAGTGTATTAGGGATGGGTTTCTTGAGCAGTATGTAACTGAACCGACCAGGGGGCAAGCAACCTTAGATCTGGTCCTGTGTAACGAGACAGGATTAATTAAAAATGTCCTAGTAAAGGATCCCCTTGGAATGAGTGACCATAACATGGTTGAATTCCATATTCAATTAGAGGGTGAGAAGGTTGGATCTCAAACAAGCGTGCTAAGCTTGAATAAAGGAGACTATGAAGGTATGAGAGTGGAATTGAGTAGAGTGGATTGGGAAAATAGATTAAAGGGTAAGACGATACATGATCAGTGGTGTACATTTAAGGAGTTATTTTACAACTTCCAAAAAAAATATATTCCACTGAGAAGAAAAGGGTGTAAAAGAAAAGACAGCCATTCGTGGCTAAGTAAAGAAATTAAGGATAGTATTCGACTAAAAACAAGGGCATATAAGGTAGCCAAATCTAGTGGGAGGATAGAGGATTGGGAAAACTTTAAAGGACAGCAAAAAATAACAAAAAGATTGATTAAGAAAGGGAAGATAGATTATGAAAGTAAATTAGCAAAAAATATAAAAACAGATAGTAAGAGTTTTTATAGTTATATAAAAAGAAAAAGGGTGGCTAAAGTAAATGTTGGTCCCTTAGAGGATGAGACCGGGAAATTAATGGTGGGAAATATGGAGATGGCAAAAACACTGAATGAATATTTTGTATCAGTCTTTACAGTAGAGGACACTAAGAATATCCCAACACTGGACAAATAGGGCGCTATGGGGGGAGGAGCTAAACATGATCAAAATCACGAAGGAAGTGGTACTCGGTAAAATAATGGGACTCAAGGTGGATAAATCACCTGGACCTGATGGCTTATATCCTAGGGTCTTGAGGGAAGTGACGGTAGGGATTGTGGATGCATTGGTAATAATTTTCCAAAACTCCCTGGACTCGGCAAAGGTCCCGGCAGACTGGAAAACTGCTAATGTAACACCCTTATTTAAAAAGGGCAGTAGACAGAAGGCTGGAAACTGTAGACCGGTTAGTCTAACATCTGTGGTAGGTAAAATTTTGGAGTCCATTATTAAGGAGACAGTAACAGGACATTTGGATAATCATAATTTAATAGGACAAAGTCAGCATGGTTTTATGAAGGGAAGTCATGTTTGACAAATTTGCTGGAGTTCTTTGAGGAAGTAACATATAGGGTGGATAAAGGGGAACCAGTGGACGTAGTGTATTTAGACTTCCAAAAGGCATTTGACAAGGTGCCACACAAAAGATTATTGCTTAAGATAAAAAATCACGGGATTGGGGGTAATATTCTGGCATGGATAGAGGATTGGCTATCTACCAGAAGGCAGAGAGTTGGGATAAATGGTTCATTCTCAGACTGGCAATCAGTAACTAGTGGTGTTCCGCAGGGGTCAGTGTTGGGTCCCCAACTCTTTACAATCTATATTAACGATTTGGAGGAGGGGACCGAGTGTAACATATCAAAGTTTGCAGATGATACTAAGATGGGAGGGAAAGTAGTGAGTGAGGAGGACATAAAAAACCTGCAAGGGGACATAGACAGGCTAAGTAAGTGGGCAGAGATTTGGCAGATGGAATACAATACTGGAAAGTGTGAGGTTATGCACTTTGGCAGGAAAAATCGTAGAGCAAGTTATTACCTTAATGGCAAGAAACTGGAAAGTACTGAAGTACAAAGGGATCTGGGGGTCCTGGTGCACGAAACTCAAAAGGTTAGTATGCAGGTGCAGCAAGTGATTAAGAAGGCCAATGGAATGTTGGCTTTCATTGCTAGGGGGATAGAATATAAAAATAGGGAGGTATTGCTTCAGTTGTACAAGGTATTAGTGAGACCGCACCTGGAATACTGCATACAGTTTTGGTGTCCATACTTAAGAAAAGACATCCTTGCTCTCGAGTCAGTACAAAGAAGGTTCACTCGGTTAATCCCGGGGATGAGGGGATGGACATATGAGGAGAGGTTGAGTAGATTGGGACTCTACTCATTGGAGTTCAGAAGAATGAGAGGCGATCTTATTGAAACATATAAGATTGTGAAGGGGTTGGATCGGGTGGATGCGGGGAGGATGTTCCCGATGATGGGTGAAACTAGAACTAGGGGGCATAGTCTTAGAATAAGGGGCTGCTCTTTCAAAACTGAGATGAGGAGGAACTACTTCACTCAGAGGGTGGTAGGTCTATGGAATATGCTGCCCCCAAAAGCTGTAGAAGCTACATCATTACATAAATTTAAAACAGAAATAGACAGTTTCCTAGAAGTAAAGGGAATTAAGGGTTACAGGGAGCGGGCAGGAATTTAGACATGAGTCTAGGTTCGGATCGGACATGGCCCTGTGGGTAGCGGAGCGGGCCCAGGGGCCGTGTAGCCTGATCCTGCTCCTATTTCGTGTGTCTAATTCTGTTAGATTCAGGAGATGGTTCTGTGATAGTAGATTGGCGGTTAGGATCAGATCAGCCATGATCTTATTGAATGGCGGAGCAGGCTCGAGGGGCCGATTGGCCTACTCCTGCTCCTATTTCTTATGTTCTTATGTTCTTATACTAGAGCTGTCCCCTTTAAATAGCGCCCCCCGACTCCGAGAAGGGCCTGCTAACGCTCCTTCGAACTGTCACTAATAGCGCTAGGCGTAAAGGCTCCGGGCGCCACCCAATATCCGCTCAGGCACCCCTAAAAGGCGTTGCACACGGAAATGACGTCATGATCTGCTTGCGCTCGCGGGCGCGCGCAAACACTTATCGCAGGCGTTAAATGTATAGTCAATATGGGAGTTGTCGCTATCTTCATTGCGCCCGCCCCAACATTGGGTAACGCCCCAATTCTCGGTCTCTTTAGGCACTAACCGCTGGCGCAAACAACCGAATTTCTAGGCCATAGTCTCATAGAATCATAGAATGGTTACCGCACAGAAGGAGGCCATTTGGCCTGTTGAGTCCGTGCCAGCTCTCTGCAAGAGCACCTCAGCTAGTCCCACTCCCCCGCCCTTCCCCTGTAGCCCTGCAATTTTTTTTCCCTTCAGTTACTTATCCAATTCCTTTTTGAAATCCACGATTGAATCTGCATCCACCACCCTCTCAGGCAGTGAATTCCAGATCCAAACCACTCGCTGCGTAAAAAAGTTTTTCCTCATGTCGCCTTTGGTTCTTCTGCCAATCACCTTAAATCTGTGTCCTCTGGTTCTCGGCCCTTCCACCAATGGGAACAGTTTCTCTCTCTCTACTCTGCCTAGACCCCTCATGATTTTGTACATCTCTATCAAATCTCTGCTCAACCTTCTCTGCTCTAAGGAGGACAGCCCCAGCTTCTCCAGTCTATCCATGTAGCTGAAGTCCCTCATCCCTGGGACCATTCTTGTAAATCTTTTCTGCACCCTCTCTAAGGGTTTCACATCCTTCCTAAAGTGCGGTGCCCAGAATTGGACACAATACTCCAGTTGAGGTCGGACCAGTGTTTTATAAAGGCTCATCATAACTTCCTTGCTTTTGGACTCTATGGGGGAAAAATTCAGTTGGTTATCGCCTCCTGTTAGCGGCAGCAGCTGGCGCTAATAGGACGCTGATGCAGTAGCGCCAGGGTGAGGCGAATCCAGCGACACACGACAAATCCGGTCCCCTGTTGCACCGCCGGTATGAGGTACTGCTGCGGGCTTCAATCCCAGGCAGATCGTGACGTCAGTGAGCGTGCAACACTCACTGGTTGCCTGATCTGCAAAATTGATTTTCGCCACCTACTTTAGTGCTTCAACCAGACAGCGACAGGGAGAGGAGGCGTCAAGCAGGTGGATGCCGGCTCCAGGGACGTTATTTATATGGATCATGAGTAATGAGTCCCAGCTGTCAGGTTAGTGGAGTTTCAGTGCTTTCTTGTCAGTTTGACATTGTGCAACAGTTTAATTCAGTAATTTAAAGGTTATCTTGTATCAGGAGTGTTGTGGTAACTAAAAACTATACATTTATTCTGAAAAAATATCAAAGTGCTACACTTAGCTTACATTAATGGGGTCTATACTGGCAGTCTACCTGGCCCTCCAGGATCTACAGCAGAGGGAGTGGAGGCAGCGAGAAAGACTGGAACATGTGGCCAGAGGGAGGAGGGCCATCAGTGCTGTCAACAGGAGGCCTTACCCTCCGAGGGTATTCCAGGAGCACTTCTCCTACCTCCAATTAAGCGAGGAGCAGTGTATTAGATGGCTCCACATCACCAAGGTGGTCACAGAACTCTGCCACCTCCTCCAAACAGACCTCCAGCCTCACCAGGATGACTTAAATCCCAGATCCCTTTTGCTCACCACATACCCATCATACCATCCCTGTGTCATGCCATATCACAGCGTCCTCCTAGGCGCAGAGGTGAAATGAGCAACCACAAAATGTTGCAAACTCCATTAATAAATGTATGGATAAACATATCACATTCATTCTAATAATTAATGACCCTTGTGACATGAATCAGTCATTCATGAAAAAAAGACTTATGAAATAATACTGAGCAGCCTACGGGTGGCGCTGTCCAGGGAGAGTATAAATACGGGCCCAGCTTGCACAGGACATTCTTAACAGGAACTAGTGAAGGACACAACTGGACCTCTATGTTGTAAAACAGTTGATTAAAGCTTTGTTTAATGCTTTGTTTTCTTACGTCACCTTGTGCCTGCCATAGCTGAATAGCTGTCATTGTGTGCAAGGTGTGAGATGTGGGTGTGAGTGTTGGTAGGTAGAGATTGTTGGTGGGTGAGCGCTGGGGGTCTGGTGCTTTGGGCAGTGTGTGAAGCTTGTGATACAGAGGGTGGTATGTTGCATTTGGTGAAGCATTCAATCACCCTGACCACCCGACTGAGGTGGATCTGCCATGAGCACACCTGCTTCAGTCCTTCGGCTCCTTCTCCTTGTTGTGTTTCTCCTTGCTGAGGCAGCTGCACAGCCATCAATGCTGAGAATGAGGTGCTGCAGCATCAATGAACCACCCCTTTAAGTACTGGGAAAAGCCTGTGGCAATGATGAGTTGTGATTAGACTGCACCCGATATTGGTCCACCCTTTGAGTGTAATGTCACTGAGCTAGGCCTTTAAGGCTTGATTTAGCAACCCAATCATTTCTTTGAGCAGTGAGAATGAATTTTGTGTGCAGTCTAAACCATTAGCGCTTGGTGCTAATTCTCCAGCTTTTCTAATTTTACTGCCCATTCCTGGGCTACAATGAATTTCTAGCCCCATGCCTCTATTTATGAAGCCCAGGATCCCGTATGCTTTTTTAACCACTTTCTCAACCTGCCCTGCCACCTTCAACGATTTGTGCACACATACCCCCAGGTCTCTCTGTTCATGCACACACTTTAAAATTATACCCTTTAGTTTATATTGCCTCTCCTCGTTCTTCCTACCAAAATGTATCACTTTGCACTTTTCTGCATTAAATTTCAGCTGCCACGTTTCCGCCCATTCTACAACCCTGTCTATGTCCTCTTGAAGTCTATCACTATCCTCCTCACTGTTCACAATACTTCCAAGTTTTGTGTCATCTGCAAATTTTGTAATTGTGCCCTGTACACCCACATCCAAGTCATTAATATATATCAAGAAAAGCAGTGGTCCTAGAACCGACCCCTGGGGAACACCACTGTATACCTTCCTCCAGTCCGAAAAACAACCATTCACCACTACTCTCTGGTTCCTATCACTTAGCCAATTCCGTATCCATGCTGCCACTGTCCCTTTTATTCCATGGGCTTCATCGTTGCTGGCAAGCCTATTATGTGACACTTTCTCAAAAGGAGTTCGTAGACCATCTCCAGCCCCAGAAATAGTTATTAACACCTAGTAGCCATCCACTTCACGTCCTCTTCCCACTGGGGAAACACTTAAGGCATTTCAGCTGGATAACCTAGATGGTTAAGAACTTGCAAACACAAACCATACACTTTCATTAAGGGGCAGCACCATAGCACCACACACTATAAGGGTAAACAGAAGGTGGAATAATATGACAGTTCTTTTGGTATGAGGCAGATTACTTGGGGAGAAATGCTGTTGTGTTCATGGGTATAGATCAATGGCTGGGGCCAATAGAGACGCTGCTTTATTGGGCATATATGTAGATGACTATTGTGCCTTGATGTTTCATAGAAACATAGAAGATAGGAGCAGGAGTAGGCCATTCGGCCCCTCGAGCCTGCTCCGTCATTCAATGCGATCATGGCTGATCATCCAAATTCAGTACCCTGTCCCTGCTTTCTCCCCATATCCCTTGATCCCCTTAGCCTTAAGAAACATATCTAACTCCTTCTTGAATATATTTAATGAATTGGCCTCAACTGCCTTCTGTGGTAGAGAATTCCACAGGTTCACCACTCTCTGGGTGAAGAAATTCCTCCTCATTTCTGTCCTAAATGGCTTACCCCTTATCCTTAGACTGTGACCCCTGGTTCTGGACTCTCCCGCGTTTCAGACGCTTGCTAAATACATCATTACAGTTTGCCCTCCTCAGCCACCTCTATCCACTGGCGACAGGAGATTGCACGGTGGAAAGATATTTTAATTATTGCATAGAATTTTTTAATCCATTTGGGAAATGATTTATTTTCTTTTGTGAATTGAAAGACAGTAAACATGATGTTCTGGTGCTGTTGCTGATTTGATGGCTTTGTGTCCTGCATTCATTGCTAAGTTCAAGGAGGTATGAATGGAATTATTGTAAAGGCAGGTTAGGCAACATTGGGATTCTCTAAGTAGGGAAGTGTGTGTTGACCAGAAGCATTTTATTCTTCATTGAAGGAGTCCTGAATAAGTCACAGTTGTACCTCTCTCATTGCTGTGGCTGTTTGTTCACATGTTTCCTCTTCCTGTGGCTAATATTCAGTTTCCATGGTGTCAACATCTGCATCTCCCTCCTCCTCTAGTATGTCAAAGCTGAATGCTTTTCTGGATTGTGAAGTTGGGCAAGACACAATACACTGCCACAATTAGTGATAGCATACTGAAGGATCCCCTCGACCAATCTAGGCATCTGAAACTTACTTTGAGCATTCCTATAGCTTACTTAATGTGAATTGTTGTTCTTATGTGAATGTCATTTTATCTCTCTTCAGCTGTGTTGGCAGTCCTGTAGAGTGGTGCCATGAGCCCTGGGAGGACAGGGTAACCTTGGTTTCCAAGGAGCCATGCCGAGACTTCCCCTTCATTTCGAAAGATAGCAGAGATGCTGGAGCGCCTGAATATAAATGCTTCATGACAGCTGCTAGCATGCTTGGCATTCACGTGAAGGAACTGGTGTCAGGGATCACAAGCTAGTGGAACATTTAGGGAGATGATGAAGATTGTCAATCATGACACATGAGTGCAGTCAATAGCACATAGAACCCTGGGGAATCCTGCCACTCTGTAGAAACTGACTCAGTTCATTTGAATTCAAATGAATAAGTTAATTTGTCTGTGTCCAGTATCAAACTTGATAAAGTTGGCAGCCCTGGCAAACAAGGCATTCGTGACATGCCTTATGCTAGTATTGACTGTAAACTGGCTAATATCGTAGAAGTCACCAATTGCACCTTGATATGAGCCATGGCAAAAACAATTCTCGCTAATGGTAAGCATGGTCCCAGCGCTTGATCTGGACATCAGTTCTAGTATAATAGGGAGCACTGCACCTTCAGGACTTCAGGACTGAATCGAAGCCTCCTGTAGCATAACTCCAGCGACAGATTCAGGAAGGTGTGCCTAGATATGTACACTCTGTGGGCAAGGTATCTGCAGGAGGGTCTGCACCTTCGCTGATGCTGCTTTATGAGACGTGCTTCCCCTGAAGCCACTTGCTCCTCTTCTTCTTCCTCCAACATATATATGAGAAACAATGGGATCCCTTGAAACAGTTTATCCTAAAATTCACAGACTCAGAATCCTCTCCAGGAAGACCTGCCCTTGCATCTGAATCCTTCCGGTCAGGAGTGCAGAAAGAATTTTCCAGAAAGATCCACTGACAACAAAGTTATACTAAAAAAAGTTTTCCTACCAAAAATTTGTGCGGTTTTCCTTTAAGACTTCACCAATGCCTTTAACTGATGGGCCTTTGACAGGCATGTCTATTCTATACAGGAGCATATTCGAAGGGTAGAGTTCAGGGTGGAAATCATGGAATTTAGGACAGGTAATGTAATCATTTGCAAACTTGGACTGCTTATTGGGCAGACATTTCTTCCTCATATCGGGGCCAATTTAGAATCTATTATATATGGGTGGGAAATCCAGTGGATCATGGACCCACTTCAAATTCCTGCCCCCTCCCCCCCCTCACCGTGCAAAACCTGGTCACATTATGCCCTCCCTGAGCTCACGAACTTCAAGACCCATGACTATAAAATGTTTAACAATCACTTTGCATTTAATAACAACAACAACAGCTATTACGGTGATTTCTGTGATCACCTTTTAAGGTTTGCAACAAGTGTTTAACCTGAGTCCCCAGTCTTTCAAGCGATTATAAGATGGTTTTGAAATTGTGCTGCGGGACAATAGATATGAACCTGTAACACATTTGTCTCATGAATTTCTCTCTCCGTTGTTTTAGCAGAGGTGTTTATTGTCATTTATTGTCAAGGCCACTGTGAAAATGCAATAAAACTTTTGGTTACTTCATTTATCCTGGGTAATCAGAATCTTTGTTTTTGTCAGGATAAGATTTTATGGAGATTAATAAGTAAAATGACCGTAGTAAAATTTACTAACTTCCTCGGTAAAATCTGCATTCAGATTTGTAAAAGAAAAAAAAGCTGCAAATGCTGGGATTTGGTGGAAACAATAAGCTTTGTTTTCTCTTTACGGATGGTGATGGAGGGGCTGCATATTTTCAGGCCGCTAAATTATTCTAACCATACATCTTTATATACGCACATACGAACACTGACGGACAGGTAAAGACCCTTTGGTCCATCCAGCCCGCCTCACACAATTGCGATACCTTGTGCATCACTGCATATACTCTCCACCCCACCCGAAACCATGTGATCTCCTGGGAGAGGCGAAAAACCAGATTAAAAACCCAGGCCAATTTGGGGGGGGAAAAATCTGGGAAATTCCTCTCCGCCCCCAGCCCCCCCCACCTCCCCATGGCGATCAAAACTAGTCCAGGAGATCACTCTGGCCCTGATTTCCCAGCAGTCCCTACCTTTTGTCAGAGGTGATCTCCGCCCCAGCCAGAAACAGATCCAGCTCTCGCTTGAAGGAATTCAGCGAATCGGGGTCCACCGCACGAGGCGGTAGTCTGTTCCAGAGGTCCACTATTCTCTACATCTAGCGAGGGTGCAGTAGTGGAGTGGTTATGGCACTGTGCCAATAATTCAGATGTCGAGATCATACCTCCCCCCATAACATGGCAAGTTATGAATTAAATTTAATAAATCTGGTCCTTTGTAGACTGGCATCAGAAACTTGCTAGATTGTTGTAAAAGCGCACTGGTTCAATAATGGCCTTCAGGGACGGGGATTTGCCACCCTGACCTGGTCTGGCTTACACATGTCTCTGAGAGTCCCACATTCCATGCTTGACTCTTAATTCTGTGTGAAATGAGCTGTAAAAACAATCACTATGGAATCAAGAGGCAGCTCACCACCACTTTCTCAGGGCAACTAAGGACGGACAATAAATTTGGCCTTGTCAGCATTGCTCACATCCCAAGAACAAATATTAAAAATAAAACCCACATTCAGAAGCAAAGCTACTGTTTTACCGAATGATCCCTGCAAAATAATTGCTGTGAGAACTGGGCTAAAGATGATCTCCCATTGCATTAAAACAAATACACATGAGAACTAAAAACAAGGATACCGTCTATATTTTGTAAATATGTTTAACACGTGTGCTCGTCGTGATGACTGCTGACAAAGGAAACTGTTTTGTTTTTACTTTTTAGCCCTCAAGAACAGCATTAAGGACTCTGAGAGAGTTGCAATTCCACAATGACACGCAGCAGTCTGCAGAGGCGATTTGCTAGTATTCTTTTGATTTTTTTATTTGAAGAATATTTATCCAGTGCTTTCCTAGATGCCTGCCACCCAGGCACGGTAAAGGTCAGAACTTGCATTGCCCTGTCAATTTTTTTTCCCATCCTTAAAGATATCCCCTACTGTTACAATGAAATCTTTTCATATTCTGCCCTCTCTATTCTTAAAGATTTCTCAGCAAAATTGCTGAGTTTGTGCCAATTAAGGTCAGATGGGAGAGTAATTTTATACTGTGGAATCATGTCCACTGGGAGCTGGGTTGAGACTCCATAAACTTATTTCACTCGGGATCTTCAACAGGTGTCAGTGGAAAAAAAACACATTTACATCACATCTGTCTGGATTGTGTTCAAACCCTGACTGATGACAAAGCAGGACCGACCTAAAATGATTCTGTATCAAATCCTACAGATCCCCTTTCATTTTCCTGTTTCCCCTTCCACAAAATTAAACGGAGGCAACTCAGCTCTAAATTCCAGTTTATTGCTTTTCTAAGATGCAAATTGTCATTTTGAACAAATAAAATTGGTTCTGAGTTTTATGGAAGCATTCTTGAACTCTGGCCACAGTTTGTAGCTGTGTCAGGCTTATGCAGTAGTAATAGATGTTGATGATAGAGGTGGAGGCAGGGTAGTTTTGGCTCCATGTATGTGTTTGTCAATATGAAGGATGACACGGTTATAAAAGGCATTTTACACCCTGTGGAGCCATCAAACTTTCTCAAGTCACATATAGAAGAGGTCAGATGCAAAACAGAACTGCCTGTGTTATGAAGTTGGACCCTAGATTCAGAAATCTGCACCAGTGTGACATTTCCTTCCCAGCCGCTGAATTTTGGCCGTCTCTCTGAGAAAGACAGCAGAGATGGTACTATATATGGGGGCATTTTTCTAGAGACTCCTGTCCTGTGCTGAGAGACTCTCAAACTTCACATAAGATTTTCTGCAGAAAAATGGACATTCCATCTGTCTGGATTGGATTCAACTCGAAGTCCCTGATGTGAAAAAGATGAGGTTCTATAGCATTTAAAAAAAATTTGGATTCCAGGTTTAAATTGTTTAACTCTGTGAGGACTGAACATTCTTTACCTTATCCAAAAACAGAAAGAGGTATAAATTGCTCCTTGTTTTGCCTGTTTCCCGGGCGGAAAATGGGGATAAAAATGACCAGTTTTGCCAGCTGTGGATGCCTGAAATAATGGCATCGGACGATTTTCGGACATCCTGGGCGGCCACCTTAAAGAGGCATTGGGATCCTTGTATATGCTAATGAGGAAGCAAATGCCCGTTTAAGGATCCCTCAGAGAAAAGTTTCAGCACTGAACGGAGGCTTTGGTGGGGCTGTTGCGGCTTATTAACGACCGCCACCAAAAAGTATTTTTCTTTTAACTTACCATCCTGATTTCCGCTGCTTGACCGCAATCACCCCCCTTCCTTTCACCGCCCTCCCCACCCTTCCAGGACTTACCTTAGGGCCATTGCCAGTTAGGCAAGCAGCCCAGATTGGTTGGTTGGTTGGCCCACAGGGGTGAATAGCCACTGGAGGTGTGACAGGCACCGGCAGTTTGCCCCAATCGTTAAAATGAGGACCGAGGCCCAATTTCAGTTGAGGCTCGGGTTTCCCAGGTCTGGTGCATGCTGGAAGCTTGCCATCAGTTACGCACCCGAAAATGTTACCCCAAAGTATACATACCCTCGGACACGTGTAGAAACTATTTCTTTAATTATTTCACATGCTGTAGGCTGCAAATTAATGTCGGTGATAACAGCAAACAACTCTTAATGGGGTAAAAGGTGATATGTGTCGCACCTTTTTTTAGGGTGCAAAGCGTGCCAATTTAGCAGTGGGATGTCCTGCTCCTAATCTGTGCTGGTGTTGGTCCCATTGCGAAATTCGTGGGGACCATTTTTCAGGGGTCCCGGCTGGATGCTTAAAACAGGCATTCGGCCCCTTGAATATGCTAATTAGGGGGCTGGCATCCATTGTAGGACCGCTTTACAAAGTTAGTTATTGACGTACGAGCAAGATTCTTCATCGGTCCCTGTGCCCAGTTCATGCCCACATAAACCAATTTTTAGGCCATGGGGTAACTTTTACAATATTGGATAAATGAATCTATAGTTGCCTATAACCACCATGTGGAACATGGTTACCAGGCACTAAGGCTGCTTTGCCAGATTTTTGTGTTCCAATGTGGATTTACCACAGCACTAAATATTTTATTCCAGTGAACTGAAAACAGCAACTGAGCCAATTATTTTGGGTCAGAACCAGTTACCAGTTACTCCTGCAAGCTTATGACCCTAGATTCATTAACGTATGACCCTAGATTCATTAGCATATGTTCCTGTTTGTTGAACTGGTATTTTTGAATTGATATATAGACATAACTGTTGCCATAACCTTAAAGTCCAGTAAATGAAATGAACCAAAATGTTTTGGGAATTTCCTGGAGCCCTCGGATCACGATTTCCACTTATAAATATATGGGAATTTCTAGGTTTTCAGCTCTCCTATTAATTAATTATTCAGCTTTTGTCTAAGAGTCCCAATGACAAAATTAGATTTGTAGAGCTACAGGTACCTGGTTTTATCTCCGAATATCCAGGCTGGAGAAGAAAGATGATGGTTGCCTCCTTTTTCCATTGACTACTATTGCAGTTCACAATCAGTCACTAATTAATTGAGTTTTGACAGGTCAGCAATGCGTGCAAGTAATATAACAAGTTAGGTCCTGTAAAACTGTCCAATAATTGTCATTGTGAATCAATTAATTCCTATTAGGAGGGTTGTGAGTTGGATCCTGAGCCCAGCTGACGTCCACCGTGCTTGCTTTCATTGGCCACATTTCACTAATTTTCAGACAGCTATTAGATGAAGCATGGCAATGCAACAGAGTTTGCATTCTAACTGGTGAGGAGAAATGGTGTGCCATGTGTAACCATGGAGATGTCTGGAGCCAAAATTGTCCGACCCTCCCAATTGACAGTGGAAGGAATCAGCAATAAATGGCCAAAGGAGGAAGGATGATTTCTTTAAAATGTAATAAGGCCTCTCCACCCCCTGTTACAATAAGATCCACTGAAAGACAATAATTTTGCCTTTATAGTGAAGTCTGTACTATAATGAATGTTCCATAAAGAACAGCATAAAATGTAAGAATACATTCAGAAGTCAAAGTCAAGTAGTCCGAAGCATTTCTACTTTTTTTTTTATAGTCGTTCATGGGATGTGGGCTTCACTGGCAAGGCCAGCATTTATTGCCCATCCCTAGTTGCCCTTGAGAAGGTGGTGGTGAGCCGCCTTCTTGAACCGCTGCAGTCTGTGTGGTGAAGGTACTCCCACAGTGCTGTTAGGGAGGGAGTTCCAGGATTTTGACCCAGCGATGATGAAGGATTGGCGATATATTCCAAGTCAGGATGGTGTGTGACTTGGAGGGGAAATTGGAGGTGGTGGTGTTCCCATGCACCTGCTGCCCTTGTCCTTCTAGGTAGAAGAGGTCGCGGGTTTGGGAGGTGCTGCCAAAGAAGCCTTGGTGAGTTGCTGCAGTGCATCTTGTAGATGGTACACACTGCAGCCACGGTATGCCGGTGGTGGAGGGAGTGAATGCTTAAGGTGGTGGATGGGGTGCCAATCAAGCGGGCTGCTTTGTTTTGGATGGTGTCGAGCTTCTTGAGTGTTGTTGGAGCTGCACTCATCCAGGCAAGTGGAGAGTATTCCATCACACTCCTTACTTGTGCCTTGTAGATGGTGGAAAGACTTTGGGGAGTCAGGAGATGAGACACTCGCCGCAGAATACCCAGCCTCTGACCTGCTCTTGTTATTTTCTGTAATTGGAAATATTTTATGGAGCATTGTTTCTAGCATAAGAAAAACTAACACTTTTTGAGCTCTGCAAATAATATTCTGTAGGACATTCCAAGTAAAGGACAGCGCCTCCAACAATACAGTACTCACTCAATGCTGCACTGAAGTGTTATTCTCAATTATGTGCTCAAATCTGTAGTGGGGCTTTGAACCCACGACCTTCAAAGGCAAGAGTGTTGCTGGCTGAGCCAAGTAAGCCTTATTCAAGTGCATTTATTTTTATTTCTGAATAGGACATTTCAGCGAGACTTGATTACAATCTTCTATTCATAGTTGCAAATTATCTGTTGTTTGTCTTTTATTTTTGAATTCGCAGAGAGGTGAATTAAATTCTAGAGACCCTGAAATCACATTCAGTGATTCAGCACTGCAATTGGGACTTGAACTTTCATGAGTGCTTCCCAGGGCTATCAGTAAGTCAAGCATTTTTTTTTAACTAAAAACTATTTTAAGGAAGTAATGCATAACAAAGATATGAGAAGGTAAGAAGTTGTTGATTGAGTTATTGAATTTTCTTGAATGAGACTGAACTAACACTTTACTGTACCATTATTCCAAACATGAGGAGCTGGCTATCTATAACTTAAAACAGTACCTATATGGCGAATAATACATGGGAACAGTGGAGAAGGAGATATTTTTATTACCTGACTTGTTGCAAACTAGTTATGTAGAATTGACTCCTAACTGTAATCAAAAGCACAGTCAGTGTTCCATAAAATAACCTTTTCAGGTTTGTTTTAAGTAATTTATTTTTATGCCTAACCCATTTGATTCTGAGGTAGTGTGGAGTGGTGTGAGTTGATATTCTTGCGAACTGTTTGCAGTGTGGAAGCTGTGCATTGGGTATAACAGGGCATTGAATGGATTGGATGCAGAATTACTGGTGACAGGGCAAGCATTATGTGAGGACCTAAGCTCCTGTGCATTAGATGCTAGGGCGTTCCAGCTCCTTTCAAAATTAAGTCAGTTCACAATCCTCTTGCCTGGATGCAAGTCAAGTGCAGCACAGCCGAAGTGTGCTCCTCCTGATGTGAATTAAACCTGCAGGCTCAGGTGATACAGGATATGGGGACAGGGCGGGAAAGTGGAGTTGAGGTAGAAGATCAGCCATGATCTTATTGAATGGCGGAGCAGGCTCGAGGGGCCATATGGCAAACTCCTGCTCCTATTTCGTATGTTCTTATTAGTCCAGGCTCAGTACACCACCAGCACAGGCTCACCCTCTGACAGGGCTTTGTGCCTCAAAATGGGGGCAGAAAATCACCATGTGCTACTGGTGGTAATGAATGTTAGCTGGAGGGCCTTCTGGCTGCTGTCAGTGTTCCTACTGACCCTGGAAAAATGATGGCACTTAAATATTTTGGCCTCCACGGGCTTTCTGATTTGAGCAGGGGCTAAGTGCAGTGCCTAATGCTCATTTAAGAACATAAGAACATAAGAAATAGGAGCAGGAGTCAGCCATTTGACCCCTCGAGCCTGCTCCGCCATTCAATAATATCATGGCTGATATTCTACCTCATCTCCACTTCCCTGCACTATCCCCGTATCCCTTGATTCCCTTAATATTCAAAAATCTATCGCTCTCTGTCTTGAATATACTCAACGACTGAGCCTCCACAGCCCTCTGGGGTAGATAATCCCAAAGATTCACCACCCTCTGAGTGAAGAAATTTCTCCTCATCTCAGTCCTAAATGGCCGACCCCTTATTCTGAGACTGTGACCCTTGGTTTTAGACTCCCCAGCCAGGGGAACCATCCTCCCTGCATCTACCCTGTCAAGCCCTGTAAGAATTTTGTACGTTTCAATGAGATCACCTCTCATTCTTCTAAACTCTAGAGAATATAGGCCTAGTCTACTCAATCTCTCCTCATAGGACAATCCCCCCATCTCAGGAACCAGTCTGGTGAACCTTTGTTGCATTCCCTCTATGGCAAGTATATCCTTCCTTAGGTAAGGAGACCAAAACTGTACACAATATTCCAGGTGTGGTCGCACCAGGGCCTTATATAATTGCAGTAAGACGCCTTTACTCTTATACTCAAATCCTCTTGTAATAAAGGCCAACATACGATTTGCTTTCCTAATTGCTTGCTGTACCTGCATGTTAACTTTCAGTGATTCATGTACAAGGACACCCAGGTCCCTCTGAACACCAACATTTCCCAACCTCTCACCATTTAAAAAATACTCTGCTTTTGTATTTTTCCTACCAAAGTGGATAACTTCACATTTCTCCACATTATATTCCATTTGCCATGTTCTTGCCCAATCACTTAGCCTGTCTATATCCCCTTGAAGCCTCCTTGCATCCTCCTCACAAACTTGGATATATTACATTTGGTCCCCTCATCCAAATCATTGATGTAGATTGTGAATAGCTGAGGCCCAAGCACTGATCCTTGCGGTACCCCACTAGTTACAGCCTGCCAACCCGAAAATGACCCGTTTATTCCTACTTTCTGTTTTCTGTCCGTTAACCAATCCTCAATCCATGCTAGTATATTACCTGAATCAGTCATTCATGAAAGAAAGACTTATGAAATAATACTGAGCGGCCTGCGGGTGGTGCTGTCTAGGGAGAGTATAAATACTTGGGCACGGGCCCAGCTTGCGCAGGACATTCTTAACAGGAACTAGTGAAGGACACAACTAGACCTCCATGTTGCAAAACAGTTGATTAAAGCTTTGTTTAATGCTTAGACCAAGTGCCTGGTAGTTTTCTTATGTCATTACCCCCAATCCCATGAGCCCTAATTTTGTTTAATAACCTCTTATATGGCACCTTATCGAATGTCTTCTGAAAATCCAAATACACCACATCCACTGGTTCCCCCTTTCTTCAGGGTTCCCTTTCTAATGGGCACTCGTCCGGCATTGGGGAAGGAAAATGAGGCCAGAGACACTTATACATTCCTCTTGCTTTAATTGTATCGGATTAGACTAGCTGCACCTGCCCAGGCGCAAGCATTCCCAGCCTCCTCAGGGATACCCGGGAAATCCTAGGACAATGTAAAGGGGGCAAAGACCCAGCATCTGAGTTTCCACTGGTTTCCCTCTGCCCAGGAACGTTTATATACAGATATCAAAATATACCAGCGTCACTCTATCACGATCAAATTCTTCCAGTATACCACCCATTTTCCTATATTTTCTTCCCCTTCTTCCTCCAAAATCTTCCTCCAAATAACTGAATTTGCCAGGGAGAAAGTATTTTCTCTCTTTCTCAGTCTGCTCTTTCTCTGTCTCTCTCTCCCACTGCACTTTCTCCTTTTCCTCTCTCTACTCCTCCTTTGTTCTTTCTCTCTCTCTGCTTTTTCCTCTTCTCACTCTCTCTGCTCTTCCTCTCACTTTCTGCTTTTTCTCTTTTCTATCAGGCTCTTCAATCCATTAAATTTACGAGAATGGTTCCAGGGATGAGGGACTTCAGTTACGTGGATAGACTGGAGAAGCTGGGGTTGTTCTCCTTCGAGCAGAGAAGTTTGAGAGGAGATTTGAAAGAGGTGTTCAAAATCATGAGGGGTCTGGACAGAGTAGATGGAGGGAAACTGTTCCCATTGGCAGACGGGTCGAGATCCAGAGGACACGGATTTAAGGTGATTGGCAGAAGAACCAAATACGACATGAGGAAACACTTTTTACGCAGCAAGTGGTTAGGATCTGGAATGCACTGCCTGAGAGGGTGGTGGAGGCAGATTCAATCGTTGCTTTGAAAAGGGAATTGGATAAGTACCTGAAGGGGAAAAAAAAATTGCAGGGTTACAGGGGAAGGGCTGGGGGGCGGGGGGGGGGGGGACTAGCTGACGTGCTCTTGCTCTTGCTGAATGGCCTCCTTCTGTGGTGTAACCATTCTATGAGTCTATGATTCTTATGCTGGGTGAATAGATTACCTTGTAACTATATGTGCCGTGGCTATTGAATAAGTGGCTACCTGTACCTGTATGCTATACAATACATCTGTAGTCATTTGAGTGGGGTGGCTTAGTCAAATGGATGGGGTCTCACCCTGAGAGACAGCAGCATTAACTGTGATCAGTTCCTGTCATTAGCCTGCTGGAGGCCACTCCCTGTGGAAAGAGGGATGGTCAGATAAGTGTGTGAGAGCAGGCCACTGGGCAGCCACGAGATTTCTGACATGTGTTATCTGGTTTCCAACATGGTGAATGCAGAGAGGACAGACTGTTGTAGATTGGAACCCAAATCTTAACCATTGTTGTCAAAGCTCAGGTCCTGAGCCTAGGTTCTCCACTGTACAATGACCCTGGAGTAGCCAGAATCTCCATGGTGGTCTGCAGCACGGCTAAACAGGCAGCACTCAAGGTGTGAACTTCTTGATAGACTTCCCAAACATGAGGGAAGTAGCTTTGTGGATAAATATTCCTCCCTCCCCCGCATGCAGGAAGGAGAGTGCATATAACCAGAGCTAAGGTATTAGTGCAAAGGCTAAAAACAATGGCTGCGATTTTCCTGACCTTGGTGGGTCTGTGGCGGGTCCCGACCCCGCTGCTGGCTCCAGCTCACTCTGTAGAATGAATTTCCCCTGATTGGGCTTGTTAAGCCCACCCAGCGCGTTTCCCGATCCAGTTGAAGGAAGTGGGCCTGATGACATCATTTGATGACGCGTCATCAGACAGTTTCCTTAAAGGGACCATGTGCAAACTGATTTTGACAGTTGTGCTGTCAGTCTTCTACAGCATTGAGGTGCTGCAAACACTGACAAGCACTGCACAAAGGTGCACGGCTGCACCCAGGCTCTCCCATGACTCCCTCCATATGCTTATGGAGGGAGTCACAGCACACAGGGACGTCCTCTTCCCTTCCAACGGGCGAAAGAGACCTCCCCAGGAGATCAACGCAACCTGGTTGCACATTACACAGGAGGGCACAAGCAGGGATGTTGTTAGGAGGACCAGGCTGCAGTGGCGCAAACCTTTCGATGATCTCAATAGATCACGAAATGTTAGTACAAAGCCACACTCAACCTCATCCTGCTGTGCCCCTCATCACATCCCCATCACTCTGCCTTCCCTACCCTACTCCTGCACATCCTTACTCACACCAACTTACCTTGCACCTCCACCCATCCCTCTCTATCTTCATTATCACTTCCCCATCTCACTAGCCACCCCTCACACTCACCATCATCCTAGTGCCATCATACCAACTAAGAACACACAAGGGTAGGAAGTTGGGTGTCTTATCCAATGTTCATATAAAGTTTCTGTTAATGTGCTGTCAAACATTGAAATCTTTATTTTCAACACTTTCCATTCTTGGGCAGATTTCTGTGCGCCTTTGGAACTGGCTTAGTGAGTTGCAGTGAATGGTGAGACAAAACGATACCCCCCCCCGCAATGCTGATGAGTGTGTAAGGAATGGCTTGGGCATTGTAGGGATGCTTTATGTTGTTGGTGTGGGGTGGTGCCAACCTGGTGCATCATGTGGCAGCCAGGGTGTACAGCGTCAAGTGAAGTAAATGTGGCCATGGTGAGGCCAACCCTGGCGTCCCGGGCAGCAATGTGGTCGGGTGCTGATGCCCCCTGTCCTGTGCAACATCAGGTGATTGCGGAGAAGGTTGGTGTTGTCGTTGGTGCTGCTGGTGTTCCTGGTGATGATGCTGTTGCGGCTGATCTTGGTCAGATTCTGAAGACCAAGGTGAGAGAGTATAAACCGTACCCATGCTGATGGAATAGATGGCAGGTGAACTTGAGATGACAGAAGCAATCTGTTAATGGTGAGAGAGGTTGTTCCAATAAGGTGACACTGGATAGCGAGTTTGCTCCAAGCACTTGCAACCTGCATAAAGCTCAATCTGTCTTCCAAATGCAGTAAGCAATAGCTTCTGAGCTTGGAAAGTGAACAGCTGTGAGATGGGAGCTTTTATAGCACATTTCAAGTGGTCAAAGAGTGAAATGATTCCATAGCCATTCAACTCCCGCCCAGCTTAACAGACGTGATCCCCGAGCAGCGTGGACCCCGTTGGCGAGCTGGTAAATTCTAAAGTTGAGCTCAAAATTGTTGTTAATCCTCTGTTAACAAGGTCATAATGACCTGAATTGCCTCCCCCGCTGCTGCGTGTCGGGTCTGCTCAGCGCTGACAGACCCAACATTTGGTAAAGGTGCGTGGCGGCGGGTTGATAGCTGGGTACCGAACCGTTGTCAAAAAAATTAGTTTCCCACCCGACCTGCCACCGATCGCACCCACTGACCCCATGGAAAACTCCCCCCATTTGGTTAGAAGCAAGCCCCGCCCACAAAACTGGCCATGCCCCCAGAGTGAATTAATCACCATTAGGAGTTTCCGCTAATTGTACTCATTTGCAAGCATTCAAGGAGGCTCCAAAAATTAAGCTGGGTCTTTTGGGCACAGGGACACTGATAGGTAAGTTTTGAAAGGTTTTGAATGAATTTTTAAAAAATTTACTAAGGAACTGACTACTGTACCCCAATATAACTAGAAAGTAGTTTTGTATATTTTTTTTAAGTCATTTTCAGTTACTCACAGGTGGTGCACTGACACTGATTTAAAAAGCTTATTTTTGGTGATAAACCCATTATCAGCTGTATTAATCAAACTGCACCAAGTTACCACTTTTAACTATATCAAGGAATATATTTTAAAGCAAATTTTTTTTTAAATTACATTTTTAAACGCTGTCCGATTGCACAGTTGCATGACAGATTTTGTATTCAGTGATATACAAATGAGTTTGAGCAGAAACTCGGGGGAATAAAACCACTTTTCAAAATGGGCACAATTTTGGGCGCAATTTGCCCCGGAATCACCAATTGCGGCCAAAGCGAAAACTCAACCCCCTTCAGTAGAGTTTCTTTTTTACTCTTTACCCCCACTTCGAAATTTATATTCCAGAAATTTAAGGCCATCGGAAAGTTAATTCTGGAGTGATACCAGTTGTATGAGACCTGCTTCAAATTCTGCACAACAGCAGCTTGCATTTATATAGCACCTTTAATGTAGTAAACCATCACAAGGTGCTTCGCTGGAGCGTTAGCAAACCAACGTTGACACTGAGCCACATAAGGAGATATTGGGACAGGCTTGGTCAATGAGGTAGGTTTTAAGGAGCGTCTTAAAGGAGGAGAGAGAGGTAGAAAGATTTAGGGAGGGAATTCCAGAGTTTGGGGCCTCGGCAACTGAAAGCACGGCCGCCAATGGTGGAATGATGAAAATCGGGGGTGCCAGAATTGGAGGAGTATTTCTTGCGGCACAAGTGAAAATTCTCTGCAGCAAGAAATTTTACTTATTTCATCACCACGCTGGATGTCTCAGCTCCGAGAGAACCAGTACTGCAATTCTAGAGAATGGCAAAATCATGCTTGTGAAACAGAAAACACATTGTGGCAGTCAGTGTAATATAAGGGACCAGCGTTACTTCGAACCTATGATATAACAGACCTTAGGAGAGCTGGGCTCTGTTACTGGCTGGAAAGTGGAACATAAGGTTATTCACGCCTCAACTTAATGAACATGAGAAAGCTGAAAAACCTTCTCGTTTATGATAAGAAATAACATTGTGTGACCAGTTGATCCACTCTATATATATTTACTCTAGTAATCCGTAACACAAAAAGCTGCACCTAGCAAGTGACTTAGTCATTTATTTTTAGCTGCTTCATAAAGCTAGACAAACAAGCATGCTTTTATAAGTCTGCCGTTTGAGACAGAACTTACTATAAATATAAGCCATGAGAATATACATTAAAAAAAAAATCTGTAAAAAGGTTAAACATTTATTTTGCAGCCACTAATGTAGTTCTGAAATGTGGGCTGTTATTAAATTCCATCTCAATATCCTTTTAGTAGCACTGCTTTAAAAAAAGGTTCCTGTGTTTTAGAAACCTAATACCACCCTGAAGGTCAAACCATGTCACAGTAGAGTACAGTTTGCCAATTATTTATTTTTTGTAAAATAAATAAATGTTTACTCAGGACACTAAATAAATGAATTTAGTGAATAAACCTAATTGAACTTGATTCATTCCACTGAACTCTCCTGGCGTGAACATACAAAACATTTTCTGTTCACCTTAAAATAGAAACAGTTTTTTTTTTCAATTCACTGTAGAATGAATGCACTCTACAGTTTTCAAAAGTTTCCCCCACCTTGTGGCATTTGTAGAAATGATTCTCTGTACATTTGTAACCTGACTGTTAGAAAGACGGACATAAGAATTATATAACACCACGGCAACAAAATGAAGTATTTTCCACCTGTTCTTTGAATCCATATTTAGAAGCCTCGCAGATGTTTCTGGTCTTGGTCCAAACCATGCATCTACAGTCTTCAGAGGGTTAAATTACATGAATAAATTCTTTCCATATTTTAAATGTATCCCTGTTTAATTTATTTAACTTCTGGAATTCTTGTTCTTTTAATATTTTTCTGTAGCACAGATATAAAAGCTCCCCTATCAACCCGTAGGATGAAATTAGTCCAAATTATGGCCTAAAACGTAGGCACTTTAAACGGGTTAATGCAGTGTCACACTATTCATAAAAATCATAATTAAAAGGACCATTTTATCTTTGGTGAAGAACAATTTTCAGTCAGTTAGCTCCAGAGATATTACACAATAGTGTAAATGTGCCCAGTAAAAGCAGAGGGGTTGCTGCTCTTTCAACCCTCTCTGCTTTCTTTCTTCTCCAGTAGGGTTCTCAAATCCATACATATTTCTTTTATTCACTCCTCTCATCACCTCCACCACTGTTCACCGGTGTGTATTACGTTGCTTGTTTCTGAATGTTGATAAAACTTATCACAAATAACTCCGTTAATGAAAATAAAACGAAACACACTTCCACCCTTTTTTCTGTCCCCCACAAGGTGGGGCAGATACATCTCCACCACTAATCTTCATTCACCACCGATCACAATATTAATCGATACCTGTACCCAACCCACTTCACTCCTCACGGTGAAGAAAACCTAGCTCACCACTTGCCTGTTTTCAGCCCTAGTGAGGAACTAATGGGATTGATTGAACCTGCTCGGGTTCAGAGGTGCAATTGGCATTGGTTGAATTCAGGCCCACCAAACTCAATGCCTAAACTGCTTTCCTTTGGCCCTTCTCAATATCCCAACACTGCAACTACATAAAATGTCCTTAAAAGCACAAGATTACAGCTGCTAATTGTAATAAAGCCTATTGGGACAGCTAATCTACTCCCTATGTCCCAAAACTAACCCATCTCTCCATCTTACACTGCCAGATTCGAAAAATAGGCAGGCATCCTGTATTAATGTATCAATCACTTTAAGAAGGCTTTATAAAATAGGCACAAACAGGTTTTTAAGGAGAGTTGGCTTGTTTCAGGTTCCAGACATGCCAGATTGACATTCCAGGCTCATCTGGATGAATGTTCCAGAATTTCACTAACAGATGCATCAGGTTGCTTGGATGAATGGTCCAGGCTTATCCTGGCAGACACATTAGGTTCCCTAGATCAATGGTCTATGTTTATTTACACCAATAGACACTCTAGGCTCTCACCCAAATGACTGCTGTAGACTTCCCATGATATATAACTACAGGTTTTTGGATTGAAACTCCAGTTATCCTTTAATAAGCATTCCAGTCTGCGGTAAATGCAAAGTCTATCTCCAGGCAATAGTTGCATACCCCTGACAGATTGCTTATATTTTTGTTGTGAGATTATTTAATAATGCTATTAAGGGAACAACATAAAATTGTACGATTTTAGCTATGATTATGGAAAATGAAATCTGCCATCATAAATAGGACTGTAATCTTACAGTATACCTTTGTTCAGGTCTATGCGACAGTCGTCTGACCACACTGGCCCTGTTTTGGCTTAATGCATTCCATTGGCTTAAATTTATGCTCATGATTGAATTCTTGAGAAAATAAGTTCATTTTTATCTTTATATTTGTAGTAGTTTGTTTTTGTCTTTCCGATTGACTTTGCTAAACCAAACGTCAAGCCAACGTTGGCTATAGTTGCAGGTCTAAATATGGAGCACAAAATTAGGGAAATGATCATTTGCGTGTTGGCTTTGTTATAAAATATACTTTTGGAGATGGTTCCTAGCAATGGAATTCATGAGGAAATTTGAATATTCAGGACAAAGATCTAGAGCCATATTTTCTTATCCTCACTAATCTTAGGCTCCATTTACAGTACAGGTGGTTGCTCTTTACATCAATGCTAAAGTTAAATGTAAGTCTGGAGTCAGAACCCAACTGACTCTGCAGCTAAGTCGAGTGATCCCCCCTCCTCCAGTGTAAGCGCAGCCTCAGTGATAAAATACACATCAATAGGAAGTGGTGAGTGAAGTGAATATTACACAAGAAGTTTCTGCCCAAAACACTGGAGCAGAATAAGGTAGCCCAGGAGCACACACGATCCTACCAGTGCAATAGAACAACAGAGTGATCTACCTGGGCACAGAGGAGGAGCAGTGCATAAGGAGGTTCAGCCTCCCCATTGGAACTCCCTTCCCCCAAAAAGTTGTTGAGGCTGAGGGTCAACTGAAAATTCAAAAAACTGAGATGAATAGGTTTTTGTTAGGCAAGGGTATTAAGGGTTGTGGAACCAAGGAGGGTAGATGGAGTTAGAATACAGGTCAGCCATGATCTAATTGAATGGTGAAACAGGCTCAATGGGCTGAATGGCCTCCTCCAGTTTCTATGCTCCATCAGTGGATGTGGGTTGAGGTGTGCCACTTGGGCCATAGAAACTTGCAAATGCTTACAAGGGACAGCATGGCAGTCAGCACTTTGTGTGGCTTTCTGAACTTTTCTGCATAATGAAAGAATGACGGATTGCAAAAATTATTAAAAGTGAATGAATTCTATTATGCCTTTCAGCGCTTGCGATATATGTGTTTGGTCTGCTTTTCTGCCACATTTGTCCCATGTATATCATGAACGACTTTATATGGGGGCCACAAAACATAGAAAAAGTTGTCTTTTTTATGTGGGTCCAGACCACAACTCAGGCCTGGACCCAAGGTGGGCCCACTGCTGCCATTTGGTAGGCTGGTACTCCTGCATCTGACAACATTCTACCTGGGCCAAGAACACAGAAACTCCTGAGCTTGGGACTACCTGCTTCAGGTCACACCCCTTCCTATGGCAATGGCCTTGTTTGCAGCAGGTGAAGACTCCATACCTTACCAGGTCATCAGAAAACTCTGATGTAAAGCATATCCGAATCTCAGTGTAATATGTCAAACTCCTGCCGAAGTTAAGATGGGTGGTGTGCCAGAAAGGCCGCAGATTTAGAGTGAGTCCTTCCCCACCTTCAAAATCTTATTGCAATGCTCCATTACCAAGATTACCAGCATGTACTGGGTCTGGTCACTAAATTAGGCTTTTCTCGATTTCTATTGAGCCATTATCCAGGAAGAATGTGCTCGCTACAGCTGAATTAATGAATTCTTCCTCATTTATACCAGTCAAGAGTGGTTCAGCTGTTTGAAAAGCTTAAAAAGGTCTGATGCAAGTATATGATGATTGGCAGCTATTTGTCACAGGGAACAAAATCATATTTTTGGGAATAGCAGGTTTTAAAACCGTGCATTCCTGCAATTTTAATAATGAGTCATAAATTACAAAGAACAATAAAGAGTTCTCCCATGTTCCAAAAAAAGAAGGCCCCAAGGAGCTGTGGTACAGTTACAATAGCCAAATGATTCTTTTTTGATGACCTTTTGTGCTCTTTCTCTTTCCAACCATTCTATGGCCCCACGCACTTGCATGAAATCTGCTCCAGACAGGAAAGGGAATGGAATAATTTCCCCCAGTTTGCAATATCAGTGCTGCCCCATGGTTCCGACGTACATTGATGTAAGTGTTTCCCCTTGAAGTCAAACATTTCACCTGGGAAACAAAAAGAAAATCATCAAACATATTTGGTAAGCTGGTTAGAGTGTCTGTCTCCGTGGGACCTGAACCAGCAATCACTGAGGTGTGAACTGCTGTTCAACTGACCTGCATCACCCAAAGACACCTGCTTTACCAGGAGTGCTACACTTTCCTGAGTGTGGCGAGATACTCCGCAGAGTCTTCATCTGACTGAACAACTTAGCAACATGTCAAAGACATAAACCACACTTTGAAGAAATTACACTGAAACACTCCAAACAGGAAACGATTTAAGCGTTTAACTATCTCTGGAAATATACTTTGAGAAATAGTTTTTTTTTTAAATCAGACATTATTGGAAAGGTTCATGATGCTTCCAAATATGTTTCCATTCCTGTTGCTGGTGTTTAGTCGTAGTATTACAGGAAATTTTCTGGTATCCGGCACGGACGGGACCGACGTGGTGCCGGTTCATCAACAATTCCGGATAACCGAACGCTATAGTAAAAGATACGGAGCTCAGAGCTCCGTATAAAGCAACAAACCCACAGCTTCAAAACAATCGGCACAAGTTGCAAGCGTCTCTGTAGCTTAGCAACAGCTTCAGCTACACCCTTGCACAGCAACAAATGGAGTAAAAAAAGTAATAAAAGTAAAAAAAGTTACCTGAACCGACTCCTGAATTTTGCCGGTGGATAGAGCGTTCCGGTTATTTAGGGGCCGGTTAATCGAAAGTTTCCTGTATCTGAAAAAGTTCCATGGATCATATTTTCCTTCTATACAAAACTATAGATGATCTTTTGCTTTCAACCCAACTATGATTTGAGAACAAACCGAATAGCATAAAAATACATAAAGGTGATCTTGAGTTGAGGTGATCTGAGTGCGAGGTCAGCAGAGAGTGCTGTGATTTTGGGTAAGTGTGAGAGTTCTTTAATTGTTATTTCTCTTTAAATCATTCTTGATAAGATTACTTAAGCAGTTTAAGTAAAGGGGAAAAGTTAAGTATTTGGGATTCTGTTGGTTTAAGAAGAGTAAAACAAGGTTACACTGCAGTAGGAGTAAATTGGCACAGCAGGCAGTGAAAACCAGTTTTCTAACCAATCAGCAGGGGTGACTCATTTGGCTGTAAATAAACAATCAGTATAAAAAGACCATTGCTAGTGCGAGCAAGCACTGAGTGCGAGGTCAGCAGAGAGTGCTGTGAGTTTGGGTAAGTGTGAGTTAGGGTAAGTCGGGTGTTAGGTGCTCTTTTCAAACTTTAACTCTGTGGGCTGCAGTTAATAAGGCCTTTCTGGTGCAGAGTGACTGTTGGTGAACCATTTAACTGGTGTAATTAGAGGGATTGATTTAATTTAAATCCAATAAATTAAAGGGGATACTAGCATCTATAATCGGGCAGAGGGTGTCCATAACTAACAATAAAAATTTTAATTAATTACATAGAATGGAGCAGGTGATGTGTTACTGTTGCGAGATGTGGGAGCCGGTGAACCCCATTGAGGCTCACGGTGATTACGTCTGTGACAAGTGTCTGCTGCTACAGGAACTCCAGCTCCGTGTTGATGAGCTGGAGTCTGAGCTTCAGACACTGCGACACATCAGGGAGGGGGAGAAGTTCCTGGACTCTGTGTTTCAGGAGATGGTCACACCTATGAAGTTAATTAATTCAGATGTAGCCCATGGTCAGGGACAGGACGGTGTGACTACGAGTGAGGCAGGTACGGGGATCCAGGAGGTAGTGTTGGAGGAGCCGCAGCCCTTGCTCTTGTCCAACAGGTTCGAGGTTCTTACTCCTGTGGGGACAGGAGCAGGGACTGCAGGGAGGATGAGCAACCTGGCCACAGCACCGTGGAGCGGGGGGCCATTCAAGAGGGGGGAGTAAATAGAAATGTTGTAGTGGTAGGGGATAGTATTATTAGGGGGATGGATAGAGTTCTCTGCAGCCGAGAGCGAGAGTCCCATAGGCTGTGTTGCCTACCCGGTGCCAGGGTTAAGGACATCTCCTCTGGGCTGGAAAGAAACTTGCAGTGGGAGGGGGTGGATCCAGTTGTCGTGGTCCATGTTGGTACAAATGACATAGATAGGACTAGGAAGCCGGTCCTGTTAAAGGAGTATGAGCAGCTAGGGGTCAAATTAAAAGACAGAACCTCAAGGGTAATAATCTCTGGATTATTACCTGAGCCACGAGCGAATTTGGCTAGGACAAATAAAATTAGAGAGTTAAATGCGTGGCTCAAAGACTGGTGTGGGAGAAATGGGTTTTGCTTCCTGGGACACTGGCACCAGTACTGGGGCAGGAGGGAGCTGTTCTGTTGGGACGGGCTTCACTTGGCCAGTGCTGGGTCTAGAGTCCTGGCGGATCATATAACTAGGGCTGTAGAGAGGGCTTTAAACTAACTAATGGGGGGGGAGGTTCCTAGAGAGCAAATAATAAAAATGACAACAGAGAAGGTCATAGACTTAGGTAGCAGTGGGGAAATTAAAAACCAGAGCGTGTCAGGAAGGGGCAGAAGGTATGGAGTAAAAGGGAAAGTAATAAAAAGGGCAAAAGCAGGAACTAAGTGTCACAAAACATATTTGAAAGTTCTCTATCTGAATGCACGTAGCATTCGTAACAAAATAGACGAGGTAATGGCACAAATAACTACATATGGGTATGATCTTGTGGCCATTACAGAAACATGGCTGCAGGGTGACCATGACTGGGAATTAAACATACCAGGTTATTTAACGATCAGGAAGGACAGGCAGGAAGGAAGGGGAGGTGGGGTGGCTATGTTAATAAAGGAAGGAATCACTGTAATACAGAGAAATGATATTGGGTCAAAAGATCAGGATAATGAAACAGTTTGGGTGGCGATAAGGAATAATAAGGGGAAAAAAACACTAGTGGGCGTAATCTATAGGCCTCCGAACAATTGCAACTCTGTTGGACGGAGTATCAATCAGGAAATAGTTGAGGCTTGTAATAAGGGAACATCTATAATTATGGGGGATTTTAACTATCATATTAATTGGACAAATCAAATTGGGCAGGGCTGCCTTGAGGATGAGTTCATTGAGTGTATTAGGGATGGGTTTCTTGAGCAGTATGTAACTGAACCGACCAGGGGGCAAGCAACCTTAGATCTGGTCCTGTGTAACGAGACAGGATTAATTAAAAATGTCCTAGTAAAGGATCCCCTTGGAAGGGGTGACCATAACATGGTTGAATTCCATATTCAATTAGAGGGTGAGAAGGTTGGATCTCAAACAAGCGTGCTAAGCTTGAATAAAGGAGACTATGAAGGTATGAGAGCAGAATTGAGTAGAGTGGATTGGGAAAATAGATTAAAGGGTAAGACAATACATGATCAGTGGTGTACATTTAAGGAGTTATTTTACAACTTCCAAAAAATATATATTCCACTGAGAAGAAAAGGGTATAAAAGAAAAGACAGCCATCCGTGGCTAAGTAAAGAAATTAAAGATAGTATTCGACTAAAAACAAGGGCATATAAGGTAGCCAAATCTAGTGGGAGGATAGAGGATTGGGAAAACTTTAAAAGACAGCAAAAAATAACAAAAAGATTAATTAAGAAAGGGAAGATAGATTATGAAAGTAAATTAGCAAAAAATATAAAAACAGATAGTAAGAGTTTTTATAGTTATATAAAAAGAAAAAGGGTGGCTAAAGTAAATGTTGGTCCCTTAGAGGATGAGACCGGGAAATTAATGGTGGGAAATATGGAGATGGCAAAAACACTGAATGAATATTTTGTATCAGTCTTTACAGTAGAGGACACTAAGAATATCCCAACACTGGACAAACAGGGGGCTATGGGGGGGAGGAGCTAAACACGATCAAAATCACTAAGAAAGTGGTAATCGGTAAACTAATGGGACTCAAGGCGGATAAATCACCTGGACCGGATGGCTTACATCCTAGGGTCTTGAGGGAAGTGACGGTAGGGATTGTGGATGCATTGGTAATAATTTTCCAAAACTCCCTGGACTCGGCAAAGGTCCCGGCAGACTGGAAAACTGCTAATGTAACACCCTTATTTAAAAAGGGCAGTAGACAGAAGGCTGGAAACTATAGACCGGTTAGCCTAACATCTGTGGTAGGTAAAATTTTGGAGTCCATTATTAAGGAGACAGTAACAGGACATTTGGATAATCATAATTTAATAGGACAAAATCAGCATGGTTTTATGAAGGGGAAGTCATGTTTGACAAATTTGCTGGAGTTCTTTGAGGAAGTAACATATAGGGTGGATAAAGGGGAACCAGTGGACGTAGTGTATTTAGACTTCCAAAAGGCATTTGACAAGGTGCCACACAAAAGATTATTGCTTAAGATAAAAAATCATGGGATTGGGGGTAATATTCTGGCATGGATAGAGGATTGGCTATCTAACAGAAGGCAGAAAGTTGGGCTAAATGGTTCATTCTCAGACTGGCAATCAGTAACTAGTGGTGTTCCCCAAGGGTCGGTGCTGGGCCCCCAACTCTTTACAATCTATATTAACGATTTGGAGGAGGGGACCGAGTGTAACATATCAAAGTTTGCAGATGATACTAAGATGGGGGGGAAAGTAGTGAGTGAGGAGGACATAAAAAACCTGCAAGGGGACATAGACAGGCTAAGTAAGTGGGCAGAGATTTGGCAGATGGAATACAATACTGGAAAGTGTGAGGTTATGCACTTTGGCAGGAAAAATCATAGAGCAAGTTATTACCTTAATGGCAAGAAACTGGAAAGTACTGAAGTACAAAGGGATCTGGGGGTCCTGGTGCACGAAACTCAAAAGGTTAGTATACAGGTGCAGCAAGTGATTAAGAAGGCCAATGGAATGTTGGCTTTCATTGCTAGGGGGATAGAATATAAAAATAGGTAGGTATTGCTTCAGTTGTACAAGGTATTGGTGAGACCTCTCCTGGAATACTGCATACAGTTTTGGTGTCCATACTTAAGAAAAGACATACATGCTCTCGAGTCAGTACAAAGAAGGTTCACTCGGTTAATCCCGGGGATGAGGGGGTGGACATATGAGGAGAGGTTGAGTAGATTGGGACTCTACTCATTGGAGTTCAGAAGAATGAGAGGTGATCTTATTGAAACATATAAGATTGTGAAGGGGTTGGATCGGGTGGATGCGGGGAGAATGTTCCCGATGATGGGTGAAACTAGAACTAGGGGGCATAGTCTTAGAATAAGGGGCTGCTCTTTCAAAACTGAGATGAGGAGGAACTACTTCACTCAGAGGGTGGTAGGTCCATGGAATACGCTGCCCCAAAAAGCTGTAGAAGCTACATCATTACATAAATTTAAAACAGAAATAGACAGTTTCCTAGAAGTAAAGGGAATTAAGGGTTATGGGGAGCGGGCAGGAATTTGGACATGAGTCTAGGTTCGGATCGGTCATGGCCCTGTGGGTAGCGGAGCGGGCCCAGGGGCCGTGTAGCCTGATCCTGCTCCTATTTCGTGTGTCTAATTCTGTTAGATTCAGGAGATGGTTCTGTGATAGTAGATTGGCGGTTAGGATCAGATCAGCCATGATCTTATTGAATGGCGGAGCAGGCTCGAGGGGCCGATTGGCCTACTCCTGCTCCTATTTCTTATGTTCTTATGTTCTTATGATCTGTAACTTAAATGAATCACAGATGTCACTGTATTATGGGGACCTTGCATAAAAGTGATAGAACAGCCAGAGCATCACCATCATTTGGAGAGATACAAAACACCTGCAAATGCTGGAACCATTAAGCAGATCCCTCAGGACCTGTAAAAAGAAAAAACAGGTTAATGGTTCAGCTGTGGATCCTTCAGTAGGACTGGAAACTGGGGAAAGGAAGAGAGATTATGGAAGAGGTAGTCTATGTGTTAATTAATTCTGGTTTTACCTCTTACTGAACATAACTTTTTGTGTAATCTTTCACTTATTTCCCTCTGCTCTAGTATCCATGCTACCCCACTTGGTTGGAGAAACGGCAAAATCTAGCTCTGAAGCATCTTTACAGACTCTTTAAGAAGGGTAAGAGAGATAAACCAGAAAATTACAGGTTCTGACGAAGGGTTCGAACCGAAACGTTGGGGGTGATTTTCATTCAGAAGTCGGGAAGGAGGCGGGACTACAACTTTCGGGGTTGTAGTCCCGCCTCCATCGAGATGCGGCCAGTCCACGTGGTTTTAACTTGATTGACCTTGTTGAGCCCGCCCAGCGGGCTCAGCATGCCAATTAAGGGCCACTCGGCAACAGGTGACGTCACAGACTGAAATTTCATCTGTCAAGACGTGTTGACAGATGAAATATCAACGTTTCGCAGCTGTTTGAAGCTGTCAAACACTGACAGTCTTACTTCTAACATGAGTCCTTCTACGCAGACTCAGTTAGAAATCTCACCGGCACTGAAAGCTGCAGGCTGTCACTTTTGACAGATCGCAGCCATTCTGCTTTCTGTGCCGGCTGAATGATGGACTCCCGAAACCTAGAGGAAGGAAGGCTGTAAAGGTAAGTGCAGGTCATTTAAACTTCTTTACACACTTTAGACACACCAAACACACTTACCTTTGCACTCATGCACACATCACTCACCTGAACACTGACATCTCAACCCCTCCAAGTCCTTCAACCCGACGGCCCGCCTCCTCTAACTTGGCGTGATTTGGAGCCGTCGGGAATCTCACACGACAACCTTCAAAATAGGGATTAGGCTAAAAACTGTCTGTTAACTACCTGTTAACAGGCAGTTAATTGGCACTAATCCCTTCCCGCCTCGGGTCGGTGGGTCCCAGTGCGGGGCGGGTCCCAGTGCGGGGCGGGTACCCACCGCCTTTGAAACTTACATGGAGGCGGGTTTTGGGTGGGATGGTGTCGGGACCCCCGAATTCGGGAATTTAACCCCCCGCATGCCTCCAATCCCGACTCCACGGCACACTGAAAATCGACCCCGTTGACTCTGTTTCTCTCTCCTCGATGCTGCCTGACCTACTGGGTGTTTCCAGCACTCTCTGTTGTTATTTCAGATTTCCAGTATCCGCAGTATTTTGCTATTAAATTATAGGCCTATTCATTTGACGTCAGTTGTGGGGAAGTTACTAGAATCTGTTATTAGGGACAGAGTGACTGATTGTTTGGACAAATAGGAGCTGATGAGAGATAGCATGGATTTATAAAGGATAGTTCATGTCTAACGAACCTAGTTGAATTTTTTGAGGAGGTAACTAACGTGGTAGATAAGGGAATGTCTACGGATGTTATTTATATAGACTTCCAGAAGGCATTTGACAAGGATCCACACAAGAGACTGTTAACAAAAATGAGAGCATGTAGCATTGGTGGCAACCTATTGGCTTGGATGGGGGATTGGTCAGGAGACAGAGAGTAGGGATAATGGATACGTACTCAAATTGCCACGATATGACTAGTGGTGTCCCTCTGGGCTCTGTATTGGGGCCATGGCTTTTCACTATATTTAGAAAGGACTTGGATGAAGGAATAGAGAGTCATATGTTTAAGTTTGCTGATGACACTAAGTTAGATGACACAGTAAATAGTGTAGATGGGAGCAGTTAGTTGCAAAGGGACACTGATAGATTAAGTGAGTGGGCAAAACTGTGACAGGTGAAGTTCAACGTGGGAAAGGTCATCCACTTTGGACATAAGAAAGATAGTGATGCGCTATCAATTACTCAAAGACTGAGGTTAAGCGAGTAACTAACAGGCTTTTATTAACAAGAGAATGAAGGTGTGCCTCGAGTGGTCGACCAGTCCAGAATAGAGGGACTGTGGAGCAGCCACCTTTATACTTGGTCTCGTGGGAGGAGTCAGCCGAGGCATGTACAGACATGTACACAGTGGAATACAAACAGTGGTTTACCACATTCACCCCTTGTTTAAAAATGAGTCCGGCGGGGTGAAGTGTATTAAAAGTTTGTGCATTGGAGTCTCTCCGGAGGTCTTGTCTGCCACTGTGATCGGCGTGGCGACGGCAGGGGTAGTGAAGCTTCCAGCGTCGAGTCCCGCGTAGGCTGGGGCACTGGTGTGTAGTCCTTGTGGGTGTCGAGCGGGTCGCGGGGCCCAGGCGTGCCGTCTGCTGGGGTTGGATATTGGATCGTGGGGGGGGGGTGGTAGTGGGTAGTGGGTTACTGGGGCCCCCGAGGGTGCGAGGTCTCGTATGGAGACTGTGTCCTCCCGCCCGTCCGGGTACGCAATGTAAGTGTACTGGGGGTTGGCGTGGAGGAGGTCGACCCTCTCGACCAGGGGGTCCATTTTATGGGTCCTCACGTGTCTTCTCAGTAGGACCAGCCCTGGGGACGTCAGCCATGGCGGTAGCGATGTTCCCGATGTGGACTTCCTTAATGTCCATTGTGGACCGGGCCAGTTGGTGCGGTCTCGCTTGGTCCAGCGTAACGGAGGCCAGCGTAGGGGTCGGTGTGTCGTTGCGGGTATCAGACGAGGCAGTGTTGGGGGCCAAGATGGCGGCTGGCGTCCAAGATGGCGGCGTCCATGATCCCCATGTGGCTGGAGGCGTCCAAAATGGCTGCTGTTCCGGTGGTTCGCACATGGCTGGGGAGGCCCAAGATGGCGGCCCGCACGGCCCACATGCGGCACTGCTGGGGTTTGGGGTGGCTTTGGCCCTGCAGACGCTGGCGTAGTGTCCCTTCTTCCCGCAGCCCGAGCAGATCGCATTTTTCGCCGGGCAGCGCGCTCTGGGGTGTTTGGCCTGGCCACAGAAATAGCATTTCTGGCCTTGGGACACTGCTGCGGTAGTTGGGCCGTTGCTGGGATGTGGCTGGGGTGGCACGGCACGATGAGATGGTCCTACCGTGTCCCAGGCTGTCGTTCCCCGCGGCGTCCACGGTGCAGAGGAGTAGGCATCCATGCCCCGGTAGGCTGCGTCCAATGATAGTGCGAGTTCAGAGGCCTTGTTGAGGTCGAGGTCACTCTGCTCCAACAGTCACTGTCGGGTGTAATTGGACCTGTGGCCCGCCACAAAAGCGTCCCGGATAAGTTCCTCTGTGTACACGGCGGCCTTTACATCCTTACAACCACAGGCCCGGCCAAGCACAGACAGTGCCTGAAGGTATTCCTCGGTCGATTCCCCAGGTTGTTGTTTACGACTCCCCAGGAGGTGCCTGGCGTACACCTCGTTCACTGGGCGCGTGTACTGGTCCTTGAGGAGCTTGAGAGCAGCCGTGTACGAGGTCGCGTCCTGGATGACCGAGTACGCTCGGTGGTTCACTTTGGAGATCAGGACATCCAGTTTGTCCTCATCCGATTTGACCGTTGCAGCGGAGGCGATCAGGAATTTTTCAAAGCACTTAAGCCAGTGAGCAAACTTGATGGATGCGTCCGCCTCCCGATGGTCTAAGTCCAGGCATGCTGGTGTGAGGATCTTCTCCATTATAAAAAATCTTGTTAATAAAATTGATGCGCTATCAATTACTCAAAGGCTGAGGTTAAGCGAGTAACTAACAGGCTTTTATTAACAAGAGAATGAAGGTGTGCCTCGAGTGGTCGACCAGTCCAGAATACAGAGGGACTGTGGAGCAGTCACCTTTATACCTGGACTCGTGGGAGGAGTCAGCCGAGGCATGTACAGACATGTACACAGTGGAATACAAACAGTGGTTTACCACAGATAGATCTGAGCATTTTCTAAATGGTGAGAAACTAGGAACTGTGGAGGAGCCGAGAGATTTAGGGGTCCAAGCACATAAATCACTAAAAGCTAGTGGACAGGTACAAAAAATAATTAAATAAGCTAATGGAATGTTGGCCTCTATCTCGAGGGAGCTGGATTACAGAGGGGTGGATGTTATGTTACAGTTATACAAAGCTCAGGTTAGACCCCATCTTGATTACTGCATTCAGTTCTGGTCACCACACCTCAAGAAGGATATATTGGTCTTGGAGGGGTGCAGCGCAGATTCACCAGCGTGATACCAGGGCTAAAAGGGTTAAATTATGTGGACAGGTTGCATAGACTATGCTTGTATTCCCGTGAATATAGAAGATTAAGGTGTGGTCTAATGAGGTGTTTAAGATGATTAAAGGAGTTGATAGGGTAGATGGAGATAATGGCCAGAACTTCAGGTCTCCACGGGTGAGTGCGCACGGGGTACTCACCCGTAAGCCAAATGGAAGTGCCAGTTTCCTGCATGCACTGCGCATGTGTGGGAAACTGGTACTTCCGTTCCCTTAAAGGAAGGGGTTAAGAGATCGAACGCGTGCGCAGGAGAGGCTGCGCGTGCGCATCGAACTTACGTTTTTTTTGCAGGTTTTCCCAGGAGGGTAAGTCTCCAGAAGTTAGACATGTAAAAAGCAGTCGCAAGGCCTGCTTTTTACAAGGTAAGTGGTGAATTAATTAAAATTAAAACATTTTTTCCACAGGTTTATTATTTTTAAATACTTTAAAGAAAGGTAAGTTTATTTTTACCCCCGTTAGAAAATAAAATTATTTTTTTCAAAAATTTAAATTATTGTTTAAAATAGTTATTTCATGTAATTTATAGTTTATTTAAAAAATGTGATGTTTTAAAAAAAATTATTTGAAGATTTAGTGATGTTTTGGGGCTTGTAGTATTTATAAGTTTGACAGCACTTCCTGTCAAACTCATGAATGAAGCATTCCCTGCTCCGATTGGCTCCCCATGGCCCACGTGATCCCAGGGGACGCATCGAACTAACTGCGCCCCTGGGATACGCAAGCACTGCGTGCCAGCAGTTGGAGCAGGCCCAGGATCGGAATTCCACGGGGGCCCACAGCACAACGGCCGGCGCGCAAGGTAAGTGCAGGTCGGGGGCTTACACCCGCGGGAAGCCCCCGACCTGAATTTCTGGGCCAATCTATTTCATCTGGTGGGAGAGTCCAGAACAAGGGGACGTATTCTTAAGACTAGAGCTAGGCTGTTCAGGGGTGATGTCAGAAAGCACTTCTTCACACAAAGGGTAGTGGACATCTGGAACTCTCTTCCCCTAAAAAGCTGTTGAGGCTAGGACAATTGAAAGTTTCAAGACTGAGATTGATAGATTTTTGTTAGGCAACGGTATTAAGGTTATGGAACCAAGGCAGGTAGATGGAATTAAGGTACAGATCAGCCATGATCTAATTGAATGGCACAACAGGCTCGAGCGGCTGAATGGCCTTCTCCTGTTCCTGTTGTTTCTATGACTCCTGTTAATCCTGCTGTTGGCCCATTCAGGGTTTGCTTGACAAATGAGGGGCAGAGACTACACCCTATTCTGTTTCCCCTCCTTTCTCCATGTAGTCCAGCTGGAAATGGTAAACTTCCCTCCTGAGGGGAAGAACAAGTATGAACTCCAGGTCCCACAGTTGAGAAGCCACCACTGTAACAAAGCCATTAGGTTGCCCCATTTCAAATATAATTATGTGCGCCCTTAAATTGTTCCAGCAGTTCATAAACACCTTGAGGGTAATTCTAACCTAACCAGTGGAAAACCTTGCCCGATTTTACTTTCCATTGAATAGAAAGTATAATTGGGCGGGGTGTAAAACGGGCACTCAATCCATTCCCGCTTCCCACCGGGCGGATTAGGGTAACATTACCTCCTGTGTGTTTGAGAAGGGTGGGATGGGGTGATTGTTGTATGGTATAGTGGATTAGACATTGCCCTTTCACCTCCTCTGGGACCTAGGTTTAAATCTAACTTAGATTGATGGGGCTGCCTCCTAAATGGCTCCTAAAGGTCCTAAGTAGAATGACTCTCAGCCCAGTTTCTAATGGACAGGAATTCACAACACAAATCTGCTCCTAATTTGGCACGAAATAGTGCTACTGGAATCTCACTCAGAGAGGTCACTGAACAGCTAGTGTAAACATTGGAAAAATGTCACACTGGTGCAATAGGGATGCTGACAAAGTACAACAGCTTTACTCTGGATGTAACTGTTATAACTGACTAAAATAATTGGCTGCTGGGTACTTTAAAGTATTTCATTTCATTCCCCAGCATTAACTTCCCTCAAAAAAAGTTTTTTAAAAATGCTGGAAATGCTCACCAGGTCAGTCAGCACCTATGGAGAGAACGGATAAGTTAACTTTTCAGCAGTCGACCCTTCATCAGAACTACTGACAAAGTCCCGATGAAGGGGTTACACTTGAGATTGGCTTGTCTGTTCTCTCCTCAAATGCTGACTGACCTGTTCAGTGTTTTTTTATTTTTATTTTTATTTCCGATTTCCAGCATTTGCAGTTTTATTTTGCATTTTGATTAACTTCTTGCACCTTTATGAACGCAAAATTCACCCTAAATTGGTCTCACAAGAATTATTAATGTATGATTCTCACATCTATAAGTTATTCCAGTGTGCAGTAGAATTACCAATCACAGCCCTGGAACATAATTAAATCTGCTTTCTCCATGAAGGAAAGTATGAGTTCCGATAGTTTCATTTCCTCCCTCATTTCCATCCCTTTCTTTCCGTACACTGAACAACATTTGCACATTAAATGTATGGGGAGGCAACCTAGTCCTAGGCCTCTGCTGAAGCTGAGCTGCTATCGCTAGCTGCTTGAAGATGCATGAGAACAGCATGAAGTGACTCACCCTTCAAGCATCTCTGCCTCCCTCAGGAGAAGCAACTCGGCAAGTCAGAGAGATGGGGCTATTTTCCAAAATGATGTCTCTAGTGTAAAACTCTTAGAATATTCGCATTCTCTTGTGCCTGACAGTCTGTCGTTAAGAACAAGTCATTAGTATCAATAATTTAATTTTATTATTCCAAAGCCGCATTTCCTCAATTTCTCGAATCATCAGGTTTCTCGTAACATGCTGCACAGCTTGTTGTAAATGTTGTCAGAAAGGTCAAAGTTCAGATTAAACCCAAATCCTTTTTTGTTTGTACATGTCCTTTCTGCTGTTGCTGTGTTATTTCAGGCAATGAACTAATCTTGAATGACAGGCCCGGGGTAAGACATTTTTGCAAAGATTTGTGAGAGGGGTGGGGGTGGGGGGGGGTGGGGGCGGGTGGCTGGTTTGTTGAACAGATCATGGTTCACTTAAAATGTGCAAAACGAACAGCTTGAGTATCGTTTAATGGTGTTGATTTTTTGTTCCGACTTTCGAATTGTTATTAGAGAAGGATATCACAGTTTTGTTTTAGAGCAACAAAGTGGAAAAGGAACATTTTGCAGATGTAAAACAATCAGTAATCCTTTTCATTAGCTTTGGATTACGATCCAGGTAACTATCAAAAATCAATGTACATAATGCAGGGAATTTACCAAAAGGTATGATGAGATTTCTTATATTGGACAAAGCTGTTTTCATACGTGTAACAGTGAGCTTCAACTGTTTCTTTCCAGTATTTTCGAGCACTACAAAGGAACAGAGCAAATTACAAATTACTTGGAGTTACATTACTGTCGTGAAAAAAGCTTTAATCAGTTGCCAAGAGACAGTTCCGAATCAAAAGTCAATTAGGGAAGTGTAAATTTACATTTTTACAGAACAAGTATAAAGGTGTGTGGAGAGTTCTAGTGTCAGGGATACTGTCACCTCAGCTCCTCAGTTAGTACTTTTGGAGTTAGGTTTAGCTAAACATTTCAAAGGCAAGGTGCATTAGTGGTAGGGTTGCCAATTTCAGTTGGACGTGTTCCTGGAAGTATCGTCACATGACCCGCCCACCTTCAACCACCTCTCCCCCGCCATTGGTCGCCCGACAGAACCAACCTCTCGGCACATCGCCTTCCCACGCCAATTAGAAACCGAACAGACTCTCCTTTACCCGATTGGATGCTTCCTGACTGTCAGTCAAACAGTTTTTTTTCCCATCTCTGTAATGATCAATAACATGTCATTCTATAGTGGACACTAGGTGGAGCCGTAGAGCTGTGTAGAGCTGTATGTATAAGACTACATTACCCAGCTGTATGTATATTAAGACTACATTACCCATGAGGCACTAGGCTACCCACAAGGCAGCAGTCAAGATGGATGCCTCTACAGATACTGTACCTAGTCCACATGTGCTCAATAAAAGCGTCTAGCAAAAGCTAGCTGTGTTCATAATAAGAATGTCTATTTATTAATGAACATAAGATGGTACCAGGGTGGTGAAGATCTGCTGAAAATTGTGAAAAGCGACATGGAGAATTCGAAGCCACCAGAGCGTTTGAAACTCACAGGAAACATCGACTACAATTGGCAGACTTTTAAACAACAATTCGAACTCTACATTGCAGCCATCGGATTCGGTACGAAGCCAGGTGCAAGGAAGATAGCGTTGCTGCTTACGGTTGCAGGCCCACAGGCGATAGAGGTATTTAATACATTTGTATTTAATCCAGAGGAGAACAGAGAAAAATTAGAAGATGTGCTAAAAAAATTTGATGCACATTGCTCTCCCAAAAAGAATGAGACCTATGAAAGATACATCTTCTGTTCTCAGACACAGCAGCAAAATGAGACTTTTGATAGCTTTATAACTGATCTGAAACTGAAAGCACAGACATGTAATTTCTCTGAGCTCAAAGCATCCATGATTTGTGACCAGATTGTGTTTGGTATTCATGATAAAAAAGTCAGGGAACGTCTGTTGAGAGAAACCGAACTAAATTTGGAAAATGCGGTGAAAATATGCCAAGCCAGCGAGCTAGCTTGAAAGCACACGAAGACTTTCAGTGAAATCAATAATGATGCGATTGTAATGAGTGATAATGCTGCTGCCGGTGCTGTGTCCTACAAGGCGAAGAAACGTGGGCAGAACAGAAATGAAAAGCAATCGGAGGATTACATTTTTAATTGTAAACGCTGTGGTCACAAACACCAGTTAAGACAATGCCCAGCGTTTGAAAAAATGTGCACAAAGTGTAATGGAAAGAATCACTTTGCCAAACAATGCTTTTCAAAAGTACAAACTAAGAAAGGGCAACGAGTTAATGTAATTGAGGACATGATTTAAGTGAGACATTTTTTGTAGGAATGGTGTCATGTGACAATATCAAAAAGGATACAGAAAATGTGCAGCCCTCAGAAATGGACAATGCTGAACATAAAGTTAATGCAGTAAAAGAGGACAAATGGATGATCCCACTGCAGGTAAATGGAGCATTAGTTACCTTGAAACTAGACACTGGGGCAAAAGCAAACTTAATCAGTATGAGTGACATTAACAATATGAAAGAAAAGCCCAAAATACAGAAAAAGTCAGTACTACTGAAGGACTATAATGGACAGAAAATAGATAGCTTAGGTGTATGCAGACTTAAAGTGACAGTCAAAGACAAAGTGCATCATCTCACGTTTTCTGTTGTGGCTGAAAGACTTGATTCGATACTAGGTGACAAAGCTTGTGAAGACTTAGAACTGGTCAAGAGAGTCTACCGTATAAACTGTGCCATAAGCAGACCAGATGACTCAGGTGATGAAGCAGAGAGCCCATCAAGGATGAAAAGACCAAAGGGTATCCATGTCTTCAAAAAGCCTAGTTTCTCCAAGAAGAAAGAAAAAGACTTTAAGGTCAAAGAGAAGCCAAAGGAAGAAAAGCACAAAGAGGAAAAACACAAGGAGAAAAAGTCCAAAGATATAACCGCAGCAGATGTTGTTAAGCAGTGGAAAAAGAAAAAGAAGAAGCCTGCACCAGAGCAGAAAGCAGTTCCGGTGGATACTCCTTCTTCCCTCAGGCCAATCTTTGGTGTTCCATTAGCCGAGGCTGCTGAGAGGATTATGCTGTATGATGGGATCCAGCTGCCAGCAGTTTTTCGAGAGTGCATTGACTACATTGAGAGTTATGGCATGAAGAGTGAAGGAAACACTGAAACCCTCTCCAAGCAAAGATCGCAAGGAAACCTCGATCTATACAAGAGCAGATTGATGACAATGCCGCAACTGCATCTTGTCATTCACCGCCAGAACAATCTCATGAAGACACATCAGACTTACCCATGTTGAGAAGATCCACACGTGAAGTAAAAGAGCCTGATAGACTTAATCTTTGAGTACAATGTAAAGCTTTGAAAATGTGTTGACTGTTTTGAAAATGTTTATGTTTATAGAGCACTAACAAAAGTGTTACTGATATTATCTTTATTGTTTTCTTGAAAGTTGATTGATATTGATTTTGTTAAACCTCAAAGAAAGGGGGATGTAATGATCAATAACATGTCATTCTATAGTGGACACTAGGTGGAGCCGTAGAGCTGTGTAGAGCTGTATATAGCTGTATGTACAAGACTACATTACCCAGCTGTATGTATATTAAGACTACATTACCCATGAGGCACTAGGCTACCCACAAGGCAGCAGTCAAGATGGATGCCTCTACAGATACTGTACCTAGTCCACATGTGCTCAATAAAAGTGTCTAGCAAAAGCTAGCTGTGTTCATAATAAGAATGTCTATTTATTAATGAACATAAGAATCTCCAATATTTTTAGAACTAATAAAGAAAGGGCTGGATTTTGCCAGCACTGGGGAGGTGGGTTTGGAGGCGGAATCTGGCAGAATCTGGGGGCGGATGGCCAACTCGCCCCCAACCCGCCTCCATGCCATCTTGCTAGGAGGCGGGTAGCTGTCCCGCGCCGGGTCCCATCTCCTTGGAGGCGGGAAGGGATTTCAGCCACTTAACTGCCTGTAAACAGATAGTTAACAGGCAGATAAGAGGATTATCCCCATTTTGCCCACATAAGTGCGGGCTCCCCGAAGGCTCCGAAACCCGCCAGGGTCACCGAGGCGAGTTGTGGGTCTGCGGGGGTCGGAGGGGTGCAAAAGTGCGCTGTGAAGGTAAGTGATGGGTGCAAGTGTGGAGAAGTGAGTATCTGAGGTAAGTGGAAAGTGTTAGAAAAAGTGTACTTACCTTTGTTTCTTCCTGCAGGCTTCAATCGGTGGGTATGCGGAGAGTCTCGCACCTCCGCCACAGAGATGACAGATGGCCGTTGCATTCTCCAATGCAACAACCATCTAATTTCTGTAAAAGAAAGAGGTTTGATGAGTTCTTGTGTTCAAGAACTCATCAAACTACAGAGAATGTCAGTGTTTGACAGCTTCACAGAGCTGTCAAACGATGAAAATTTATATTGTCAAAAATTTTTGACAGATGAAATGTCATACGTTGACGTTCTCTGTAACCGGCTTTCCCTTAATTGGCCTGCTAAGCCCACTGGGCGGGTTTAACTAGGTCAATCAAGGGAAAATAGCGTGGGTTGACTAGAAGTTGATGGAGGCGGGACAGAAACCCGACAAGTGGAAGTTCCGCCTCTAAAAGCTCCCCATTGGCAAAATCCATCCCATAGTGTTGAAAAAAAATGCAAAAAAAAACTTTTTTATTGCCCCTAATAGTTTTTCTCCAAGGTTGTGGGAAGCAGTGTCCAAGAGATCAATCTTTAATTCCTCGATACTCCAAGACCATCCAGGAGGGTTGGCAATCCCAGTTAGTATCAATAGCATGCAAAATAATATATTTTTAGCCTTCGAAAGGGTAATAACATCATTAAACCTTGACTCGTCTTAAAACTTTCAGATGCATCATAGATACACATACAATTTTTTTATGCTCATCAAGTTGAAGGATATTAGTGTGGGGGAATGAAACAATGGTAGCAGCAAACAATCCCAGTTCAGGTACAACAGGGCTTAGGTGCAGAATAAAGCTCCCTTAAACTCTGCTCCAGCAATGTGCTTTGACTTAACCTCAGAAGTGGTTGCCCTCCTGCACTAGTCTGATATTTCCATTACTAATAACAATCTGCCCAAGGCATCTCAGAGCCAGACAGTCAATTTAGTGGCAGTTAAAGGGCACCATCACCTCTACGTTCCTCTCCCAAGACACACAGCAACCTGGCTTGGACATATATCACTGTTTCTTCATCGTCAATGGGTCAGAATCCTGTGATTCCCTACTTAACACAATTGTGAGAGCACCTTCACCACAAGGACTGCAGTGGTTCAAGGAGAAGGCCCACCACCTTTTCAGGGCAACTAGGGATGGGCAATAAAAGCGGCCCTGTCAGCAGTGTCCATGTTCCAAATAGAAAGAAAAAGCCGCGAGCACACCCTTGGTGTGGGGCGCCTGCCAGTAGAGCATATCGGGAAACTGCGCACGTACAGCCTGCGATTCAACGGTGGCTCAGTTAGTAGCAGCCCCGCCTCTGAGTCAGAAGGTTGTAGGTTCAAGGGGAGGGATGGAGTGCGGGGAGGGGGGAGGGATGGAGTGCGGGGAGGGGGGAGGGATGGAGCGAGGGGAGTGATGGAGCGAGGGGAGGGGGGTGGGATGGAGCGAGGGGACGGGGGGAGGGATGGAGCGAGGGGAGGGATGGAGCGAGGGGAGGGGGGTGGGATGGAGCGAGGGGAGGGGGAGGGATGGAGCGAGGGGAGGGATGGAGCGAGGGGAGGGGGGTGGGATGGAGCGAGGGGAGGGGGGTGGGATGGAGCGAGGGGAGGGGGGTGGGATGGAGCGAGGGGAGGGGGGAGGGATGGAGCGAGGGGAGGGGGAGGGATGGAGCGAGGGGAGGGGGAGGGATGGAGCGAGGGGAGGGGGGAGGGATGGAGCGAGGGGAGGGGGAGGGATGGAGCGAGGGGAGGGGGGAGGGATGGAGTGAGGGGGAGGGATGGAGCGAGGGGAGGGGGGAGGGATGGAGTGAGGGGGAGGGATGGAGCGAGGGGAGGGGGGAGGGATGGAGTGAGGGGGAGGGATGGAGCGAGGGGAGGGGAGGGGGGTGGGATGGAGTGAGGGGAGGGGGAGGGATGGAGCGATGGGAGGGGGAGGGATGGAGCGAGTGGGGGAGGGATGGAGCGAGGGGAGGGATGGAGCGAGGGGAGGGGGAGGGATGGAGTGAGGGGAGGGGGAGGGATGGAGCGAGGGGAGGGATGGAGTGAGGGGAAGGGGAGGGATGGAGCGAGGGGAGGGATGGAGCGAGGGGAGGGATGGAGTGAGGGGAAGGGGAGGGATGGAGCGAGGGGAGGGATGGAGCGAGGGGAGGGGGAGGGATGGAGTGAGGGGGAGGGATGGAGCGATGGGAGGGGGAGGGATAGAGTGAGGGGAGGGATGGAGTGAGGGGAGCGGGGTGGGATAGGGGAGGGATGGAGCGAGGGGAGGGGGGTGGGATAGGGGAGGGATGGAGCGAGGGGAGGGGGGTGGGATAGGGGAGGGATGGAGCGAGGGGAGGGATGGAGCGATGGGAAGGGGAGGGATGGAGCGAGGGGAGGGATGGAGTGAGGGGGAGGGATGGAGCGATGGGAGGGGGAGGGATGGAGTGAGGGGAGGGATGGAGTGAGGGGAGGGATGGAGCGAGGGGAGGGATGGGGGATGGAGCGAGGGGTGGGATGGAGGGAGGGGGAGGGATGGAGCGAGGGGTGGGATGGAGGGAGGGGGAGGGATGGAGCGAGGGGAGGGGGGAGGGATGGGGGGATGGAGCGAGGGGTGGGATGGAGCGAGGGGAGGGGGAGGGATGGAGTGAGGGGGAGGGATGGAGCGATGGGAGTGGGGAGGGATGGAGGGATGGAGCGAGGGGTGGGATGGAGGGATGGAGCGAGGGGTGGGATGGAGCGAGGGGAGGGGGAGGGATGGAGTGAGGGGGAGGGATGGAGTGAGGGGGAGGGATGGAGCGATGGGAGGGGGAGGGATGGAGTGAGGGGAGGGGGAGGGATGGAGTGAGGGGAAGGGGAGGGATGGAGCGAGGGGAGGGGGAGGGATGGAGTGAGGGGGAGCGATGGGGGGAGGGATGGAGCGATGGGAGGGGGAGGGATGGAGTGAGGGGAGGGGGAGGGATGGAGCGAGGGGAGGGGGAGGGAGGGAGTGAGGGGAGTGAGGGGAGGGGGAGGGATGGAGTGAGGGGGAGGGATGGAGCGATGGGAGGGGGAGGGATGGAGTGAGGGGAGGGGGAGGGATTGAGGGGAGGGGGAGGGATGGAGCGATGGGAGGGGGAGGGATGGAGTGAGGGGAAGGGGAGGGATGGAGCGAGGGGAGGGGGAGGGATGGAGTGGGGGGGTGGGATGGAGGGGAGGGAGTGAGGGGAGGGGAGGGGGAGTGAGGGGAGGGATGGAGATGGGGAGGGATGGAGTGAGGGGAGGGGGAGGGATGAGTGAGGGGAAGGGGAGGGATGGAGCGAGGGGAGGGGGAGGGATGGAGTGAGGGGGGGTGGGATGGAGAAGGGGAGGGATGGAGTGAGGGGAGGGGAGGGGTAGTGAGGGGAGGGAGGGGTAGTGAGGGGAGGGAGTGAGGGGAGGGGTAGTGAGGGTAGTGAGGGGAGGGGAGGGAGTGAGGGGAGGGGTAGTGAGGGGAGGGAGGGGTAGTGAGGGTAGTGAGGGGAGGGGAGGGAGTGAGGGGAGGGGTAGTGAGGGGAGGGAGGGGTAGTGAGGGGAGGGATGGAGGAGGGGAGGGATGGAGGAGGGGAGGGATGGAGTGAGGGAAGGGATGGCGTGAGGGGAGGAGGGATGGAGTGAGGGGAGGAGGGATGGAGTGAGGGAGGAGGGATGGGGTGAGGGGAGGGATGGAGCGAGGGGAGGGATGGAGCACGGGGAGGGGGAGGGATGGAGTGAGGGGGGGAATGAGGTGAGGGATGGAATGAGGGGAGGAGGGTTGGAGCGAGGGGAAGGATGGAGCATGGGGAGGGATGGAGCGAGAGGAGGAGGGATGGAGCGTGGGGAGGGATGGAGCGCGGGGAGGGATGGATGCGGGGAGGGATGGAATGAGGTGCGGGGAGGGATGGAGCGAGGGGAGTGGGTTGTGAGGGGGGAGGGATGGAGGGGAGGGATGGAGTGTGGGGAGGAGGGATGGCTGGAGGGGAGGGATGGAGTGTGGGGAGGAGGGATGGAGTGTGGGGAGGAGGGATGGAGTGAGGGGAGGGATGGAGTGTGGGGAGGAGGGATGGAGTGAGGGGAGGGATGGAGCGAGGGGAGGGGGGAGGGATGGAGTGAGGGGGGAGTGGAGGGAGGGGGCAGTGTGGGGAGGGGGGAGGGATGGAGGAGGGAGGGATGGAGGAGGGGAGGGATGGAGCGAGGGGAGGGATGGAGGAGGGGAGCGATGGAGCGAGGGGAGGGGGAGGGATGGAGTGAGGAGAGGGGGGAGGGATGGAGTGAGGGGAGGGGGGAGTGAGGGGAGGGGGAGGGATGGAGCGAGGGGAGGGATGGAGCGAGGGGAGGGATGGAGCGAGGGGAGGGATGGAGCGAGGGGAGGGATGGAGGAGGGGAGGGATGGAGCAAGGGGAGGATTGGTTTTCTCAGTACTTACTGGAGGGGGAGGGGAATCCCTGCCTGCTACCAGCGCATATTGGAAAATTTAGACTACAGACTCGCTTCATTTCCAAGCTGGCAGAGATAGGAGAGTTTTAAGCCCATGTACCGAAACTGGATTTGAACCTAGGTCCTAGGGGTAAAAAGGTAATATTCTAACCCACTGCATCACCAAATCCCCATGATGCACAATCAAAATATACATATACTAATTTCATCTTGTATATGAATTTCCAATATAGAAGAATGTTTAAAGTAATATTTTTTCTCTGTCGCTATGGCAGAGGCCATTGTTTCCAGAAACCTAAACACAGAAGTCACGGTTGTTTCCATCATTTATATGCATTAAAGATGTTTATAAGCAACATGTTTCCAATTCTGAATTAGAAGTGCAGTTCAATACAATAGTTTTAGTCAGGAAGTGAAAGTCATTTTGGAACAAAAATCACTGCAGAGGTTTATGTTTGAAATGAAAGGGTTTCTTAAAGAGGCAGTACCACTTTGTAACCAGCCAAGAATATATTTAAATTGTTTCAGGATACAGCAACATAACTTCTTTGTTTTGAAAATTACATTTTTTGTTGTTGAAAAATCCAATTGAAATGCTGAATAATAATGTTATTGGATCAAGGAGGACAGACACATAGGAACACGCAGGAACATATAGAAAGAAAGAAAGACTTGCATTTATATAGCACCTTTCACGACCACCGGATGTCCCAAAGCGCTTTACAGCCAATTAAGTTCTTTTTTTGAAGTGCAGGAAATGCAGCAGCCGATTTGCGCACAGCAAGCTCCCACAAACAGCAATGTGATAATGACCAGATAATCTGTTTTAGTGATGTTGATTGAGGGATAAGTATTGGCCAGGACACCAAGGATAATTTCTCTGTTCTTCTGTGAAATAGTGCCATGGGATCTTTAACTTCTCATCCAAAAGCAGCATCTCTGACACTGCAGCACTCCCCTGGAGTGTCAGCCTAGAATTTTGTGTTCAAGGCTCTGGAGCGAGACTTAGAACCCACAATCTTCTGACTAAGAGGCAAGGGTACTACCAACTGAGCCACTGGTTGAAACAGGAGTCTGGCTACAGGATCAGAGAAGGTCCGTGTGGTGCTTTAGGCTTATTCCAAAGTCCGGAAAATATCACACGCCATTCTGCTCAATTACATCCCTTGTCAAATTGTTGTTGGTTTAAAAAAAAATTTCCTCTCACAAACAATGCTTCCATGGACAGAATCAGTGTAGAAAACCATGACCTAGCCCAGAGCTGCTCCAATGGCTTCTTCAGATCTAGCTGATGCCCGAGATACAAATCCCGATTTTAGCTCTGGGCGGCAGTCATGCGGGCAGGGGCCGAGGCGGTTGGCAAACCATCTCAACCTCAGCAGCGTGAGGCCCGGGAGATTTTAACTCCGGGGCCTCATCTGCATAAAATCAGTCAGTCTCCCGCCCGGAGCCAGAAATCTCATAGCATAATCATTCATCCAGCATTCATGGCCTTTTCAAAATGAAACTACAATTTTCAGCTATAGGTAGGGTGTAACGCCCATCAGAAAGTCAATCTCTATACTTTGTCCTCTTGCCCTTGTCCCAGGTTTTCTATGAAGTCCAAGTACTCTCAATAAAATAAGTCAGCCATTTCATTTGTGGCCATGTAAAAATCACCAGGGCCCACTGAAAGCCGATTATGTGGGCGATTTGGTGACAAAAGTACAATTTGAAGGAAAAAGGCTTGCCATGTAACCTGGATTTATAATTGTTTTTGGAAAAATAGATGAGGCAGAGCAAACAAACAAACCAAATAAAAAAAAGATAGTGTCTCTTTAAAGATGTTCCAGTGTGCTCAGCACTCAGCTCTTCACTAACACTCCCATAGGGGGATATAATAATGATGGTGACACATGAGCTTATTTGACAGCTGTCAACATAGTCTGTGTGATGCATACACAATCAGGGAAGATGCCTCGGCCACTCTGTTGTGTTTTTATGTTGTACGTCAGCACCACCTGCTGTTTTCTGCTATTACTTCAGTATGGTCAGAGTGTGGCTTTGACAATAAATACTTCGGTCTTTTATCCATGATATTAAAAACTATTCAGAGGACATTTAAAATTAATATTACCCAGGATGGATTTGAATAGAATTCGGCAGGGTTTTATTTTACAATGATTGATATGGGTGGTCAATGACAGTAGCATAAAAATAAATGCAACTAAAATTTCAAAGGCATGTTTTGATATTCAAAGTTCAATTTAGCGCTAGCCATTTTCCCTCTTACTAAGGGTATAGATTTTATAGTTTATACACAAATCCCCCTTTGATAATCTCCATCTTACTCAGAAACACCAGTCTGGCATTAACTGGTAAAATAATTTGAAATGCTTCGCAGTTCAAAACAAAAAAAAAAGCTTTAGGTTGAATTGGCAGTGACACGATGGGGTGGATTTGCATCTTCACCATCTGAGTATTGAGCATCAACCGGGTGAAGCGTAGAAAGGAAAGTCTGGCGGGCAGGAATGAACGCCTCTTACAGAACCTGCTGATTTTTCCTTCCACTAATTTCAATGGAATATAAATCAGGCGGGTTGTGTTACTGGCGCACTATACTCCTGCCAGATTTTCCTTTATGTACTCCACCCCGGTGATGCTTAAAGCCCAGATGGTAATAACTATCCCAATTGGACCAACGTCTCATTCGTTGGTCTGAGTCCACTAATTGAGGAGCCCTTGCACGTTATGTATAACATGACCTGCTTCGTCATACAGAGCAGCAAATGAAATGCTAGGGGCTGGATTTTGATACTGGAGGCGTGTAGGAGGCGGGACTACAACTTTCGGGGTTGTAGTCCCGCCCCCATCGAGTTGTGGCCAACCCACACGATTTTCACTTGATTGACCTTGTTGAACCCGCCCAGCGGGCTCAGCAGGCCAATTAAGGGCCACCCGGCAACAGGTGATGTCACAGATTGACATTTCATCTGTCAAGAGCTTTTGACAGGTGAAATATCAGTGTTTGACAGCTCTTTGAAGCTGTCAAACACTGGCAATCTGTACACTAAGTTAATTCCTTCCTCTCAGGCTGATTTAGAGATCTCTCCAGAACAGAAAGCTGAATGCTGCAATTTTTGACAGCTCGCGGCCATTCTGCTTTCTCTGCCGGTGAGATGAGGAACTCCCGAGACCTGAAGGAAGGAAGGCTGTAAAGGTAAGTAAAGGTAAGTAAAACTTCTTTAAACACTTTACACACACTAAACACACTTACCTCTGCACTCATGCACCCATCACTCACCTGAACACCGGACATCTCAAACCCTCCAAGTCCTTCAGCCCAACGGCCCACCTCGCTAACTTGGCGTGGTTTGGAGCCATAAGGAATCCCACACTTCAGCAATAAAAATAGGGATTAGGCTAAAAACTGCCTGTTAACTACCTGTTAACAGGCAGTTAATTGGCACAAATCCCCTTCCCGCCTCGGGGAGGCGGCTCCCAGCACAGGTCGGGTATCCGCCTCCTTTGAAACTGGCATGGAGGCAGGTTGGGGGCGGGATGGGTTCGTGCCCCCCCGATTTCAAGATTTTAACCCCCCAAATGCCTCCAATCCCGCCTCCACGGCCCAATGAAAATCCTGCCCTAGTTCTTTGTACTATTCCCGACGTCTGACGAGATTAAACCTTTTTGTATATTACTTAAGGGTCTTGACCACATTTTTCTTTGAAATTCAAAACTGTATTGGATTTAGTGGACAAACAATAAGGAAAACCATGCAGCAGAGTGCTAAAATCGGAATCAGATGAGCGAGGGTCTACTATTGTCATAGAAATGAATGATGAAAAGTCGAAATATCTTGGGAAAACAATGAAGGTTGAGACAGAAATTAGTGAAACTCAGCCAAGTTAGATGAAAGCTTGGGACAGGGAGATAATTGAGTTGGAGTATTTGTAAAGATTGCAAAGTGCTGATAAATGGGGAAAAAAATGTAAAACTTATGGAAACTTTTGATGGGTGAAAGGAAAATTTGAATTCTCAAGTTTCAAAGTCACCAAATCATCTGCCCGTTTTTAACCTGTGATGTCAGTTTTTACAAAATCATCGTGATCTTCATTACATTTCCATAACATAAGCCCCAGTAGGACCCACAAAAGAGAAAGTAGTACAAAAGCAAAATACTGCGGAAGCTGGAAATCTGAAATAAAAACAGCACATGCTGGAAATACTCAGAGGGTCAGGCAGCATCTGTGGAGAGAGAAACAGAGTTAACATTTCAGGTCGATGACCTTTCGTCAGAACTCTGAGAGAAAGTAGTACTCGTCCAACAGACAACCAGTGATTAAAAAGACAAACTGCCTCTCTAGCAACGCTTGGAAGGCTGTTTGAACACAGCGGAAAGATTATTACAATCAGCATGTTTCAAAACTACCTTAAAAAATGGAACCACGTCAGATCTTCCATTAATACTGCTTTCCTCTTTAACTGCTAAAGATTAGTTTCAAGTATCACAGACATTACGCACATCAAGTAACGGATACACATTTCCCTGGTCTTCATGTGGCAAATCTTCAATATTTTTCATGATTCTGATTTAGTTGGTGAGTGAGGCTGTCAAAAACTCTGAGCTTATTTTGAAATGTTGACTTTTTAAAATCTATCAAGCTCTTTCACTGAAATACAGTTCTTGTTTGAAAACATTGGCACGAGTGGTCAGAAAGAATTCTTACTCTAGCTCATTTTAAACAGCATGACTGATTTCTGGCGTATAGCGCCGTACTTTTCTGTAAACATTACTTTTTAGAAGATTGCGATTTACTTCTTACAGAAAGTTGATAGAGGAAAGCCCTTGTTGCGTATATGACAAGATGCACGTTGTTTACTTAAGTTAGATTATTTCATGTATATTTTTCGCTAACCTGGCCACTCACGTCAAAGTGTGTTTCTTCAATAGAGAGAATAGGGCAACCCAAGTTGGGCGTGTTCTATGTCTTTTGTTGTTGCTGCTCCTTGGCCATGTGACATGAGATGGCCTGATCGCTGAGCAAAGTCGCATTAGCAGGTTCTCCTCGAAGCTCAACAACTGACCCATCAGGTGATGGAATTGGCCAACCCTATGTGTTGAATCCAGTAGTCTTTGGATTTTGTAGCTCTCACTTTCATTCTGGTACTATCAAGCCACTAATCACAAATATTTTACTCACTAAATTTGGATTGTATGGTGGAGGGAGTAGTGCGGAGGGTTTGATGTACATAAAAATTTCAGTATTGTTAGAGTTGTATGATGTTTTTGTGCTTCAGTCCTACTTCTTGGCAGTACAAAGCAAATAATGACATTAGATTCTGAATTTTCACTCATTTCCTCTTAGATCAATACCAATATACCATCACAGGTCATGCTGTGTAAACAAACCTGTGGGAGGTGAGATTAAACTCATTATATTAAATCTTCTAATGACAAACAAATTATGAATCCAAATTCTAAGTATGCATTTTGTCACTATGTCCTTAAGGTACAATAAAACAAACACAAATTCTGAATCTGCTTCTTATTTAACACTGGCAGTGGCCTTAAATAACCCAGACAAGTAGAAAACTATAGAAGACAATACAGTACATTACCCTTCTCCGTTTTTGAACATTATTTTCATAGTAACATAGAGATAGGAACAGGAGTAGGCCATTCGGCCCTTCGAGCCTGCTCCGCCATTCAATGAGATCATGGCTGATCCTCGTCTGAGATCATAGCTGATCTTACCAGTTCAGTACCCCGTCCCCGCCTTTTCTCCGTAACCCTTAATCCCCTTAGCCTTCAGAAATATATCCAATTCTCTCTTGAAAATATTTATTGAATTAGCCTTCACAGCCCTCTGTGGCAGGGAATTCCACAGGCTCACCACTCTTTGAGTGAAGAAATTCTTCCTCATCTCTGTTTTAAATGATTTGCCCGCTATTTTTAGACTGTGGCCCCTGGTTCTGTGCTCCCTGGCCATTGGAAACATTCTCTCTGAATTCAGCCTGTCCAGGCCTGCCATAATTTTATATGTTTCGATGAGATCCCCTCTCAATCTTCTAAACTCCAGTGAGTACAAGCCCAAACTATTTAATCTCTCTTCGTAGGTCATTCCCGCCATTCCAGGTATCAGCCTGGTGAATCGCCGTTGCACTCTTTCCATGGCAAGAACATCCTTCCGCAGATGGGGCGACCAAAACTGTACACAATACTCCAGATGCGGTCTCACCAGCACCTTGTACAGCTGTAGTAAGGTATCCCTATTCCTATACTCGAACCCCCTTGATATGAAGGCCAACATACCATTTGCCTTCTTAATCGCCTGTTGCACCTGCATGCTCTCCTTCAGTGACTGGTGCACAAGAACACCCAGGTCCCTCTGCACTTCCCCATCTCCCAATCTATTGCCATTTAGATAATAATCTACCCTCCTGTTTTTACCCCCAAAGTGGATAACCTCGCATTTATCCACATTATAGTGCATCTGCCACGTATCCGCCCATTCCCCCAACCTGTCCAAATCGCACTGTAGCCTCCTGACATCCTCATCAGAGCCCACCCCTCCTCCTAGTTTAGTGTCGTCAGCGAATTTGGAAATATTGCATCATGTAGGCTAGTAGCTGTGGAAATATTTTTTATCTTTCCATAGTTGCTATGTCACAATAATTTACTGATGCCACCTTATGGATTACAACAGTTTTTTCACCTTTCCAGCTTTAATAAGAAGAAAATACAAAACTGTACCTTTTGAAACTGGGAAATATCATGAATGTGATGTGCTGAATACTCACACTTGCTGTGAAATGTCATTCTTATTTCCATTAGTGAGGCTGGCTGTACCTCATGAAATAGTTGTATTCCATAGTTTACTACATGTCCCATGTCATTTCCCAGATAAGAGGGTGTGTGGATGAAATGTTCACAGGTTTATCCCAATCTGAGCCATCTGCTTAGAGATGTGCAAACGTGGCAGGAGTTAATTTTCCCTCTGCCTCCCTTGACAGCATAGCTGTGACGGGAATTCAATGTGATAGAAATCACAAGCAAGATCCCATGTGGTACCATTGCCTGGCGCAGCATGTCACTACACTAACCCACTGTGCCACCAGCCTGCCCACCCTAGAAAGTAAAGCACTTGATGACAATTAGAGATTTCTACCTGGTGTTTTTTGTTAAGTTGCCCGTGTGCGGTGGCAGTTCAAAGAGCTAAATGCTGCCAGACAGCAATGAACCTAAAGCTCGGTGCTCTGGGGAGGACCATTACTACTTTCTTCCCTACAGGATTATATTTCTTTATTTAGTGCCTATGGTTTAGATCATTATGTTGAAACCGTGTAGAGCTACAGTAAAATAAGGAGCTGGGTAAGAAGTGAGTTTAAAGGCATGCAAGTAACACTACTGGGTGTGACAAGCGATTACCAAATCCTGTTTGGAAAATTGTCTCAGTTCTGACATCAGCACTTTGGGAACGGTATTAATGTTTCTACACTCAGCCATTGCATGGGAAATGATATCCATCTCTCATATTTTATGGTTCACCAGCCCTACATTTTTCACATTTCTGCAGCTCAACAGATTGCATTTTTTTGGTGATTGCCTGAATTAAATTTAAACCCATTTAGCTCACTCATAAGCAGGGAAACAATATGTGCAGTTTGCTACCCTCTTTGTAAGTTATCCTCTTTATAAATTGGCCCTAATTTTTAGTCAGTCTGGCCAAGATTCTCCCCTTGCAAGTTTTCATCTCCCCTGCTGGGAGTTTGGTGCCTCAGATCAGAAACTGAGCAGAACAAGGAATTGAACCTATGTTCCTTCCCAATCCAGCTAGATTAGTAATGCTGTAACACTTGATGTCACAATGCCACCCCTCAAGTTGTTATAGCATAAACTGTTTTTCATTTTAGCTGGTGTTGTGTCCCAAGGGAAGGAATTAATTGAACTTGTTCTTCTCAAATCATGATGTTGAATCATAAAACAACAGCTTACATTTATATAGTGCCCTTAACATAGAAAAACATCTCCAGGCGCTTCACAGAGACGGAAGGGAAAACAAAATGGACACAAAGCTAAAGAAGGGGAGATTAGGAGGGATGACCAAAAGTCTGGTCAAAGAGGTGGACTTTGAGGAGGGTCTTAAAGTAGGAGAGGGAGGTGGAGAGGCAGAGGGATTTAGGGAGTGAATTCCACAGTTTGGGACCTAGGCAGCTGAAGGCACTGCTACCAATGACAGAGCGAACGGAAAGGGCGTGCACAAGAGGCCAGAGTCATGGGAACAGAGAGCATGGGGCATGGACGTTCTAGTGCTGGTGGAGGTTACAGAGATGGGGAGGAGCGAGGCTCTGGAGGCATTTCAACCCGAGGATAAGAATTTTAAATTTGAGGTGTTTGGAGACTGGGAGCCAATGTAGGTCAATGAGAACAGGCGTGATGGGTTAGTGGGAATTAGTGTGGGGATAGGCAGTGGAATTTTGGATGAGATGAAGTCTCAGTATGGGAGGTCATCCCAGAGATCATTGGAGTAATAGAGTCTGGAGGTGACAAAGGCATGAATGAAAGTTTCAGAAGCAGATAGATTAAGGTAGGGATGGGGTTGGGTAATGTTAGTAGAAGTGAGCAGTCTCTGTGATGAGGGGATATGAGATCAGAAGCTCAGACCACCGAGATTACAAAAACATTGGTTCAGTTTAGGCTGGGGGTGGGGGACGGGGGTGTGGTGTGGTTGGGTGGGATAGAGTTGCTGGCGAGAGTGCAGAGTTTGGGTGGGGGGCAAGGACCATGATTTTCATCTTCCCAATGTTTAGCTGGAGGAAGTTACGGCTCATCCAAGACTGGGTGTCAAACGAGCATTCTGATAGCATAGTGGTAGTGGAGGGGTTGAGAGCGGTGGTGGAAATGTAGAGCTGGGTGTCATCAGAATACATGTGGAAACTGATCCCGTGGCTTTGGACTATATCAGCAAGGGGTAGCATGTAGATGAGGGAAAGGAGGAGGCAAAGGATGGATCCTTGGTGGCAGTGCAGGGGTGGGAAGAGTAGCCACTGGTAGAGATGCTCTGGCTACGATTGTATATGTAAGAGTGGATCCAAGTGACGGCAGTACCATAGAGCTAGATAACAGAGGAGCAGTATTGGAGGAGCATTGTGTGATCAACTGCGTCAAAGACTGGAGGGAGGTCGAGGAGGAATAATGCATGACAGTCACAGAGAATGTCATTTATGACTTTGTGTAGGGCCCGATCAGGGCTGAGGGAGGGGTGGAAACCTGATTAAAAGGATTCAAACAGGGAATTACAGGAGAGATGGGAACAGATCTGGGACCCAAAACATGTTCAAGAACCTTGGAGAGGGAAGAAAGGTTGGTGAGGGGCCAACAGTTAATGAGAATAGAGTTGAGGGTGTCTTTTTTTGAGGAGGAGATGATGACAGCAGTCTTGCATAAGGAAAGAGAACCACACCTGACTCCAATGTTGATGTGTCAGTGAGCTGCCTGGGGACATCGAGCATGCATCCACAGCTCACTGGTCTCATTTAAATAAATGCAAGCTGTTGTTAAATGAGGCCCAAGGCCCAATGTCGGGTGTGTCTTGGGTCCACCCATTCCAGCACAGGGATCGTTCTCTGTGCCCAGTTAGCACTGGCAGGCTGGTGTAAACCAATTTCTAGGTCGTGGTATCTATACTCTGTTTAAATCTATATTTTGGCTGCAGCTTTTTATGTGTTTTCATTTGGATTTACGTAGTACTCCTCACATAAAAGAATGTCTCAGAGCGCTTTATAGAGGGAGAGAGAGTTACTGTGCAGGATGTAATGGGGTGGGGAAACCAAAAGACATGGTTAAAACGATCAAATTTTACCAAGCTTCTGAAGGCAGGGAGGGAGGCAGTGAGACAAAGTGGTTTTGGAAGAGAGTTCCAGAAGGAAGGGGATATCATTAAGATGAAGAGTGGAATAAGTTTCTACTATTAGTAACTATTCTCAATATAAAGTAACCAACGTCACTTATATCCAAAGTAAAAATCCCCTTATTTTGCCCTAACAATGTGTCATTTCCGTAACCTCAAAAGTGCAACACTATCGTTATCCATTTCCCACGCCAACCATCTCTTTGGGTGAAATTGCCAATTTAATTCCAATTAGATCTAAATTATGGACAGTTTGTGCAGTGCCTTGTGCTAGAAACTGGGCTGAGGATGCCCAAATGTATTTGTACTAGTAAAGAGGGCAGACTTCCTTATGTGTATTTTGTACATTACTTCACACTACTTTAGTCAATTGCTTATGCAGTATTGGTAAAGCCATTTATGTATATTCAGGTTTGGTTATATGGAACCTTTCTCGTAGCTTGAGCTGATGCTTAGGAGTTGATTGATTCTAATATACATGTACTTAGAAAGCTCGAAAAGTGACCAAAGCTAAAATTTTACAATGTTTTCTGATACTATGGCAATGTAACATGACTCAGTGTTTCTGCACAGCAGTGGTAGGTCAACCATAAAAAAAAGTGATTCAGAACACATTTCTTTATAAAGTAGGTAAACCTTATTTGGACTGGTTACTAACAGCCCAGCACAGTTAGGAACAGTATCTATGTCAGAAACGTTCCATCTAACAAATTAAAGTAAAATGTGTATACAGCACAGTATGCTTTTAGAAAAGTTAAGGGAGCACTTCCACTGGTTAATGTGATTTACTCAGTGGGGATGTTTGGTAAAACAAATGGTACATTGTAATACAGGCAATAGTGGTTTCAAACTGATAGAAATACGGAATACCACCCATACTTCCAAAATGTGGTCCTGATTATGGGTAGCTGTCAAAGAGAGTTCTGATTGGCTGAGAACTGTGTCAAAACCCACAATAAATGCACAGTTTGGCCCAGAGTCTGAATCTTTTTAATTGATGTGACCTGAAGAAGGATCCTTTGTGGCCCTAAAAGCTTGTGTTACTTAGAGAGTGCTCCTATCTAGCCCCCATGAAGTAGCAGCCTGTTCTCAATGAGTGGGACTGTGAGAGAGACTGACTGTTGAATGGGGGATTGTGGAGTTCAACAATTGGTCCTGCTCAAAAGCCGATGAGTTGAGAACTGGACAGTTCTTCACACTGGCTTAGATAAGAATATTTTATGTCTTCAGAGTTTTAATAGTCATTGTTTTTGGAAGATCCCAAGAGCTCCCCAGGCCTATTATTTCAGCCGTGAGGGATAGCATAGCAACTGTGAGTACTTAACAGTGTTGACCATGTTGTGACTCACAGCTGTCACTGCTGAAATACCATATGGAACATGACACCCTGGAATAGATATAGCTATTAAGTTGATCAGATAAAGGTGACCATTTTATGGCTGGATTCTTTTCTAGGAGACTACTACAACACATAGATTTTAGTACTGTAAATGTAGAGGATAGTTGATGTGGAACTGAAGAGTACAGAACTTTTTATGAATGAAGTCAAGAGTAGTTTTAATGATCTTCCTCACAAGTAAAATCTCTATCCCGCATTTCTCTATTGTGCTGTTTTGCCAACACATATAGATGGGCCAGATTTTGCTGAAAAAAATAACGGCATCTGAAAGACGCACGCCGTTATTATTGTGCAAATCAGCCAGCAAATTGTAACGAGGAAGAGATACCCCGTGAATTGCAAATTGCCACAAGTTGTTGGCCGATTTGCGCCGCTTGCCATTAGTTTTGTGAAAACGGCATCTTGCAATTAACCTCCCCGCGATTTTCATGAAGTCGCTGTATTTGCACATTAATTGCACCGTTAAACTTGCCACAGAAAGTTAAGTCTAGTAATTATCAGTGTAAGTACCCTTTTAACACAGAGATCATTGTTAATGACTGCCAATCAACCTCTCTTGCCCAGAAAGTGAACAATTATATGTGTGGTGTCTCAGTTTGTGAATTGCTTTAGGAGATTTTAAAATGTCAAATTTAAATTTTTTTTCTTACTTTTCCTTTCTGTTTATTTTTTCTCTCTCTTAATCCAATCTTTCTTTCTCTCTCTTTATTCTCTTTCTTGACCTAATTTGACATTGATTTCACCCACTCTAATTCACCCTCCTTCCCAGTCTTTCCTCTGTTGATTTCTCAATCCTATAGCCTCATTGGTTAAGGAGCTATCCTGTTTGTCCTGTTGTTCACCAAGGTCCCAGATGCCCCGTTGCCCTCACTGCGCTGTTATCAGCTCACACTTCCAGCAACTGCGTGGGCAAAAAATTAAAAAAAACTAAACGTGCAATTGTAAAATCTGGCCCATATAAATGTATTAATAATATTTTAGTTAAATTATAAAAATGACATTTAAATTGCATTCTGTATGTGTAATAATAACTTATACAGAGTCTGTACAATTAAAATTGTTTTATAAATCACGTTAGCCTAGAAATCATAGTAACACACTTGTTTGCCATATTAGTGTAGAAATCCTTTTAAACTAAGCAGGCTAACACCTGCGCTAAAATAGCAGACAGGAATGGCATTATGTGTTCGGAGGCTAAAATTGTAAACAGCAATTTTATGCAAGTCTGAACTGGCAACTGAACAGCTCTAATATGGGGAACAGAAGTTTTGCCCACTGGCAGCTCATATCAGAAGCTCGAGTGTGCACAGAATATGCAATAGGGAAATGCAGAAAATAAATTAGTCATTGGAAAATCATGCACAGCGCATACTTGGATTTCCAATATGCGCTTCTGGCAGGGAAGGCTCCTAGCCGGAAGTGTGAAGTCAGAAAATTAACCTTCATATGTTGTGCTGCCAAGTATTAAGTAACTATTAAAGCAAGCAACATAGAAAAAAACCCATGATAACTGTAAAAAAATAAAGCTACAGCTTGAAACCTAGATAAGAACACGAGTAGGAGCAGGCCATTTTATTAACCATCTATCTTTTAACTTGCCTGCCTTTTCCCCACTGAGCTGATTACTACTCGCACAGCAGTGGCCAGTTAAAACCGCCCTGGCTCTTACCTGTCTGAAAGTCGCCATGATCGCAACATCTGCGATTTTAACCTGCTCTCCTGAGCAGGCAGCAAGGACGCGCGCCCAGAGCCAACTGGGCCCTTCTTTACATATGCATGATGCAGCTCGATGACGTCATTGAGACCCGACAGTAATTTTAACTCGGGCCTGAGCGGGGCATCCACCTGGAGTTAAAGTCAGAGCCAATGGGCCTGGTCGCTGGCAGGGGAAATGAACAACCGCACTAAGGGAGCAATGAATTGGAAAGCAGGCTCAACACTTAGTTCTTTCCAGGCTGCAATGCAGCACTCATCTGCATTTAGTGAGCTGAAGTGCTGTGACCAGTTTGTGCACTAGCCTCATTAAGGCCTCAGATTTGAAGCAAAATTATTGATGCACAATATTTGTGGTCTTTTTTCATTGTGTGGCCATTTGGAATGGGAGTAAGGGAGCTCCACGGGCTCTTAAATTGCCATAAGCTTTTTCTGTGTTTTGTCCACAATACATTTTAGTGCATTGTTTTCCATATATCTGACGTTGTTATCAGTATTTACCTTTCCAAAGAATTGGGAGAGCAAATGTTCTTTTTTACTCGGTGAGGTAAGCTTGTTTTTAAAGTGCCACAAATACGGGCTCGAGGGGGTACAGGGTGAATGAAGGCATGCCAGGGAGATCAACTGGCCCCAGACTATATCTGCAGACCTTGGCACACCCATTTGCTGGTAACTGAGAACAATTGCCTCAGCTAGCTCCAGGTTGGCTGAGACAGACCTTTGCCATTTACAATAATTGTACTTTCAGCCATTTTGTAGCATAAGGCAGTACTGGCATGGTTGGCCAGATCTCCACTACCCTCAACTGTTGTGCTTTTAGCTTATTCCCAGCTAGCACTGCAATGTCAGGTAGTGTGCTGCCCTTACATGCGGGCATATAAAATTTGCCGCAACCTCCAGCAGGGAAGTGCAGCCACCTGAAAAACCTAAATAAAGTTTTCTAGGTCTGTAAAACCTGTGGGATGGGTATCAACATATTGAAAACAAATATTTTTTTGTGATGCCTCACTCTTAGTTCCTCCAATCTTGCGTCTTCCATTTCCTTATCTTCCTCCTCTTCATGAAGAGAATGATTCCCCCTTTGAAAAATCCATTTCTCTAGTCCAAAAAAATAGCCTACATTAATACTCACTATAAATGGCAGGAGAAGTCTTCAAGAAATCTCATGGGGAGAAAAGTGCAAACATCTGTCCAGGCAAAGTTTCGGAAAGTTCCATAGATCACAAATAAGATGACCTCCTCAATGCATTACCACCACTTATGCAATGTCAGTATTCTCAGAGGTTGGGTTTGGGGCATTAATAGGGCTAAGTAGCACGGAGTCCTATGCCATGCCCTGGGCACCCATTAACATGCGATGTGCGGGCTCCAGGCAGGTGGTTATCTGGATTAGCGATTTTTCACAAGGAGAATTCAGGTGAGCGTTTTTTGGGGCGGGATTGCCGTGAGCCACACTGCCACATTTTACTATTTATACTGCCACCACTGGCGAGTGGTCAATTAGACTTCCTGATCACTTTTTGCACTTGCGGGCCGACCTTTACTACCTTAAGCACTGGATCATTAAAAGCCTTTGTTCATCTACTTTCCTCTCAGTGCTTACCTATTTACATTTACACCCATCTGCCATTGTTATATGCTACGTATTGTACCTTAGACTTTTGTTAAATTGAATTCGCACTGGCTTAATCTATTTATGTCCTTTTCTTCAATTCAATTTACTGAATTTTTGGGACATTCTCTGCAATCCCAGTGGCCCGCAGCACTGTAATGCTGCGGCATGTCTCTGAGGCCACATGCAGCAATTTCCTGCAGAGGATGGGGAGCTTACCACGATTATGGTAATTATCCCAAGGTCAGGAAATCAGTCAGGGGCAAATCGTTGTGGTGGGTGAAATTCCTGTTATGCCAAAGATGTGCGCCAATGCCACAAAAGCGGAATATCTGGGCGCCAGTGTCATCAGGCTATTGTGGAAGGCATCAAAGCCTGGCTCCATCCTGTCCTCCCCTGACAGCTGCACCACCAGATAGCAATAAAGAGCAGGAACTTTGGCTGATTTTCACCTCCCTAGCCCATAGTAGAAGTCATTTAATAGGAGCATCGCAATAGCCAGCTTACACTCCTTTAATCAAATTGCTCCTATTAACCAATTGCCATGATATTATCCGAAAGTAATTTAGCAAATAGTTTTAAAAACATTAACAAAATAGCCATTAACTCATATGTTTTAAAATATTTATAATGGTTTTGCCCCTCCTTTAGGGCCTGTGCATGAAGCATTCTGTGGCTGTAAAGGCAGCGAGGTATCTGCTCCCAGGTGTGTACTGATCGTGTTTTGTGCTCAGCTATTTGTGGGGACTTGAAAGGAGTTTGGGGTAACTCATTCTGCTAGTTTTAACTTCCAACTTCCCTGTGATTCAGTTCCTCAGCTTCTTGTCTAAATAGCCCCATGAGAAATCTGCTAAGTGTGTGGGCAAATCATCATCACAGCACACTGCTGCACTGTGTATTAATGCATTGACTGAATTGCCTGTGTATGTGTGTGTGTGTACTGTACAAAAAGAAAAAAAATGACTCTCATCTCTTTTGGCACTAGCGAAATGAATGGAAGCTTCCTCCCAGATGGAAGAATTCTGTTTGCGGGGATGACATGATGGCAGGTATTCTTCTCTGTTCACCTACAAATATTTCAGAAAAGCAGCATGTTTTAGAAGTAACTTGGGGTACACGTTAATGATTCTGTAATCTGACTACATTCGTCAAAGCCAGTCTCTACTATAGTTCGATTGCTAGATTCTAAATGAGACAGATAGGTAGATATGGATTTGTTTAAACATATAATGAAAGGCAGTATGTCAATTAACACTTCAATGTGGTTTATCCACATAGCAATATTATTTTATTGCTGGAAATGCATCTGTATAGCACAAATAACTGTAAATATTTCTTAATACGGTTAAAGCCTATTAATTGGATGCTCTGATGGAAATGAAATTGTCCTATTTATCAAATCCTTCCTATTAAGCAAAACCTGTTCCTGCTGATTTAAATACATTGGGAATCAATTGGAAGATGCTTTATGAAGGAATACTCCTATTAACTATGTCCCCACTAGCTGGTGCCAACTGTAATTGAACAGCATTTTATGGAAAATTTCAAGTAATACTGGAACTGGGGTGTTTTATCAGGGCTATTGCACATTGGAATTTTAATGTCTTTTGCCACAATAAAGATGTCCAAGTTGAAATTCAAAGCTACTAATTTGCTAGTGCTAATGTGCTGTACAGGGATACTGGAAACCATTTATATGTCATATATTTTCAAGTATATTTTACATTTTTATATAGTAGTGTATCTTATGCATGTCACTCAATGGGACAAAAACAAGTTCAAATATATGGACTAAAATTGCACTATGATATTAGCATAAAATTGTTCATCTGATATTTCAAAGGAACGGGCACAGAATAAATGAATTCATCGCCACTGAAACAGCAGACAAAGGAATTTCATTAAAAACATGCGACCGGATTGTATGCAAATGCCTCAATGGTTGGTTGTGTCATTGGGACTAAAATTTCCTCATCAGGTCGGAGTTCACCCCTCTGACTTTGCCCCAACACCAGACCCATTTACCAGGGTTGGGGGGGGGTCAGTGCAAATTCGTAATGGCCATCCGGTGTTGCTAAGGGTGTTGGAAGGATTTAAAAATTAAAAGGCGGATCTTTCCCTACTGCAGTCGATCAAAAAGTAAACGATTGTAGTACGGACACAGACACGATGGGCCGAATGGCCTTCTTCTGTGCCCTAAATTTCTATGATTTCTATGACACCAGCCTGTTAAATAAAATGGGGCGACTTTCAGCTGCTGGTTGCCTGTTTTTCAGGTGCGAAGTGGGTGGCCGACAGTTGAAAGTCTCCACCGTTTATATTGAAGCCAAATTTCCAAAGTATTCTGTAAGAATGCAATCCTGCACTAAATTTCAAAAAAACTGATCAGCAGGACAGGTAAAATGCAGCGCAATATTTTATTAAGGTCTAATCATGAATTTAGTTCATATAGAGAAGACACCAGAGTTTATACAGCATCAGCACTTAGTTCGTATCAGTGCAGTGTAGTTCACAGCAGGTAAGTCCAGGATACTGCATTGCCTGACAGTGCGCACTTCCCTGAAGGATGGCAGCATGGAGGGAGGCTCCTTTGTTCTTAAAAAAGGGCAAGAAACAAAGAGTCTCAGAAGTTTTTCATTTTGTTTTTGTTTCACATTTCCTGTCAAAATACATTGACTTGTCATTTGACAGTTTATCTATAGTGTTGGAAAAATCAATTTCATACAGAATCTACTCAAAGAGGTGGTGCACTGTGAAGAACTAGAAGAAATTGTTTTTTTTTACCCCTTGATTGCTGAAGTGCTGTTGTAACTCGAATTAAAACAAACATTTTCTCCGTTCTTTTCTCCAAGAATAGTGAGTAACATTAGCCTAGAAACTGCATTCACAGGACATTCCTCTGTTTGATACATTACCAGAGGCATCAATCCATTTATTTTAAGTGGGTTAATGCCTCAGTTAAAATAGTGGACAGAGGAATGTCGTACGAAAACGTTAAGCATTTGTCTGCCAACATCGCCAACAGCAATGTCTAGGCTGTTACGATTTTTTAACTTTTTTAGGCTTTCTGCAGCAGAACATTTGAAACACTCCCGTTTTCCTAATTCTCTTTGTTACTTTTAACACAGCCATATTGCTTATTGAAACTTCCCTTCAAGCTCACAGACGTTTGAGTGTCCGCAGACAGAGAGGCCTGGATGATCTTGAGAGTGGAACTAAAATGTCATGAAATCTGGGTGGGAAAAGCTGGATGCTGCCTTCCAGTAGTGTCACTGCAAATGATTGAAAGTTGCACAGATTATTGCAGAGTTGCAAATTTTACTGTAGATACAACCACGGCCTGACTGCCCGCTGCCTTGTTGGATAGGTCAGTTATTGCTGGAAGCAGCTAAAGCTCGTCTGAGCATTACCATAATTGATCCCTTTCCTAGTAGGATGACAATGTCCCTTTAGTCCATTGCAGTGAATTTTCACACAATACTGCCTGCATTTGGTCCAGAATATATTTGGAAAATTACTTAGCCCATTAAAATAAATATCTGCACTATTATGGTGTTATGAACGTGCTTTACTGCATAAAAAGCCAATTCATATTCCCCAGAATATCTGAAATGCAATTTAACAAGGATGTGTGGCATATTATATCATGATGCTTATACGTGTCATTAAGAACTGTAAAATTCAAGCTTAAATATGGGGCAGAGGACCCACATGTCAAATATTGTCCCGAAAGCACTGACCTATTTAAACCAGCACTAAAGTGGTAGAATTTTTTTTTAAAGGCCGTTAAGCAAAGAGGTACTATTTTTTAACCATATTCATACTGATGTTTGATGCTTATTCTATTTAGCTGGCAAGGTTACACCAGTATGAGTTCAGAACAATTTCATAAACCTTGCAGTGTTGTAGAATAGGACAACAACAAGACTAATAGCTAAAGGCAGGTGGGGCGCAGTACACCAGCACCCTGGGCACATCCATTATATGGGAGATTTGACAGAACATTGAAAGATCTCACTCTGATTCAGTACTGCCTCATTTACTGACATATACCAATATGTCTTGTAACTGCTATACAGCCACACAATAGATAACGGTCACAGATTCGTCCATATTGGCTGATCAAACAATCTGCATTTACCATCTGTTTAAAGGAAACATTTTGCGATGGGAGCTTCTAAGAGCTAATAATGATTGGTATAAATGTAAAATGAGTTTCAAAGTCCAGTGGCAAAATTAATTAAATGCAATATTAATTATGAATTAAAATAAAAATTAATTTACCCTCTTTCCTTGTTGTCAATCATTTTTAAAAACTCCCTCCCCCACTCCACCCCACCCCATTTGATTATACATCTGTAATGATCTAATGAGAGTTCGGTATTTGGTCTACACATAATGGATAGGATTCTTATGCTAGTTACATCATCTGAGTGGCTCAAGTCCTGTGAGCTTTATTAGCATATAAGCCAGGAAAAACATGGGGAGTGGTGCCAGAAAATACCTTAAGGCAGTGAGAAAAGGTAAGAGTTATTACTTAATATCATAATAAATCTATGTAAGTCTGACAATGTTCTGATCACTGGCTTGAGTCCACCAACTAGGTGAAAACTGGCAAGCTGCACTGGACATCATATGCAGTCCATGTGACCAATTCTTTTGAGACGTAGAGCAGTGAAAATCCCATTGATCACATGTCTGAAACTTACTTCATTTGAATCTGGGCCAGCAGAATATATTAATCAAAACTTTGATGGATAGTGGAAATAATGTGTTCCAAGGCTTATTAGAAATGTATAATGAAGGAGATTGAGTATTTCAGCAGCAAAGTACTATGTCAATCTGCACATTTTCTATCTTGATAGGAACACTCTATCACCATTAAGTTTCTGAGTGGAATGTCCTCAAAAGAATGTTGATTTTCTGGATATAGTCATATCAAGGTTGAAAATTATTGGGCTCTTCCGGTGGAAGGACCTGGAAGTTGGCTGTAAAACGCTGGGGCCTGACCTATGCTGGGACCTCTGCTCAGCCCTCACAAGGCCAGTGACACCAAGGGGGAAGAGCCAGGACGTTCAGACTGGGAGTTTCTTCGGCCTCCAACTTGTCAGAGGCCTGACATATGACTCAAGACCACTACACCCAGTGAGATGAGGTGGCATGGGGTGGGGCGGGTGGGCGGGGGGTCGTTCCAGGCCAGGGAAGCAACCTTTATTCCAACGACAGGTAAGATTTTTGTATTGGCCTCTTTGCACAGGAAGGGGTTCTGTATGGAGTGTTGGAGGTTGGCCTGTTCATCCCCATCCCACCGATGGCAGGCAGGCACTGGATTTTCCAGCAACATGGGACAGGCACATACCGGAAAAGCACCCATAGCACCCACCAGTACCACGTAAATTAGGTGCCCACCCACTAACATCACAAAATCAGCAGTGCCAGCATTAGAGGACACCATAGCCATTGGGATCATGGCTGGTGGATTTTCAGAACCTTTGTTTCCTTAACCAGCAGGTCAAACAGGATATTTCTATCGAAGTAACATTGCTAGTCTGTGAATGCATTCTCTAACTAAATTAAGTTTCTCTATCATAATAACATCATGTTGGTCACTTTCTGAGTTCTGATTCAGCTCAACAGTAGCGAAGTCACTTCTTGCTTCGATTTCCTCAAATATTTTGCACTTCATTGTGAATCACTGTCTATAGCAATTCCCTTTTATAATAATTGCAGCTGCCATTCCTGGCCATTGCTTTCAAGCACTTTGCATTCAGAAAAATATCATTGCCAAAAGTAAGACTTTTTGGGGGAAAAATTCAGTTGTTTGCGCCTCCCGTTAGCGCCTTAAGAGGGCGCCAATTGGGGCGCAAAGCAACTAGCGCCCGGGCGCGGCGATGTTTGCGCTGCTCGCAAAATTAACTAGACATTTTGTGGCGGCGCTAAACACTATCGCCACGATCTCCTGCGCCGGCAGATCGTGACGTCAGTCGAGTGTGCAACGCCCCGGTAGCCCCCCGTACCGGATATTGAGTGGTGCCCCCTGCCTTACCGCCTGCCGCTAGCAACGACAGGTTGAGGGGAGCGTTTTGCTGTCAGAAAGGGACTGGGGGAACGCTATTTAAAGGCGACTGCTTCCTGCCTTTTTTTGTTGGTGACATTTTTGCACCACGCATTCTGAGAGAGAGAGAGAGAGACTTCTGGAGAGATTCAATGCTGTGTGAAGGAGTTTTGAGTACTGAGCAGCACTTTGCAGGTTCATTTTGATTTGCCCTTCCTTGCTTCGCCAGCGCTCTGAGGTAGCGCCTCGCTCCTCGGCCTTTGCGCCTTAAGACAGGTGTGAAGCGCCTGATTTAACGCTCCAATCACCTCCAGGGGCGATAAAAGCCAAGTTTGCTGTCGGAGGCGATAATTAGCGGCAGGCGCTAAACTTTGCGAACAGCCGATAATGGCGCCCCAAACGGGGCGATACTGAATTTTTCCCCATTTGTTCTTTATCCTGGATTGAATCCATCCCAGATCTTGAATCCGAAGGTTGGTATTTGTGCATCATGGCTAGTGCTGTCAGCTTATCCTGTGCATAAAGACACTTAACAATGGATTTTATGACAAGAAAGAAATGGTATATCCTGATTGGTGAAAGAATGGTTTACTGACACTTTACTATCCTTTTCAGTCAGCAGTCCTCTTGAAAACAGTTATTAGATGAAAAAACACATTTATAAATTCAGTGTATGTCAGGATCTCTCATCAGTGATGACAGGTTCTGACCACAAAAAGATACAAGCATGGTGGTAAGATTTCACCTAAGTGATTAATGGAGCTCTCCATCGCTGATGACATATAGTTTATTGTGCAGACAGGTGATTGCTTGCGGAACATTAAGTACATCCTTAATGATCTCTGGGATGTCAGACAGTGTTCCCACCTACTAAATGTTATTGCACGAGTGTGAATTGTTGATTTTCCACGTGTGAATTATTGATCCTATGGGCAGTGAAATGACTGAACATGTCCATGCAAGACACTATAGTGCTGATTTTCCAATTGCCATGTCCGGTACCGCCAGATTAGAACAGGCAATTGGGTCTAGGTCTAAATCGCTGGATGTCTGTCACTTTTACGCCATGCTTAGGATGAGAATGTGTTGTGTACGTTCTTCTCCCTTCTGGAGTGGGTCTACAGGAATCTCTCAAAGGGCCAGGGGCTTTTTAGTCATTTTGTTTTAGTTAGCAGTTTTACAGTATGTTTTTGGTATTTTAATGATTTTTTTGATTTATCTGTAGATTTTTTGTCATAGCAGTAGGTAATGTTAATGTGGAACCTATAGCAGATTACTCTTGTCCAATAATTTGCCAGAAAAGCATGTGTAATTGACGCATTTACAAGGCTACGGCCAGAATAGGAAAGGTATAAAATAAAGCGGGGACTTGGAAAAAATGCAAACTTTTAACAGGAATTCAGGGCAGTTAGGAAGTTAAATTAAAATTGATAACAGGGGTTGGTGTTGAAGCATCACAAATACAATTTTTTATGGTTGAAATGGAACAAGGTAAAAGAAAGCATTCCAGGGAGATCAGCAAGCACCAGAGCCAGACTGCCCGCACTCACCATTGTGTCACCAACCATATCTGCAATTCCTGGAATATCTCACATCAATGATACTGGGAAACAAGACTCCACAGGTTATGGGCCAGTATAGAGCCAGTTGAAAGGATATCTGCAGCCAACTTGCACCATGGGGACAGCATTGCAGCTGGCAGTCAAGGTGTCTTCCTCCTTCAACTTTGTTTTTTTACCTCCTTTCAGACTAGCATCTAGGTTTCATCTGCAATATTAGACATTTTTGTTGCCCACACATGTATCAAACAGGTGATAGATTCATAGGTCAACATGACCAGTACTTTCATCTCTTTTCCCACCGAATAGCAACAGCAGAATGACACAGCTGCCGAATGCCAATCCCCAAAGTAAAGGGTCATTGACGGAAGCCGTGTGTTCATCCAGGCATCAGGTCCCTGCTCCCCATCTGCCACCATCACCTGGTTCTTCCCACCTGCCACCTGTGATTCACCTGGTGCTACTCACTAACTGATACAGACATGGCTCAGAGGGTGTAGAATTCTTAAAGTGCATCCAGGAGAGCTTTTTGAGCCAGCATGTAGAAAGTCCTACAAGAGAGGGGGCGGTACTGGACCTAATTCTAGGGAATGTGGCCGGCCAAGTGGAAAAAGTGCTAGTAGGTGAGCACTTTGGTGATAGTGACCATAATGTGGTAAGATTTAAGGTGGTCATGGAAAAGGACAGGGATGGGCCGGAAATAAAGGTTCTAAATTGGGGGGAAGGCCGATTTTAATAGGATAAGGCAGGATCTGGCCAAAATGGACTGGGATCAGCTACTTGTAGGAAAATCCGCATCGGAGCAATGGGAGGCTTTCAGAAGGGAGATTGAGATCATACAATAGCAACATGTTCCCGTAAAGGTCAAGAGTGGTTCCAAAAACCACAGGGAACCGTGGGTGTCAGGGGATATACGAGAATGGATTAGGAAAAAAAGGAGGGTTTTTGGTAGATACAAAAGGCTAAAGACGGAGGAAGCCCTAGAGGAGTACAAAAAGTGCAGGGGGATACTTAAAAAAGAAATTAGGAGATCAAGGAGGGGCCATGAAATAACACTGGCGAGCAAAATAAAGGAAAATCCGAAGATGTTTTATAAGTATATTAAGGGTAAGAGGATAACTAGGGAAAAAATAGGGCCCATTAGGGACAAAAGTGGCAATCTGTGTGTGGAGCCGGAAGATGTAGGAGGGGTTCTAAATGAATTTTTTGCATCTGTTTTCACTATGGAGAAGGACGATGTAGACATAGAAATAGGGCGGGGGGACTGTGATATGCTCGAACATATTAACATCGAGAGGGAGGAGGTATTGGCGGTTTTAGCTGGCCTAAAAATGGATAAATCCCCAGGCCCGGATGAAATGTATCCCAGGCTGCTGTGTGAGGCAAAGGAGGAGATTGTGGGGGCCCTAACACATATATTCAGGACCTCTCTGGCCACAGGGGATGTGCCAGAGGACTGGAGAACCACTAATGTAGTACCATTATTCAAGAAGGGTAGTAGGGAAAAACCGGGGAACTACAGGCCAGTGAGCCTAACATCAGTGGTAGGAAAATTATTGGAAAAAATCCTGAGGGACAAAATTTGTCTCCACTTGGAGAGGCAAGGATTAATCAGGGATAGTCAACATGGCTTTGTCAAGGGAAGATCATGTCTGACTAATTTGATTGACTTTTTTGAAGGGGTGACTAGGTGTGTGGATGAGGGTAACGCAGTGGATGTGGTATACATGGATTTCAGTAAGGCCTTCGATAAAGTCCCGCACAGGAGACTGGTCAAGAAGGTAAGAGCCCATGGAATCCAGGGTGCCTTGGCACATTGGATACAAAACTGGCTTAGTGGCAGAAGGCAGAGGGTGATGGTCGAAGGTTGTTTTTGTGACTGGAAGCCTGTGGCCAGTGGGGTACCACAGGGATCGGTGCTGGGTCCCTTGCTGTTTGTGGTCTACATTAATGACTTGGATATGAATGTAAAGGGTATGATCAGTAAGTTCGCGGATGATACAAAAATTGGTAGGGTGGTAAATAGCGAGGAGGGTAGCCTCAGTCTGCAGGACGATATAGATGGGTTGGTCAGATGGGCGGAACAGTGGCAAATGGAATTTAACCCGGAAAAGTGCGAGGTGATGCACTTTGGGGGGACTAACAAGGCAAGGGAATACACAATGAATGGAAAGACCCTAGGCAAGACGGAGGGTCAGAGGGATCTGGGTGTGCAAGTACACAGATCCCTGAAGGCGGCGGAACAGGTGGATAAGGTGGTAAAAAAGGCATATGGGATACTTGCCTTCATTAGCCGAGGCATTGAATATAAGAGCAAGGAGGTTATGATGGAGCTGTATAAAACACTGGTTAGGCCACAGCTGGAATACTGTGTGCAGTTCTGGTCGCCACACTACAGGAAGGATGTGATCGCGTTAGAGAGGGTGCAGAGGAGGTTCACCAGGATGTTACCAGGGCTGGAGCGCTTCAGCTATGAAGAGAGACTGGGCAGATTGGGTTTGTTTTCCATGGAGCAGAGGAGGCTGAGGGGGGACATGATTGAGGTGTACAAAATTATGAGGGGCATAGATAGAATGGATGCTGAGGAGCTTTTTCCCTTAGTAGAGGGGTCAATAACTAGGGGGCATAGATTCAAGGTAAAGGGCGGGAGGTTTAGAGGGGATTTGAGAAAGAACTTTTTCACCCAGAGGGTGGTTGGAGTCTGGAACTCACTGCCTGAAAGGGTTGTGGAGGCAGAAACCCTCACAACATTTAAGAAGCATTTGGATGAGCACTTGAAATGCCATAGCATACAAGGCTACGGGCCAAATGCTGGAATATGGGATTAGATTAGACAGCGCTTGATGGCCGGCGCGGACACGATGGGCCGAAGGGCCTCTATCCGTGCTGTATTACTCTATGACTCTATGACTCTAACTGCATCCTCTGGGATGTGTGTAGCTGTGCTGATGTTGATGACAGGGAATACAGGGCGTTTATGAGATGCTTTCTTGTTCTCAGCCACTGGCAGTGCTCCCTTCAGCCTACAACGACAGAAAAGGAACTTATACAATGGTGGCTCCAAGATGCACCCTCAAACAGAACTCCCATTACAAGACACTGATTGGATGTGATGCTCATGTGGTTTTGTTAATTTCTATGTGGGAGTAAGAAAAATATGATATGCATGGTACTAACCCTGAACTTGTAGGAGACCCGTGGCGTCCCTTTGCCCTACTCCTACCATGCTCTGTCTTGCAAGGATATCCAGGACTACTTCCTTCAGTGGAATCTAGACCTCGTAATGTCTGAGCCCTCTTCCAGTTGAGGTCTGTTCCTTGTGTTATGTGCCATCTTGTCATGCAAGCAGATGTTATAAGTTGCAGGACCACACATGCAATGGTACAGCAAATCACCCACCCATTGTAGAACCCATTTGATTTTCATCCCATTGAAATCAACCCTATAAATGTGGCCTACAGCTTTCTAAAAATGTATAATGTACAAAGTTACCCCCTTGACCATCTCCCAATTGCTAGGTTGCCCCTAAATAGGGTCCACCTCACAAAATCCAATGTGCTCCACTTGACGTGAAGTTGGTGAACATTAAGATAGCAATGTTTCAGCACCAGAAACCTTACCTGATAGGATTTTATGTGACATTAACAGAATAAGTTCGACTTGGCTCATTTTCCCCCCCTTTTATTCCCCTCTGTCCTGGCCACTGCCATCAAACATCCTCACCCTGATACACTTAACACAACAGTACTAATATATGCTGCTATCTCAACAGGCTTGTTGTATGAATGCATTGTGCTGCAATCTACAATTGTACTAGTAGCCTCAACATTAACTTTGGCGATTTTAGTGGACAAGCTGGTAACAATTCCGAATGACATTCTTCTGTCTGCTATTTTAATGCACGTGCTAACCTGTCTATTTTTGACGGGTCAATGCCTCTGCTAAAATGTCAGACTAAAGGAATGTCATCTGTACCTGCTGAGTGTTCGCCTGATAATATTGGCAACAATCATTCATAGGCTTCTAGATGTAAACAGAGTGTATACCTTGTATCTTTGTGCGTGGAATGCCTCGACCTATTGCTGCGAAATTCATTGCAAAGGGGGCAGATTGGAGCCCTAGTTTCCAGGTATTATTTTATTTATAGCAGTGTTATGCAGAACTTCAACTCCCTGCTCATCCAAATGTATGTTACAAACACATTTTACTGAAAATCTAATTAAATGTATAGTTCATGAACAGAATACTTTACATAGCAGCATTTAATAACTGATTTTGTTCCATTTGTCAAGCTGACCACATAGCTCTCTTGAGTTATGTGGTCAGCCTCATAAGCGGCATGAAAGCAGTATAAAAACTCTTCTATATGCATTATCTGCTATGAAACAAGCATTTGTCTCACTAATGGCTCTGGGGCACGCTTCAACTGATTTTCTCCCTGTACAGAGAGGTGGTAAGTGATTATTTTTACATTATAACTGGTGATAGGGTGACACATAATATCTGCTGCTAGCTGGCTTTTTCTTTACATGAAACAAACACACACACACTCACACACACTCACTCACTCACACTCACACAAACACACACACTCACACTCACTCACTCACTCAAAACACTCACTCACTCGCACTCACTCACACTCACTCATGCACACTCACGCACACACTCACAAACACTCACACACTCACTCACACTCAATCACTCACACTCAATCACACACTCAATCACTCACACTCACTCACACACACTCACTCACACATCACTCACACATCACTCACACTCACTCACTCACACACACACACTCATACACACTCACTCACACACACTCTCACACTCTCACTCACACTCACTCACACACACTCAGTCACTCACTCATTCACTCACACTCACTCTCACTCACACACACTCACACAATTACACTCACTCACTCACTCACACACTCACACACTGTCACTTACTCACTCAGACTCACTCTCACTCACTCACACTCAATCACTCACACTCACTCACACTCACTCGTGCACACTCATGCACACTCATGCACACACTCACTCACACACTCACTTACACACTCACTCACACTCACTCACTCACACTCAATCACACACAATCACTCACACTCACTCACTCACACACTCACTCACTCACACTCTCACACACACTCACTCACACACACACTCACACTCACTCACTCACTCAAAACACTCACTCACTCGCACTCACTCACACTCACTCATGCACACTCACGCACACACTCACAAACACTCACACACTCACTCACACTCAATCACTCACACTCAATCACACACTCAATCACTCACACTCACTCACACACACTCACTCACACATCACTCACACATCACTCACACTCACTCACTCACACACACACACTCATACACACTCACTCACACACACTCTCACACTCTCACTCACACTCACTCACTCTGACACTCACTCACTCACACACACACTCAGTCACTCACTCATTCACTCACACTCACTCTCACTCACTCACACACACTCACACAATTACACTCACTCACTCACACACACACTCACACAGACTCACTCACTCACACTCACTCACTCACTCACACACTATCACTTACTCACTCAGACTCACTCTCACTCACTCACACTCAATCACTCACACTCACTCACACTCACTCATGCACACTCACGCACACTCATGCACACACTCACTCACACACACTCACTTACACACTCACTCACACTCACTCACTCACACTCAATCACACATAATCACTCACACTCACTCACTCACACACTCACTCACTCACACTCTCACACACACTCACTCACACACACACTCTCACTCACACACTCACACTCACACTCACACACTCTCACTCACTCACTCACACATTCACTCACTCTCACACACACACACAATTACACTCACTCACACTCACTCACTTGCACAAACTCTCTCACACTCTCACACTAACTCACACACACACTCACACACACACACACTCACTCTCACTCACTCACACACACACTCACATTCACTCACTCACACTCACTCACACACTCACACACACCCACTCACTCACACACGCACACTCACACTCTCTCACTCACACTCACTCACTTGCACACACACTCACACTCACTCACACACACACTCACTCACATACACACAATTACACCCACTCACACACTCACTCTCACTCACACACACTCACTCACACACTCACTCACACACACTCATTCACACACTCACTCACACACACTCACTCTCTCACACTCACTCACACACACTCACTCACACTCACTCACTCACACTCCCACACTCACTCACTTTCACACTCACTCTCACACACACTCACACAAACTCACACAATTACACTCAGTCACTCACACTCACACTCACACACACTCATACTCACTCACACAATTACACTCACTCACTCACTCACACACTCACTCACACTCACTTACTTGCACACTCACTTACACACACCCACTCACACTCACACTCACTCACTCACTCCCACACTCACTCACTCTCACACTCACTCACACTCTAACTCACTCACATTCACTCACACACACACACACTCATTCACACGCTCACTCTCACACACACACAATTACATTCACTCACACACTCACGCACACTCACTCACACTCACACTATTACACTCAGTCACTCACTCACTCACACTCACACTCTCATACTCACTCACACAATTACACTCACTCACACACACACACTCACACTCACAAACTCTCACACACTCACTCACACTCACACTCTCACATTCACTCACTCGCAAACACTCACTCACACACACTCTCATTCACACACTCACTCACACACACTCGCTCACTCACTCACACATACACTCACTCACACACTCAATCGCACACACTTACTCACACTCACTCTCACTCACTCACACTCTCATTCATACACTCACTCACACACACAATTACACTCACTCACGCACACACCTCACTCACCACACTCACTTGCACACACTCACACTCACACTCATTCACTCACTCACACTCACTCACACACTCACTCCCTCTCACACACACTCACTCACGCTCACTCACGCATACTTACTCACTCTCACACACACTCTCATTTACACACTCACACACACAATTACACTCACTCATGCACATGCTCACTCACTCACACACACTCACTCGCACTCCCTCACTCGCACACTCACTCACACTCACTCACTCACACACTCACTTGCACTCACTGATTCACACAAACTCTCACTCACACACTCACTCACAACTCATGCACAATTACACTCACTCACACACTCTCCCTCACTCACTCACTCACATTCACTCACTCACACTCACTCACTCACGCACACTCACACACACAATTACACACACTCACTCACTCACAGACTCACTCACTCACACACACTGTCACTCTCTCACACTCACTCATGCACACTCACTCACTCTCACACACTCTCATTCACACACTCATTCATACACACAATTACACTCACACTCACTCACACACTCACTCCCTCACTCGCACAAACACTCACACTCACACACTCAATCACTCACACTCACTCACTTGCACACTCACATACACACTCATTCACACTTTCACTCACTCACACGCTCACTCACTCACACTCACACACATAATCACTCACACACACACACCCACTCACACATGCACATTCGCTCTCACTCACATACTCACTTATACTCTCACTTACTCACTCACACTCACTCGCACACACTCACTCACTCACACACACTCACTCACACTCACTCACACACTCACTCCCTCTCATACACATTCACTCACACACATTCACTCACTCACTCACACTCTCATTCACACACTCACTCACGCAAACACTCACTCATAGACACACACTCAATCACACTCACTCACACTCACACTCACTCACACACTCACACTCACTTGCACACACTCACTCACAGACACTCACTCACTCACACACTCACTCATAGACACACACTCACTCTCACTCACTCACACTCACACACTCACACTCACACACACACTCACACACCCTCACTCACTCACTCACTCACATTCACTCACTCACACACACTCACACACACACACAATTATGCACACTCACTCACACTCACTCACAGACTCACTCACTCACACACACACGCTCACTCACTCACACACACTCACTCACTCTCACACACACTCTCATTCACACACTCACAATACACACAAATACACTCACTCACACTCTCACTCACTCACACTCTCACTCTCACACACCCAATTACACTCACTCACTCACACACTCACTCACTCACACACACACTCAATCACTCACTCACTCACACACTCACTCACACTCACTTACTTGCACACTCACTTACACACACCCACTCACACTCACACTCACTCACTCACTCCCACACTCACTCACTCTCACACTCACTCACACTCTAACTCACTCACATTCACTCACACACACACACACTCATTCACACGCTCACTCTCACACACACACAATTACATTCACTCACACACTCACGCACACTCACTCTCACACTCACACTCACTCACACTCACACTATTACACTCAGTCACTCACTCACTCACACTCACACTCTCATACTCACTCACACAATTACACTCACTCACACACACACACTCACACTCACAAACTCTCACACACTCACTCACACTCACACTCTCACATTCACTCACTCGCAAACACTCACTCACACACACTCTCATTCACACACTCACTCACACACACTCGCTCACTCACTCACACATACACTCACTCACACACTCAATCGCACACACTTACTCACACTCACTCTCACTCACTCACACTCTCATTCATACACTCACTCACACACACAATTACACTCACTCACGCACACACCTCACTCACCACACTCACTTGCACACACTCACACTCACACTCATTCACTCACTCACACTCACTCACACACTCACTCACTGACACACACTCACTCTCACACTCACTCACACACACAATTACACTCACTCACGCACACACACTCACTCACTCACACACACTCACTCGCACACACTCTCATTCACTCACACACACTCATTCACACACTCACTCACTCACTCACAGACACAAACTCACTCACAGACACAAACTCACACACACTCACTCTCACTCACACACTCTCACACACACACACTCACACACACAATTACACTAACACACACCCACTCACACACACTCTCACACACTCACACACACACACATACTCACTCACTCACTCATACTCACTCACTCACTTACACTCACTCACACTCAATCACACACACTCACTCACACACACACACTCTCACTCACTCACTCACTCACACACTCACTCACACTCACTTACTTGCACACTCACTTACACACACCCACTCACACTCACACTCACTCACTCACTCCCACACTCACTCACTCTCACACTCACTCACACTCTAACTCACTCACATTCACTCACACACACACACACTCATTCACACGCTCACTCTCACACACACACAATTACATTCACTCACACACTCACGCACACTCACTCTCACACTCACACTCACTCACACTCACACTATTACACTCAGTCACTCACTCACTCACACTCTCATACTCACTCACACAATTACACTCACTCACACACACACACTCACACTCACAAACTCTCACACACTCACTCACACTCACACTCTCACATTCACTCACTCGCAAACACTCACTCACACACACTCTCATTCACACACTCACTCACACACACTCGCTCACTCACTCACACATACACTCACTCACACACTCAATCGCACACACTTACTCACACTCACTCTCACTCACTCACACTCTCATTCATACACTCACTCACACACACAATTACACTCACTCACGCACACACCTCACTCACCACACTCACTTGCACACACTCACACTCACACTCATTCACTCACTCACACTCACTCACACACTCACTCACTGACACACACTCACTCTCACACTCACTCACACACACAATTACACTCACTCACGCACACACACTCACTCACTCACACACACTCACTCGCACACACTCTCATTCACTCACACACACTCATTCACACACTCACTCACTCACTCACAGACACAAACTCACTCACAGACACAAACTCACACTCACTCACACACACTCACTCTCACTCACACACTCTCACACACACACACTCACACACACAATTACACTAACACACACCCACTCACACACACTCTCACACACTCACACACACACACATACTCACTCACTCACTCATACTCACTCACTCACTTACACTCACTCACACTCAATCACACACACTCACTCACACACACACACTCTCACTCACTCACTCTCACACACACTCTCATTCACACACTCACTCACACACACAATTACACACACTCACGCACTCTCACACACACACTCACTCGCACACACTCTCACTCACTCACTCTCACTCACCCACTCGCACACTCACTCACACTCACTCACTCACACTCTCACTCACTCACATTCACTCACTCACACACACTCTCATTCACTCACACTCACAATTACGCCCACTCACACACTCTCCCTCACTCACTCACTTTCACTCACTCACTCACTCACACTCACTCCCATTTACTCACTCACAATTACACCCACTCACACACACACACACACTCACACATGCACATTCGCTCTCACTCACATACTCACTTATACTCTCACTTACTCACTCACACTCACTCGCACACACTCACTCACTCTCACACACATTCACACACTCACTCACACTCACTCACACACTCACTCCCTCTCACACACACTCACTCACACACATTCACTCACTCACTCACACTCTCATTCACACACTCACACACTCACTCATAGACACACACTCTCACTCACACACTCACACTCACTCACACACTCACACTCACTTGCACACACTCACTCACAGACACTCACTCACTCACACACTCACTCATAGACACACACTCACACACTCTCCCTCACTCACATTCACTCACTCACACACACTCACACACACACACAATTACACTCTCACTCACCCACATTCACTCACTCGCAAACACTCACTCACACACACTCACTCACTCACACACTCAATCACACACACTTACTCACACTCACTCTCACTCACTCACACTCTCATTCATACACTCACTCACACACACAATTACACTCACTCACGCACACACCTCACTCACACACACTCACTTGCACACACTCACACTCACACTCATTCACTCACTCACACTCACACACTCACTCACACTCACTCACTGACACACACTCACTCTCACACTCACACACAATTACACTCACGCACACAAACTCACTCACACACACTCACTCACACTCACTCACAATTCACAATTCACAATTCAAATCGCTTTATTGGCATGATAAGTTACATCTTATGTTGCCAAAGCATCAAAATACATTTATGGTTTAGCACATAAACGCAGTTCTATTCATACAGTGTATAAACAGGTATATCCCTGAGTGTATAAATATACATTCGCATTGTTTATATATATTCTTTTCTTAGTTTACTGGTTGTCCCTCTGTTCATGGCAAGCTGTAACATAGTGTGCCGCCAGTGTTATACAGCTTCTCTCCTCTCCCAGTAGGTATGGGAGTTTTTGGTTGTCATTCAGATTTCTGAAATCAGGGCATATTTGTGAGAATTTTTGGTAGAAATTCTCCCTGATGCCCTGATATTTTCCGCAGGCTGTGAGGAAGTGCATCTCTGTCTCCACTACTCCCTGACTGCAGTGAGAGCATATCCTGTCTTCTCTTGGTAGCCTGGTCTGCCTGTGTCTGCCTTTTTCGATCGCTAGGCTATGTTCGCTAAGTCTGTACCTTGTCAAGGTTCTTCTCAGTTTGTTATCCTTTACCATGGTCAGGTAATCAGCTATGTTGTCACTCACTGACACACACTCACACACACAATTACACTCACTCACACACACACACTCACTCACTCACTCACACACACTCACTCGCACACACTCTCATTCACTCGCACACACTCTCATTCACTCACACACACTCACTCACACTCACTCACTGACACACACTCACTCTCACACTCACTCACACACTCACACACACAATTACACTCACACACACACTCACTCACTCACTCACTCACACACACTCACTCGCACACACTCTCATTCACTCACACACACTCTCATTCACACACTCACTCACAGACACAAACTCACTCACAGACACTCACTCACTCACACACACTCACTCTCACTCACACTCACTCACTCTCACACACACACACTCACACACACAATTACACTAACACACACCCACTCACACACACTCACTCACACACACTCATACTCACTCACTCACTCACATAATTACACACACTCACTCAGACTCACACTCACTCACTCACTTACACTCACTCACACATACTCACCTCACACTCACTCACACTCAATCACACACTCACACCCACTCACTCACACCCACTCACACACACACTCTCACTCACTCACTCTCACTCACTCACTCTCACACACACTCTCATTCACTCACTCACTCACACACACTCTCGCACTCTCACACACACACACTCACTCGCACACACTCTCACTCACACTCACTCTCACTCACCCACTCGCACACTCACTCACTCACTCACACTCTCACTCACTCACATTCACTCACTCACACACACTCTCATTCACACATTCACTCACACACTCACAATAACACCCACTCACACACACACACACACACTCTCCCCCACTCACTCACTCACACACTCACTCCCATTTACTCACTCACACACTTATACACTCACACACACACACTCATTCACACACTCACTCACACTCACTCACACTCACACTATTACACTCAGTCACTCACTCACTCACACTCACACACTCATACTCACTCACACAATTACACCCACTCACACACACACACACTCACACAGACTCACACACTCACACTCACAAACACTCACTCACTCACTCACACACAGACTCACTCTCACACACTCACTCACACTCACTCACATTCACTCACTCGCAAACACTCACTCACAAACACTCTCATTCACACACTCACACACACACTCACTCACTCACTCACACACTCAATCGCACACACTTACTCACACTCTCACTCACTCACTCACACTCACTCACACTCACTCACACTCACTCTCATTCATACACTCACTCACACACACAATTACACTCACTCACGCACACACCTCACTCACACACACTCACTTGCACACACTCACACTCACACTCATTCACTCACTCACACTCACTCACACACTCACTCACACACACTCACTCACACTCACTCACTGACACACACTCACTGACACACACACACACACAATTACACTCACTCACACACACTCTCATTCACATTCACTCACACACTCACTCACAGACACACACTCACTCACACTCACTCACGCACACACTCGTTCACTCACACTCACTCACACTCAGTCACTCATTCTCATACACACAAACACACTCACTCACACACAATTACACTGACTCACACTCACACATACCCACTCACACACACTCACTCACTCACACACACTCATACTCAATCACTCACACTCATACTCACTCACACAATTACACTCACTCACTCACCCACTCACACTCACTCACTCACACACTTATACACTCACTCACACACTCACACTCACTCACACACTCACATTCTCACTCACTCACACACACAATTTCACTCACACACACCCACTCACTCACTCACACTCTCACTCACTCACTCACACACACTCACACTCACTCACTCTCACACTCGCTCACTCACACTCACTCACTCATTCTCACACTCACTCACTCTCACACTCACTCATTCACACTCACTCACTCACTCACACTCACTCACTCACTCACATGCTCACTCGCACACTCACTCACACACACTCTCACTCTCATTCACACACACCCATACACACAATTACACTCACTCACGCACACACCTCACTCACACACACTCACTCACACACACTCTCACTCACTCACTTGCACACACGCACTGACTCACACACACATTCACACACTCACTCACTCACACACACTCAGACACACTCACACACTCATGCACTCACACTCACTTACACACACTCACTCACATGCATTCACACACACACTCACTCACACGCACTCACACGCACTCACTCACTCTCTCATTCACACACTCACACACACACAATTACACTCACTCACGCACACACTCACTCACACATTCACTCACTCACACTCTCATTCACACACTCACTCACGCTCACACACACACTCACTCACAGACACGCACTCACTGACACTCACTCACACACTCACACTCACTCACAGACACACACTCACTCACACCCACTCACACACTCACACTCACTCGCACACACTCACTCACAGACACACACTCACTCACACTCACTCACTCACGCACACACTCATTCAATCACACACTCACACTCATTCGCACTCACTCACTCACACACACTCACACTCATTCACTCACACTCACTCAGCCACTCACTCTCATACACACAAACACACTCACTCACACACAATTACACTGACTCACACTCACACATACCCACTCACACACACTCACTCACTCACACACACTCATACTCACTCACTCACACTCATACAATTGCACTCACTCACTCACTCACCCACTCACACTCACTCACTCACACTCACTCACACACACTCACACATGCACACTCACTCTCACTCACACATACTCACTTACACTCTCACTCACACATTCACTCACATTCACTCACTCACACAAACTCTCACTCACACACTCACTCACTCACAACACACGCACAATTACACTCAATTCAATTCAATTCAAATCGCTTTATTGGCATGATAAGGTACATCTTATGTTGCCAAAGCATCGAAAAACATTTATGGTTGAACACATAAACGCAGATCTATCCATACAGTGTATAAACAGATATATCCCTGAGTGTATAAATATACATTCGTATAATTTGTATGTACTCTTTTCTTAGGTTTAATGGTTGTCCCTCTGTTTATGGCAAGCTGTAACATAGTGTGCCGCTAAGGTTACACAATTTCTCTGTTCCCCTAGTAGGTATGGGAGTTTTTGGTCATCATTCAAATTTCTGAATTCAGGGCATATTTTTGTGAATTTTGGGTAGAAATTCTCCCTGATGCCCTGATATTTTCCACAAGCTGTGAGGAAGTGCATCTCTGTCTCCACCACTCCCTGACTGCAGTGAGAGCATATCCTGTCCTCTCTTGGCAGCCGGGTCTGTCTGTGTCTGCCTTTTTCGATGGCCAGGCTATGTTCACTAAGTCTGTACATTGTCAAGGTTTTTCTCAGTTTGCTATCCTTTACCATGGTCAGGTATTCCGCCATGTTGTATTGTCTGTTTAGGGCCAAGTAGCAATTGAGTTTGTTTTGGGTTTTTGTTGTTTCTGCCCAATATGACAGATATTTTTCCTTTTGCTTAGTGACAATTGTGTTTGGTCGAATTCTCTGAGCTACGATGTCACTGTCCTGGGGCTGGTTATTGTTAGTAGTGTCAGTAGTTACTTCACTGAGTCCCAGGACTAGTTGACTGAGGGTATTCTTCTTTATGGTCCTCTCTTGGCATTTCAGGGCTTCATAATGATAGCAGTGGGGGTTGCTAATTTTTAGGTGTTTCCAAAATTTGGTGGCTCTTTTTTGGATAGTAATTATTAATGGATATTGGCCTAGTTCTGCCCTGCATGCATTGTTTACGGTTTTCTTTAGAGTCCAGAGGATACTTTTACAGAATTCTGCATGTAGGATCTCAATTGGGTGTTTGTCCCATTTTGTAAATTCTTGTTGTGTTAGCGGTCCCCACACCTCACTGCCATAGAGTGCAATTGGTTCAATTACTGATTTAAAAATTTTGAGGCAAATGCTAATTGGGATTTCTATTTGGATTGATTTTTTAATGGCATAGAAAGCCCTTCTAGCTTTCTCTTTCAGTTCATTCACAGCCAGATGAAAATTTCCGGTAGAGCTGATTTTTAAGCCCAAGTATGTGTAGTTAGTGGTTTGTTCAATTTTAGTTGTTCCTAGTGTGAAATTTATTCTGGGTCCCTGATGTCTGGATCTTTGCTGGAACACAAGGACTTTGGTTTTTTGGGGGTTTATTGTCAGGGCCCAGGTCTGACAGAATGACTCTAGCAGATCCAGGTTCTGCTGTAGACCCTCCTTAGTTGGTGACAGCAGAACCAGGTCACCTGCATAGAGGAGGAATTTAACCTTGGATTCATATAGGGTGAGGCCCGGTGCTGTAGATTGTTCAAGTAGTTTTGCCAGTTCATTTATGTAAATATTAAAGAGTGTCGGTGAGATGGGCGAGCCCTGTGTCACACCATGCCCCTGTGGGAAGTATTTTGTTTGTTTGTCTCCAGTTTTAACTGCACATTTATTGTTTGTATACATTGATTTAATTACATCATATGTTTTTCCCCCTACACCACTTTCAATAAGTTTCAAGAATAGACCATCATGCCAGATGGAATCGAAAGCCTTCTGGAAATCTATAAAGCAGGCAAAAATTTTGCTTTTGTTTTGATGAACATGTTTGTCAATTAGGGTCTGTAGGGTGAAGATATGATCTGATGTTCTATAGTTTGATAGGAATCCAATTTGGCTTTTACTCAAGACATTGTGCTCCTCAAGGAAGTTTATAAGTCTTTTGTTTATGATACTACAGAATACCTTCCCCAGGTTACTGTTTACACAGATGCCTCGATAGTTATTTGGGTCAGCTTTGTCTCCACTTTTGTATATGGGCATTATGAGTCCTTTGTTCCAGATATCAGGGAAGTAACCGACACTCAGAACCAAGTTGAAGAGTTTTAGGATAGCCAATTTCATTTTATCGTCCGTGTGTTTAATCATCTCGCTTAGGATGCCGTCTGCACCGCAAGCTTTTCCTGGTCGCAGGTCCTTGAGTTTTTCAACTAGCTCTTTTTCAGTTATTATGGGGTCTAGCGGGTTTTGGTTATCTTTTATGGCCAATTCGAGCTTTTCCAGTTTTTTGCATATTTGGTATTGCTCTGGGCTTAGTGTGTTTTTCTGGTATAATTTTTCAAAATGGTTTTCCCATGTGTCTCCATTTTGACTGGCCAATTCGTCGTGTTGTTTTTTGTGTAATTTATTCCAGTTGTCCCAGAAACAATTGGAATCAATGGATTCCTCAATGGAGCTGAGTGTATCCTTAATATACTGCTCTTTCTTGGTTCTGAGTGTTTTTTTGTATTGTGTTAGTGCCTGACAATAAGTAAGGCGTAATTCCTCGTTTTCTGGCTGTCTGTGTTTTTGGTTTATATTTTTCTGAGTTTTTTCCTCATGTTCTGGCAATCTGAGTCAAACCATTCTTCGTAGTTTTTTGTTTTGGGTTTATTCTTGCGAACTTTCAAGTTTGACATTGATGCCAAATTATCAAAAATATTATATAGGTTATTCACTGCCCGGTTTACGCCTTCTTTATTGTGTGTGTATGTATTTTCCAGAAAGGTGTCCAAGAGAGCTTGAGTTGATTGATTGCTAATTGCTTTCTGGTATTTTTCCATGCTGTTTTTGGCCCATCTGTAGGATTTTTTAATGTTGTGCAGCTTACTGGGCTGTGTTTCTGTGTTGGTTGTTTCTGTTCTTTTAAGATATGCAGTAATTTGACTGTGATCTGACAGTGTTGTTTGTGGTTTGGCTGTGAATGCTCTGAAAGAGGATGGGTCCAGATCCGTAATCATATAGTCTACGGTGCTGAGGCCAAGAGGTAAGCAATAGGTGGATCTTCCTCACTCTCACTCACACATACTCACTTACACTCTCACTCACACACTCACTCACACACTCACTCACTCACTCACACAAACTCTCACTCACACTCACTCACTCACACATGCACAATTACACTCACTCACACACTCACACACTCTCCCTCATTCACTCACTCACATTCACTCACTCACACACACACTCACACACTCTCACTCACTCACTCACATTCACTCACTCACTCACACACTTACACACTCACTCACTCACACTCACTCACACACAATTACACACACTCACTCACACACTCACTCACTCACAGACTCACTCACAGACTCACTCACACACACTGTCACTCACTCACACTCACACACACACTCACTCACTCACACTCACTCACAGACTCACTCACTCACACACACTCTCTCACTCACAAACACTCACACATGCACACTCACTCTCACTCACACATACTCACTTACACTCTCACTCACACACTCACTCACGCACTCACTCACACACTCACTCACATTCACTCACTCACATTCACTCACATTCACTCACTCACACAAACTCTCACTCACACTCACTCACTCACACTCACTCACTCACACATGCACAATTACACTCACTCACACACTCTCCCTCATTCACTCACTCACATTCACTCACTCACACACACACTTACACACTCACTCACACTCACACTCACTCACACACACACAATTACACTCACTCATGCACACACTCACTCACACACATTCACTCGCACACATTCTCACTCACTCACTCTCATTCACACACTCACACTCACTCACTCACACACACACTCACTCACTCACACACACTCACTCACACTCACTCAGACACTCACTCATTCACTCACTCAATCACTCACTCGCACACAATTACACTCACTCACTCACACTCACACACTCACACACACACTCACACACACTCTCACTCACACTCACACACTCACACACATACTTACACTGTCACTCACACACTCACTCACATTCACTCACTCACACAAACTCTCACTCACACTCACTCACTCAAACGTACAATTACACTCACTCACACACACTCACACACTCTCACTCACTCTCACACACTCACTCATACACACAATTACACTCACTCACACACTCACTCACACTCTCACTCACTCACTCACACACACACTCACTCACACTCACACACGCAATCACTCACTCAGTCGTACACTCACACTCACTCAAACACACTCATTCACACTCTCACTCACTCATGCTCACTCACTCACACTCACACACATACTCACACACACACACACTCACACATGCACACTCACTCTCACTCACATACTCACTTATACTCTCACTCACACACACTCACTCACAGAGTCACACTCACTCACACATGCACACTCACTCACACACTCTCCCTCACTCACTCACACATACACTTACACACTCACTCACTCAGACACTCACTCATTCAATCACTCACTCGCACACACACTCACTCACACAATTACACTCACTCACACAATTACTCACACTCTCATTCACTCACACACACTCTCACTCACTGACACACACTCACTCTCACACACACTCTCATACAGACACTCACTCATACACACAATTACACTCACTCACACACACTCACTCGCACACACTCTCACTCACACTCACATTCACTCACTCACACACACAATTACACTCACTCACTCACACACTCACACTCAATCACTCACATTCACTCACTCACATTCTCACTCACTCACACTCACTCACCCGCACACTCACTTACACACACTCTCCTTCACACACTCACTCACACACACACTCACTCACTGACACACACTCACTCTCACACACACTCTCATACAGACACTCACTCATACACACAATTACACTCACACACACACTCACTCGCACACACTCTCACTCACACTCACATTCACTCACTCACACACACAATTACACTCACTCACTCACACACTCACACTCAATCACTCACATTCACTCACTCACATTCTCACTCTCTCACACTCACTCACCCGCACACTCACTTACACACACTCTCCTTCACACACTCACTCACACACACACAATTACACTCACACTCACTCACACTCACTCACACACACATTCACTTACTCACACTCACACTCACACACACTCACTCACACACGCTCACACACACACACCCTCACTCTCACTCACACTCACTCACTCACACTCACACACACTCACTCTCACACGCACTCTCATTCATACACTCACTCACACACACTCACACACAAACACACACACTCACTCACACACTCACTCACACACTCACACTCACATTCACTCACTCACACACACTCTCAGTCACACACTCACTCGCACACACACAATTACACTCACACTCACTCACACTCACACTCACACATTCACTTACTCACACTCACTCACACTCACACACACTCACACACACCCTCACTCACTCACACTCACTCACACTTGCTAACACACACACTCACTCACTCACACACTCTCACCACTCACTCTCTCACTCACTCTCTCACTCATCCACTCACTCACTCTCTCACTCACTCACACACACACTCAAACTCACTCACACACACTCACACACAATTACAGTCACTCACACACTCACTCACTCACACTCACCCACTCACACACACAATTACACTCACACTCACACACTCACTCACACGCGCACACTCACTCACACTCACTCACTCTCACACACTCACTCACACTCACTCACACTCTCACACACTCGCTCACTCACACTCTCACACACACACAATTACACTCACACTTACTCACTCACTCTCATACACACTCTCATTCACACACTCACTCACACACACACTCTCACACACAGTCACTGACACACACTCTCACACACTCACTCACACACTCTCACTCACACACACACTCTCACTCACACTCACTCGCTCTCTCACTCACCCACTCACTCATTCTCTCACTCACTCTCACACACACACACTCAAACTCACTCACACACACTCACACACAATTACATTCACTCATTCACTCACACGCACACTCACTCACACACACTCACTCACACACTCACACACACACTCACTCACACACACTCACGCACACAATTACACTCACACTCACACACTCACTCACACGCGCACACTCTCACTCACTCACTCACACTCTCACACACTCACTCACACTCTCACACACACACTCACTCACCTTCACTCACTCGACAATCTCATTCACACACTCACTCACACACACACAATAACACTCACACTCACACTCACTCACTCACACACATTCACACACACTCACACACACACACTCACACACAAACTCACTCACACACACTCACTCTCACACACACACTCACTCACCAACACACACACACTCACTCACACACACACACATTCACATTCACTCACACACACAATTACACTCACACTCACATTCACTCACTCACACTCACTCACACACACCCACACAAACTCACTCACACACACTCACTCACACACACACACACACACACACTCAATCACTCACAATCACACTTGCTAACACACACACTCACACACACTCACAGTCACTCACTCACACACACTCACTCACACTCACACACACTCACTCACTCACTCTCACACACACTCTCACACACACTCACTCACACACACACACTCATTCACATTCACTCATACACACAATTACACTCACACTCACATTCACTCACTCACACTCACTCACACCCACACAAAGTCACTCACACACACTCACTCACACACACACTCAATCACTCACAATCACACTTGCTAACACACACACTCACTCACACACACTCACAGTCACTCACTCACACACACTCACTCACACTCACACACACTCACTCACTCTCACACACACTCTCACACACACTCACTCACACACACACACTCATTCACATTCACTCATACACACAATTACACTCACACTCACATTCACTCACTCACACTCACTCACACACACCCACACAAAGTCACTCACACACACTCACTCACACACACACTCAATCACTCACAATCACACTTGCTAACACACACACTCACACACACTCACAGTCACTCACTCACACACACTCACTCACACTCACACACACTCACTCACTCTCACACACACTCTCACACACACTCACTCACACACACACACTCATTCACATTCACTCATACACACAATTACACTCACACTCACATTCACTCACTCACACTCACTCACACACACCCACACAAAGTCACTCACACACACTCTCACTCACACTCACACTTACTCACTCTCACACGCACTCTCATTCATACACTCACTCACACACACTCACTCACACACACTCACACACAAACACACACACTCACTCACACACTCACTCACACACTCACATTCACTCACTCACACACACTCTCAGTCACACACTCACTCGCACACACACAATTACACTCACACTCACTCACACTCACACTCACACATTCACTTACTCACACTCACTCACACTCACACACACTCACACACACCCTCACTCACTCACACTCACTCACTCACACTTGCTAACACACACACACACTCACTCACACACTCTCACCACTCACTCTCTCACTCACTCTCTCACTCATCCACTCACTCACTCTCTCACTCACTCACACACACACTCAAACTCACTCACACACACTCACACACAATTACACTCACTCACACACTCACTCACTCACACTCACCCACTCACACACACAATTACACTCACACTCACACACTCACTCACACGCGCACACTCACTCACACTCACTCACTCTCACACACTCACTCACACTCACTCACACTCTCACACACTCGCTCACTCACACTCTCACACACACACAATTACACTCACACTTACTCACTCACTCTCATACACACTCTCATTCACACACTCACTCACACACACACTCTCACACACAGTCACTGACACACACTCTCACACACTCACTCACACACACACTCTCACTCACACTCACTCGCTCTCTCACTCACCCACTCACTCATTCTCTCACTCACTCTCACACACACACACTCAAACTCACTCACACACACGCACACACAATTACATTCACTCATTCACTCACACACACACTCACTCACACACACTCACTCACACACACTCACGCACACAATTACACTCACACTCACTCACACGCGCACACTCTCACTCACTCACTCACACTCTCACACACTCACTCACACTCTCACACACACACTCACTCACCTTCACTCACTCGACAATCTCATTCACACACTCACTCACACACACACAATAACACTCACACTCACACTCACTCACTCACACACATTCACACACACTCACACACACACACACAAACTCACTCACACACACTCACTCTCACACACACACACTCACTCACCAACACACACACACTCACTCACACACACTCACACTCACACTCACACACTCACTCACACACACTCACTCACACACACACACATTCACATTCACTCACACACACAATTACACTCACACTCACATTCACTCACTCACACTCACTCACACACACCCACACAAACTCACTCACACACACTCACTCACACACACACACACTCAATCACTCACACTCAATCACTCACAATCACACTTGCTAACACACACACTCACTCACACACACTCACAGTCACTCACTCACACACACTCACTCACACACACTCACTCACTCTCACACACACTCTCACACACACTCACACACACACACTCATTCACATTCACTCACACACACAATTACACTCACACTCACATTCACTCACTCACACTCACTCACACACACACTCAATCACTCACACTCAATCACTCACAATCACACTTGCTAACACACACACTCACTCACACACACTCACAGTCACTAACTCACTCACACTCACACTCACACACACTCACTCACTCACACTCACACATACTCACTCACTCTCACACACACTCTCACACACACTCACTCACACTCACACACATTCACACACACTCACACACACACACTCACACACAAACTCACTCACACACACTCACTCACCAACACACACTCACTCACCAACACACACACACCAACACACACTCACACACTCACTCACTCACACACACTCACTCACACACTCATTCACATTCACTCACTCACACACACAATTACACTCACACTCACTCACACTCACACACACCCACACAAACTCACTCACACACACAATTACACTCACACTCACACTCACTCACACACTCTCACACACACTTACTCACTCACACACACTCTCACTCACTCACTCACCCACTCACTCACTCTCTCACTCACTCTCACACACACACTCAAACTCACTCACACACACTCACACACAATTACATTCACTCACTCACTCACACGCACACCCGCTCACTCACTCACATTCACTCACTCACACACACAATTACACTCACACTCACACACACCCACACATTCTCACTCACTCACACTCACACACTCACTCACACACACTCACACACACTCACACACACTCAATCACTCAGACTCAATCACTCACAATCACACTTGCTAACACACACACACACTCACTCACACACACGGACTCACATTCACTCACACACACTCACTCACACTCACACACACTCTCACTCACACACACTCTCACTCTCACACACACTCTCACACACACTCACACACACAATTACACTCACTCACACTCACTCACACACACTCACTCACTCTCACACACACTCACTCACTCACACACTCTCACTCACTCACTCACTCTCACTCATCCACTCACACACTCACTCTCTCACACACACACTCAAACTCACTCACACACACTCACACACAATTACTTTCACTCACTCACTCACATGCACACTCACTCACACTCACTCACTCACGCACACACAATTACACTCACACACTCACTCATGCGCACACTCTCACACACACTCACACTCACACACTCACTCACACACACTCTTATTCACACACTCACTCACACACACACAATTACACTCACACTCACTCACACTCACTCACACACACACTCACTCATGCACACTCACACCCACACACACTCACGCACACTCACGCCCACACACACTCACTCAACCACACACACTCACTCACCAACACACACTCACTCACACACACACTCACTCACACCCACACACAAACACACACACTCACACTCACACTCACTCACTCACGCACTCTCTCACTCACACACTCACTCACACACTCACACACACACTCACATTCACTCACTCACACACACTCTCAGTCACACACTCACTCGCACACACACAATTACACTCACACTCACTCACGCTCACACTCACACATTCACTTACTCACACTCACTCACACTCACACACACTCACACACACCCTCACTCACTCACACTCACTCACACTTGCTAACACACACACTCACTCACTCACACACTCTCACCACTCACTCTCTCACTCACTCTCTCACTCATCCACTCACTCACTCTCTCACTCACTCACACACACACTCAAACTCACTCACACACACTCACACACAATTACAGTCACTCACACACTCACTCACTCACACTCACCCACTCACACACACAATTACACTCACACTCACACACTCACTCACACGCGCACACTCACTCACACTCACTCACTCTCACACACTCACTCACACTCACTCACACTCTCACACACTCGCTCACTCACACTCTCACACACACACAATTACACTCACACTTACTCACTCACTCTCATACACACTCTCATTCACACACTCACTGACACACACACTCTCACACACAGTCACTGACACACACTCTCACACACTCACTCACACACTCTCACTCACACACACTCTCTCACTCACACTCACTCGCTCTCTCACTCACCCACTCACTCATTCTCTCACTCACTCTCACACACACACACTCAAACTCACTCACACACACTCACACACAATTACATTCACTCATTCACTCACACGCACACTCACTCACACACACTCACACACACTCACACACACACTCACTCACACACACTCACACACACAATTACACTCACACTCACACACTCACTCACACGCGCACACTCTCACTCACTCACTCACACTCTCACACACTCACTCACACTCTCACACACACACTCACTCACCTTCACTCACTCGACAATCTCATTCACACACTCACTCACACACACACAATAACACTCACACTCACTCACTCACACACATTCACACACACTCACACACACACACTCACACACAAACTCACTCACACACACTCACTCTCACACACACACACTCACTCACCAACACACACACACTCACTCACACACACTCACACTCACACACTCACTCACACACACTCACTCACACACACACACATTCACATTCACTCACACACACAATTACACTCACACTCACATTCACTCACTCACACTCACTCACACACACCCACACAAACTCACTCACACACACTCACTCACACACACACACACACACACACTCAATCACTCACAATCACACTTGCTAACACACACACTCACACACACTCACAGTCACTCACTCACACACACTCACTCACACTCACACACACTCACTCACTCTCACACACACTCTCACACACACTCACTCACACACACACACTCATTCACATTCACTCATACACACAATTACACTCACACTCACATTCACTCACTCACACTCACTCACACACACCCACACAAAGTCACTCACACACACTCACTCACACACACACTCAATCACTCACAATCACACTTGCTAACACACACACTCACTCACACACACTCACAGTCACTCACTCACACACACTCACTCACACTCACACACACTCACTCACTCTCACACACACTCTCACACACACTCACTCACACACACACACTCATTCACATTCACTCATACACACAATTACACTCACACTCACATTCACTCACTCACACTCACTCACACACACCCACACACTCACACACACTCACTCACCCACACACACTCACTCACCAACACACACTCACTCACACACACACTCACTCACACCCACACACAAACACACACACTCACACTCACACTCACTCACTCACGCACTCTCTCACTCACACACTCACTCACACACTCACACACACACTCACATTCACTCACTCACACACACTCTCAGTCACACACTCACTCGCACACACACAATTACACTCACACTCACTCACGCTCACACTCACACATTCACTTACTCACACTCACTCACACTCACACACACCCTCACTCACTCACACTCACTCACACTTGCTAACACACACACTCACTCACTCACACACTCTCACCACTCACTCTCTCACTCACTCTCTCACTCATCCACTCACTCACTCTCTCACTCACTCACACACACACTCAAACTCACTCACACACACTCACACACAATTACACTCACTCACACACTCACTCACTCACACTCACCCACTCACACACACAATTACACTCACACTCACACACTCACTCACACGCGCACACTCACTCACACTCACTCACTCTCACACACTCACTCACTCACACTCTCACACACTCGCTCACTCACACTCTCACACACACACAATTACACTCACACTTACTCACTCACTCTCATACACACTCTCATTCACACACTCACTCACACACACACTCTCACACACAGTCACTGACACACACTCACTCACACACTCTCACTCACACACACACTCTCACTCACACTCACTCGCTCTCTCACTCACCCACTCACTCATTCTCTCACTCACTCTCACACACACACACTCAAACTCACTCACACACACTCACACACAATTACATTCACTCATTCACTCACACGCACACTCACTCACACACACTCACACACACACTCACTCACACACACTCACGCACACAATTACACTCACACTCACACACTCACTCACACGCGCACACTCTCACTCACTCACTCACACTCTCACACACTCACTCACACTCTCACACACACACTCACTCACCTTCACTCACTCGACAATCTCATTCACACACTCACTCACACACACACAATAACACTCACACTCACTCACTCACACACATTCACACACACTCACACACACACACTCACACACAAACTCACTCACACACACTCACTCTCACACACACACACTCACTCACCAACACACACACGCTCACTCACACACACTCACACTCACACACTCACTCACACACACTCACTCACACACACACACATTCACATTCACTCACACACACAATTACACTCACACTCACATTCACTCACTCACACTCACTCACACACACCCACACAAACTCACTCACACACACTCACTCACACACACACACACACACACACTCAATCACTCACAATCACACTTGCTAACACACACACTCACACACACTCACAGTCACTCACTCACACACACTCACTCACACTCACACACACTCACTCACTCTCACACACACTCTCACACACACTCACTCACACACACACACTCATTCACATTCACTCATACACACAATTACACTCACACTCACATTCACTCACTCACACTCACTCACACACACCCACACAAAGTCACTCACACACACTCACTCACACACACACTCAATCACTCACAATCACACTTGCTAACACACACACTCACTCACACACACTCACAGTCACTCACTCACACACACTCACTCACACTCACACACACTCACTCACTCTCACACACACTCTCACACACACTCACTCACACACACACACTCATTCACATTCACTCATACACACAATTACACTCACACTCACATTCACTCACTCACACTCACTCACACACACCCACACAAAGTCACTCACACACACTCACTCACACACACACTCAATCACTCACAATCACACTTGCTAACACACACACTCACTCACACACACTCTCACTCACACTCACACTTACTCACTCTCACACGCACTCTCATTCATACACTCACTCACACACACTCACTCACACACACTCACACACAAACACACACACTCACTCACACACTCACTCACACACTCACATTCACTCACTCACACACACTCTCAGTCACACACTCACTCGCACACACACAATTACACTCACACTCACTCACACTCACACTCACACATTCACTTACTCACACTCACTCACACTCACACACACTCACACACACCCTCACTCACTCACACTCACTCACTCACACTTGCTAACACACACACACACTCACTCACACACTCTCACCACTCACTCTCTCACTCACTCTCTCACTCATCCACTCACTCACTCTCTCACTCACTCACACACACACTCAAACTCACTCACACACACTCACACACAATTACACTCACTCACACACTCACTCACTCACACTCACCCACTCACACACACAATTACACTCACACTCACACACTCACTCACACGCGCACACTCACTCACACTCACTCACTCTCACACACTCACTCACACTCTCACACACTCGCTCACTCACACTCTCACACACACACAATTACACTCACACTTACTCACTCACTCTCATACACACTCTCATTCACACACTCACTCACACACACACTCTCACACACAGTCACTGACACACACTCTCACACACTCACTCACTCACACACTCTCACTCACACACACACTCTCACTCACACTCACTCGCTCTCTCACTCACCCACTCACTCATTCTCTCACTCACTCTCACACACACACACTCAAACTCACTCACACACACGCACACACAATTACATTCACTCATTCACTCACACACACACTCACTCACACACACTCACTCACACACACTCACGCACACAATTACACTCACACTCACTCACACGCGCACACTCTCACTCACTCACTCACACTCTCACACACTCACTCACACTCTCACACACACACTCACTCACCTTCACTCACTCGACAATCTCATTCACACACTCACTCACACACACACAATAACACTCACACTCACTCACTCACACACATTCACACACACTCACACACACACACACAAACTCACTCACACACACTCACTCTCACACACACACACTCACTCACCAACACACACACACTCACTCACACACACTCACACTCACACTCACACACTCACTCACACACACTCACTCACACACACACACATTCACATTCACTCACACACACAATTACACTCACACTCACATTCACTCACTCACACTCACTCACACACACCCACACAAACTCACTCACACACACTCACTCACACATACACACACTCAATCACTCACACTCAATCACTCACAATCACACTTGCTAACACACACACTCACTCACACACACTCACAGTCACTCACTCACACACACTCACTCACACTCACTCACTCTCACACACACTCTCACACACACTCACTCACACACACACACTCATTCACATTCACTCACACACACAATTACACTCACACTCACATTCACTCACTCACACTCACTCACACACACACTCAATCACTCACACTCAATCACTCACAATCACACTTGCTAACACACACACTCACTCACACACACTCACAGTCACTAACTCACTCACACTCACACACACTCACTCACTCACACTCACACATACTCACTCACTCTCACACACACTCACTCACACTCACACACATTCACACACACTCACACACACACACTCACACACAAACTCACTCTCACACACACTCACTCACACTCACACACATTCACACACACTCACTCACACACACTCACTCACCAACACACACTCACTCACCAACACACACACACCAACACACACTCACACACTCACTCACTCACACACACTCACTCACACACTCATTCACATTCACTCACTCACACACACAATTACACTCACACTCACTCACACTCACACACACCCACACAAACTCACTCACACACACAATTACACTCACACTCACACTCACTCACACACTCTCACACACACTTACTCACTCACACACACTCTCACTCACTCACTCACCCACTCACTCACTCTCTCACTCACTCTCACACACACACTCAAACTCACTCACACACACTCACACACAATTACATTCACTCACTCACTCACACGCACACCCACTCACTCACTCACATTCACTCACTCACACACACAATTACACTCACACTCACACGCACCCACACAAACTCACTCACTCACACTCACACACTCACTCACACACACTCACACACACTCACACACACTCAATCACTCAGACTCAATCACTCACAATCACACTTGCTAACACACACACACACTCACTCACACACACGGACTCACATTCACTCACACACACTCACTCACACTCACACACACTCTCACTCACACACACTCTCACTCACTCACTCACACTCACTCTCACACACACTCTCACACACACTCACACACACAATTACACTCACTCACACTCACTCACACACACTCACTCACACACTCACTCTCTCACACACACACTCAAACTCACTCACACACACTCACACACAATTACATTCACTCACTCACTCACATGCACACTCACTCACACTCACTCACTCACGCACACACAATTACACTCACACACTCACTCATGCGCACACTCTCACACACACTCACACTCACACACTCACTCACACACACTCTTATTCACACACTCACTCACACACACACAATTACACTCACACTCACTCACATTCACTCACACTCACTCACACACACACTCACTCATGCACACTCACACCCACACACACTCACGCACACTCACGCCCACACACACTCACTCACCCACACACACTCACTCACCAACACACACTCACTCACACACACACTCACTCACACCCACACACAAACACACACACTCACACTCACACTCACTCACTCACGCACTCTCTCACTCACACACACTCACTCACATTCACTCACTCACACACACAATTACACTCACATTCACTTACACTCACATTCACTCACTCATACTCACACACACACTCACTCACACACACTCACACACACACACTCACTCACATTCGCTCACTCACACACACAATTACACTCACACTCACTCACACTCACTCATTCACACTCACAATCACACTCACACACTCACTCACACTCACACACACACTCCCACATAAACTCACACACACTCACACACACTCACTCACACTCACACACACACACTCACACTCACGCACATGCACACTCACTCACACTCACTTGCACACACACTCACACACACACACACTCACTCTCACACACACAGACACTCAATCTCACTCACACACACTCACTCACACACACACACAATTACACTCACTCACACGCACCCACTCACACACACTCATGCACACTCATACACACTCACTCACACACACAATTACACTCACTCACACACAAACACTCATTCACTCACACACTCACACACTCACTCGCTCACACTCTGACTCACACTCTCACTGACTCGTGCACACACACTTGCACACACACTCACTCGCACTCGCACACAATTACACTCACTCACACTCACACTCAGTCACACACACTCACTCACTCACACACTCTCACACACACACACTCAAACTCACTCACACACACTCACACACAATTACATTCACTCACTCACATGCACACTCACTCACACTTACTCATTCACACACTCACTCACTCACGCACACACAATTACACTCACACACTCACTCACACGTGCACACTCTCACACACACTCAGTCACACTCACTCTCACACACTCACTCACACACTCACTCTCACACACTCTTATTCACACACTCACTCACACACACACAATTACACTCACACTCACTCACACTCATATTCACTCACTCACACTCACTCACACACACACTCACTCATGCACACTCACACCCACACACACTCATGCACACTCACACCCACACACACACTCTCTCACTCACACACACACACTCACTCACATTCACTTTCACACACACAATTACACTCACACTCACTCACACTCACTCACACTCACATTCACTCACTCATAGTCACACACACACTCACTCACACTCACTCACACACACACTCACTCACTCACACACACAATTACACTCACACTCACTCACTCACACTCACAATCACACTCACACACTCACTCACACACTCACTCACACTCACACACACTCCCACATAAACTCACACCCACTCACACACACACTCACACTCATGCACACGCACACTCACACACTCACACTCACTTGCACACCCACTCACACACACACACACTCACTCTCACACACACAGTCACTCAATCTCACTCACAAACACTCACTCACACGCACACACAATTACACTCACTCACACGCACCCACTCACACTCACTCACACACACTCATGCACACTCATACACACTCACTCACACACACAATTACACTCACTCACACGCAAACACTCATTCACTCACACACTCGCTCACTCACACTCTCACTCACACTCTCACTCTCACTGACTCGCACACACACACTTGCACACACACTCGCACACACACTCACTCGCACACACACACAATTACACTCACTCACATACACCCGCTCTCACACTCACTCACACACACTCACTCACTCACACACACACACTCATTCTCACACACTCACTCACTCACACACTCACTCACATTCACTCACTCACACACACTCTCACTCGCACACACTTGCACGCACTCACTCACTCACACACACACACACTCAAACTCACTCACTCACACACACACAATTACACTCACTCACACACTCACTCACACTCACACACACACACTCACACACACTCACACACACACTCACTCACACTCTCACACACACACACTCACTCACACACACTCACTCACACACTCACTCACTTACACTCACTCACTCACACACACACTCACACACACTCACACACACACACATACTCACACACACACTCACTCACTCACTCACACTCACACACACACACACACACACTTACTCACACACATTCACTCACACACACTCACTCACTTACACTCACTCACTCACACACACACTCACACACACACTCACTCACTCACACTCACACACACACACACAATTACACTCACTCACTCACTCACACTCACTCACTCACTCACACTCTCACACACACACACACTTACTCACACACACTCACTCACACACACTCACTCACTTACACTCACTCACTCACTCACACACACACTCACACACACACTCACTCACTCACACTCACACACACACACACAATTACACTCACTCACTCACACACTCACTCACACTCACACACACTCGCACACACTCGCACACACTCTCACTCACACTCACACACACTCTCACTCACTCACTCACACACACACACAATTGTTCCTGGATAACAGAGGGCCTAATCAAAAAGTGCCAGCTGTGGTAAAAGAAAATGGGAATGCGATAATGTAAATCTGGTTTAAAGCAATCGGCACTTACTATTTGGCAGTGGACCCGAGGAATTGTTTAAACTGTAACTAGGTACACGGCCAAGCCATTGATCACTGTCAACGGATGGCAAGAAATCCTCAACATGTAATTCATTCCAGCGTGTGGGAAACTATTTACACAATTTATAACTTTAACATCTGTAACATATTTGGAAAACTGCTGGGATGAAAAAATATTTACCTTGCAAAAAATAAATTCATTGAGGGCTTCTTGTCAGCAAAAAAAAAAATGAATTATAGGATAAGTCAGCGTGCAGCATATGGAGATGCTTTACAGTCTCCGAATTAACACTTTCAGCTCAGTTACATTTGTCATTAAGACACCAGTGAATCTTTATGCTGTATTGTTTCTCTTGCTGCTCTACTCTACACCCCCACAAGCTCAGCTCAACCAGGAATATGGCACCGTGCGGGCTGCCCTTTCCCGTGATAGCCTGACCAGAGGTAGATTTGCCATGGGGAAAATTATGTCCGCTTACTTCATTCGTCTCGGAGATATGTCTAACTGTCAGCTTTGGTTTAAAAATGCATTGTAGCGTGCTTTATTAATTACTCCGGTACAGGTTGCGCCACTTAAGAAAGTTTTTCAGATTATATACAGCTTATGGGATCAAATTAGCAGTGGACTTGTGAAACACGGATACATTTGTGGTCAAAATAATCAACCACAGGACTTTAAAATATTATTTGGCTTATGCTTTGCTCCTCAATCATAAATAAGTAAATAAAAGACTGCATTATTACCGCGGAAAATCATTCAGCATCATGCAAGAAGAACAGAAGTTCCAGGCAAATGAGCTAATTAGGAATAGTAATAAATAAATAAGTACACTCATAAATATAAATGGCACATCTTGATCTCCTCGCTAGTGAGCAGAAGTCCTGTTACATTATAGCGAGACTTTAAGATCTGACCAATCATGTCACTATTGCCATAGAATGCAATGGAAATGATAACTGCCTGATCATGAAAAAAACAACCTGCATTTTTATATTACTCCTCACATAAGCAGTAATGTCTCAAAGGGTTTAACAAGTAGCAAAATGGATACCAAGGAGGAAAATGGAGGATGAGGTAGGGGCTGGGAGGGAATTGGAAGAAAAAGATTTTTTTAAGAGATTTCTGAAGACAGGGAGGGAGTTAGAAAGACAAAATTATTTAAGGAGCGATTTCTCAGGATGGAGGTCTGGTAACTGGAAAATAAACCTCGGATAGTGTAGATGAAGGAACAGTGAGCAAGCAGTGATCTGCATAAAGGGCTGTGAGGTTGGAAGGGTGTACAATCAGATAGAGTGGAACAAGGCTGTTGAAGCATTTTATAAAGGAGGCTAAGGACCCTAAAATTGATTCCCTGGGGCAAAAGGTTCTGGTGGAGCTTGGTAGGGGGAAGGGTTGATGGGTGTGCCAGGGAGTATGTGGACTGTAGCATTCTAAATTAGCCGAGGTTCATGAAGCATGGAGGTAAGGGCACTGCAAGGAAATCCTTGGAGCGGTATTTGTCCTCAGGGTGATGAAGGCATGGATTAGGTTTTTAGCAATGCTAGGGGAAGATGCAGGGAGGCCATGTTTCAGAGGTGAGAGAACGTTCTCTTGGCAATGGCTTGGATGAAGGTAAGAAGCTCAGTTTAGGGGGAGGAGAATGGGATTGCACATATTTGGATTTAGGCTTAGAGAGCAACCAGGGCGGTGATTAAAATTGAGGCCAAATCCATGTGGGAGGCAAAAAAATATGCCTTCAATTTTGCCGATATTGTGATGAAGGAAATATTGGCTCATGCAAAACTTTCTCTACATAACGATAATGTCTGCACTTCAAAGTAATCCATTGGATGATGCCTTTCTTAATGTTGGGCTGGCATTTAAAAAGCCTTGGGCCTAGAAATTTGGTGGGCTGCGCCACCAGTTAGCGCCTAAAGAGGGCACTTAGTGGGTTTAGCGCCACTGGCCATGCCTCCCACGAAATTTAGCAGGGCGCTAATGGCGGCGTTAGCCTGTAGCGCTGCGCCGCCACCGATGACGTCATCGGTGTGCGCAGCGCCCCGCTACCGCCCCGATTGCGATATTTGGTCGCGCCCCCCGCTGTAACGCCGGTCGCAATTTGCGACCAGTTCAGGGGGGCCTACCTGCGGTGGTAGTGGTGCTAATTAAAGGGGTGGGGGTGGGGTGGGGATGGGGGTGGGGGTGGGGTGGGGGTGGGGTGGGGATGGGGGTGGGGTGGGGGTGGGGGTGGCGTGGGGGTGGGGTGGGGGTGGGGATGGGGCTGGGGTGGGGATGGGGGTGGGGGTGGGGTGGGGGTGGGGATGGGGGTGGGGGTGGGGTGGGGATGGGGGTGGGGTGGTGGGGGTGGGGTGGGGATGGGGGTGGGGGTGGGGTGGGGTGGGGATGGGGTGGGGTGGGGTGGGGGTGGGGGTGGGGGTGGGGGTGGGGGTGGGGTGGGGGTGGGGGTGGGGATGGGGGTGGGGGTGGGGGTGGGGTGGGGTGGGGGTGGGGGTGGGGGTGGGGTGGGGTGGGGGTGGGGATGGGGGTGGGGTGGGGATGGGGGTGGGGTGGGGGTGGGGTGGTGGGGGTGGGGTGGGGTGGGGGTGGGGTGGGGGTGGGGATGGGGGTGGGGGTGGGGTGGGGATGGGGGTGGGGTGGTGGGGGTGGGGTGGGGATGGGGGTGGGGGTGGGGTGGGGTGGGGATGGGGTGGGGTGGGGGTGGGGGTGGGGGTGGGGGTGGGGTGGGGGTGGGGATGGGGGTGGGGTGGGGATGGGGGTGGGGGTGGGGGTGGGGTGGGGGTGGGGGTGGTGGTGGGGGTGGGGTGGGGGTGGGGATGGGGGTGGGGGTGGGGTGGGGTGGGGGTGGGGATGGGGGTGGGGTGGGGATGGGGGTGGGGTGGGGGTGGGGTGGTGGGGGTGGGGTGGGGTGGGGGTGGGGGTGGGGTGGGGGTGGGGGTGGGGGTGGGGGTGGGGTGGGGGTGGGGTGGGGATGGGGGTGGGGGTGGGGATGGGGGTGGGGTGGGGATGGGGTGTGGGTGGGGGTGGGGGTGGGGATGGGGGTGGGGGTGGGGTGGGGTGGGGGTGGGGATGGGGGTGGGGTGGGGGTGGGGGTGGGGATGGGGGTGGGATGGGGGTGGTGGTGGGGGTGGGGTGGGGATGGGGGTGGGGGTGGGGGTGGGGTGGGGATGGGGGTGGGGGTGGGGATGGGGGTGGGGGTGGGGTGGGGTGGGGGTGGGGGTGGGGATGGGGGTGGGGTGGGGTGGGGGTGGGGGTGGGATGGGGGTGGGGTGGTGGGGATGGGGTGGGGGTGGGGTGGGGATGGGGGTGGTGGTGGGGGTGGTGGTGGGTGTGGGGTGGGGATGGGGGTAGGGATAGGGGTGGGGGGGAGCCAGACAGAGTGAATACACACGCTGAAGATGGGCTGCTGAATTTTTAGTGTTTTTAGTGTTTAAAGTGGGGGAAAAAAAGGTTCATTTCAAGTTTAAAAAGGTTTTAAAGTTAAATTTAGTTCTAGTTAAGTTAGTTTAGTTTGTTTAGTTAAGTTTAAGTTTAGTTTAGTCTAGATTAAGTAAGGAAGGAAAAGACCACCAAAGAGACCACCAAAGGAAAAAAAACCAGAGGAAATTAGAAAAAAAAAAGCCAAAGAAAAAAAATAAATAAAAGAAATAAGGGAAAAAAAAAAATATACAAACCAAAGAACAGCGGCCGCACGGGGCCACAGCAGCAGCAGAAGCGAGGTGACTCGGCCGCATCGGGAACCGAGGCGCGAAGGCCGCACGGAGACGCAGCGGCAGCCAGAGCGAGGAGACTCGGGGAGGCCGCTTCGGGAAACGAGGCGAATCGGGGAGGCCGCACGGAGACGCAGCGGCAGCCGGAACGAGGTGACTCGGGGAGCCCGAGCGGCGAACGAGACACGGCCCGATCGGCGGCCGCAGTCCAGCACCCGAGCGACGACCGCAGTCCAGCACCCGAGCGACGGCCGCAGTCCAGCACCCGAACGGCGAACGAGGCACAGCCCGAGCGGCGTCTGGGATAGAAAGCCCGGGAAAGGCCCGAGGAGCCAGGCCCAGAGACCTCTGAGGCGAAGGGGAGCAACCAGAAGGCTTCCAGAAGCAAACCAAGACTGTGAGTACAGGGCCCAGGGAGGGAGACTGAAGCCAGGGAAAGGCCCGAGGAGCCAGGCCGAGACAGAGGCACAGAGACCTCTGAGGGGGAGGGGAACAGCCCGAAGGCACCGGGAAACAGCGGCTCACAGACCCAGGCCTGAGAAGGGTGAACCCAGAAGCCGAGGCCCAGGGACCACGGGGTCGGAGAGGGGGACCGGGAAAGTTCGCGAACAGGGAGAGGGAAACACCAAACCCGGGGCCCCAGAAAAGCTTATTCTAAGATCAACAATACTTTACCAAAAATGAGCGAATCAGAAGATCCACAACAGCCCCGCTTCCAGATTCCCCCCAACACCGCAAAAAAAGCTATAAAAGCGATCAAGCATGAGCAGATGAGAGAAAAACCAGAAACACTTTTTGCTGACTGTTACAACAATGGGACAAAAAGTAACCTCATTTTCTACTCAGATCAGCCAGTGGCTTGGATCACAGCAATAAAATCACACTATACCAATGTTAAGCTAGAAAATACCGCAAATGGGTCCATAATGAAAATTAACACACCAGGAGACAGTTCAACTACGACGGTCAACGCGTACAATACCGGAACAATATTAGTGCAAGGCAACCTCGACAAATTTGCTACAGCCTTCAGGACACTGAAAAAATTAACTAAGGAGGGAAGGAACAGCCCCAGAGTGGCCCGCACTCCCCCCTATATGAATCCAAGGTTAAATTCCTCCTCTATGCAGACGACCTGGTTCTGCTGTCACCTACTAAAGAGGGGCTACAGCAAAACCTGGACCTGCTGGAGTCGTACTGCCAGACTTGGGCCCTGACAATAAATCCCCAAAAAATCAAAGTCCTTGTGTTCCAGCAAAGATCCAAACATCAGGGACCCAAAATAAATTTCACAGTAGGAACAACCAAAATTGAACAAACCACTAACTACACATACTTGGGCTTAAAAATCAGTTCTACGGGAAACTTCAAACTGGCTGTGAATGAACTGAAAGAGAAAGCAAGAAGGGCTTTCTATGCCATCAAAAAATCAATCCAAATAGAAATCCCAATTAGCATTTGGCTCAAAATTTTCAAATCAGTAATTGAACCAATTGCACTCTATGGCAGTGAGGTATGGGGACCGCTAACTCAACAAGAATTTGCAAAATGGGACAAACACCCAATTGAGATCCTACATGCAGAATTCTGTAAAAATATCCTCCGGACTCAAAGGAAAACAGTAAACAATGCATGCAGGGCGGAACTAGGCCAATATCCATTAATAATCACTATCCAAAAAAGAGCCACCAAATTTTGGAATCACCTACAAATGAGCAATCCCCAATGCTATCACTACGACGCCCTGAAATGCCAAGAGCTGACCATAAAGAAGAATACCCTCAGTCAACTAGTCCTGGGACTCAGTGAAGTAACTACTAACAATACTAACAATAACCAGCCCCAGGACAGTGACAGGGTAACACAAAGAATTCGACCCAACACAATCGTCGCTAAGCAAAAGGAAAAATATCTGACATATTGGGCAGAAACAACAAAAACCCAAAGCAAACTCAATTGCTACTTGGCCCTAAACAGACAATACAACATAGCTGATTACCTGACCATGGTAAAGGATAACAAACTGAGAAGAACCTTGACAAGGTACAGACTTAGCGAACATAGCCTAGCGATCGAAAAAGGCAGACACAGGCAGACCAGGCTGCCAAGAGAGGACAGGATATGCTCGCACTGCAGTCAGGGAGTGGTGGAGACAGAGATGCACTTCCTCACAGCTTGTGGAAAATATCAGGGCATCAGGGAGAATTTCTACCAAAAATTCTCACAAATATGCACTGATTTCAGAAATCTGAATGACAACCAAAAACTCCCATTCCTACTGGGAGAGGAGAGAAGCTGTATAACACTGGCGGCACGCTATGTTACAGCTTGCCATGAACAGAGAGCCAACCAGTAAACTAAGAAAAGAATATATATAAACAATGCGAATGTATATTTATACACTCAGGGATATACCTGTTTATACACTGTATGAATAGAACTGCGTTTATGTGGTAAACCATAAATGTATTTTGATGCTTTGGCAACATAAGATGTAACTTATCATGCCAATAAAGCGATTTGAATTGTGGAATTGTGGAATTGTGGGTGGGGATGGGGGTGGGGTGGTGGTGGGGGTGGGGTGGGGATGGGGGTGGGGATGGGGATGGGGGTGGTGGTGGGGATGGGGGTGGGGGTGGGGTGAGGATGGGGGTGGTGGTGCAGTTAAAATGGAGTGGTGGGACTTACCCAGTGTCTTCCTGCCCCGATGGGGCCTGACTGCAAATTTAACCTGATGCCTGAGTAGTTTCATCGCAAGGCCAAACCTGCCGAGACCTGGACCAAAGGCCAGAAGAGACCCAGGTAAGTTTTAATTTGTTTTTAGGTTTCTTTCTGGGCCAGGAATGCCGTCGCTATATATTTATTTATCACAACACCATGAGATTATTACAGATGAGAAAAGCCTTAGCTTTTACATCAGAAAGACCTCCCTACCCACCCCCCCCTCACCAACCCCCCCCACCACCCGTTACTTTTCCCTCCTTGTTTTCCTCCCTATTTTACTTCTGATTCATTTGCCAATCCATTCAGAGTCACACTGTTTCATTCACCCTTGTTAATATGAAAGATTTGGCTCTAGCATCTGTCTATCACAGTTCACATTTGACACTTCAAAGTGTCAAAAAACATTTTTTTTTAAAAAGGAAGAGAATTTCCAGCTGATGTTTCTGACTTTGACAACTTGGCCTCTCCCAAGGACAGATGCCAGAAATTTACAAGCTGTTGCCAACCTACAGTAACTCCAATTGACCTCAACATGTGTCCAATTAGACCACTTCCCCACAGAGAACAAAGGGAAGGCCAAATTAAGTATAGCTCCATTTTAGTAGCTAAAAATCACAATCTTGCTTCAGACTTCAAGCTCCCTTTGAACAATGCTGATTGTGATAAATAAGCGGACACAATCAAGTCTTCGGAGTACATCTCAGCAGTTCATCTGTTCATCATACAGAGATTTATCAAGGGAGTAGGATAAGGGGCAAAAATAAAGAGAAATTTATAATAAATGATCATCTGTTATGATCCACGTGTCACCAATGTCATCATAAATGACCAAATAAAAATTCTTTTTAAATGTTATTGATTAAAGCAGGATGACATCAAAACCATTAAAAAAAACAATCCCGTCCACATTGTTACTGACACCATCATTATGCTGAGGAATGAGCAGAATATTCTGATGTGACATATTCCCTGAAAAGTCATTTACTATCTGCATATCTGAGATTGTTCTCATAGATTCTCCTGAGTCTAGAGGTACAAGGATGCCATTCTGATTAAAGGAAATCATTACACATATGGATTTGATAAGATTTGCTTTTTTAACAAAAACGTAGGTCAATGTCATGTGGGAAAAAATGCATAAATCTAATGAAAATGGATTTATTTTCTGGTAATTCTGAGAACAAGGCTATTAGTATAAATGTCTGTAAACTTAGTGAATGGGCATTACATTCTTAAAGGTGATGTCAAAAGCAAATTTATTTATTTTATTAACTATTATTTTCTCCCCTGAAAAAAGTTAATATTTTCCCAGCACACATTAACATTTTTATTTTATTTTTCGTTTTTACAAACACATTTCTCCCTTTGTGTACCTCTCCCATCTCACACAGCAATCCAAGGACTAGATTGTGACCACTTCCCAATGCCTTTTGCAGCACTTCTTTGTAGATGACTGTGACAGAAGAGTGACTCATCCCTCAATGTTCCTCTCTCTCTCTCTCTCTCTTTCTCAATCCCGCTTTCTCCTTCCCTCCCTCCCCCACATGTGGGATTGTCTCACTCCTGTGACATGCTATCCCTTGGCAGCACAGTCAAAGTTCAGAACTTGCCTTACGGGGAATTGTGGGTAAAAAAAAAAATCACATCTTCCCATTCTGTGGTACAGTAGTGTGGCGCACTGATGCTTTACATAAGGAGATTTATAGTGTGTGTGTTCTGAGAGCTACGAAAATAGTTTTCATATTTCCTTACTTGCCATGTCATAAGAACACAAAGGATCAAATTTCCTCTGTACAATGCATGTAGCCAAATTGGGAACCTGTTTAGAAAGAACACATTTGTGATTTAGATGCACAAAATGCACAGTAGAAATCTTCGATAAGAATAATTTAAAATATTGATGTCCAGTAGCGTTCAATGTGAATAAAAATATTCTCTCTTTTACATCCTTTAACTGCCTACTTCCTATTTCTTGCCAAATCTAATTCTTTCTTTCTTTCTCTGAGCATTTGGGCATAGCAAATGTCAGAATGTGTGCCGGCAAAGGAATTTGTCTGATTTTTCGCCATTGAAATTAACAAAGGAAAATCAGGCAGGGCCCTTTAAGGCATGCGCTCCAACCCGCCAGCTTTTCCAATAATCACAGTGGCCAGGTGATCCAGTACACCTGGGTACACACCCAGGGAAATCTCCGCTGACAATTCTTTTGTGCTCTTCGCCGCCACCCCCCCCCCCCTCCCATGCACAAGCTTGGTCACACATCCAGGCCAAGTGGGCCGGGACTTCAGCATGTAGCCATGTTCAAAGCAAAGGAGAAATTCAAGATGATCAGAACAGAGAGGGTGATTGGATCAGGACTTGGCACATGGAACAAAAAAAAGGGAAAAATGCAAAATGTAATTAAAAATAAAAAGCTAAAAATAGAAGTAAAAAATAAGAAATGATTGCCTTATAATGCCTTGTGAGAATATGGAGATTAGATTGGTCTGTGGTGTCATGTGGCTAGCAATGTTAAAGGCTCACTATAACATTACAATATTACACACATAAAACTTCTCATGATAATTGATTTTAAATTAGTAGTAAGTGCCTTGGGATGTTCTCCTACGCTAAAGGCACTATATAAATACATGTTGTTGTACAAGTAGAATATGTCATAGCTAGCAGCAAGATAATGATTCCAATTGTAATTTGTTTGTTATTCAGTCAGCTGTACTTGTGAAGATAGAGATATTTATCACATCTTGTTACTTGCCATGATATAGCCCTCATTATCTGCCGCTGGTTCTATTGCAAATTGCCAATAAAATGTAAACGCTCTAATAAAAGAAATACAGAACATACATAATGATTAGCATCATTTTTGTTGCTTTTTATGAGCCCTTTGAGTGGCCAGTGCCTTTCAAAACAAGTTCTCCTCTATCTAACAGCTGTAAAAGTGATTTTCTGTCAGGTTCTACTGCTTATTAATAGATAGTTTATTAGACTCCAGTGACCCAGCTGGCTGCCCAGCGGGCACTAACTCCTAGTAGAGTTCCACATTCTAAGATTCATTTTTAGCAGCAATGCCTGACACATTCTGGGAACCTATTTAACATTGCAACCCATGTAGCACGTACTCTATCATAGCTATATACTCAAAGAAAAGTCGGAGTGCGTGGGATTCTAATTCAGGCGCATTAGGAGCAGGAGTAGGCCATTCAGCCCTTCAAGCCTGCTCCGCCATTCAATTCGATCATGGCTGATCTGCACCAAGTAGGCCATTCAGCCCTTCGAGCCTGCTCCGCCATTCAATTCGATCATGGCTGATCTGCACCGAGTAGGCCATTCAGCCCTTCGGGCCTGCTCCGCCATTCAATTCGATCATGGCTGATCTGCACCTCAACTCCATTTACCCTCCTTTGCTCCATATCCCTTACCTAACAAGAACTCAGCTATCTCAGCCTTGAAAGCTCCAATTGTCTGAGCACCCACAGCATTTTGGAGGCGGGAGTCCCAGATTTCTACTACCCTCTGCGTGAAAAAGTGTTTTCTGATTTTGTTCCTGAACAGCCTAGATTTGTTCCATGGCCCTTCTTCCATCGTGGAACCATTCTGGTCAGACACTGCAGCCGAGAAGTGTTAGTACAAGAACGGTTATCATATTCAGATGACATTCCATTGTCCACTATTTCTGTGAACAGAGGAAAGTCAGGTAAATGTGTTAAAACATTCATACACTAATATTGCAAACAGTAATTTCTAAGCTTACATTATAATTGTAGTATTGTAAAGCAGAAATGAGTGGAATTCATTTTTCTAAATTTGCGTGTTTTAAATAATCTTGTCACTTTGTTGAAGACATTTTCTGCTGTCTTCCAATGATTCAGAGCAGACGATGTTTTATTATATTGTAAATACTCCTGTTCTGTCTGTAGGAGAGAAGCTTTCCCCTTGTACACGTATGCCAGATTTCAATCTGCAGTTATATGGCAACTCTTATTTTTCTTCACTTACTGACAGATGAAGAATTTTCATTCCCAGTACCAATTTTGATGAGCCTAAAGAAAAGGCTCTTCTGATCTTAGTCAACTGTCTGTATGTGAAACAAAAATCAGCATTTTGCAGAAAGTGCACTCCAAATCTTGCAAGTAAATAATTTGACTGTTAGGATTAGCTCAGTCTGGTCTTGTATTTTTCGATTATTATTTTTTTGTCTGCTTGCACTTTTCTTTAAAATTACAAGTAAACTGCCTTTTAGAATGCGCCACAATGCAGTGCAGCTTCTAATTAACACTACCAAGCGCAGGATTTTGGCAGTGGTTTTACAATCAGTCTTGGTAATCCAGGATTTTAATGCTGATGATATTATGCAGATCAATAATGTTTACAAACATAAAAGAAAAATGCTACTTTGTTTGAACTTAAGAGAAAACCGTAGCATTTATCAATAGCAAAAGAAGCCTCCACAGGCAATGTGTCAATACAGATTCCGTCAATAAACCTAGACTAATAGAGTATATATTAAGAAAGTTAAAACGCTAGAATGTGAAATTAGGAATCTCAGAACTAAATGCTAATTGTTAGATTAATGAATGTTACAGTTTTAATGGAACAGATGCTGTATGGAATGAGACAGGCTCCGACTTGCTTTTTTCCCCCTAGTTTGCACCACATCAAGTACTAGGCGACATGTGGTAGGTCAGAATTGATGCGATGTGAGAAGAACACAATCCAAGAATACAAAGGAGTTCTTTTTCCCCCTTGTTATCTGCCTCACTTTTGTTTTTAGTTTCTCGCATTGCTTGTTTAGAGCTCTCTGCTGCAGTCCATAATTAGTGCGGCTTAAAGCACAGGCCTCTGGGACCTAATTAACCAATTCAATTAACAAAAATACATACATGTTACCCTGACATTTGTCAGCCATTAGGAGGGGAAAGCAAAGATGTCAGGCTGGTGGTTTCTGTCAGTGCGGCAGTGATTATTAGCTCATTTACAACTCACTTCTACCCCAGGTGTCTACCTTGAGACTGGCACAAAGGCTGAAAAAGGAATATCTGGAGAGGAGACAAAATGCGGCTGCACTCGTGGCCCCTCAAAGGGGGATGACCTTTCATTGATGAGCAATCAATAAGCTTAGCCTCAGCAGACAAGCTCTGTCCCTTCTGCCAGCTGCTTAGCTTTCCAGCTGCAGCTGCTAACCGTCAGACTCCAGCCGCAAATCAAGGAGCTAATACTTTGCTCCAGGCCTTCGCGGACACAACATTTTAACTCTTCCGACATTGATGTCTTTTTTTAAAATCTGACGTTCTTGCTTCAGTGACATGTTCCATTGTTTCCCGTTAACCCTCTGACAATTGGATTTCCTTTGGCACCTTCCGAATAAGCATGTTGTCCAATCATGTCACAGTTTCACATACCATCTTGATCACATTTAGTTAGTAAATTTTGAGTAATGCTCTGGCAGAATCACGGATCATTTGGTCACTTCCTAGAGTATTTGAATAAGATCAAAAGCTAATGATGCAGATCCTCTGTTTGGGTCGGCAAAGCAGAGATCACAGTCACAAAAGGCAAAATACTGCAGACGCTGGAAATCTGAAATATAAACAGAAAATGCTGGAAATACTCAGCAGGCCAGGCAGCATCCGTGGAGAGAGAAACAGAGTTAACGTTTCAGGTCGGTGACCCTTCGCCAGAACTGGAAAGACACGTTTTAGGCAAGTACAGAGGCAGGGAAAGGGGAGAGAGGAGGAAAGAACAAAAGGGAAGGTCTGTGATAGGGTGGAAGGCAGGAGTGATTAAATGAAGAGCAGAATCATTACCAGAACCCGCAGTCCAAAGAAATGAGAGCAATGGTTATGATCTGAAATTGCTGAACTCAGTGTTGAATCCGAAAGGCTGTAAAGTGCTTAATCGAAAGATCAGGTGCTGTTCCTCCAGCTTCCATTGAACTTCATTGGAACAGAGTAGGAGGCCGAGGACAGAGAGGTCAGAGTGGGAGTGGGGCGGAGAATTAAAGTGACAGGTGACCGAAAGTTGGGGGTCACGCTTGCGGACTGAGTGAAGGTGTTCCGCAAAGCGATCACCCAAGCTGCGTTCGGTCGCCCCACTGTGAGCAGTGAATACAGTATAGTAAATTGCAAGAAATACAAGTAAATCGCTGTTTCACCTGTAAGGAGTGTTTGGGGCCCTAGACAGTGGGAAGGGAGGAGGTAAAAGGGCAGGAGTTTCAACTCCTGTGCGCGCATGGGAACGTGCAGTTGGAAGGGGAGGGAGTGTTGGAGGTGATGGAAGAGTGAACAAGGGTGTTTCCATATTTAAGAAAAGATATACTTGCTCTCGAGGCGGTTCAGAGAAGGTTCACTCGGTTGATTCCAGAGATGAGGGGGTTGACGTATGAGGAAAGGTTGAGTAGGTTGGGACTCTACTCATTGGAGTTCAGAAGAATGAGAGGCGATCTTATCGAAACATATAAGATTGTGAGGGGGCTTGATCGGGTGGATGCGGTGAGGATGTTTCCACTGATGGGTGAGACTAGAACTAGGGGGCATAATCTTCGAATAAGGGGCTGCCCTTTCAAAACTGAGATGAGGAGAAACTTCTTCACTCAGAGGGTAGTAAATCTATGGAATTTGCTACACCAGAGAGCTGTGGAAGCTGCAACATTAAATAAATTTAAAATGGAGATAGACATTTTCCTAGCAGATAAGGGAATTAGGGGTTACGGGGAGAGGGCAGGGAAGTGGACGTGAGTCTAGATTCAGATCAGCCATGATCCTATTGAATGGCGGAGCAGGCCCGAGGGGCCGTATGGCCTACTCCTGCTCCTACTTCTTATGTTCTTAAAGGGAACGGTCCCTTCAGAATGCTAAAAGGGGAGGGGAAGATGTGTTTGGTGGTGGCATTGCGCTGGAGGCGGTGGAATTGGATGCTCGGTTGAATGTGGAAGCTGGTGGGGTGGACGATGAGGACAAGAGAAACCTATCATGTATCTGGGAGGGAGGGGAAGGGGTGAGAGCAGAAGTGCTGGAAATGGGATGAGCACAGTCGTGGGCCCTGTCAGCTATGGTGGAGGGGAATCCTCGGCTGAGGCGGAAGGAAGACATTTTGAATCACTGGTATGGAAGGTGGCATCGTCAGAGCAGATACGACAGAGACGGAGAAACTGGGAGTATGGAATAGAGTCCTTACAGGAAGCGGGGTGGGAGGAAATGTATTCAAGATAGCTGTGGGAGTCGGTGGACTTATAATATATATTGGTTGACAGCCTATCCCCAGGAATACAGCTAGAGAAGTTGAGGAAGGGAAGGAAAGAGTCGGAGATGGACCATGTGAAGGCGAGGGAGGGGTGGAAATTGAAAGCAAAGTTGATGAAATTTTCCAGTTCGGGGTGAGAGCAGGAAATGGCACTGATACAGTCATCAATGTACTGGGGAGAGAGGTGAGGGAGGGGACCTGAGTAGGACTGGAACAAAGAATGTCCACATATCCCACGAAAAGGCAGGCAGAGCTAGAACCCATATGGGTTCCCATAGCAACACCTTTTATTTGGAGGAATTGAGAGGAGTCAAAGTTCAACGTAAGAATAGTTAATGAACTGACAGAAAGGAATGAAAATCTTTAACTGAACTCTCCAAATAAATATTGCCGTGCTCCCATTTCTCTTTTCCAGTTTTATTTCCTGCCCACTCATGGTGGGGTGGCGGGGTGACGGGAGGTGGTGAAATTCAACTTTGACAGGGGTGCAAAATGGGCAGTAGTAGATTTTTTCATGCATGAGTTCAATATGTTTTGACCGCCTATTGCTGCATCATACTCTTAGGCTGACCCTGTCCCCACCCAATGTTCACACATGCGCCCTTTCCAGTAGGTCTTCCTACACTCCCTGCTCCTATTTTTCCATGTTTCTATGTTTAATATTCGTGCATTCTGAGAATACCATGAATTTACAAATATTCTGTGCCTTGACTCGTTTCTCCAATTTTACTTTATAATATTCTATGTTGGAATTTGCAGGAATAAGGATTGGAGTGCAAATGGTATATCATTTTAAATGGCTTTCAGAGTATTCAGAATGCTGGGCACTGCACCGGTACAGCCGAATCCTATGTCGTGTACAGCCAAATCCTATTTGTGGTATTATGGAATAATACTAAGTGGGAGTTAGCACTGATAAATCAGGAGCTACAAATTCCAACTCTAAGACTATTCTCATAATGACAGACATTGAAATCACAATGGGATCTAGCCTTAAATAAATCTACAAGATCAGCTTAGTTTCCATGAAGCAGACCTATGGTATTATAAATATTCTCCATTGCTCTATCCCAAACAGTAATTTGGCTTCTACCCGGAATTTGCGGTTGTAATGATGGCGAAACTGTCAGTGCTCAGCGTCATTACTGTGTAAAACTGACAGCAACTTCTGGCGTCCGCACTTGCGCAGTTGAATGTGGAAATCCGGAAATGGTTGTTAGTGATACCCTGCTCCTCCACAAGTTACGCTGTTGCAGTCTTCACAGATGCAATCAGCACAGAATCAGTAATTTAATGTGAACTTCAACTTTTTACACACTATTCTCGCTGTAAAAAACAAGGAAAATTTTAAGACTTGTTCAGTCAGGAGTAACTGAGTTTTTAACAGCGTACTAAGTCATAATTACTGCTGAACAACCCATCTGGCCCTGAAAAACTAATTATATAAGTGTGGCGCCTCATTCCCTCAGAAGAACATATAAAATTTGCTTGATTTTTAAAATAATAAAAAAATATATATTTTTAAGTTTGTTTATGATATTTCAGCTTCTCCCTTAACCACATGTGTATGTCCCAGTCTTTATTTTGCTTTCTGTACAATGATTAAAATGTTGCTTTGCTGTCTTTGAGAATTCTTCAATCTGATTGGCTGATCAGCCTGCCTGCTGCCTGCCCCTGCTGGACACCATAGACCCTCTATAAATGGCGCCAAATTCAAAGTGCTATCGGAATAGAGGAAATTTACACTCTAGAGTCCGCTACATCTTTGTGGGCAGCTTTTTTTGAGGTCAGCGGTGAGCACCGTTCCTTTGCCACTGACCGCAAAATCTGAGCCAATATCTCCATGAAAATACACAGTTTTGAGTGTGCGTAGCCACAATGGGAGAGGGGATGAGGGGTTGTGGGCCCCTTGATATTTTGGCACCTTTCCCTGTACTCCAAATCCCAGAATTGTCCTTGTCCAATTCTTATTTGCCAGTGTGTGTGTGTAAAATTCATCAATTACAGAAAGAGTATTAAGGATATAGACCTCTACATAGGTGGTGTGCTGTGGCAAGTATGAAACGAAATGGTGGTATTCATTGCATTGGCATCTGTAACCAACTTCATAAAAAACTGTTCATGGCGAGTTGTTACATGAGTCATAATTTCAAAATAAGAATATAAGAAAATGCAGAGTGAGAAAAGGCAATTCTGGCAGCAAGTCTACTCCATCCAGGGCTCATGCATGATTATTCTGTCATGGTCTTACCTCTAATATTCCGTCATGGAATTACCTCCAATATTCCATCATGGATTTATCTCCAATATTCTGTCATGGAATTACCTCTAATAATCTGTCATGGAATTACCTCTAATATTCTGTCATGGAATTACCTCTAATAATCTGTCATGGAATTACCTCCTATATTCTGTCACTGACTGGTGTCCACAGTTCATCAGTGTTATCCTAAGGAGGCCGGCACACCAATTAGTCGAGGTGCTGCCGCCATCCTCATACCAAATGTGGGTGTAAAATGAGTCACTTCAAAATTACATCAATTTTAATCACATCTAAAATATTATCTAATGTGTTGGCAATAAATGCACATGTAATTGGATTTGGCTCAATGTTAAGCTCATCAAAGTCTTAAACCCTTTTAATATTATGCATTCAATTTGGTTGAAAAGTTGCTAAAGATTTCAGAAATTTGGACGGTTACACAGAGAGATATAATTATGGATTATAATGTCTCAGGCCTCCCTTTGAGAAGGAAGGGTAAAATATAAACTTATTTGGAAGATTATACTTTATTAATGTAGGGGTATTTGATTTAAGCTATCAGATCTGTAAACCAGTTGGCTATTAATGTAGCAGAATCTGCTTTCAACAAATTTGGCCCGATGATTAAACCTCCACTGTGCTGTCAGATTATGGCGAATAAGCTACTGTGCGGCACAGAACTAGCACACAATTAGTGACTGACAGCACAATGCAGACTTTTCAGAAAGGTGGGTAGTGCTGAATAAATGTGTAGAAGCTAAAACTATAATGTACAGTTGCCTATTTTTAGTAAACATAATAAAAAGTATAAAGAGCCTACACACAAATAAAAATAAAGACCCCACATTAAGACATGGCATTCAAAATTGAAACATAAATTGAAATCCAAAATTGACGATTTTCCTGAGTTTCAGATTTCTACCTTTAATTGTTGATTGTGTACATAATGTCAGTGTGGGACAGCCTGGACTGCAGATTCTTCATGACCTGTATCAACACTGCTCAATTATCAGCCATCAGAATTCAGAATTCAAGGGAAACAAGATCAGCAAAGTCATTTATTCCTTTTCCAACAACGAAAATAAATCTTGTATGAAGTGCACAAATGTTCTATGAACTACTGAAGTATGGAAAGAACCATTAATGTTTGAATATGGCTCTGTCAATTTAATCTGGAAACACTGCAGAAAGGTACAGTCAGTCACAGAGGGATCCTCAATCTTGTCAAGATATACCCATTCAAGTTTAAAATGACTATTAAGAGCCAAACTGTATCCAGAATTATCCACAGGCAATTGGAACTGCCCAGTACCAAACTCATCAAAGTATTAATCCCTTGAACATTTCATGCACTAAATTTGGTTTAAAATCTACCAAAGAATTCAGAAGTTATTACTGTGATAGATGAAATCTTGGATTACAATGCGGCAGATATTGCGGTGGGTATGACGGCGTACACGGAGAGGACGCCATCATACCGCCTTTGGAATTGACTGCAAGTTCGGGATTTCAAGCGCATGCGCTGAATCCCGAACTTGCCATCTGTCAAGGTACGCCATGACAGATGAGCCACACCGCCTTGAAAATCCCAATTGCTGGCGCAGAGTTGGGCTAATTGCCCACCAACTGCCCAGCAATTACATACGAAAATTTTACGGTTGATGCAAACAGGCACAGGGCCTGTTTGCTTCAGCGTAAGGGGATTAGATAGAGACAGTTACTCATTCTATTAGCTCCAGAATGTGATGTAATGAATTGTAACACTGTCTGAAACACCTCCGATGATTAATGTACAGATTTTTCAGATCTTTGTTTGGGCTCTGTTGTATTTATGTTTGTATCACCTGTCCATGTTATTTTAGATGAAATTTCACAGAGCTTCAACGATTTATCAGAACTTTAATTCCTAAATTAGATTTAAGAATTAATTCCCAAATAATGTTTTTAGGTGGATCTGTGTGAGAGAGAGAGAGCGGGTCATTTTGTAACTATTTATTCTCCTAGTCCTTATAATTATTCTGAAAATACATGAGGTGAAATGCAATATAAAGATAGTTACCAGTATTGGAGGTAGACACTTTGATCACAGTGTTAACCTGCATCTAAAATTTCTGTGGAAGTCGCTATATCTTCTCTTCTTCCTTCTTAGGCAGTCCCCCAGAACCGAGGATGACTTGCTTCCACATTAAAAATGAGTTCTCAGGTGACTGATGAGTCCAATGCGGGACCTACAGTCTCTGTCACAGGTGGGGCAGACGGTGGTTGAAGGGGGCGGGTGGGTGGGGTGCTTGGGTTGACATGCGCTCCTTGCACTGCCTACGCTTGGCTTCCGCTTGCTCCCGGCGAAGAGACTCGAGGTGTTCCGCGCCTTCCCGGATGCTTCTCCTCCACTTTGTGCGGTCTTGGGCCAGGGATTCCCAGGTGTTGGTGGGGATGTTACACTTTTTCAAGGAGGCTTTGAGGGTGTCCTTAAAGCATTTCCTCTGCCCACCTGGGGCTCTCTTGCCATGTCGGAGTTCCGAGTAGAGCGCTTGTTTTGGGAGTCTCGTATCGGGCATGCGGACAATGTGACCCGTCCATCGGAGCTGATTGAGCGTGGTCAAAGCTTTGATGCTGGGGATGTTGGCCTGAGCAAGAACACCGACATTGGTGCGCCTATCCTGCCAATGGATTTGCAGGATCTTGCGGAGGCAGCGTTGGTGGTACCTCTCCAGTGCTTTGAGGTGCCTGCTGTACATGGTCCATGTCTCTGAGGCATACAGCAGGGCAGGTATCACTGCTGCTCTGTAGACCATGAGCTTAGTGCCGGGTTTGCTATATGCAAAGTCGCTATATGCAAAGGAATTGATAGGTAACTGATTCAGAGCTTAACAAACTTCCTGATGTTTGATTTTAAGTTTCGTGATGATTACTTTGTGCTTATCAAGGTGAGGGATGCGACATCTTTCCACTCTCTCTAACCTGGCCCCAATGCTTACTATGGCCTCATCCTCAGACAAACATGTCCTACTCATCAGGGTGAATTTTCTGAGGCCAAAGGGCAGTTTGCAAATGGCTTACACTGTCCGGTCGCCATATTTAATGACTACTTAATTCATAGCTAAGGATCTTTAAAGCCATTTTTATTACGGATGTAAAAAAAAAATTTTGGGGAGTGTTTTTCAAATTTTATTTTTAGCTTCAAAAATCGGGGCAAATTTTGAGCTCCAAAAACCCAGGTAGATTTGGAGAAAATCAGTAAAAATCAGTTTTTATTTGGGGAACCTCTAATACTGAATAAAGCAAGCGAAAAATCAACAAAAAGAGCTAAAGGTGAATGCAATCCATTTCCAAATGTCCACCACTGCTCTCTTTGGCTTCCTTCATCTGATTTCCTATCCCTTACCCTCACCACTCCAGTCAAATCCTTTTGTGTCCAGTCACCACCCACCACATTCCTGCTGGCACAGCTCAGCAATTGAGAGGTGCATCCTCCCACTCAGTGACCCAACTCATGATACTTTTCCTTCTTGTTGGCAGCAGATTTTCTTCGGGTTCATACATATCTTAATCCCAATGGGACTGATTGGATAGCTCTTTCACAGGCATAGGCACGATGGGCCAAATTTTTTTTAAATTATTCGTTTATGGGATCAGGGCATCACTGGCAATGCCAGCATTTATTGCCTATCCCTAGTTATCCTTGAGAAGGTGGTGGTGAGCCGTCTTCTTGAACCGCTGCAGTCCATGTTTTTTTTAATTCGTTTATGGGATCAGGGCGTCGCTGGCAATGCCGGCAATAAATGCTGGTGGTGATGGTACTCCCACAGTGCTGTTAGGTAGGGAGTTCCAGGACTTTGACCCAGCGATGATGAAGGATCGGAGATATACTTCTAAGTCAGGATGGTGTGTGACTTGGAGGGGAACTTGGAGATGGCCTCCTTCTGTGCTGTATGATTCTAGGATTCTAGAAGAAATGCACAAACATATTGCAGGAAAATAAATGTGGTTGATGTACTACCACATTTGCTAAGGAAGTCATTCTTAAATCTTGCAAATAGGTCACCCAGGCTTCATTTTGTACGTCTAAGAGCCTAAAAGGCCTTTACATTTAATAAAATCCTTACTCACCTTCTATATTTATTTATAAACAATTTCATATTGGTACATTGTAAAACAATTTGATTGTCTGTTGGCTGGGGAATCAACAGGAAAAGCATGTTAGAAACTAACGATGCCTAAAAAATGTATATGGTTATGCGATTAAAACTGTGACGCAAAAAATGCTGTGTTTAAATGGTTATGTTCGAATTGCAGACAGGAAATCTCATTGGGACAGATAAATGCTTAGAAGTGCTAATGTTTTGGTCTCTTACAGAGGTGCAATCTCCCTGTTGTTTTTAAGTTAAGACTTGAACCTTGTTTATGTATTTTATGTATAATGCTAAGGTAGGATTTGAAGTTGGCTTAACAGAACTTCTTGTGAAGATAACAGAAGGAAGTTTGGGGAAGTTAACGTAAACATTTGCTACGTCATAAAGGAGGTAACACTCTGAAGCGAACAGGTTTCTAGTTGGGCCTCTTGAGATCAAAGAAGGATACGGACGAAAGAGATAAGACACAAATTCCACAGGATTGAAACCCTGGAAAATATAAACAGAGAAAGATATGTGGCCAAAATCGTAGATATCTTTAGGGTGGGTTTTGACACAAGAATCGAGACACAGAACTAGAAGTCCCATTGGATATTAAGGTTTTAGGGGAACTTCTATAGGTCAAAAGGTCTTGTCAATATCCAGGTTCAGGCCTACCCCTAAAAGTAGAATAAAAGTGACCTCCCAAAAGCTTGTACACACAGATAGAAGAGAAAGAGAGAGAGAGAGTTTGTACTCACAGACGAAAGGAAGAAGAGAATTGCTCACGTGTGTCAACCGTCTGTCTGATCGGATCGGTATCAGCTTCTTGTCACAGTCATATGTTTTTGCTGTATAACTAATGTGTTATATTCCATCTTAAACTCTGATTAAACACAATCGCCCAAAGAGGGCTTTTGCGCCAATAGAGGAGTTCGCGCTGATATTCAGCGCTGCGGTAATGGCGGCGGTAGCCGGTAGCGCTGCGCCGGCACCGATGACGTCATCGGTGTGCGCAGTGCCCCGGTTCCGCCCCGATGCCGGCCCGAATCCCATACTCAGTTGCCGCCGCCTCCTCCGTGGCGGCTGCTACTTACGTCCGGAGACCAGGGCCTTACTGCAGCCTTAGTGGGGTGCATAAAGGTGGAGGTGCGGCCGGCCGCTTTTTCGGCAGCCGCCTGCCTGCACCTCCTTCCCCGGCCTCCTCCACCACCCCCCCCGCGGCATTGCCGGCTGCTTTCCGCGAGCCCGGCACTTCTCCGTGGTGCCGGGCTCATTTGCCGGCACAATCCAGCGGCGATCTCCCTGTTGCAGGCACCTCCACCTTAGGAGAAGGAGGAGGCCTGCAGTACCGCAGCCTGCCGCACTGCATCGGGTGGCGCAGCGGCGCCTACAGCGCTGAAATTCAGTTTCAGCGCCCCAAGCGGGGGCGGACACACCCTGGAATAGCGCCCGGTTCCGACTTGGGGTGCAAAAACTGAATTTCTGACGGTCGCAAATGGCTCCCCGCCCAGCGCTAACTTTTGGGCGCAAACCAGCTGGCGGGCCCAAACTGAATTTCTAGGCCAATATACCCACCATATTGGTTTGCACTCGAACCTGATTATTTAAAGTGACCAGAGATAGTCGTAACTTGGCTATTTCTAACAACATTTATCAATTGCTCCTAGCAGTGACCCCGTACACTGTGCTGCAGGAATAAATTTATGCACATTTTCTATTATTGTATGACAGCAGAAGTTAGCAGATTAACTGTTACTCAGAAATTACGTCATGATGTTTGGAAACAAGAAGGCAAATTTGGTCTTTCAAGGTCCATTTTTCAGATTGAGAAATGCATGCAAACCGTATCACCGAATCATCCAAATGCTGCTTAAAAATTCAGAACATAACATTGTTTCAAAATAAGCCACAAAGGTGAAAAATAAAGTGCAAATGAAATATATGGCACGCATGCATACCCCAACGTTACAAGTTTGTGACTTAAATCACATTTGTCAAAGTAACCATTAATACTCCAAAATAGTCAATATTTCATTCATACTTTAAACTGCAAGAGAGTAGATTGGTCTCCTAGCTTGTTTGTTCCATATCATTGCATTCTGTTCTGGAGCAAATTGTAGGAAAAAAAAACAGGTAATTCCCTATAAGTAGGCACCCACCTTCAGCGATTCGTTTGGTTGCTGCAGTCGTATGCACGTTATAAGCACACATTATGTAACGTGTGATGATATCACCAACACAAAGGGGGGAATTTTCAATTTCAACCCAAAACAGATGTGATGCCGGAAGAGCGGCTGTGTTACCCGCCCTAAGTCAGTGTCGGGAGGCCGGAACCGTTTTCAGGTTCAGGCCCCGTCAGAGTAATGAGAGATAGCAGGCAGCTCGCCACACCGTGCTGCTCCATGGGCAAGCCAAACTAGAAGTGATTAATAAACAAATTGGTGGGTGCGGGGGGAGGGTGGCACATCAGGGATGGGGGCCCAACCAACGGCCAGCAGCAGACTACATTCCTGCTCCTCTTGGCCCCACAAAAATTCCCCCTCCAAAATTTCTAGGCCTTTCCTGGAGCAGCCTCCAGCGGTCCCTTTAAGGACCCTTGGTTAGGACACTCGCTGCCTGTTACAAAGGAGGAGGATTGTGGCAGTGTACGCTCTGCCCATTGCAAATGGGGACCTACAGCTGGCATAGGATCCCCATTTGCATAGGTAAGCAGCCTCTTGTTTCAGTGGTTATGCTGTGCACCTAATTTACAGGTCTGCCTGAATTGTATCAGGTGGGGCCTTGAGCACCCAAGGGGTACATTTGTCTGAAGTGCTGGGGGAGCTGTGAGACCGTTTTTTGGGGGGGATATAAAGTTACCTTGATTGGAGGAGCGGTGTAAACCTCGGAGATTTGTGTGTATTTGAACAGCACAGCTGTGCAAATGAGCCCAGAGGGGCTTTGATGGGTGTAAGCTTTGCACTGTTAAGAAGGTCGAGGAAATATGTGTTTAGCACAGTAACGGCGTAACAACAGCACAAGTGGCTGAAGCCAATGAAGAAATTCAGGGCCAGAATTTTTCTTCCGTTGTGCTGTTTCTCTGAATAATATCATGGATGAAGAAATCCTAAACCATGATAATGGTGGAGGCTTAAATTAATTAAATTGTTTTGGACACCCGGCTTCACCTCTGGAGAACTGAACTTAAATTAGCCCCAGGTAATGTAAGTAATACCTTCTGTTTGCACATTAAAATTATCTGAAGATGTTCATCCCAGTGGTAAACCCTTTTTTGTAAATGTTGCACTTCAAGTCAAGCTAAGGTCAGCTCTTGCTAATTTTAATCCCCTCTGTGAGTTTATTTATCATCTGAAGTAATTTGAAACTGGATTGTTCATATCAATGTCCACTCCACTCATACATGACTCTTGGCACATCACATGATTGGAGAAAACTTGAAAATCACCCTAGGATTGATATTTATAAATTAAGAATAAAAGCAAATCCTTTCCATTATGACTGCCCTCAATTTGGTTGTGTTTCCCGTTTAACAAGTGGATGTAAAAGATGCCATGGCACTATTTCGAAGAAGAGTTGTCCTGGCCAATATTTAGCCCCCGACCCACACCTGAAAAACAGATTATCTGGTCATTATCTCATTGCTGTTTGTGGGACCTTGCCGCATTTCCTACATTACAACGGTGACTACACTTCAAAAGTACTTCATTGACTGTAAAGCGCTTTGGGGCATCCGGAGGTCATGAAAGGCTCCACATAAATGCAAGTCTTTCTTTCTTTATAAAGTGGCTCAAAATGCACTGGAAGAAACCCCACAGCAAATCATATCTGCACTCCACTGAGCTGACCTCACCTGATAATGCAAGCCCAGCTCATTTAAATTCACAGAGACTCTCACCAGTTCATAAGAACATAAGAAATAGAAGCAGGAGTAGGCCATTCAGCCCTTTGAGCCTGCTCCGCCATTCAATAAGATCATGGTTGATCTTCTACCTCAACTCCACTTTCCTGCACTAACCCCATATCCCTTGATTCCCTTGATATCCAAAAATCTATCGATCTCTGTCTTGAATATATTCAATGACTGAGCCTCCACAGCTCTCGGGGTAGAGAATTCCAAAGATTCACCACCCTCTGAGTGAAGGAATTTCTCCTTATCCCTGTCCTAAATGGCCAACCCTTATTCTGAGACTGTGACCCCTGGTTTAGACTACCCAGCCAGGGGAAACTTCCTCCCTGCATCTACCCTGTCAAGTCCTGTAAGAATTTTATACTTTCTAGAGATCACCTCTCATTCTTCCAAACTCTAGAGAATATAGGCCTAGTCTACTCAATCTCTCCTCATAGGACAATCCCCCCATCCCAGGAACCAGTCTGGTGAACCTTCGTTGCACTCCCTCTATGGCAAGTATATTCTTCCTTAGGTAAGGAGACCAAAACTGTATACAATTCTCCAGGTCTGGTCTCACCAGGGCCCTATGTAATTGCAGTAAGACATCTTGGCCTAGAAATTCAGTTGGGCACGGCAGCCGTTAGCGCCTTAGGAGGAGTAGATTTCGAGCGCTAGGCGCTTAGCGGCCGGGCGCAGCGCGATCTGCGCCTCGCCCCAACTTCAGTACACATTTAGCGCCGGCGCAAAGTCTTGGCGCGCGCCCTGCTGCGCGCGCACATCATGACGTCATTTGCTAGTGCAACGCCTTTTGTGCGCCCCGAACCGGAACTTCACTCGCGCTGGCCCATTGTGCGCCGGGCGGCCCGAGCGACTGTGAAGTGGAACGGTACACAGCCCAGCCGGGCCGCGGGGAGCGCAAATTAAAAGGCACTTACCCAGCAGTATAAAGGCCAGCCATTTTGCAGCATTCACTCTTGTGCAACGGTTTTTTGGACAGAGACCAAAGAGGAGAGTTTACTGGTTTGGACCAACACTTGGACAGGTATTTTTGGCTCAGGCCAGAGCTTACCAATTATCTTTGCCTTCATTCAGAGCTCAGTGTTTGCCAGCATATAATGGGGGCTGCATTGGGTGGCAACGCTGAATTTCAGCCTTATGCCAGAAGGGCTTACAGACGCCGTGAGAGAGTGGCAGCCCTGGCTAGACGCAGAGGGGGCAACAGGCGTCGCCAACTGAGGCCTTACCCATGCAGGGTATACCGCCAGCAGACCTCCTATCTGACCATGTCTGCCGCGATGTGTGTTAGGAGGCTGCGATTCCGAAGGGAGGTGGTTGCAGACATCTGCCGGCTGCTTCAGAGAGATCTGCAGCCACAGCTGATGCGCAGGACATCTCTGTCGGTGGCAGTGAAGGTGACGGTGGCTCTCAACTTCTATGCCTCCGGCTCCTTCCAATCCGCTACTGGGGACATCGCTAACATCTCCCAGTTCGCCGTGCATTGCTGCATCTGCCAGGTGACCGAAGCCCTTTTCAGAAGGAGACATCAATTCATCTCCTTCCCCATGACCCTGGACAAGCAGCAGCAGCGTGCAGTGGGGTTTGCAAGAATAGCGGGCTTCCCCATGGTGCAGGGCGCCATTGACTGCACGCATGTGGCTTTGCGTGCACCTCTTGAGCATGCCGAGGATTACCGCAACCGGAAGGGCTACCATTCCCTCAATGTACAGCTGGTGTGTGACCACAGGCAGCGCATCCTAGCTGTCAATGCCCGCTTTCCAGGCAGCAGCCACGATGCCTTTATCCTGCGACAGACAACTGTGGCTGACATGTTCCAGGCACAGCCTCCCCCAAGAGGATGGCTTATCGGGGACAAAGGCTATCCTTTGTGTACCTGGCTCATGACCCCTGCTGAAGAGGCATATAATGAGAGCCATCAAGCGACGAGGAACCTCATAGAACAAACAATCGGCGTGCTCAAGCAACGGTTCCGCTGTCTCGATCGCTCCGGGGGAGCCCTCCAGTATTCGCAGGATCGAGTCTCCCAATTCGTCGTCGTTTGCTGCATGCTGCACAACCTGGCTATCCGCAGGACTCAGGCACTGCCACCTCACGTTGGACCACCACCTCAGGAGGAGGAGCAGGAGGAGCATGAGGACGACGAGGACGAGGAGTACCAGCCCAGGAGGGACGCACAAGGTCCAAGGGCCGCCCGTCGGCAGCTTATTGAACGTCACTTCTAGGCCCCCTGTCAGGGAATGGCTTGTGCCAATGATAGAACATGATTGCAGCCGCTCCGCAAGCCCTCAGCCGGTTAAGGCAACAAACACTTCAAAGATCAAACATGGACAATGTGAATAAATAAAATGGTTTATTGTACAAACTCTGGGCCCTTCCCACATGAAAACCAAAAACAGACGAAACCCCCAAAAAACACTCAAACACATTACTCGCTCCCACAACCTGGAGAGGATTAACAAAATAGGGCAACTAAAATGGCCGTCATTCTCGGCCTTCGTCAAAAACAAACATCACATCATCGGCCTTCAAAAAACAAACATCCAATTCTCGGCCTCAAGAAACAAACACAAATGGCCACACATTCGACTATTTGGCCCGCTAGGGCGATGCCTTGGCCATCTTTGGGTGGCCCCTGCCCGCCCTGCTGCTCCGCCTCAAAGTAAGGCCATTGGCTGCTGCAAGGCTGGGGGCAGGCTCCTGAGGGGCACATGTCGTGACGGCAGATGCCCTTGGGGGTCGGCCTAGTCGAGGTCTGGCCGTCGAGCGGGCGGCTGTTGATTGCTGCAGCTGTGGCTGGCCAGCATCAGTCGCTGCAGCAGCTCCTGGCAGCTCCACTGGGGGACTGGCAGTGGCGGCTGGAGGAATGGTGGCAAGCTGGCGGATGGCAGGTGCTCGCTGGTCGCCTGAGACACTGGCACTCACCCGGGCCAGCACTGCAGCATGCGCACCAATCTGCCGAGGGACAGACCGCTGTGCTGCTGCAGCGCGCCGGGTGCCCTGGCGATGCCTGGCTGACACAGCGAGTGTGGCAGCAGTGAGTGCCCGTGTTGACCTGTTCACTGACCGCATCAGAGCAGCCAGTGACTGGACGGCACCACTGATCATCTGGCCAGTCGCTGACAGAGCTGCCCCGAATTCCGCCCGACTCGCTGCCTGATCTGCCCGGTATTCCGCCCGACTGGTGGCCTCTGAGGGCCCGAACTCGGCCACACTCCGAGAGAGGGAATCGATGGACTCAGGTAACCATGCCACTGCCGCCATGAGCTCCGTGTGCCGGCGCTCCGAGTCCGCGGACAAGTCTTCGAGGCGTTCCATCTCCTCGGCGAAGAGCATCTCCTGACTGGAGGCCGGACTCTCCCTCTGGGGAGAAGGCCGCCGAGCTGGCCGACCCTTCCTGCATTGCTGGAGGCCGCTGGGCCCAGCAATTGGACTCCCCTCCGATGCTTCCCCCCTCTGGGGAGAAGGCCGCCGAGCTTCCACCCCCCTCCCGCCTTTCTGCAGCCCGCAGGTCCCAGGAGCTCCCCTCCCCTTCGACACTTCCGCCACGCTGCCCTCCAGGGAAGACGTGTCCCCTACATTGGCCTGGGTGGCCGCGGCTGAGGGTTCCCCTGATGGGCCGCCTTCCTCTTGCTCCTCCTCCTGCTCCTCTTCGGAGGGTCTGTCACTGGCAAGTTCAGGGACCTCCTCTTCACCATCTGAAAGCAGGAAGGCACAAGAGTAGCTTTAGAGTGAGGAGAGGGCGTCAGTGCGGGATGCATGAGTGGTGGCATTCAGCGCATTGGTCGGACAGTGGCAAAGGATGTAGATCTGATGCGCAAGTGGGACGAGAGAGGTGCAAAAGGTGATGTCCTTACCATTGCTGCCCAGAACAGGGTCGGCATCTCCACATGCAATGGGCCCAATAACCCGGCCACCCATGAGGCGCTCCACGCGATGTTGCAGGTCGGCGAGTGGCTGGATATGGGGTCGGCCTCCCCCGGTCGCAGTCCGGCTCTTGCGATTATTCGCCAGCTTGGCCTGCAAGAGAAAGGACGGCCTCTAAGTACAGTGTGTCGCCGTGATCTTTTGTGCACTGCCTCCCATGGTGGAATAGCTTGGCCAGTGTGTCACCATGATCTGGTGTGCACTGCCTCCCATGGTGGAATAGCCTGGCCAGTGTGTCGCCATGATCTGGTGTGCACTGCCTCCCATGGTGGAATAGCCTGGCCAGTGTGTCGCCATGATCTGGTGTGCACTGCCTCCCATGGTGGAATAGCCTGGCCAGTGTGTCGCCATGATCTGGTGTGCAATGCCTCCCATGGTGGAATAGCTTGGCCAGTGTGTTAAGTGCAGAATGTGCAATTGATGCTCATGCCTGCCCCATAGCTGCTGGATGAAGGCTGGCCATTAGAGCTTTCAGGTCCCTTTGCCCATAATGTGAGGTGCATATGCAAGGATGAGGAGGTCACTGGAAAGGGTACACACCCTGACAATGCGTGTGAGGTCATTTAACTTTTTGCGGCATTGGGCACCGCTCCTGGGGATGTCGCTGTTGGCTGACAGCTTGGAGGCGACATGCCTCCAGGCTCTCCTGTAGACGCGGACCGTCGCCTTCTTGCCATTGTCCGGGTACAAAACATGGCGCCTCTTCTCCACAGCAGCAAGCAGCACACTCAGATCACGCTCTGAGAAGCGCTGCGCACGTTCACGGGCCTTCTCCATGTCTTCAGGCGCTATTTGGGTCCAGCAGCAGTGTTCAGGCCTAGCTGGAGGGCTCCACTATCCAGGGCGTGGCAGCAGACACAGTCGACCCTTCCCCCTTAAGAGCTGGCCGGCGCCAGGGTGTCTGCTGTCAATCACGAGATGGCCGCACCTGCGCTGCGCCCGGCCTCGGCGCTATCGATCACCACCTCCGGCTTAGCGCCCAAAGAGAGGCGTCCAGCAGCAGTTTTAGCGCTTGCCTGAACTCCTAGGGCGAAGCTAATGAATATCGGAGAAGTGGCATCGATTTGGCGGCGGCCGCAAACTTTAGCGGACGCCCCACTTTAGCGCCCCAAAAGTGGCGTCAATGAATTTCTAGGCCCGTTACTCTTATACTCAGTTCTTCTTGTAATAAAGGCCAACATAACATTTGCTTTCCTAATTGCTTGCTGTACCTGTATGTTAACTTTCAGTGATTCATGTACAAGGACCTCCAGGTCCTTCTGAACACCAACATTTCCCAATCTCTCTCCATTTAGAAAATACTCTGCGATTCTATTTTTCCCACCAAAGTGGATAACTTCACATTTCTCCATATTATATTCCATTTGCCATGTTCTTGCCCACTCACTTAGCCTGTCTATATCCCCTTGTAGCCTCCTTGCATCCTCCTCACAACTTACATTCCTACCCAGCTTTGTATCATCAGCAAACTTGGATATATTACATTTGGTCCCCTCATCCAAATCATTGATGTAGATTGTGAATAGCTGTGGCTCCAGCACTGATCCTTGCGGTACCCCACTAGTTACAGCCTGCCAACCCAAAAATGACCCGTTTATTCCTACTCTCTGTTTTCTGTCCGTTAACCAATCCTCAATCCATGCTAATATATTACCCCAATCCTATGAGCCCTAATTTTGTTTAATAACCTCTTGTGTGGAACCTTATCGAATGCCTTCTGAAAATCCAAATACACCACACCCACTGGTTCCTCCTTATCTATTCTGCTAGTTACAACCTCAAAAAACAGATTTGTCAAACATGATTTCCCTTTCATAAATCCGTGTTGACTCTGCCCAATCCTATTATTTTCTAAGTGCTCTGTTACCATGCCCTTAATAATAGATTCTAGCATTTTCCCTACTACTGATGTCAGGCTAACTGGTCTGTAGATCCCCGTTTTCTCTCTCCCTCCTTTCTTAAATAGTGGGGTTACATTTGCTACCTTCCAATCCGCGGGTACCGTTCTAGAATCCATGGAATTTTTAAAGATGACAACCAATGCATCCACTATCTCTATAGCTACCTCTTTTAATCCCCTAGGATGTAGGCCATCAGGTCCAGGGGATTTATTGGTTTTCAGTCCCATTAATTTCTCCAGTGCTATTTTTTTTAATAATACTAATTTCTTTCAGTTCCTCATTCTTACTAGACATTTGGTTCTTCACTATTTCCGGGATGTTTTTTGCATCTTCTTCTGTGAAGAGACACAAAGTATTTACTTAATTTCTCTGCCATTTCCTTATTCCCCATTATAATTTCTCCTGTCTCAGCCTGTAGGGGACCCACATTTACTTTCGCTAATCTTTTCCTTTTTATATACCTATAGAAGCTTTTACAGTCTGTTTTTATGTCTCTCACTAGTTTACTCTCATATTCTATTTTCCCTTTCTTTATCAATTTCTTGCTCCTCCTTTGCTGAATTCTAAAATCCTGCCAATCCTCAGGCTTACTATTCTTTTTGGCAACATTATAAGCCTCTTCCTTTGATCTAAAATATCTTTAACTTCTCTTGTTAGCCACGGTTGGACCACTTTTCCTGTGAGGTTTTTGTGCCTTAAAGGAATGTATATTTGTTGTAAATTATGTATTAGTTCTTTAAATACTAGCCATTTCTTCTCTACCATCATACCTTTTAATGTAGTTTCCCAATCTACCTTAGCCAACTTGCCCCTCATACCTACATAGTTTGCTTTGTTTAGATTTAAGACTCTAGTTTTGGATTTAATTAAATCACTTTCAAACTCTATATAAAATTCTATCATATTATGGTTACTCTTCCGTAAAGGCTCCTTTACTACAAGGTTATTCATTAACCCTTTCTCATTGCACAATACTAGATCTAAAATAGCCTGTTCCCTAGTTTGTTCTTCTTCCCTGATCACAAATGAACACTCACAGCTTCTGCCCCCCTTCTATCGCCCCTTCATTTCTCCTTTTCTCTGGATCATTTATTGCCTTCCATTTCCGTCTTTCCCTTCATTGACCGTCATCGACCTGAAACGTTAACTCTGTTTCTCTCTCTACAGATGCTGCCTGACCTGCTGAATATTTCCAGCATTTTCTGTTAATGAAGGGTATCTCTATTACAAGGAGAGGGCCACTCGAGACTAACAGTTACATTTTTCAATATAGACTTCCCCTGTGGTGCCTATAGACCTCAGCATCTGGCGAGCTGCTTGGCTATTCCATCCATATTATGGGATGGCCCTCTAATCAGCATGAGAACTGGTGCCTTGATGAGCTTTATTGACGGACTCAGTGACAGCAGCCAAACAATGGCTGAACAGAAACATTTATAATCATTAGGTGCATTTCAAATTTTTTCTTTCTGGTTTTTTTTTCTGCTTTGTATTCAATAGTAAAAATTACATTTTAAAAAATAATCCGAGGCCCATTTATTCATAATTCCGTATTTATAATGAAAACTGTGTATCATTATTTGTCAATTTGATAAGAAAATATATTATGAACTGCTAAAGGGAAGATTGGTAATTTTTCCATTTTGTGCAATAAATTCCAATTTATGAATACAAAAGCAGATTCGTTATTCAAAGTTGCAATGAATTACAGTACAAGATCATGCATTTGTAACCCCTTTTTTTATGTATTGCCATTTTAATAACAAAGAAGAAGAATACATTACTGTCGTAAGGAAGGTTCCTCTGAACATTTTAGATAAGTTCCACAAACCTTAGGGAGCGTGTCGAAACAAAAAAGTTCCATTTAGCTGCTTTTTAGGTGGAAATGAATGGGTGAGTGGGCTCACTTAATAGATGGGGAGGATTAAAAATGTTTGGTATCTGATTTGACCGTAGAGTTCACACCTTTCGCAGACAGTAGTGTTTGTGTTGGGTGGGTCTGTGTCTTTTTGAAGGAGATAAACAATTTTGGGGAGGGATTTGAATTTTTTTAAGTTATCTATTCTTTCACACTCCGCAGAATTCCATTGCTAAAAGAATTAGTGCAATCTGCTCTCAGGTTTCTCTCTGGGCCCTTCACCCCTGGCAATAGGACATCCTAATGCATTATTATACTCCTTTAGAACAGTGACTACACTTCAAAATATCTTCATTGGCTGTAAAGCACTTTGGGAAGTCCTGAGGTTGTGAAAGGTGCTATATAAAAGCAATTCCTTCCTTCCTTCCTTCCCCTTTATTCCTTCCCTTCTTTCTTTCCTTCTTTCCTTCCTTCTCTCTTTCTCTCTTTCTTTCTTTCTTTCTTTTTTGCTTTTTCTATTGACAAAATAACCTTTCCACATCATTCCTAGAGAGGGCAAGCATTAGAAAAATGAATATATTCCCCCTCCCACTTCCTCTATCTACAGTACAAATCACTCCATAAAAATCATATGTATATGATATCTATATCGCCGATCCTTCACCGTCACTGGGTCAAAATCCTGGAACTCCCTACCTAACAGCACTGTGGGAGTACCTTCACCACAAGGACTGCAGCGGTTCAAGAAGGCGGCTCATCACCACCTTCTCAAGGGCAATTAGGGATGGGCAATAAATACTGGCCTTGCCAGCGATGCCCACATCCCATGAACGAATAAAAAAAAAATGAGGGACATGCCCTCTGTTTTGGGGTAGTTAATCTTTTATCCTGAGAGATAGGTCAATTCTGATGGATAATAGATATGGAGATGTATGTGACACTGTAATAGACCAGTATGGAAAGGGTTAATCCGGGCAGCAGCAGAATTACTGGAGCTGATTTGGTTGATGCGGGAATCTGCTAGTTTAGCATTGCTATGCTTTGTTTTATATAAGTGTAAATTTTTAACTTTTATTTGTCAAAAATGATAATATGATCATTTAGCCGCAATGTCTTAAAGTAACTAATCAGTGCCCAATTACTGTTTCGCAGTCGTATGTAAGGTCGTGGTTTAAACAGATGGTTTATGAGTAAATGAATGACAAAGAAAGTGGACTCTCTGATTAGAAGGTGATAAGAGTGTTGCGGTTAGAGAAACAAGTAGGGTATGTCGTTGCAATGAAATATTGCACTACAGGATGAGACAGGCAGACCAAGAAGGTGACAGGTTCCCAAGAATGAATATTAACCATGACTTATGGTTAGCAGATCCACATGGTTGAACAACAATTGACTGCAGGAAGAATGTGTTGAGTGATAGGATAACTAGTCCTTACTGATACAAATTACAAGGATACCAGAATGTTAATTTAGCAAAAGGGAACCATTTTCTCAGGCATGACATCCTTTCTTCAAGTAATAAAGGTATAAAGACAGAGGGTCTGCACCTAGACTGGGAGCAGCGATGAATCCTCCACAGAATAAAGACTGGGCGTGCTGCCACGATAAAGATAACTACTGTATCCTGTGAGTTAAAGTTACCTGATAATGGAATGCAGTGCGATGCCTTACTGCTATGGTCAATGTTGCCTGCTTTGCTGACACACATGAAGTCTGCCATAAGTAATAATTAAATTGATTTTTAAATTACCACTGGGCCTGAATTTGCGGTCAGAGGCTTCCTGCGGGCGAATGCCTCCGAACCGCAAGAAAAGTACGAACCTGCCTGATGGCCCCGGCGGTTCGATCACTTGCGCTCCTGGGCCTCTACGCGTACGCAGTAAAGGCCCGGATATCCCGGGGGTGCACTCGGTTCGCAAGCGACCCTAGGATCACGTGGGCCATGGGGAACCAATCAAAAAGAGGGATCCCCATTATGCTTATGAGGATTCCATTTATGTACGGAATCCCCATAAACATGAATAGGAATCCCCTAAAATACACAATTACACACCAGTTAAATAAAAATAAATCATTACATATTCAAAATTAATTAAAATACAATTTAATTAAACATTTAAAACAAAATTTATTTTAGTTTTTTAATGTTTAAATAATTTTTAAAAATTATTTTAATATTTACTTAAACTCTTATGCCTGCTTTCACGGACATTCGCTGGGCAGTATTTGGGCAAATAACCCAAATGTCCACCAGCTGAAACTTGACAGATCACAAGTTCCGGGTTTTCGTGCATGTGCATCACATGCAGAAACCCAGAACTTGCGAGGCACTTACAGTGCGTACACGGTCATAGGCGCCAGAAAATCTGGGCCTATATATGTATTTGTGTCTGATTCAACAGGCCTAAACCCAAATGATATTTAACGACATAGGCCGCGATTTTATCGGCACTGAGAGGGCAGGTTTGGAGGCGGGTCAAGGGTCAAAATCATTTTGATTGACTGCGGGTTTCAATCCCGCCGTCAACCCGCCTCCAAACAATTTTCCCAAGTGTTGGGTCCCCGATTGGCACATGGACCCGACACCTAGCGGCGGGAAGAGGATTAAAGCCACTTACCTTCCTGTTAACAGGTACTTGATAGTTATTAACAGGCTCTTTTTCAATTTTGCTGCTTCTGCCTCGGGGTTCCCAACATCCAGACATTACGCCAGGTAAGTGTGGCGTGTTGTGAGTCTGGTGTAATGTTTCTGCATTGATGACAGCTGCAGAAGTGGTGTGAAGGATCCAATGGTGCACTGGTGAGTCTCAGAGGTAAGAAAATGTTGGGAAAATCATTTTTAATGGCCCAGAAATTCGGGTCGGGGGCTTCCCGCGGGTGCAAGCCCCCGACCCGAATGGGTCTGCGTGGAATTCCTCTCCGAGGCCTGTCCCAGAGGCCGGCACGCTATGCTGGCGTGTCCCAGGGGTGTAGTTAGTGCAAAGCGTCCCCTGGGATCACGTGAGCAACAGGCAGCCAATCGGAGCAGGGAATGCTCCATTCATAAGTCTTGACAGATAGACCTGTCAAAACGTATAAATGCTGAGGCTGTAAAACTGTACTTTACCTTCAAATAAATTTTTAAAAAAATCACACTTTGTAAATAAACTATAAATGACATTAAATAACTATTTTAAACAAAAATTTAAATTTTTGAAAAAAATAATTTTATAAAAAAACGGGGCTAAAAATAAACTTACCTTGCTTTAAAGTATTTAAAAGTAAAAAACCTGTGGAAAAAATGTTTTAATTTTAAATAATTGACCACTTACCTTTGAAAATGAAGTCCTTACGGCTGCTTTTTACATTTCTAAAATGTACAGACTTACCCGCACGTTAAAACCTGAAAAAAAAAGGAAGTTCAACGCGCACACGCAGACTCCCGCGCGCGCGCGTTCGACCTCTGAACCCCTTGGTTCAGAGAATCGGAAGTGCCGGTTTCCCGCGCATGCGTAGTGCATGCAAGATTCCGGCACTTCCATCGGGTCCACGCGTGAGTACTCCGTACGTACTCACGTGTTGGGACCTGAATTTCTGGGCCAATGTATTTACACATTTCTGTAGGTTACAAGTTTTGAAATTGATGTCTAGTCCCACCTCATTGGGAGAACCTCTCTCACCAGTGACAGATCGCTTCTGTAATGTCACTTGCAGCTGCCATCTGTTCTAGCCTATGGAGGGAGTCACTGGAGAGCCTGGGTGCAAGAACTCACCTTTGTACAGTGATTGTCAGTGTTTGCAGCACCTCAATGTTGTCAAACACTGAGAAATGAGCTGTCAGTGAAAAATAGTGCGTGGTCCCTTTAAGAAAACCGGCAGATGACGCGTCATCAAATGACGTCATCTGACCGGCTTCCTCTTAATTGGTCGGCAAGCCCGCAGGGTGGGTTTAACAATGTTAATCAACGTAAAATCACGTCCGTGGGCCGGATGTAGTTGGGGGTGGGACTGAAAGCCCCGAAATCACCTGACCCGCTCCCAACCCACATCTATTTACAAAATTGCGGCCATAGTGCCTAATTATCTAACAACGTCTTCATCATTTAGAAGATGTTGGGGAGTGATGAGCTGAGGGTAGTTACTTAAGGTAGATCAGCATATGCAGCTATATTTTGTGCTCGGTTCCTCATCTCAATCCATCGCCAATCTCCATGATGATTCTCCCTAATCAACAAAGCTTTCCAAGTCTTTACTTGCTTTTTTTCCAAAGATGCATTTTTGCAATTTTCCTGGTACTGAGGTTAACATCTCAAGATTATTTCTCTGCTTGCTGGACAGGATTGTTCCTACTACAAGGGATCAGAATCGAATTGAATGGAAAATTGAAATCCCCGGCTCCTCTGGATGAGACCACCTTGGACAACTTGTCTAAACATCCATGGAGGCAGTAGGGGAAGGTGAAGCCGAGGCCTCCAAGCTCAGTGCTCATACCATCCTCCTCTTGTTAGCTCATGCTTCCCTCCTCACTCATCATACAGGCATACACATTTCATCAAATGCAATCTTGTAATTCAAACTTTATTGAGAGGTGTCACTTGGAGCCAACATTCCAACATTTGTTCTTTTTTGTTGTAGAAAATGTTACTTATAATAGATTTGAGCACAAAAATCTAAGCTGACACTCCAGCACAGTGCTGAGGGAGTGCTGCACTGTCGGAGGTGTCGTCTTTTGGATGAGACGTTAAACCGAGGCCCCGTCTGCCCTCTCAGGTGGACGTAAAAGATCCCATGGCACTATTTGAAGAAGAGCAGGGGAGTCATCCCTGGTGTCCTGGCCAATATTTATCCTTCAAACAACAACACTGAAAACAGAGGGGGAGAAATTCGGCATGTTAGCGTCCCCAGTTAGCGCCTGACGGGGGCACTAATGGGGCGCTCAGGCAGTAGCGCCATGGCGGGGCCAATCCCGTGCTGCGCGGCAAATTTGCCGGCCCTGTAGCGCCGGCGATAACAGTTAGCACCTCAGCACCTTTCACCATGCAGATCTTGACGTCAACGAGTGTGCAACGCTCGCTGGGCACCCGATCTGCAAACTTCAGTAACGCCCCCCCTGCCGCCTTACCGCCTCGCGCCAACAGCGCCAGGTAGCAGAGACATGAACCAGCCGGCTGGCCCAGCTGTCAAGGAACTTCTGTTCCAAAGGTCAGTTATGAGTGGCAGAGAGCGCGAGATGTATCTGCAGGCAATTAAAGGCTTCTTAGTCCCCGGAGTGTCGTGGGCCATCAAAGGGATTTGCATTTCATCCCACAGCATATCGCCGTTCTGCACACCCCGAATCAGTGGGGGCTGGTGTGCTGACTCCAGTGACCCTCCCCTTTACTGGCTGGGAGGCACCTTCCTCAATGTTCACTACTCCCGATTACACAATGCCTCATATTTCTTATCGCTTGGAGCCTAACGCCACTCACCTACACCATTAGCGCCTAATTTAGTGCTCCCCTGCATTCTTTGCGCACTGAGACTGAATTTAGCGGGCAGCGAGGTTGATTAGCACCTGGCGCTAAACTTCCAACTTCTCAAAAGTTAGCTACTGAATTTCTAGCCCAGATTATCTGGTCATTATCACATTGCTGTTTGTGGGACCCTGCTGTGCGCAAATTGGCTGCTGCGTTTCCCATATTACAACAGTGCCAACACTTCAAAAAGAACTAATTGGCTGTAAAGCGCTTTGGGACGTCCGGTATTCGTGAAAGGCGCTACATAAATGCAAGTCTTTCTTTCTTTATAATAATAGTCACCTATAAGTATATAATCCCAAGGTAAATTTACATCGTTGTCAAAGTAAAGGTTAATAATACATACTCAATGTTATTCTAAATAAGCAGTACTAAATTGCCCAGTGAGAGCTTTTATATTTCAATCACACACACAGGACAGAAAATAACTAGCAGGCAGAGCGCTGTGGCCCAGCCAGCTCTTTCCAGTTTTTATTTTCTGAGAAACAGGACTACAGATTTCTCCCGCCACCTGTTTGATAGTGATCACAGAAACACATCGGGGAATTGCAACAGAAAGGATAAATGATTTTAAGAAGTGAACTTTGCAGCCTACTCCTCGCCTCTTGCTGCAGCTCCCCAGGTCTCAGCCCTGTGAGTGGGATCTTTTCACTGGCTGACGGGAGGATAAATAGCGAACAGACGGCCGTACTTGGGGCTCAGTGTCCCTGACGGGAAGGCTTGTGTTTCTGCTGTGGACACCACAGGTACAGGAAACATCTGGCATCTGTTGAGCCGAGCATTTACATTCTGTCTGTGGGAGTTTTATTCAATGGCCATGGAAGGAGGTCGACCACATGCCATATTCTCTCATACATTCGCTGAAATATTTAATGACTTAAAGAGCAAGTTGAATTACCTGCAGGTAGGCAACAATTGCAAAGCATCTTTTTTTTTCTCTCCTAGTAAACTACCATTTCTTCCTTCCAAAGCTGCTCACAGAAATACATGGATATTCAAATATGTAGCATGGAAACATATCACTTTCACTCACGTTTTTAACATTTTTTTCATCTCCTGTGAGGGATACATCCTTTCTTGCACAAAAGCTGTGAAATATTTACATTTGTTTTCCATATGCATAATTTGTCATTCAAAGCTATTTAACAGTGAGCATAAAATTGACATGCCACCCTCTGCACCATTTCACTTAGCATTCTGCTTGACATCAAAGAATAAAAATTATTTTCTAACACTGTGCACGGACCACATAACAACTTCTATATTATATAGTTTTATATTACTCAGAATCAATATTAAAACAAAGAATACATGGAATAACTTTTAATGTATTTTTAATAGTAGTATGTCCTAGCAGTTACATGTAGAAAAACTAATCATTTATTCTGATGAAAGGCCATCGACCTGAAACGTTAACTCTGTTTCTCTCTCCACAGATGCTTCCTGATCTGCTGAGTATTTCCAGCATTTTCTGTTTGTATTTCATATTTCCAGCATCCAGTGTTTTGCTTTTGGGCGAGTGAGCAAAACAGTATCTAATTTACTGATTAATCTACTGCATTTAGAGTCTAAACATATACACTACTTTAAGTTTATTATTTTTCCACTATTGAAATCTAGCCTCATATATCTAATGCAAACATGTTTTTTTTAAATTCGTTCATGGGATGAGGGTGCTGCTGGCAAGGCCAGCATTTATTGCCCATCTCTCATTGCCCTTGAGAAGGTGGTGAGTCGCCTTCTTGAACAGTAGGGGGCAGATTAAGAGTCAACCACATTGCTGTGGGTCTGGAGTCATATTCGGCAAGACCAGGTAAGGATGGCAGATTTCCTTCCCATTAGTGAACCAGATGGGTTTTATACAACAATCTGGTAGTTACATGGTCACCATGACTGACACTAGCTTTTTATTCCAGATTTATTTAAATTAACTGAAATTAAATTCCCCAGCTGCCATGGTGGGATTTGAACTCATGTCGCTGGATCATTAGTCAGGCATCTGGATTTCTAGTCCAGTAACATAACCACTATGTTACCGTACCCCAGTGTGTCAAGTGTATAGTGATAATCAGTTATATTAATTAGCTCGCAGTGACACAATCAGTCCAACACCAGCATCTCCACACCATATTAAATACTGATGTAAATGAATCAGTTTAACACCTTTGTTCATTAATAACTCATCATAGATTAATACCTTTAAATCCAACATAAAGACATACAAAATCTGGGGAATTATTTACTTAAAGAATACTTATTATTAAATCTTTCACAATTCCAGTCAGGCTTTTCTTTTGTTAGCCCCCACCAGCTATACATTTTAAAAGTATGAAGGATCAAGACCATATAGCACCTTGTTTACTTCAGCCCTGACCTAACAGTCAAAGTAATTTAAGCACATTTAATCTTTGATAAGTATTACTGAAATCTGCTGGGGTTTTTTTCCCTAACGCACATAGAAACTCAGAATAGACTGGAATAATTCACAAGGTAAATTGACACAGAAAAAAATGTGCATATGTAAGATAAGGTAATTGTGATTTGTTTTAGGTCCATCAAAGAAAGGTAAAATGTCACTTTAATTTCATCAAAGGAAACAGTGCTCAATGCATCCCGCACTACCCTGCCAGAAAATGTCTAATCCTGGAAGGCCAACTATCCATTGATGTTCTTCAACAAACAAGCATGGTTGTGGGACAAAAAATGTGTAGAGCCAGTTTGATATCAGCATGGGGAAAAAATGTTCGGCTCCACCAGGGCCAGCATAGTCCCTGGATCTAAGCCCCGGGGAGTCCCTGTGGGACGTCCATGAGATGTGGGTCAGAGCCAGAACACAACCAGTACCATAATCCCTCCACCAGCTGACACACTAGTTGTTTGAGGAATGACAAATTGCCAGATGTATAAAAAAACTAGGATGGTTCAAAGGACAGGATTAATGCTGTATTAATAAAGCGATTGAACCTGGTGTTAAGTTGTGTTGCGTATGTAATGCTGCATGATAACTATCAAAGTCAATGTGAATAGAAGAGATGGTTACTCTGCTTTCTTGCACTGTTGTGGAGTGGGATGGAAGCAAAGCTTCACTCCATGCCTGTGCAGTTAAATGCATGGATCGTTGAGTGATTTTATATTTTGCTACATTGAGAACAGCAAACAGAATGATTTCGTCAGCAAAAATGGAACAGCAGTAGGAGGCATTTATACTGCTGGAGGCGCAATGACAAAATGAAGTGTTACCACCTCTTGGAGGTCACCTTGCTTTTGCCAGCATCAGCCCCCTTGGGCAGCTTTGTACTCTGATGCAGTATAAAACAATGGTAGAGTTTAGGGAGTTCTCATTTTCTAGTAGAATAGTGAATGCTGTCTCCTTCATTTCTGGGGCTGTAATAAATGCTGCAGAACAATACTACACTATATCTAAAATAAATTTGGCAATCTGTCGCACAAAATAATCTGCGACAATCGCATATCACGTGATGCTATTGCATGCATTTTCTTGCTGATATCACTGCAGTTCGTAAATTCAGTACACCAGGAATTTTCTTTTATATTTTGAAAAACCAATCGTATGTTTGGATTTAAAGGCAGTAACACAGTGTCCTGGGACTTGAGCTTTAACCTCATTGTTTGTTACATTATTAGAACCACTTTGAATTGTATTACTGTACTGTTTTGTAATTACTTCTATGCGATTTATTTTTCTATTTATTTGGCTAATTGCTTGTGAGTTGTAATTGTAGGATGTACTTCAATTAACTAAAACTGTCAATTATTGTCTCTTACCTCAGAAGCCATTGCTCTCATCTACTTCTACAATTTGGGTATGTAATAGCCTTTTCACACTGCAAGTACTGGTTTGATATTAATACCTGTTTCATAATAACACTTGCATTTATATAGTGCCTTTCATGTTGAAATGTCTTAAAGTGCTTTACACAATGAATGACTTTTTGAAGTGTTGGGTAAACCTGATGTGAGTTTACAGCTCTGTGCTGAAGCAACATGGAGCTTTGTACATACATCTATAGACAGATGTGCAGGTCGGGGGGGGGGGTTCTGAAGAAAGTTGTGGGCCAGGAGAAGATCGGTGGGCGCGGGGGGGGGGGGGTTCCAAAGAGAGTCACGGGCCGGGAGAAGATCAGGGCAGGGGTCCCTGCATGTAGTAGTAGATATGTAGATAAAAAGTGTGGTTAAGTATCGGGAACCTTTACAGAAGACTGCATGCTTTTCATGATTTTCCTTGTATATGCATCTAGCGGAACAGTAAAGGATCAGAAATCCTTGCACTGAAGTTTATGTGGCATTGATCGGTCAGTGTGGGAGGGCACTTTTTTCTTTACACATCTGCATTTGATGTACGAGGATAAACGTAAATAATTAAATACTGCAGTGTATTGTATGAAAGGCATAAAATGCCTGAAGGTTGTTGCCTAACTGATAATTTGTAGTTACTTATTTCGAGTCGGAGCCGGAGGAGGCTAGGGTGGGGGGCGGGGGCCCGAAGAGGATCAGGCGCCGGAGGAGCAGCACAGGGAGGGCCGGAGGGGGGGGAAAGCCTGCTAGAGGGATTGGAGGCCTGGGGGGGTGAGGCGGGAGAGGCCTTGTGGAGGAATCGGAGGCCTGGGGAGGTCATTGGGAGCCTGGGGGGAGGTGATCAGAGGCCTTGTAGTGGGGGGGGGGGGGGCGGGGGGGGCGGCGGAGGAGGTTGATCGAAGACCTCATTGGGGGTCTCCAATCATGGGGGTGGGTTAGGTAAGAAAATGGCAAAGCAGGCTAGACATAGATGAATGGCCTACTCTTGTTCCTATATTTCAAGGTTGAAAAGACAGCTTCAGAATTGGTTGTAACTATATCAGTGAGAAGCTGAAGCTTTGTCAGTCTATCTCCTCAAGGTAGGCTTACACACTTATAAAACTGAGACATCAAGGTAAAGGCCAAGGCTGATAATGCAGGACACCATCAAGGTTGAACATAATAAATAAGAAGCTGAAGTGAGTCAGTACGTAATTATGTAATGATGCCAAACTATTTAAAGGCTGTGGATTGTAGGGGGCCGGAAAGACTGAGGGTGGCAGGAAATTTAACAGCTTTGAGGTCCTGGGAAAGAATGAGTTAAAGTAGGAGGCTGTGAAGTGACACTTGAATTCAACACAGTGGGGATGTTGAGAAAAGGAAAAATGTAACGCACACTTGACATAATGCCATTTGACGATTTCACTCCCAGTTACATTTCAGTTTTGTATTACTATGACATGATAAACCACATTACATCAATCCAAAAACTGCAGTATAACTAACCCATTAATGCCAACAGTTTTTGTGAGGCCACGTCTATAAGATTGGAGCTGTGCATATGGTGCAAATGAGTCATTACTGTCACAAAGACAAACATCAGGTCATGTCTGTAGAAGTTAGTTTTCAAAACGCCACTATAAAAAACAAGCTTTAATAGAAAAAGGGATAAAAAAAACTAATATGTAAGTTTTGCAAGTTTTCTTCCCATTTGACATGAAGTGATCTTATTATCAAGACCACTCAAAACTAATTTAACTATAATATACCTACACGATAGTGACTGCACTTTGAAAGTAATTAATTGGTTGTAAAGTGCTTTGTAGTGACTTGAGAACATGATAAAGTCCTACATAAATGCAAGTTCTTTCTCACTTTCTAATATGGTTGTTCATTTAATCTTCGAGTAAGAAATTCCTGACGACATTTTATAGCTTTAAAACAATTTTACTATTAGAAAGAACTTGCATTTATATAGCGCCTTTCATGACCTCAGGATGTCCCAAAGTGCTTTACAGCCAATGAAGTGCTTTTCAAGTATAGTCACTGTTGTAATGTGGGAAAGCACAACAGCCAATCATTGCACAGCAGGGCCCCATAAATAGCAATGAAATAAACAACCGGATAATCTGATTCTTTGGTGTTGGTTAGGGGATAAATATTGGCCAGAACACTGGGAGAACTCCCCTGCTCTTCTTTGAATAGTTCGTGGGAACTTTTAATTCCACCTGCGAGACCAGACCACCTTGATTTAACATGGCATCCGCAAGACGGCACCTTCAACAGTGCAGCACTCCCTCAGTAATGTTCTGAAGTGCCAGCCTAAATTATGTACTCAAGTCTCTGGAGTGGGGCTTGAACCCATAACCTTCGGGCAAGAGTGCTGCCACTGAGCTAAGGCTGACACCTTTATTATGTCAGTTTACAGTTGGAAGAATGAAAAAACACTGAGCAATCTTGCCACCATTCTCTCTTGTGACTTGGCCAGCAGGATCTGTGCTTGTCTGTGTCAGTGAGTGTCTGCTGCTCCCACACTAAGACTATAACCTGACTCATCATTAACACAAAGACAATCGAAACACTGACAATTGCTGATAAGAGAAGGGTGATGATTTCACTGACAGCCAACTTCAGGACAGAGAATTTCTTAGGTCTGAGAGGTGTTGCTGGCATTATTTTAATAAGCCTATACTGTAAAATCTTGTAACGAATTAAAAAAATACAGTAACTTTTAGTAAATTATAATCCATCGAAAATGAATCCAATGATCTGGATTTTCCTTGTTATTTCTGCCCATTTTGGGGCGGATGAGAGCAAGAATTGTGGTGGGGAGCTTTGCTGCCATTTTTGGAATTTTCTGCCAGAAATTACTGCAGGTGTTCAATATGCCCATCCATATTTGGGTGAGTGTATGCAAACTGCAGGGCAATGATGGGAGCACGTAACCCGTTATTAATATTTTAGCAAAGCAGGGTGTCAGGAATGCCATTGTGCTCCTGGCATCTATGCAGGCGAGCGAGGAACAGGGTTGCCAACTCTGGTTGGATATATTCCTGGAGGTTTGATCACATGACTGCCCGCCTCCAACTGCTCCGCCCCCATGCTCCCGCCATTGGTCGTCCAGCACCGCCTTCCCACGCCGATTGGAAAGCGAAAAAACTCTTCATTACCTAACTGGTTGATTCTTGACTGTCAGCCAAACAGCCCTTTTCCCCATCTTCAATTTTTTTTTAGAATTAATAAACAGAAGTATTCAAAGAAAATGAAAAAAAAAATGTACAATATTTTTTGATGCCCCGACGACGTTTCTCCTAGGCTGCTCGCGGCTGTGTCCTGGAAATGAACCTGGAATTCCAGGAGACTCCAGGCCAATTCTGGAGCCTTGGCAACCCCAGTGGAGTGGGGGGTGGGGGGGGTGGTGGGGGATGGGGAGGGAGGTAAAATTTAAAGGGCTGTCTTGTTCAGTGCAGGGTGACCAATTGCAATAAAAATGTGATATTTGATAAATGGGATATTTGAAATAAATCTTAAATCTGCGGCCAGCACAGACGGTCACACTACACTGTGACCCACCGCAGGCAGAGTCCCAAAAGGGAGCGTTGATAGCGCTGGGAGCCCACTTTTAATATTTTCATCAGCCTGCCCAGAGCAGAATTCTGATCCCAAGTACGTACATTTTCAGCAGAGCATTCCCCAGTGTGGAACTCCTCATCTAAGCGGAAACCCAATCCATAAGAATAACACTTTTAGCAGAGTAATTATTTCTTCGTCCTAATCCAGGGATATCGCCAGCATATAGATTTGTATAGCTTGTACATGTGCAGGCTAATGTACAGATTAGGTTTGATAATGGGCTGTTATGGGTGTCACTTGGATCAATTGCAGCAATTGCACTTCACCCTGCCTTGAGACTGAGGGGCCGAATTTCAAAACATTTCTGACTCCACACGGCTATTTTCAGAGCTTATTATTTCTGTAAATGGTCCGTGCCGAGGCTTCGCAGTTACCTACAGAAAAATGTTTTCACAGCACTTTTTCTTTTTCCAATGTTCAAGAACGTATTCCTGTGCAGAGTCAATCTGCGAGTGGTTTTTGGACAATTCAATGCAAATTCCTTAAGAGGCCACGTCGCTGAAAAATGACTTCAGGCAGGCCTGACCTGTTTTATTTCGCTCATGATCGCTGATATTTTAAGCATTTGCAATTGGCCGTTGTTGGCCTTTCCTTGCAAATTATTCTAATTCATCTGGGTTTAACGCCAGCACTTGCACTGCTCAGGAAGAGCGTGAGCACCAAAACGATCCATTTTGTTCCCATTTGTGGGAAAGTGGTGTGAAAAAAGAAGCATCTCTGAAAATAGGGCCCTTCACTGCAAAGGCAATGTTTAGTTTTCTTCTGCTTATTATTTTGTTGCTAGGGAAAGAAAAACAGAATTCAGTTACCTCTCTGAAAAACATAGCAAAGTAATGTGAAAATATTAAGAAAAAGAAATGCTTTTTGGTTTGTGTTCTGTGAAATTTCTTTCAGTTTGATTAATATGCTCTCTTATGAATTGCTCACAAACAAGAATCGCCAATTAATTTTCCACAGGATTTGGCCTAGTTAATAATAATATTATTATTACGATTCAAAATTCAATGAAACGTTGTACAGTGTAACAATGAGCATCGACTGAGAAAGCTCTTCCACAGGGGAATGAGTAAGTCAGAGCAAGGGATCAGGTAAATCAGAGTTAGTGTGCTCTCTAAAGTCCCACTTACACAGTGAGACAGAAGTTAATCCAGGAAGGTTCGGATATATCTTGGGCATAAGAACACACTGAGTTACGAGACATTAGTCGACGGTTGACTAAAACTTAAGTTTCTGTTGGGGAGTGACATGCAAGGCTACATTTTCGATCAGTGACTCACTCGGGCCGACCGACACGGACTGTACGTGACAGAGGCTGGAAGCTGGGTGGCTGTTACTGTTGCCAGATGCTTGTCTGATTCATGCAGCATGTGATATTCTGTATGAAAGCTTCAGTTTTCTATGTTAATATATGTTAACGACCCCAGCATAATTTCCCGTCTGTTCAGAATAGAACTGCGCAGCGTGCTCTGCTCATCCATCTGGAGTGGACAGTGTAGCTCTTAAAGGGGCAGAGGCATTTTTGCCTAACTTTTTTTATTTTCATTTTTTTCCAAGTGCTTTTAGCTGTTGGTTTTTAGGGTTGGTTAAACGGAACCTGAAGCCAACCGAGTGCCACGGTGACTCAGTGTTCTGGAGCCCTAAACATCTTGTCGCACAATAATAGGGTGTGAGTTCGTGGCAGTGATATTCTCTGCGCTAAGTTCTTGACTTGGGCCATCTTGCTGTGGGAGGTTCTAAGTGCGCGCCAGGCATGTGTCCACAGGGATCAGGGAGAACATAGAAACATAGAAGATAGGAGCAGGAGTAGGCCATTTGGCCCCTCGAGCCTGTTCCACCATTTAATGAGATCATGGCTGATCATCCAAATTCAGTACCCTGTCCCTGCTTTCTCCCCATATCCCTTGATCCCTTTAGCCTTAAGAAATATATCTAACTCCTTCTTGAATATATTTAATGAATTGGCCTCAACTGCCTTGTGTGGTAGAGAATTTCACAGGTTCACCACTCTCTGGGTGAAGAAATTCCTCCTCATCTCAGTCCTAAATGGCTTACCCCTTATCCTTAGACTGTGACCCCTGGTTCTGGACTCCCCGTCATCGGGAACATCCTTCCTGCATCTAGTCTGTCTAGTCCTGTTAGAATTTTATAAGTTTCAATGAGATCCCCGCTTATTCTTCTAAACTCTAGTGAGTATAAGCCCAATTGACCCAATCTCTCCTCATACATCATTCCTGCCATCCCAGGTATCAGTCTGGTGAATCTTTGCTGCACTCCCTCCATGGCAAGAACATCCTTCCTCAGATAAGGTGACCAAAACTGCACACAATACTCAAGGTGAGGTCTCACCAAGGCCCTGTACAACTGCAGCAAGACATCCTTGTTGCTGTACGTGAATCCTCTCGCTATGAACCATAGGAAGAGTCATGCCATGCCACGCTCACATACTTGACCAGTTTCAGAGTATAATAGGCAGGGGCCTAGGAGTAACTCTCAAGTCTCACCCTGGAAAAAATACTAAAGCCTCCTTGACATCAATTTAAAAGCTGAATTAAAAAGCAAGAAAGTGGCACAGTATGTTAGAATTTCATGGCATTGTTGAATAGTCCTCTACACTGGGGAGACCAAATGCAGATTGGGTGACCGCTTTGCGGAACACCTCTGTTTAGTCCGTAAGGGGGACCCTGAGCTCCCGGTGGCCTGTCACCTTAATTCACCGCCCCATTCCCACTCAGACCTCACTGTCCTCGGCCTCTTGCATTGTTCCACGGAAGCTCAGCGTAAGCTCGAGGAACAGCACCTCATCTTTTGATTCGGCACTCTACAGCCCTCTGGACTCAACATAGAGTTCAACAATTTCAGATCATAGCCTCGGCCCCTATCACATATATATATTTTCTTTTTTTATCCACACTTTTTGTTTTTTCTTCCCTCCCTTCAGCTGGCCTTCATTCTACCAGTGCAATTCACACCCCATCTAAAGCCATTCTTTGTTCCTTAACCTGTCCCATTTCCACCTCCCCTTGCCTTGAATATCTCTTAATGTCTCTCAATGTCTCTTAATCTCTCCTGCCTTCTATCCTATCACTGACCTTCCCTTTTGTTCTTTCATCCCCTCCCCCTTTTCCCAGCCCCCAAACTTGCTTTCCATTTCCTGCATTTTTTCCAGTTCTGACGAAAGGTCATCGACCTGAAACGTTAACTCTGTTTCTCTCTCCACCGATGCTGCCCTGGCCTGCTGAGTTTTTCAAGTGTTTCCTGTTGTTATTATAGTTGAATAGTTAAACATTGGCTCACTGTTTTGCATCCACAGCCTTCCAGGCTGGTAACTTGGCAATCTAAGCTCTGTCGCTGTGGGAATGCACCAAAATGGAGGTCAGGGACTTTGCCACAGTGGGGAGGAGCAAATGGAGGGCCAGCTGTCACTGGACAACTCTTGTGCACCTCCTAGTGGTCCACTGACAAACAGCACAGAACAAGGTCTGGGAAGAAGCCATCATCTCATTTAACCCCTCAGCCATAGTTGATCACCAGGCCCCGGGAGACCTGTAAAAGCAAAGGAGAAAATAACCTGGAAAAAATTGAAGGGATTCAGAGCCTCACAATAAGGGTTGAATGGAAATGTTGTTTTGAAATTCAACTAGGAGACAGTTATGCTTTAAATCAGTCTGAGGCTGTGCTCAGATCTGATTGGAATTGAAATCATGTTAGAATGGGGTTCAAGGTGAAACTAACCATTCACAATAGTAGGAAACTGATTCAGTCAAACCAAGGTGGATCTGAAAAAATAGATAAATCTTGTTCTGCATATTGAAAACCTGTACATATGTCCTTGGTGTTAACAAACGGAAATGTTAAAAACACAATCATACAGCACAGCAGAATGCTCACCATCTTTCTCCTCCACAGACACTGCAGCAGCTATTTTGAAACCAGCTGTGTCAAAGTGCCAGTTTCCATTTTGTTGGTAACATCAGTGATTAACTCTTCACACTATTTTGTGTCCTTCTCTTTTACAGATCTTTGCATCATCAAAATGTTCAATACATTTTAAGTAGAATATCCAGGGAGCCTCTTTTCCATTGAAGTCAATGGAAGAGAAAATTGGGCAGGGTATAAAATGGGCTGCCGATTCGTCATCGGCCATTTTGTGCTACCATTGAAGACCAATTTCACCCCCGAGGAGTTTACAGACAGGACATGTTGTATTTCTGTAACAAACACCATTGCAGTACTCATGCAATGCCCTGTCAGTGCACCTCTGTAACTGAGGCAAATTACAGCTATAATAACGTGCCTAAATGCAGCAAATTGATAGACCTTCGCAAAGATAACTTGGTATTGCATTTGACCTTGCCCCAAAATTGCTTGTTCCTCACCTAAAACATTAACTATCGGGCTGTGGATTGAGCTTCAGCGCACAAAACTGTAGTTTACTTTTCAGTTCTGAAAATGATGAGTGACACCTGCCTTTGGGACCCATTCACACAAACTATTTTCCCTGTTACCTGCACTTACAGTCATCAGAGCCATTTAAATTTAAAACAAGGTGACGAACCTGAAACCGCCAGCCTCCAATAAAACAGTATTATCCCACCGAACAATAGGCCGCCGTGACTGAAGCTTAAATTAATTGCCACAGACTGACTGCTGTGGATCAAAACCACGAGGGCGAGAAAGCAGCAGGAAAACAAAGCAGAAAGGAGTGGCACTCGCTGTAAAATGTGAATTTGAGTCTTTCATCCCCCCAATCTTTGGCATCTCACCCTGGTTTTGGAAAACCGTTGTTCCCCTTCTGAAACTAAAAAGATTGAAAGGTGTTCTGTAGTGCAGATGAGGAGTTTGCAGTGTGTGCTTAAGTTCCACCCACATCGTGTGAGGCCACATCGGCGCCACTTAGAACTCAATGGATTTTGGCGTTGCTGCCAGCTTGTTAGGTTATTCAGAGAAAACTACAAATAAGGGCAAATAGTCCTCCTCTATATATGACTCCAATTATATTGAAATAAGACGCTCCACATTGCAGGACGGCAATGCCCATTTTTTTTTTAAAGGCAAGATAGAAAAATTAGCACTCAAAAGGACAAGCAACATCTTTGATGAGGAACTTTCGTATTTCACTTTTGAAATGGCAGCTTAGGTATTCCGTGACAAAAGAAGTGCCTTCTCTCAAATCGCATGAGAACATTTAAATGAAGTCAGAGTATGTGAAAGGAATGTTGTGTAAATTTCTTTTTCCTTAGATTAAAGCCTATGTAGGCCAACCACAAGTCCCACCGCAGCTTTAAAGAAGTGCGTGACAAATGGGAAACGAGTTGTTGCTTTGTGTCAGAAACTTCAGTCATTCTCAGCACTCCTACCACTGGGGTGGTCTTTCTATTTATTTCACTGCGTTTTCAAACGCATTTTGACTGGCACGTTTCATTGTACACAGGCTGTCCAGGTGTGCAGCTTTCAATTCTGGCAATTAATCAGCCTTTAAATAATCTTTTGTTCAACTTGTCACCCCCCTATAATAAAGTAATTTCCGTTCAATGTTCTGCAGGTGCTTTTAATCCTAATGTTTATTGCCAAGCATAAACAGGTGCTGTCCATCTTAAATAAACCAGCCCTCGCACCAGAGCAGATGCTGTAGAATTCGGTTTATTCCCACTCTGCAATCATGTCACAAGCGATCCCACAGCCAAAAGAAAACATTATTGAAAGGGGCGCTGCGTTATTGTGAAGTACTTGTCAATCTATGTTTTTTATCTCTGGGTTCATCAAACACTGCAAAGAAGTAAAACAAATCATGACACATTGTTGCACTGCAATAAGAACATAAGAATCAGGAGCAGGAGTAGGCCATACGGCCCCTCGAGCCTGCTCTGCCATTCAATAAGATCAAGGCTCATCATCGACCTCAACTCCACTTTCCCGCCCGATCTCCATATCCCTTGATTCCCCTAGAGTCCAAAAATCTATCTCGCTCAGCCTTGAATATACTCAAAAACTCAGCATCCACAGCCCTCTGGGGTAGAGAATTCCAAAGATTCACAACTCTCTGAGTGAAGAAATTCTTCCTCATCTCGGTCCTAAATGGCCTACCCCTTATCCTGAGACTATGCCCCCTAGTTCTAGACACTCCAGCCAGGGGAAACAACCTCTCAGCATCTACCCTGTCAATCCCCTTCAGAATCTTGTATGTTTCAATGATATACATACAAACATACATAAGAACATAAGAAATAAATACCATCATTACATCACTTGGAGGTGGCATCATTAGAATAAACTTAACTTGTACCTAATCATTCACTCTCCCTCCACCGGGACTAAATCACAGCAACTCTTTAAATTGTATTCTCTGTACAACACATTTGTCACTACTATTAACTCATTATGGTCCATAGAAATATTTTTGTACCATTTCCACACATGTAAGATTCAAATATTTTTTACAATATCCCACCGTGAAAATAATGGCCTAGAAATTCAAGATCACTAAAAACCTGCCAGTGCCACCATGGGCCGCAGTTATCGGCCACCAAAATTGATGGCGCTGGTAAGACTAGGATATTCGTGCTGGTTACTAATTAACATTAGCTGAGTGCTAAACTTACCGTGCAAGGCCGTTTTCGTGGCGGTAGTCCCAGCAGGAGGCCCAATGTAGCGTGGCCGTAGTGCCATTGCAGCAAGAACAGCCTTCTCTTAAAGCAAGGCTGTCATTTTACAAAGCAGTGTGGTCCCTTAAAGGGGAACTGCCTTCTGAAATGAAAAAAATTAAAATCATTTAAAAATAGGCAGTTTTTAGCCATTACAGCTCAACTGCCTTCTGAAGAATTACCTTCCGCACCTAAAGAAATGAGAAAAGTGCTTCAGCACTAACACAAATGACCCAGCAAGCCAAGGAAGGGGCACCCAGGGTCTCGCTCACAGCACTCCAGATTTGTGCAGGTGGTCAACACTGCAAGAGAGCCCCTCCAGAAAGAAGGATGTGGGGCCAGATCACCGAGGTCATCACTGCCAGTAGCGACCTGGCTCCAGTGCCCAAAGAAGCTTCATGACCTCAGACAAGTGGTCAAGGTCAGTGAATGCATCTTCAAAAGCCGTCTCCTACCAACTGCACCACTAGCCTCACACTCTTCTCAATGCATGACTCCCCCTCTCGCCCCCAATCACTCACCTACCAACATTCTCTACCAAACATGAGGCACACCTCCCATTCCCAGCCTCACCTCACCCCCTTGGAGGAGAAGGTGCAGGCCATTCTTGGCAGGTGCATGACTGAGCCCTTGGTCAGCAGCGGGGTCGAAAGGATACAAGATGCTGGCATCCTCATATGTTATCCTCCTTCTCGCATGCACCTCTTGCTTTCCCACCCTCCTGTCAGCACAACTCCACCCTTGTGCCTTTCTCATTTCACACACCCAAGAAATGCAGCCCGCCCAGCCTGTGTTTGACCAAGAGGAGGGAGAGGAGCGTGAAAAAGAAGAAGAAACACAGTCACTCGATTTCGCACTCCCAGCCACCAGCTCCTGAATTTCGACCAGCAAGGCTATTTGTAGTGCCCCCACTGAAAGTCAACAGCCTTCCACCAGCCATGCTGCAGCCACTGGGGGAGCACTGCGTGACATCAGTAGGATAGGCAAAGGCACACACAAGACAGTCACTAAGGGAATGCATAAGGGTGATTAGTTGATTTCTTGATGTCATATTGGATGGAAAGATGTATAAAGTTGGATGGAAAGTTTGCTTTGTGGTGGCTTTTATTTCAGCATTGTGGCCAAGATGATGCTGTGAAGGTCAGTAACAGAGGAAAGGTAAAGTGTTGGACAAATATTGAAAGGGGAATTGGGGTTGTGGTCACTGGTACCGCAGGAGGATGATTCCTTCCCGGATATCCCAACCAGAAAGGAACTGTTTGGGTTGCCTCCTTCCTTCTGCTTCCTCCTCTTCTGCTTCCTCCTCTTCTGCATCTTCCTCTTCCCTCGGCGAGCGGATGCTGGAAATCTGAAATAAAAGCAGAAAATGCTGGAAGTACTCAGCAGGTCAGGCAGCATCTCGACCTGAGATGTGAAGTCTGTTTCTCTCTCCGCAGCTGCTGCTGAGTATTTGCAGCATTTTTTATGTCTTCTCAGAGGACTTCCTTTACCATCCAAGGCCTTGCAAGCATCCACCAGCACTCCCTGCACACTTAAATTTTTTTTAACATGTAGTGCACCAAGCCACCACTTCAATAAAATATAACAAAATCCAGTCCAAAAGCTTAAATGCAAACTTAACTGAAAGATGTGTGTGTCCCTTTAAGAAGTAGTGACAGCATCTCTGTCAGTCTGCTGTACGCGCGCTTTTCAGAGCGAGCTTAGAAACCAGCGCTAAACTCAGCGCAAAGGTCTACATTCGCAGAGCGTGACATCGCCATGCTCCCCATATTTGCATCTCCAGGTTGCTATCGGCAACCACCATTTTTTTCAGAAAGCCAGCGGTGACTCGTGGCGGTAAGGTAGGGAATTTCTAGGCCAATGTTCTTCATGTTGTTCTGTGAAGTATGTAGTGGAGACTTAAGCTCGGTACTTTTTGGAATATAATGATAACATACTGGGTGACCTCTACAGTGCAATGTCAAAGCCATGACGGTGGAAATATCAGGCCACTTACCAGTATGTGTCGGGAGTCAAGTCAGTTCTCAGTTGAGCTGCTTGGTGGGGAACCCCATTATAAAGAAAAAAATTACCATGACCAACTAAACCAACCAAAGTTTGCTTCCGGTTTCTATTCATTACAAAAATTGGTAATGTGGAAAATATTTCTGGGATTCATCAGAGGTACTGTATGTAAGTTTTGCAAAATTCAGGCAGTTCCCCCCACCCCCGAAGATTATTTAATTAAAAGAGACCCTGGTTGGACTGATTTTAAAAATCCAGGGGCACACAAAATGGCTGCGGTCAACCTCGTGACCAAAAGCCTGTAAGCCCCAATTGTGGACTCTGTGACAAGCTAACAGCTTGGGTATTTTTGATGTCTGTGAGATCACGAAACCAGACAGAACTTTTACATTTATGTATTGGGAGCAAACTCAGTTACATTCAGGCCCCCGTTTACAGGCCATCAAGCTTGTTTACTCGAACGATCCAAACGATCAGCGGAGCCATCCAGGTTAGGCTGGCCCCATCAAGGAATCTGTTGAACAAAGGAGAGCAGTTATGGGACCGTTAGAAGTTATTACCGGCCATCTAAGTCGATGGGCCAAGATCGGCACCTTTTGTTCAATTCCAACCCGCTCAAATCAGAAAAAGGATGAGCTGATTTAGCGCGTGAGATAAGGGCTACCGAGAGGAGTATAACTATAGCCCCTCAGGAAGCCATGCTCTCTCTCTCTCTCCTCGCCTCCCGCGCCCTGCCTGCCACCACCCCAGGAAGAGGACCTACGAAGAAGAGCCCGTCCCGAGAGGCGAAATACCCTGTCAGAGACTATTTTATTACTGGGGTATTTTCACCTGGACGGTACCCTGTGCAGCATTGAAACCACGTGGCATTGAAAGGCAGCAGGGCAAAGAAGCAAGATTCTCGTCTGTTTAAACGACTCGGACTGGTGAGCATGGAATTCTGACCCCTCATAAGATAGCCTAGCAAGGGTTAGAGGGTGGGAGTTAAGGGGATTGCTAAAATTGTCATTTTAGTCATTTTCCCTCGATGTGCCGTTTATTTCCCATCCCTGTTAAGTGTAAGTGTACTGCATCCATATTATCCTTTGTATAGAATCGTTCTCTGGTAATAAAATCTTGGTTTTTCTTTGCACCAAACCACAGGTCTGCTCGTTTTCTATATCGCTACCTGCAAATAAGTCCGGTGGTCAGAACTCAAAAGGGGCGAGCAATTCGAGCCGCTCAAAGGGGGTAGTCAGAGGCATAACTGACAAACCCAAGACACCCACACAGTAAAACCCCTTACATGTATGTAATGAGTAAAGTAAATAGCTAAGACAATGGAAATAAAGCTCACTGCATCAAAAGGTGTATCTGAATGCTCTAGATTCACTTAATAACCGCTGATAATTCCAATTCTCACCTCTTGCGAATCCACGATTTCCATCGCCCCACCATTGGCAGCATTGCCATCAGTTAGCACTGTGGCACGTTGGCATAGTGGTTGGCACTGTTGCCTCACAGCGGCAGGGACCCGGGTTCGAATCCGGCCTCGGGTGACTGTCTGTGTGGAGTTTGCACATTCTCCCCGTGTTTGCATGGGTTTCCTCCGGGTGCTCCGGTTTCCTCCCACAGTCCAAAGATGTGCGGGTTAGGATGATTGGCTATGATAAATTGACCCTTAATGTTAGGGGGATTAAATACGTGGGGTTACAGGGATAGGGTGGGATATGTGTTGGTGTAGGGGTTACGGGGATCGGGTGGGATATGTGTCGGTGCAGGCTCGATGGGCCGAAATGGCCTCTATCTGCACTGTGGGGTTTCTGTGAGTTGCCTAGGCCGCTTCTCTACTTCTCTCTGACTTTAAGATGCTCCTTAAAACCTACCTCTTTACCTGTCCTAATATATCTTTGTGTGACTCGGTGTCAAATTTGGTTTGCTTACACTCCTGTGAAGCGCCTTGGGACATTTTACTACATTAAAGGCACTATATAAATGCAAGTTGTTGATGATAATTAGAAAAGGGTGCACAATTACTTTTATGCAGGTCTCTTGAGGCAAGGAGAGAGTTCAAGGGAAAGTATCTGTTGTTTTCTATTACTATAACAGTGGTATCAATGAATAAAATGCAAAGATCAGTTTATAAATACAAAGACATTTTTAGCAACAATTCGTAATATATCCGAGTGCTTAAAGCTATGTAAAATAAACTGAATATGCAAATCAGAGAAGAGTGCTGAATGCCCAAATCTGGATTCAGTATAATTCACGTATCTCTGGATGAGGCTGTGGTACAGAAAAGAAGAAAGAATTTCCAGTTATATAATTCCTTTCGCTCCTCAGGATGCTCCAAAGTGCATCACAGCCACTGAAGCACCTTTTGAAATGTAGTTACCATTGGAATGTAGGGAAATGCGGCAGCCAGTTTGCGCACAGCAAGGTTCCATAAACAGCAATGAGATTAATAACCAGATCATGGTCCCAGAATTTCCTGAAAACCTGTGCTGAAACAGCAGCATACGTATGGCGTAATGCTGATTTTAATCACAAAAGGTCGAGGGAATTCTTTACTGAGATTCTCAGGAAATTTCTGTGCAAGTAGCATAAATTTCAACATAAAACTTGTCTGTTGCACTGTTAGATGAAATTACGGACTAATCAGCTATTTTAGTGATGTTGGTTGAGGGATAAATATTGGCCAGGACACCGGGGAGAACTCCCCTGCTCTTTGAAAGGTGCCACAGGATCTTTTAAGTCCACTTGAGAGGACAGACGGGGCGGGGCCTCTGTTTACCGTCTTATTTCAAAGAAGGTACCTTCGACTGTGTAGCACCCACTCAGTACTGCACTGGGTGTCAGCCTAGATTATGTGCTCAAGCGCTTAAACCCACGAGAAAAGAACAAAGAAACATTTCAATGATTACAATATTGTCAGATCTATTGTGTAGTTATTAGTTGAACCATTGTATAATTTAGTTCAAAAATATCATCTAAATTACTATGAGTGATGCGTTTCCCACATTACAACAGTGACTACACTTCAAAAGTACTTCACTGGCTGTAAAGCGCTTTGGGACATCCTGAGGTTGTGAAAGGCGCTATATAAATGCAAGTCTTTCTTTCTATTTGTACACATGTTTAACGTGCTTGCATCAAATTCCTTTCTCTGCTCGTTTAAAGGAGGCATTAGACCTTTGTTAAAATAACAGGGAATTGCTACAAATGCATTGAGCTTTCCTATTATAACATCACTTACTGTAATGTTCAGGCTCTAGTTTTTACAGTCACATGTTTGATGTATAAAGGTTCCATTCTATAATTTTAACAAAGGAACAATTCAGGAGTGTTCAGATATTAACATTGTTTCATTGTAGATCATTATGTGCTTTGAATGCATTAAATCACTCAATTAGATTCTAGATCGCGCCCTGCTTTTGTGCATCATGGATAAGGATAAATAATATCAACAGCATTGACAAGTCTAATACACATGATGCCCCCTAGTGACAACAAATCATAATCATAATCACTAATTACATTAAAATGTATTTTTTATGTGGAACTTAAATGTATTGTGTAAACTGTGGAATAAATTCATTCATGCCACAGTAGCTACATTTTATAAAAACAATACTCATTTTTTTAAGGCAGTGTAACTCTGTTAATGCTGAGGTTCACAATATGCATGTGTTAGTTTTTTTAAATATATTTGCTTAATATCCCACCAACTAAAGAAAATAATTAGTATGGATAAGGAAAGAACTGAAATACATCCTGTACCGAGAGCATTGAATTTAACAGTGAAGTAATTATATAATAAATCAAAATACAGTAGTTGTTTATACATTAAGGTTCAAGAAATCAAAAACCCAATGAATTATCAGATACTTCACAGTTGTGATTCACTTGCCACTATAATGATCAGTGAGTTTTGATAATAATAGCTGCATGCAATATTTAACAATAAGCAAAAATCCAAATAAATATATTGTAAAGACACTATCCTTTTACTGCTGGCTTTGAGTAATATCAAAAACCTCATTACAATGCAGTCTTTTTTCAATCCAAGTTTCTTTAAATTTGGAATAGCTTAAAATAAGTACAACAAAGTAAATATATTTTGATTATTATTTTTTAATAAATGATTTGTACCCAATTACTCTTTGCTTTGCCAGCAAACTTTGATATTTTCAGTCTCCCAGTATTCTTTCCAGACTAAAGTTTGTTTAAAAAGGTATCACACCTTTACACAATCTCTACCTATTGTAGGACTATCCAGCTCTCAGCTTAGACCAGCTCAGAGAGCTTTATTGCTCTGGTGTCCCGCCTCACAAATTTTTCCTTAGGACTGTAATTTTCTTCCTGATCACCAAGTATAGTAAAATGGTTTCACTTAGGTAAATGCGTGCTTTTCACTCTGCTCAAATTCTTCAGATAGATAATGTATGTAATGGCTGCTCTACTTATATCTAACAGTGGGCTAGACTTTGGAAAGTAGTTCATTATTTGCTACGATGGCGTTTGTACTAGTTTATTACATTATATTTCCTACATTACAACAATGACTACACTTCAAAAGTATTTCATTGGCTGTAAAGTGCTTTGGGACATCCTGAGATTGTGAAAGGCGCGATAGAAATGCAAGTATTTCTTTTTTTATATATGGGAATCTGCAGTCTAGCTGGTTTATGACAAAATATAAAAGCATGAGAACATTTAACTGAGGCCAGGGCATGTTTAGAGAATGTTGTTTCAATTTCTTTTCCCATAGATTTGAATGATTGCCCTTGGCACCAGTATCAATATTGCAGGGGCAGGAAGGGTTATCCAGCACCAATGGATTCATATGGTGACAATTGATCATTTCCAATGGCCAAGAGACTTTCAAAGGCCAACATCACTTCAACATACTCCAGCCTGGAAACTGTGACTTGGGTGATTCAGACAAACAAAGCTTTGGAAAACCAGGTAGTTCCTTTGCCAGTTGAATTAAAAAAAAACTGGCATTCACATCATGATATGTTTACAGCCTGACCTTGTAAAGCTGTTGATTGCAATTCAGGATAATGCTCATTAAAATCAGTGCCAACACCTGAATCATTGTGTAATGCATCGTGTCTCAGACATAAAGAATAATTAGTACTGTTGCTGCTATTGTTACAGCTACTACTAGCTTGACAGGTAGAAATAAAAGTGCAGTACTGCTGCAAGTGCTGCCATGGTGAAGGAGTTACTCTCCTAGGCCTGGCCTATGTAAAGTCCGCGCCTCAATAATACACGGACTTCGGGAGAACAGTTTAACAGGTACTTTACTGAACAAGAGGCAGCTTGAAACTGAAACTACAGAAGCCTGCTAGGGCCTTTTATACAGGGGTGGTCACTGCCGGTACTGCAGTCTAAGACCAGTTATTCCCTTAAAGGTACATACACAACAATTCCTCCCCTTTTAGATAAACAGTACATAACATTCATTTAACAACTAAATAATAACTAATTACAATTACAATTTTCTCAGTAATATATACATCAACTGAAATAGTCATTTATAAGTTCAGTCTTTGAGGAGGCTTCCTGATCCGGACTGGATAGCGCCTTTCTCGAGTATCCTGTTCTGGCGGTGGAGTCAATTCTGGCTCATTGTCATTGGTTGGTTCGTCAGCTTCCAATACCCCTGCTTCTGAGGTAGACGCAATCTGTACTTCGGGCTCATTACCAGGTGCACATGCTTGTGGTACAGGTTTGGCTTGTTCCTGTGACTCTAGAATCTGGTCAGCATGGCGTCTCACGATGCTCTCTCCAACGTCCACTGTGTACATTAGTGGTCCCTGCTGTGTGCATAATGTGCCTGGCTGCCATTTTTCTGTTCGGTAGTCGCGGGCCAAGACTGGTTGCCCTATCTTGAAGCTCCTGGTTGGCTTCTCATTTATGTGCTGGAACTGCTTATCCTCAACATCTCATCTTATGTTTGGTTTGAGCAAATCCAAGCGACATCTTAGTCTCCGGTTGAAAAACAGTACGGCTGGAGTTTGGTTGGTTACTGCATGTGTCGCATTCCGGTAAGCAAACAGGAAGTTATCCACCTTGTGTTGCAGTGGTATGTCGCCATTATACATTGCCTTTATGGCCTTTTTAAAGGTCTGAACAAACCTCTCAGCCAATCCATTTGTGGCTGGATGATATGGGGCAGATGTGTAATGTTTCACCCCATTATTCTTCAGGAACCTCCGGAAATCCTCAGACACAAACTGTGGGCCATTGTCGGAACAGATCTGTTCTGGCAACCCATTCCTGGTGAAGATGGTCCTTAGGACTGCAATAATTTTCTCCGTGGTGGTGGAGGACATTTTAATGACCTCTGGCCATTTCGAATGGGCGTCCACAGCGATTAGAAACATTGAGTCCATAAATGGACCAGCGAAATCAATGTGTACCCGTTGCCATGGAGATGAGGGCCACTCCCATGGATGTAGCGGGGCCTGTGGCGGAGCGTTTTGTACCTTCTGGCATCCTGTGTATCTCTTGGTCATATCCTCGATTTCTTTATCGATTCCCGGCCACCACACAAACGCCCTGGCTAGGCTCTTCATTTTTACCCCTCCCAGATGACCCTCGTGAAGCTCATTGAGTACTCTATCTCTCAACTTGGGTGGAATTACCACTCGGGATCCACACATCAAGGTTCCCCGGCACACTGACAGCTGTTCCCTCCTTGGCAAGAATGCTGGCAACCGTGAGTCGCCATATGCTGGCCATCCCTTCACCGTCAAATCATAGACCCGAGAGAGTGTCAGGTCATTTCGGGTTTCCTTCTCAATACTTGCGTTTGTAACAGGCAAACATTCAACTATGGTCGCATGGAATATCTCCACCGGGTCCACTGCAGGTGCTTCTTCCGCCGTAGGCAACGGTAGGTGCGACAGCCCATCAGCGTTTCCATGTTGTTTCGTACCTTTGTACTCTATGTCATACTAATGTGCCCCTAGAAAAAGTGACCATCTTTGCAGCCGTTGCGCCGTCATCACCGGAACGCCCTTCTTTGGGTTAAAAATTGAGACCAGGAGTTGATCAGTCAGTAGGGTGAATTTCTGCCCGTGCAGATAGTGATTGAACTTCTTCACCCCCCACACCAGGCTGAGGGCCTCCCTGTCAATCTGGGCATAGTTACGCTCGGCTGAGGTTAGCGAGCGCGATGCAAAGGCTATTGGCCTCTCTGAACCATCACGGAATTTGTGTGACAGCACCGCTCCAATGCCGTAAGGTGACGCATCACATGCCAACCGAATCGGTAGTGTTGGGTTGTAGTGGGCCAATACTTCTTTTGAAGTGATTTGGCATTTACATTCCTGAAAGGCACGCTTACACTCATCACTTAAATTTCCATGTTACACCAGTTTGAAGGAGGGCGTTCAGTGGGTGCAGAATTGTAGATAAATTCAGCAAGAACTTATGGTAGTAGTTCACCAACCTGAGGAACGACCTCAGTTGCGACACATTTTCTGGTGCTGGAGCCTTGACTACAGCCTCAATCTTGTCCGGCGACTTATGCAACCCTTCCTCATCAATCATGTGGCCACAATACGAGATTTGTCTCCTGAAGAACTCGCATTTGGGATGGTTGGCTCGTAGCCCATATTCCTGCAATCTCGTGAGCACCTGTTCCAGGTTGGCAAGGTGTTCATTGTCATTTTCGCCCGTAACCAGGATGTCGTCCAAATAACACTGGGTCCCCGGGATCCCTTGCAGGACTTGTTCCATTGCCCTCTGCCACATAGCCAGGGCCGATGCTACCCCAAATACCAGTCGATTGTACTGGTAAAGGCCTTTGTGAGTGTTTATCGTGAGGTATTTCCCAGATGCTTCTTCCACCTCCATTTGTAGATACGCTTGAGCCAGGTCAATCTTTGTAAAACGTTTCCCTCCAGATAGTGAGGTGAAAATATCTTCTATCCGCGGAAGCGGATACTGTACTGTGTGCAGGACTGGGTTCACAGTCACCTTGAAGTCCCCACAGATGCAAACCTTCCTTGGCTCCCCAGGCGTGCTGCTCAATGCTTTCTTCATTACAGGAACGATGGGTGTGGCCCACTCGCTCCAGTCCACCTTAGACAGCACCCCCGAACGCTCCAGACTCTCCAGTTCAGCTTCCACAGCTGGGCGTATCGTGTATGGCACCGGTCTGGCCTTGAAAAATTTTGGGGTTGCGTTATCCTCAATCTTTATGGTTGCCTTTACTCCTTTTAGAGTCCCAAGTCCTTGTTGGAACACCTCTTCCGCGTCAGATAGAATATGTGACAGACGTCCAGGTGCGACGTCATCATCTTTTTTGTCAGTCACACTTAGTGCCAGAATGGAATGCCAATCCAATTGTAGTCTTCGGATCCATTCACGTCCCAATAATGGTGGTCCTCCATCGTTTAGTATATACATGTATAGTTTCTGTGTTTCCTTTCCGTTATATACAACTGGCACCCTTATTTTTCCTCTGGGGTAGACCTTTTGCCCCGTGTATGTCTTCAATACAATGGACGTGTCCTTTAAGGGTATGTGTGAGAATAGCCGCTCATAGTCTCGTCGATTCATGACAGTTAGAGCTGATCCTGTGTCCAATTCCATCTTCACTGGGGACCCTGCTATCATGAGGGTGACCCAAATGGTTCGGTGATCTTCTTTTGCGATCACGTTGTGTAACTTTAAACAACTTAGTCACCTGCTCCCGGAGTCCTTATCACTCTCCTGATCTTCTGAACTACTATCTGTAGTGATCAATAGCATGTCATTCTATAGTGGACACTAGGTGGAGCTGTGTAGAGCTGTATATAGCTGTATGTTTAAGACTACATTACCCATGAGGCACTAGGCTACCCAGAAGGCAACAGTCAAGATGGCAGCCTGCACACAGGAGCACACATGGAAGCCTTTACAGATACTGTACCTAGAGAACGTGTACTGAATAAATAACTAGCTAGAAGCTAGCTGTGTTCATAATAAGAATGTCTAGTTATTAATGAACATAACATGGTACCAGGGTGGTGAAGATCTGCTGAAAATTGTGAAAAGCGACATGGAGAATTTGAAGCCACCAGGAGGTTTGAATCTCGAGGGAAATGTCGACTACAATTGGCGGATTTTAAAACAACAATTCGAACTCTACGTTGCAGCCATCGGATTCGGTACGAAGCCAGACGCAAGGAAGATAGCGTTGCTGCTTACGGTTGCAGGCCCACAGGCGATAGAGGTATTTAATACATTTGTATTTAATCCAGCGGAGAACAGAGAAAAATTAGAAGATGTGCTAAAAAAATTTGATGCACATTGCTCTCCCAAAAAGAATGAGACGTATGAAAGATACATCTTCCGTTCTCGGACACAGCAACAAAATGAGACTTTTGTTAGCTTTATAACTGATCTGAAACTGAAAGCACAGACATGTAATTTCTCTGAGCTCAAAGCATCCATGATTCGTGACCAGATTGTGTTTGGTATTCATGATAAAAAGTCAGGGAACGTCTGTTGAGAGAAACCGAACTAAATTTGGAAAATGCAGTGAAAATATGCAAAGCCAGCGAGCTAGCTCGAAATCACGCGAAGACTTTCAGTGAAGTCAATAATGATGCGAATGTAATGAGTGATAATGCTGCTGTCGGTGCTGTGTCCTACAAGGGGAAGAAACGTGGGCAGAACAGAAATGAAAAGCAATCGGAGGATGAAATTTTTAATTGCAAACACTGTGGTTACAAACACCAGTTAAGACAATGCCCAGCGTTTGGAAAAATGTGCACAAAGTGTAATGGAAAGAATCACTTTGCCAAACAATGCTTTTCAAAAGTAAAAACGATGAAAGGGCAACGAGTTAATGTGATTGAGGACAATGATGTAAGTGAAACATCTTTTTGTAGGAATGGTGTCATGTGACGATATCAAAAACGATACAGAAAATGTGCAGCCCTCAGAAATAGACAATGCTGAACATAAAGTTAATGCAGTAAAAGAGGACAAATGGATGATCCCACTGCAGATAAATGGAGCATTAGTTACATTGAAGCTGGACACTGGGGCAAAAGCAAACTTAATCAGTATGAGTGACATTAACAATATGAAAGAAAAGCCCAAAATACAGAAAAAGTCAGTACTACTGAAGGACTATAATGGACAGAAAATAGATAGCTTAGGTGTATGCAGACTTAAAGTGACAGTCAAAGACAAAGTGCATCATCTCATGTTTTCTGTTGTGGCTGAAAGGCTTGATTCACTACTGGGTGACAAAGCTTGTGAGGACTTAGAACTGGTCAAAAGAGTCTACCGTATAAACTGTGCCATAAGCAGACCAGATGACTCGGTGGATTCTGTAGTGAATAATTTCCAGGATGTGTTCAAAGGATTTGGAGTTCTATCATTCACTTACAAGATCCAGCTAAAGCAGGATGCTCAGCCAGTGGTACATGCTCCACGAAGAGTTCCAGCACCCCTGCGTGACCGGCTCAAGAATGAACTGGACAGAATGACCACACTAGGAGTCATCAGGAAAGTCGAAGAGCCAACAGACTGGGTTAACTCCATGGTATGTGTAAAGAAAAAGAACAATGATCTAAGAATATGCATGGATCCAAAGGACTTAAATGCAAACACAAAATGTGAACACTACCAGATTCCCAAGCGAGAAGAAATCACCAGTGAAATGTCAGGTGCCAGATACTTTACAAATCTCGATGCCTCACAAGGATTTTGGCAACTAAAACTGGATGAAGAGAGCACCAAATACTGTACCTTCAACACACCATTTGGCAGGTATTGTTTCCTCAGAATGCCTTTCGGGATAATATCTGCATCTGAAATCTTTCATAGAGCGATGGAACACATAATTGAAGGTCTGGAAGGAGTTCGGGTCTATGTTGATGACATCATCATCTGGGGCTCCACACTGAAAGAACACAATGAGAGACTGACTAAAGTGCTACAGAGCATACGCCGGAATGGACTGAAGCTCAACAAAGCCAAGTGTCAGTTTGGCATCCAGGAAGTCACTTTCCTAGGAGATAATCTATCTGGTAAAGGAATAGAGCCGGATATGGAAAAAGTAAACGCCATACTCAAAATGCCCCGACCCACTGACAAAAAAGGAGTGCTACGCATCATGGGGATGATAAACTTCATTGGAAAGTTCATTCCTAACTTGTCAGCCAAGACAGCCTGTCTGCGAGACCTGCTACATAAAACAAATGAGTTCGCATGGACAGAAAGACATGAACAAGAGTGGATAAACCTCAAAACAGTGCTGACAACCACACCTTTACTCACCTTCTTTGACCCAACCAAAAGAATCAAAGTGTCAACGGATGCATCAAAAGATGGCCTAGGTGCGGTCTTGCTACAAGCAGATGGTGAAGATTGGAAGCCTGTTGTCTATGCCTCCAGGTCTATGACTGATACTGAGTGCCGATACGCCCAGATTGAAAAGGAATGTCTAGGCTTGGTAGTTGGACTAGAAAAGTTTCATGGCTACATATATGGACTTCCCACCTTCACAGTTGAGACAGACCACAGCCCTCTGGTTGCCATCATAAAAAAAAACCTGAATGAGATGTCTCCAAGGATTCAACGACTCATGATGAAGCTGCAAAGATATGACTTTGAACTGATCTACACACCAGGCAAATACATAGTGTTAGCAGATGCACTATCCCGAGCACCCACAATGAGTCATGTGAGCTCTACTGAAGAAGACGTGGATGTTCATGTGAGTATGGTCACTGCTGTGCTGCCCATGTCAGACACAAAATCAAAGCAAATAGCAGAAGAAACAGTAAAAGATACAGTATTACAAACAGTAATAGAGAACATTCATCATGGTTGGCCAAAAGGTTCCTGTCCAAAATATTTTCACATAAGGTCAGAATTGAGTGTCGCAAGTGGACTATTACTAAAACAGAACAGAATAGTCATTCCACAGGCTCTACGTCAAGACATGCTCAAAAGGATTCATGAGGGACACCTCGGAATTGAAAAATGCAAAAGGAGAGCAAGAGACACTGTTTATTGGCCTGGCATAAATAAGGACATTGAGAACATGATAGGCAAATGTGAGACATGTCAGAAACACCAAAGCAAACAAGCAAAGAAACCAATGATAGTAGCTGACATACCAACAGCAGCATGGCAAAAGGTTGGTATGGACCTTTTTCATTTAAATGGTAAAGACTATCTAATAGTGATTGACTACTATTCTAACTATCCTGAGATGGCGCTGCTCTCAAGCACCACAGCAAGCAGTGTCATAATGCATGTGAAATCCATCTTCGCCAGACATGGAATTCCCAGGATTGCCGTTAGCGACAATGGTCCGTGCTTCAACTGTAAGGAGTGGCAACAGTTTGAAGCACATTATGACTTTCAGCACATCACATCCAGTCCTTTGTATGCTCAGTCAAATGGTAAGGCAGAGAAAGGTGTTCAAGTTCTCAAGCAGCTACTGAAGAGAGCAAGTCTGATCCTTATCTCGCCCTGCTGAGCTACCGAGCCTCACCTTTAGACTGTGGTTCTTCACCTGCTGAACTACTAATGGGTCACAAGTTGCGCACCACGCTACCCTGCTGTGCAAAAGAACAGCAAAGTGAGGAACTGAGACAGAGACTTCAACTGTTAAAGCTGAAACAGAAATCATACTATGACAAGTCATCCAAAACTCTAAAACCATTGACAAAGGATGATGTTGTCAGGATTGAGGATCCAGATGCATGGAACAGGAAAGCTACAGTTCTTGAGGAAGTAGGACCAAGGTCATACACTGTTAGAACTGAGGAAGGACAGATTCTCAGGAGGAACCGCCGTTCCATCCTAAAAACACAAGAGACTATTCAAGACCAGATTGATGACAATGCCGCAACTGCATCTTGTCATTCACCGCCAGAACAATCTCATGAAGACACATCAGACTTACCCGTGTTGAGAAGATCTACACATGAAGTAAAAGAGCCTGATAGACTTAATCTTTGAGTACAATGTAAAGCTTTGAAAATGTGTTGACTGTTTTGAAAATGTTTATGTTTATAGAGCACTAACAAAAGTGTTACTGATATTATCTTTATTGTTTTCTTGAAAATTGATTGATATTGATTTTGTTAAACCTCAAAGAAAGGGGGATGTAGTGATCAATAGCATGTCATTCTATAGTGGACACTAGGTGGAGCTGTGTAGAGCTGTATATAGCTGTATGTTTAAGACTACATTACCCATGAGGCACTAGGCTACCCAGAAGGCAACAGTCAAGATGGCAGCCTGCACACAGGAGCACACATGGAAGCCTCTACAGATACTGTACCTAGAGAACGTGTACTGAATAAATAACTAGCTGGAAGCTAGCTGTGTTCATAATAAAAATGTCTAGTTATTAATGAACATAACACTATCTGTCAGTTTCTTTACTTTCCTGTACTGTTCCTTAGTAGTTCTTGTCGTGTTGGTCTTCTTTCCCGACCTGCAGACTCTTGCTATATGTCCCATTTTCCCGCATTGCCTGCATATTTTGTCTTTAAACCAGCAGTCCTTCTGCTCATGGGTTGTTCTGCCGCAGCGATAGCACTTTTTGGCTCCATACGCCATTTCGTTAGCGCTGTATTCTTGTGGTTTCTGTTGTATTTCCGCAGCTCCCTGTGCTGCTGCTTCATAGGATACTGCCACGCTGAAAGCCTGTTCTAGCGTCAGGTCCTTTTTTGAAAGTAGTCGTTTCTGGGTTCCTTCACTCTGGAGCCTGCAGACAAACTTATCCCGTAAGGTGTCTGCCAGTCCTGCTCCGAACTGGCAGTGCTTCGATAACTTGCGTAGTTCCGTAAGATAGTCAGCATTGCTCTCATCTTTGTGCTGGTTTCTTTTATGGAACTTGAATCTTTCTGCTATCAGCAGTGGTGTAGGGCTTAGATGTTCCTGTAAGATATGTACAATCTCCTCAAAATTTTTCTCCATTGGTTTAGCTGGGGTAATTAAATTCCGCAATAGGCCGTACGTACTCGCACCCATCAGATTTAATAATACCGACGCCCTCTTTCCATCAGCCACCTCATTTGCCTTGCAGTACACTTCAATTCTTTCCACATACGTGGTCCAGTCTTCTACCTCGTTGTCGAAAGCAGTGATACTGCCACTTTTCGGCATCTTGGGCAATTTAAAATGGCGCCTCCCGCGCTTTTGCTTCTTCCCCAATGGAATAAAATGGCGCCTCCCGCACTTTTGCTTCTTCCCCAACGGGATAAAATGGCGCCTCCCGCGCTTTTGCTTCTTCCCCTTACTGCCACGCTGCTCCTAGCGTTCTACGGGGTAATGGCAGTGACCCGCAGCTTCGGCGCGTCTCGCTTTCCTTACCCCCCGTTTAGTTTCTCTCCACTGTCCTGTTCTCGAGCACTGACTGCGCCCTGTGCGCTCCACCCTCTCTTGTTTCCTTTTCCCAGCGACGCTGCGCGGCCTGATTTGTAGAGCCGCTCGATCGAGCTTGAGCCCGCCGCAGTCTGGAAGGGTCAGCGCGCTACCTGCTACCAGCACGATTCGCTGGAACCACAGTCTCTCCCGCAATTCTCCAAACACCGATGGATTCTTTGGGCGGTTGCCCTCGGTCGACGCCCGTTGCTCAGACTACAACCTTCCAGGACCTTCCTTTCAGGCGAGATCCCCGTGAGATGATGCCACACTGCAGGTGAGTTCGAACTTACTCGCCGCCACTGTAAAGTCCGCACCTCAATAATACACGGACTTCGGGAGAACAGTTTAACAGGTACTTTACTGAACAAGAGGCAGCTTGAAACTGAAACTACAGAAGCCTGCTAGGGCCTTTTATACAGGGGTGGTCACTGCCGGTACTGCAGTCTAAGACCAGTTATTCCCTTAAAGGTACATACACAACAGCCTAGGCCCAGTTTTGTGCTGTCACTTTAGCTGTTCTTTAGAGATTTCAATGTTTGTACGGTTTCTTAGTGATATACAAGGCTAGATTTTTGGATTGGTATCACCAGATTTTTGGGCATAAAGTGGGTGTTCTCAATCTGGCAACTGGACGGAGATTCATAATCCTGAGGCCCCAGTAATTTTCTTTCATTCCCATTGTGTCGTGGAAACACCAGTCAGTTTGTGGGTGGATGCATATCAATGAGGTCACAATTACATCATGACTTTGCGCACATGATTTTTCACTCTGATGCCAGCTTAGCGCTCTTTGCATTACATACTCATATAACAAACGCACTGGACAGCCAGAGCTGAGCTGTCTATATAAGTAAATTGAAAGAACCCAGTATGGAGATAGCCACATTGTCAGGCTATTTCTCTTCTATTTTTCTTGATATATTTCTTGTTGTCGCTTAGTTTTCAGGCACCTTTGTGCCAATTAATGTGCTGCCTTCCCCCCCCACCCAACTGCTCCGATAGTGAGACAATGGGTTTCCCCATGGGGAGCCCCCTATATATTGTGTTTTTTGGAGGAAGACAATAACTTTCAGAGGGATGCCAGGCCAGTCAGGCTGTGCTAGAGGTGCTCCGCAGCCACCCACTGGTACCGCCACACCAGAATCTACACGGAGAGGCACGCTTACTCGTCAGAGGAGCTGTGTCTGCAGAGTCTGATTTACAAGAAACGCCATGAGATGTCTGCCACAAGCTCCAACCAGATCTACAGCCAAACTCCTCCATAGGAATGGCACTATCGATGGATATCAAGATTAAAACTGCCCTGAAATTATAGCTAGGAATTTTCTCGGTGTTTCTCCCACTCCGTCCTCTTGTGCATCTCCCCCTACCATAAGTGGCTGTGCCTTTAGCCATCTCGACCCCATGCCCAGGAATTTCCTCCATAAATCTCTCTGCCTCTCCAGCTTCCTCTCCTCCTTAAAAGCTATCTCTTTGACCAAGCTTTTGGTTGCCTCTCCTAATATCTGCTTCTTTGTCTTGACATCCATTTTGGTCTCTTTTATGCCTGTGTGAAATGCCTTGGGATGATTTTCTAAACTAAAGGTGCTATATAAATGCAAGTTGTTGTTGTACTGGTCTCAAACTGACACCAACGAACCATGTATATAAAATCTATCCACGTCAATCTATAAGAAAGACAAAATTCATCTGTAAATTTGTGAGTTATCAGAAGAAATATTATTCCCTGATGAAAATGATATAGGGATAGATGTTCTGATTCAAGCTTGGAAATAGCGCAGTGACCCATTTAACTGGGTCCGTGCCCTACTCTCATGTTTTCCAAGGGGACCTTTTACGTGGGCAGGTGATGATCTCATGCAAACAATGTGAGAGATTAATTTCTATAATCAATATACTAAATTTTGCAAGGCTAATGCCTGGTACATGCAATGTGTTTATCCTACCCACATAAGAGGGTCATTAAAGTCCAGTCATATTCTAGCATTGCAGGCAGTCTTATCTTAAAAGCCAACTACTCCAATTTTGATTGTTGGGCCCAAAACTGTGAACATGGTATATCTTTCAGTATTCCTCTGCTGAGATTTTTTTGAGGTGCCAGAGAAATATGGGTGAAGGGATGACAGAGTGGTTCATATACACCTACTTTGTGCATGTTTGTCCTTATCCTTTGACCTGGTTTCACAGATCCAACTGCATTTATCTGAGACTGATCAATGAAAACTGTCTTCTCAGTCTAAGTTTCAGTCTAGAGTTGTGCAGTCTGTTGCAAACTGACATACAGGCAATGTTGATCCAGTAGCAGTCAAGTTCACAACTGACCTCTACTTTCATAGGTCTGTCTCCTTCCAGGTTCCTACAGCGGACATCTCAATCTGCACAGATGCATCAAGCAGCTCACTGATGCTTTGTTCAACAGGGCAATCACTTCATCAGTTACCCGATGGAAAAGAAATCCTAGAATGAGAGCACTGAAATTCTTTCAGTTTACAGGATCCTCCAAGGCCTAAGAAGTAATTGGTGGCATGAATGTCAGAGACACAATATCACACTGTTCATGAACGACAAGGGCTTCAACTCTATCAGTTGTGAGCGTCCAGCAGCAGTCATGAATCTTTTATTTTAAAGCAATCCTCAATGCTTGGCTTATTTGAAGGAGGAGCTAAAGTTGATTATTGGCTGCTATGAAACCAAGGCAACCTCCTACTGCCCTGGCTAATTACATAACTTCAAATCTTACTTACTATATTTTAAGTCTAAGTAGCAGCGGACGTGAAAACTGACGATAATCCAGCAGAGTCATGATCGCCATTGCTGTTAATGGGGTAGTGGAGCTATGATAATCACCTTCTAACTATTTTCAGCAAGAGGAAAGGCCAAAGTGGCACAAAAGTCCCAGGAAAATATGGCATGGCACAAGTCACTTAATCCAAAATTTTCTCTTTCTTTTGCGCTGTTCTAGAGTTCCAATGATGTAGAGGTGCCTTTACAATGGCATAAGTCCCCAGGAAAAATCTGAGCCAAAGTTTGCCTCACAGAAACACCCTTCCCTTTAAACTGCTGGAGACCTTCAATTAGTTGCAGCAGCACCGGACATTGCCCCCCCCCAAACTTGCAAACTCTCAGTAAATGGTAGATCCCCTGCTGGGAGCTCCCCTTGAATGACTAATCGGAAGTTAGCACAGAAACAGCCAGGTGCAGCTCAGGTACAGGCGGAGCCTGCTGCGCACCACTCCAGCCAATGGAGCGTGGGCGGCAGGAAATCCATCCTATGCTTATTTTGTCTTTAAAAAGCATTGTTATCGGTACAGTAAATTGTGACAATAAGCCAGTTATTCTTCAGCATAATATCTGTACAGAAATAAACAATCCATCACAGGAAATCTTCAAAGACAATCATTCTTTTCATGTGTGCATTGAAAGACAACACATTTGTTCCTCAGGGTGTGTTCAGCAGCCTCAGTGACAACTTCACCACACTCATTTCCACTGTGAGAGTGATGTGCTTTAGGGAAAAGTATAGTCGGCCAACTTGAATAAATGTCCAGAATTACAATAAGCATAATACACAATGATATAGCCTCCAGTTGATAGTCACAATGGACAAAATATGCGGCTAAGGAAGGGCTGAAAGTGACATAATTGATTGGTGAGAGGACGTGTACAATAATTGAGAACAGATAACATTTGTTTCCGGTTTCTTTAATACCAGCAACTGGAGTTTCTTTAAAAAAAAGTTCATCTTTCTTGTGCTACAGGCCTAGTCAGATGATGCAACCCAAATAGAATGATGTAGCCTACATTACTAATTAAGTAGCCTTAGCAAGGCTTTGATACTTTGGAATGCCACAAATTATGCTCCCATAGCAACTGAAAGTGCTGCAATATAATTTTCTTCAGCAAAAGCTGAAAACTCTGGGATACTTAAAACTAGATTCCAATAAACTCTGATTTTTCAGCACAGTGGTGCAGGAGGAGTATGAAGTGAGACACTGAAAATAATGGAACTATCTGAGTAGCAAAGGCCAAGAGATATGAAACGGATGAGTTTTGACACGTTAGTAATTTTGTTGATGATTTAACATCGCCAGAGGGAAAACACATCTAAATGTTTGGACAATTTGTTTCTTATGAGGTCAAGAGTCTAATTTTCAGATTGTTAAAAATTGTGGTTATGGCAACTGAGCTGTAATTGAGTGGTTTGAATTCTCAAATGGCAGGTATCACAGTGCTAGATGTGGCTCAGTTGGTAACACCTTCACCTTTGAGTCATGAAGGTTGTGGGTTCAGGTCCCACTGCAGAGCGCAATAAATTTAGGCTGACACTCCAGTGCAGTATTGAGGGAGTGCTGCACTGTCAGAGGTGCTGTCTTTCAGATGAGGTGCTAAACTGAGGCCCTGCCTACTCTCTCAGGTGGATGTTAAAAATCCTGTGACACTATTTCAAAGAAGAGCAGGGGAGTAGTGCCCTGGCCAATATTTATCCCTCTAAATCAGATTATCTGGTCATTATCACATTGCTATTTGTGGGAGCTTGCAAATTAGCTGCTGTGTTTGCTACGTCACAACAGTGTCTACACTTCAAAAAGTGCTTCATTGTTGGGACGTCCGGTGGTCGTGAAAGGTGCTATATAATGCAAGTCTTTCGCTTTTTCTTTTACTGACAAGAAACGGCTGCATTACCACAAATTGAGTGACTTGCACAAAGAATTTCCCCATAATGTGCCCCAAATTATCAATCAATTGTTAATGGATCGTTTCCTGCTACACTCAGTTTATAATCAGAATCAATGCTCCAAAATTATCTACAGCACTCATGTTGCTTTAAGAGGAAGAACAATGTGATAATCTGTACCACTTACTATAAAAGCTGCTGAAATAAATTACCTTGTGAAGATTAAAGATTAAATATTTCTTAAATATTAAAGATATAAAACATGTCAAAATTGAGTCCAAAAAATGCCACCCTTGTTATTTTTCTGTATGAATCTACATAGAACAGGAGTAGGCCATTCGGCCCTTCAAGCCTGCTCCGCCATTCAACGAGATCATGGCTGATCATCCAAACCCTAGCACCCGGTCCCTACACCGACAGCCATCCCACCCAAGCCCTATCCCCGTAACCCCACGTATTTAACCCCTCCCTAACGGCCAATTTTTTTATCATGGCCAATCAACCTAACCCACACATCTTTGGACTGTGAGGAGGAAACCGGAGCACACCCACGCAAACACGGGGAGAATGTGCAAACTCCACACAGACAGTCACCCGCGACCGGATTTGAACCCGGGTCCCTGGTGCTGTGAGGCAACAGTGCTAACCACTATGCCACTGTGCTGCCCATCTCACTTGAATAAACTAAACAGCATTTGTCTCTTAACTGTTTAATTTACAAAATATATATTACCGTAGAATGCTTTATCTTAGAGATTTTCAGTTTCAGTCATTGTTCAGTCTACAGGGCTATATTTTGTAATGCACTTAATTCCCAGGATTTTGCCTTTGTGTTGTGAAGCTAAGTCTATACTTGAAAGTCCTTTGTGAAAATATAGAATAAAGTTATTGGAATGAGTGACACTTTATTTCGTTAACCACTAATCCAAGCTATTTAATTAACATACCACATATTTTGTGCCTTTATGTTTAGTGCCTAAAAATGTACGTTTAAGGAATTGCCTCTCTCAATTTCAGCAAAACCAGTTGTGTGGAAAGAGGTATAAGGATTCTGGGTGAGGCTGTCATGCAACACTATAAATTGCTTGAGGCCTGAGCCCCATGCTAGCAGTTAGAGAGAGGCAGAGGCAGAGATATGCTGGAAGAGAAAGCATTTTTAAAATTCATTCATGGTATGTGGGCGTCGCTGGCCAGGCCAGCATTTATTGCCCATCCCTACTTGCCCTTGAGAAGGTGGTGGTGGTGACCTGCGTTCTTAGACTGCAGCAGTCCATATGGTGATGGTACTCCCATAGTACTGTTAGGGAGGAAGTTCCAGGATTTTGACCCAGCGACGATGAAGGAACGGCGATATACTTCCAAGTCAGGATGGTGTGTGACTTGGAGAGGAACTTGGAGGTGGTGGTGTTCCCATGCGCCTGCTGCCCTTGTCCTTCTAGGTGGAAGAGGTCGCGGGTTTGGGAAGTGCTGCCGAAGAAAAGGATAGAGAGGGAAGGACATCAGAATGAAAACAGAGACTGAAAATGGGTTGTGTGAGAGAGCAATGCAAGGAAGAGCAATCAGGGATTGGTGAAGGTACAGAGAAAAAAAGCAAGGAGGGAAGTAATAACAGAGATAGTGTCAGTCCACGGGAGTGGGAGCAACGTTCCCTTTAAGCTGCGTGGAGGTCCCGCGCAGGCCGCTCACTGGCTTCTACAGGGAAGAAACCGCGCATGCGCGAAGATTTGATTGAGCCACTCACCCAGTTAAAGGGACCGTGCACTTAATGGCAATAATGAAGAGTTACAAGGAAGAAGGCTGCTGGTTTCTCACCAATGTAATGAGCAGATGAACTAAAGACTTGAAATGCTCAGTTGGCAGCAGGACATCTGCTCAGTGTAATGGACATTTCAATTGGCTTGTTGAAATAAACATATGCACCTCATCAGGATGTTCGTTGTACAATTGTGGTATTGAAGGAACAGTACCTGGAACTGAGGTTGTGCATTCCATGGTCAATGTTGGAAGATCCTTTAGCTTCTATAGACCCTCGAATCATTGTCCTTTCAGGTTCTAGTATACTTAAATCATTAAACATTGCCATCTCACTACTTTCTGCTTCACTAAAATATATTGTTCCCTGTGATCTTTGTTGCCATTTTCCACCATTTATTGCTACCAGTTTAATAATTTGCATTCATTTGCAGAGGTTACTGCCAGATCTTCTTGTTAAAGTTTAATTTCAAACCATACCTGATTGTATCTCCACCTACAAAAGACCTATTGATTTACTGTCAACAAAATGTTAGATCTAGTAGATCACAATGCCAGGGATTAACTGGACAGCAACGAATGCACATTGTTCCTGCAAGGGAACTCTCTAAAGGGTCTTTACATTTGATAATCTAACATCTGTCCCTTGGGAATCGGAACACTGGTAATTCATTGTTCTACTCTCAATAGCCATTGCTCCATCAACTGCACTAAAACCAATTTCAAGTTGGCCTGAATACCACACTGGTTAATGTTGCAAATTGTGATTGAAATAATACCTGGATTGTTTTCCTGAAATCCTACTTCATTATTTGATTCTTTATGACCCCTTGGGAAATCATTACCATGGTCATTAAAGTCAAATAGGAAACCTGAGTATGTGGCAGCTTCACTCCAGATTTACCATGCCAAAAACATATGTTCCCATTGATGTTAGATCCACCAAATCCTCATTTCCAACAAGATAACTTAAACCTTTGTGATTACAACTCACGAGGTTAACACAACTTTTTAGGTTAGATAATGTACTTCACCTCTAGTTCATCAGTATGTAGAGCATTATAAAAATTGAATTTAAATCACATAAATTTTATCTTGGTCTGCTGCCTTCAGTCTTCGAAATGTTATATTAACTGTGCAAGTGCTTCAACACATTTGCAATCTACACCCACACAGTGAGATTTTCACTATCCACCACACCAAGTTCATTTAAAATCCCGAACAAGAAACATTAAAAAAAAATCTACATACTATTCATGTTGTGCTGCATCATTACATCAATATATCAGTGAAGTTAGAAAGCTTTTATCACCAGCTCCTTAATTATAACGTACTTTTCCAAAATCATACTTAAAATCACTATTCTGATTTATTTTCCTAAATCTAAGAGTTTCAGTTCTTGCAGACCGTACATTTCTCTCCGAATCTGAGTTAAGGATTATAATCTAGGTCTTCAGAATTCCATTATAAATCATGAAGATTGAGGGTTTTCTACACATTTTTACTCCAGTAACCTCTACAGGCATTAATAGGCAAACAAAGCCGATAAGAGAAAATTTATAACAGTTAAGATTTAGAGATTGGTTTCTACCTTGCTAAGTACAAATGCTAATCTGTGTGCCTTGTGTGCCATTTTTGAAATGCTTTTAAATATCAAATCAAGTCATTTAACTATCAAGATAGTGAAATTCAAAAATGTAGTTCAATCAATTACCTACATTAGTGCATATAAACAGCACACACTGAATTATATTCACCGACCTGCACGCCTTCATTCCTGTGTTACCTCTGCATTTCATTAAAGATCTGGCATTCTTTCTCTGTAGTTTGTATTGCAGAAAGGACACCTATGAATTGTACATGCTTAAGACGTAGTTCAAATCAAGTCTTCACACTGCACACACAATTGGAAGGATAAATTGCAATGAGGTGGACAAAATAGTTGGTAATACCTCTAAGCTGCTTTGACCAACAAGGGGAGTATAACACAAGGGGAATATAACAGAAGAGACACACCAGTATGGAAGCAGAGAGTTACAGCAATAGGCCTTGGATGGGAGATAAAGGTGGTTTGATGAACCATCTGTGTGCAAACATTTTTTTTAGCCATGATAAATATGCAATACATTAATGGGGCCTGTGTATAGCCATGCTCCGCAGCCTCTCCACTGGTCTCTGAATGTTGGACACAAGAGTCTAATAGGTGGCCCCTGAGTCCAGGGTTCAAACAATGCAAATGGTGGAAAACACGGCGGAGGGTGTGTTCCATTATTTAAATAATGTTAAAAGACACCCTCCCGCATGCAGGCTTGCACAGTTTTCCCCGACGGAACTGGCCACTGTTAAGTCTGTGTGTTATAGTGAGAATTACTACACAGACCACAAGAGTAAATTCAACAGGTCTTTACTGGTTGGAGGTCGGACTAAACTGAATACAATATTATTGCACTGTGCTTATATACCGGTGTGGTCACCACCGGTATTACGTATACAGCAGCCAAAGAAAGTAGTACCTTTCTTAAGGTGGACCAGGCTTAAGTTCTCTTAAGGTGGAACAGGTTACATACACCACAATCCTCCCTTTTTAGCTTAACAGTCATATCCCCAAATAAACATAACATATATACATATATAACTTCAGGTATAACAGTTCAAAGGTTCAGTCTCTCAGGAGGCTTTCTGATTCGGCTTGGATAACGCCTTTCAGTGGTCTCTGATTCTTGTTGTTGAGGTGCCTCCTCTAGTTGGTTGCCAATGTATTGGGTGTCATCATCATCAAATACATTCTCGGCCGAGGTAGATGCTTCAGGTTCATGAACGTCTTCCACAGCTGTCTCTGTCACAACCATGGGTTCGACCCTTGCTCTCGACTCTACCAGTTGATCCGCATGACGCCTTATCACATTATGACCAATATCTACGGTGTACATCAGAGGTCCTTGTCTGGCCCGGATTGTTCCGGACTGCCATTTGTCGTTTCCATAGCCCCTTGCCATCACTGGTTGTCCTACGTCGAAAGTTCGAGTGGTCTTGCTGTTAATATGCCGAAACTGTTTGTTTTCCACTTCCCTCCGCACATTTGGTTTTAACAAGTCCAACTTGGACCGCGACCTCCTGTTATAAAACATCATAGCAGGACTTTGGTTAGTCACGGCATGATCGGCGTTTCTATATGACATCAGGAACTTATCGACCTTGTGTTGCAGCGGAATCTGATCATCATTCATGGCCTTAATAGCCTTTTTGAATGTCTGGACAAATCTTTCAGCCAACCCGTTTGTCGCCGGATGATATGGGGCAGAGGTATAATGTTTAACTCCATTCTTCTTTAAGAATTGTTGGAATTCTTCCGATACAAACTGTGGTCCGTTGTCCGAACAGATCTGTTCTGGCAATCCGTTCCTTGCGAATATTGTTCTTAACACCGCAATTGTCTTTTCTGAAGTAGTGGTATTCATCTTGATGGCTTCTGGCCATTTGGAATGTGCGTCCACCGCGATTAGGAACATGGAGTCCATGAATGGACCAGCAAAGTCAATGTGTATGCGTTGCCATGGGGCTGAAGGCCATTCCCATGGGTGTAGCGGTGCTATCGGAGGTGCATTTTGCACTTTTTGACACCCAGCGCAGCTTTTCGTTAACTCCTCAATCTGTTGGTCAATACCCGGCCACCATACGTAAGCCCTAGCAAGACTTTTCATTTTAACACCCCCCAGATGGCCTTCATGTAGTTCTTTTAAAACTCTTTCCCTTAACTTGGGAGGAATAATCACTCTTGTCCCGTACATCAAAGTACCATGGCAGACGGACAGCTGGTCTCGCCTTGCCGAGAATGCCGGTAACAGAGGATCACCTCGTGTTGGCCACCCTTTCACTGTCACCTCGTAGACTCTGGACAGTGTCGGGTCGTTCCTGGTTTCTCTTTCAATACTTGCGTTGGTGACAGGTAAACACTTGATAATGGTCGAATGAAATAACTCAACAGGGTCAACTTCCGTCGTGTCTTCATCTTCAGGTAGTGGCAGGCGCGACAGGCCATCAGCATTGCCATGCTGTTTCGTACCTTTGAATTCTATCTGATATTGATGTGCCCCTAAGAAGAGAGACCATCTCTGGAGACGCTGTGCTGTCATCACCGAAACACCCTTCTTAGGGTTAAAAATGGACACCAACGGTTGATGGTCCGTCAGAAGTGTGAATTTTTGGCCCTGTAGGTAATGATTAAACTTCTTCACTCCCCATACAAGGCTAAGGGCCTCCCTATCGATCTGCGCATAGTTGCGCTCAGCGGAGGTCAATGATCTGGATGCAAACGCGACTGGCCTTTCCGTGCCATTTGGCAATTTATGTGAGAGTACTGCCCCAATACCATATGGAGAAGCATCACAAGCCAACCGAATAGGCAGTGTCGGGTTGAAGTGAGCCAACACTTCCTCTGAGGTGATCAATTCTTTGCTTTTGCAAAATGCCTTCTTACAGTTTTCGCCCCAGTCCCATGGTACCCCTTTCTGTAAAAGAGCATTCAACGGATGCAGCACCGTGGATAGATTTGGCAGAAATTTATGGTAGTAGTTAATTAATCCTAGAAACGACCTCAACTGAGAGACATTCTCCGGAGCGGGAGCCTTTACAACTGCCGCTATCTTGTCAGGAGACTTATGAAGCCCCTCCCAGTCAATGACATGACCACAGTACAAGATCCGCTTCGGGAAGAACTCACATTTCTGCCGATTTACCCTAAGTCCATACTCTTTCAGTCTGTTGAGCACCAGTTCCAAGTTAGCGAGATGCTGTTCATCACCATCACCTGTGATCAGAATGTCGTCCAGGTAACATTGTGTGCCTGGAATTCCCTGTAATACCTGCTCCATGGCCCTCTGCCAAATTGCTGGAGCCGATGCCACACCAAAAACCAGCCTATTGTACCGGTACAACCCTCGATGCGTGTTGATCGTGAGGTATTGGCGTGACTCTTCTTCAACCTCCATCTGCAAGTACGCCTGCGCCAGGTCTATCTTGGTGAAGTGTTTCCCGCCAGACAGTGAAGCGAAAATATCCTCAATCCGTGGAAGCGGATACTGCACCGTGTGAAGCACCGGATTAACGGTGATCTTGAAATCTCCACAGATGTGAACCTTCCCTGGATCTCCTGGCTTATTGTTCGCAGGACGTTTCATAACGGGAACAATGGGCGTAGCCCACTCACTCCAATCTACTTTAGACAGTACCCCTGAACGTTCTAGTGCTTCCAGCTCCGCTTCAACCGCAGGTCGTATTGCATAGGGTACCGGTCTGGCTTTAAAAAATTTTGGTTGTGCATGTTCATCAATCTTGATGTTTGCCGTAATTCCTCTCAGTGTTCCCAGTCCCGGCTGGAACACCTCTTTAGCCTCATCCAATATTCTGGACAATCGTTTAGGTTTGACAGCTGTTTCCCTGGAATCTACCGTTAGTGCTTTCAAGGAGTGCCAGTCCATATTCATTTTCCTAATCCACTCCCGTCCTAGTAGTGGTGGACCTCCTTCAGGTAGCACATATAAGTCCATTACTTGGCTTCCTTCGCCCTTGTGGACCACTTCTACCTCTATTTTTCCGATGGGGTACACTCTTTGCCCCGTGTACGTTTTCAATATAATCTCCGTATCCTGTAAGGGAATATGTTGGAATAACCTTCTGTAATCTTTCTTATTCATGACCGTCAATGCCGATCCAGTGTCCAATTCCATTTTTACTTGGACTCCTGCTATCTTAAGAGTGACCCAAATTGTCTGGAGGTCTGTATCCTTACCAACGTTGTGTATTCTTAAGCTATCCAGTTCATTACTGCTAGCATCTGAATCTGACTTCTGTTCAGTCAAACTGTTCTTTGTCACCTTGTGTACCTTTGCATATTTTCCTTGCGGTGACTTTTTATTGCTGGTCTTCTTTCCTGACCGGCATACTTTAGCTATGTGGCCAAACCTGCCACACATTCTGCAATCTTGGTTTTTAAACCAACACTGGTTCTGATCGTGCGTTGTCTTTCCACAACGATAACATTTGACAGAACTCAAACCCAATTTGTTTGTACCTAGTTCCGGTGGCCGTAGCTGCATTACTGCCGTGCCTCTCGCTGCGGCCTCGTGTGCTGCTGCCATAGTGACCGCCTTCTCGAGAGACAGCTCATTCTCCTCGAGCAGTCGCCTTTGTGTATCCTGTTTAAATAAACCACACACAAATCTATCTCGAAGTGCCTCTGTCAGTCCCGTTCCAAACTGACAATATTTTGCTAGCTTACGTAATTCCATCAAATATTCAGCATTGCTTTCATTTTGCAGCTGTCTTCTATCGTAAAATTTAAATCGTTCCGCTAGCATCAGCGGCGTGGGGCTAAGATGATTTTTTAGGACAGTAACAATCTGTTCGAACGTCTTATCCGCCAGTTCATCTGGTGATAACAGGTGTTTCAATTGCCCGTATGTCTTCACACCCATTAAGTTTAGTAATGTTAGCGCTTTATCTGTCTCAGGAATTTTATTTGCCTTACAATAGTTTTGTATGCGTTCTACATACATATCCCAGTCTTCTATATCACTGTCACAGAATCACAGAAACCCCACAGTGCAGATAGAGGCCATTTCGGCCCATCGAGCCTGCACCGACACATATCCCACCCGCTCCCCGTAACCCCTACACCAACACATATCCCACCCTATCCCTGTAACCCCACGTATTTAATCCCCCTAACACTAAGGGTCAATTTATCATAGCCAATCAACCTAACCCGCACATCTTTGGACTGTGGGAGGAAACCGGAGCACCCGGAGAAAACCCACGCAAACACGGGGAGAATGTGCAAACTCCACACAGACAGTCGCCCGAGGCCAGATTTGAACCCGGGTCTCTGGCTCTGTGAGGCAATAGTGCTAACCACTAGGCCACCGTGCTGCCCTAGGCATTAATGTTCCCATGTTTAGGCATCGTAGCAATTTATCGTATTTTTAATGTTATCTAAGATGGCGGCTTCCCGCTCTTGCCGTCGCCCTCCGCCCACAAAATGGCGGTTTTCCCGCGCTTGGCGGTCTTCACCCGTCCCCCGACGCTGTCTCCGCTTCACCGCGGCTCTCGCGCCTTCAGTTTCCCCAGACGCTGCGCCTTTAGCCCGAATGCGGCCCTTATCTCCGGTCGCGATCGATGTCCCGCGCTGCGCCTCTCGCTCGAAAGCGGCCCGGCCCTTATCTCTGGTCGCAATCGACCTCACCGCCCTTATTCCTCCGTCTTCCCAGCCCCGTCTGTACAGCCAACGCGGTTGACTTTCTGTCGCGTCACTGCCCGGCTTACCCACCACGAGGCAGTAGAAGAAGCTGACAGTCGCTGATGGAGGCTTCGAGGTCAGGGTGTCTTCTGCACTCCGGTTGCTCGATGCCTGCCGCTCGACGTGTCTTCCCGTAGGTGATGAGGGTGGAAACCTCTCTTCGACGTCCTGTCTGTGGACGAAGTCGCCGTGGAAATTACTGCAGCAGGGTAAGAATCGGACTCGTCGCCACTGTTAAGTCTGTGTGTTATAGTGAGAATTACTACACAGACCACAAGAGTAAATTCAACAGGTCTTTACTGGTTGGAGGTTGGGCTATACTGAATACAATATTATTACACTGTGCTTATATACTGGTGTGGTCACCACCGGTATTACGTATACAGCAGCCAAAGAAAGTAGTACCTTTCTTAAGGTGGACCAGGCTTAAGTCCTCTTAAGGTGGAACAGGTTACATACACCACAGCCACCAGAATACCATAGGGAGCTGGGGACATAATCAAACTCACCCGAGTTGCTTTCTACCTTTGTCTGCTCCATAGAATTTTACAGCAGAGAAGGAGGCCATTTGGCCCATCGTGCCTGTGCCAGCTCTCTGAAAGAGCTACCAATTAGTCCCACCCCCTCCTGAGTTGTAGGAGTGCATGAGATGCAAAGAACAAGTAGTGGTGTGAGGGGTACATCTGAAACAGGCAACACTTTGCAGGAAACAACCTTTGAGCTCTTCATGAGATATATGCTACGATTGAGTTGTTGCCAGTTTACTTTAAGTGTGCCATCTTCTTCTCCACCCATTCCCAGGTCCTGCATTCCAGATCTGGGGGGGGAAGCTTAGGCCTCTGCTGATTCCAATCTGCATCCAATCGATAGATCCTTTTCGGCTGATTTGGAATTCCTCATGGTAGGGTGCAGACCCTTCTACTTGCCTCGGGAATTCACAGCTGTTATCATCACTGCGGTCTACATCCCACCACACGCTAATGCCAAACTAGCCGTGAAGGACCTCTACAGGGCCATCAGCGAACAACAAACTGCGCACCCAGACGGAGCTTTTATCGTCGCGGGGGACTTCAATCACATAAACCTAAAATCTGTACTTCCGAAATTCCACCAGAATGTTTCCTGCCCCACAAGAGGGGAGAACACACTGGATCAAGTCTGCACGAGCATTGTAGATGCTTATAAGGCCATTCCCTGCCCCCACCTTGGGAAGTCTGACCACCTCTCCCTGTTTCTAGCCCCGGCATACAAACCGCTCATCAAAAGAGTGAAATCATCAGTGAGAGCAGTGAAAGTATGGCCAGAGGGGGCAGTCTCGGAGCTTCAGGATTGCTTCGAACGCACTGATTGGAGCATGTTTGCCCATAATGACATCGAGGAATATGCATCCACAGTGCTATTCTACATTAACAGTTGCGTCGAGGTCGTCACGACCCATAAAAATATCAGGACATACCCCAACCAGAAACCCTGGATGAACGGGGAGGTCCGCTCGCTGTTGAAAGCACGCGACGCAGCATTTAAATCTGGCGACGCGGCGGCTTACAGTGCACTTAGGACCAACCTAAAAAAGGGTATCAGGGCTGCCAAAAGGAAACAGACACTGCGGATAGAGGATCATTTCCACAACAACTCGGACCCCCGGCGCATGTGGCAAGGCATCCAGTCAATCACTGACTACAAGAGTAAAAACACCAGCCCCCCGGTCAGCGATGCCTCCCTTCCGGAGGAGCTTAACAACTTCTACGCTCGCTTCGACAGGGACAACAGGGAGCCGGCTACCAAAGCCTTGCCACCCCCGGAAGACCAGGTGCTCACTCTGTCCACCTCCGACGTAAGGGGTGCTCTACGCGGAGTGAACACACGTAAGGCTGCTGGACCGGATAGCATCCCTGGACGGGTACTCAAGGAATGTGCTGATCAGCTGGCTGATGTCTTCACCACCATCTTCAATCTGTCATTGGCCCAGGCAGTAGTCCCTACATGCTTCAAGGCCGCTACCATTATTCCTGTGCCAAAGCAAACGGCTGTGACGTGTCTGAACGACTATCGACCTGTCACACTCACACCCATCATAATGAAGTGTTTCGAGAGACTGGTCCTGGCTCACATCAAAGCCAGTGTTCCCGCCTCTCTTGACCAACACCAGTTTGCCTATCGTGCAAACAGATCAACGGAGGATGCAATCACAACTGCTCTACACTCTGCACTGAATCACTTAGACGGTAAAGAGACCTACATCAGAATGCTGTTCATAGACTACAGCTCAGCATTCAACACTATCATCCCCAACAAGCTGGCCACCAAACTCCACACTCTTGGCCTGAACACTTCCCTCTGCAACTGGACCCTGGACTTCCTAACAAACAGACCCCAGTCTGTCAAATTAGGTAACCACACCTCCCCCCCCCCTGACCCTGAACACGGGGGCCCCACAAGGGTGTGTGCTGAGCCCCCTCCTCTACTCCCTCTTCACCCACGACTGTGTGGCTGTTCATGGTTCCAACACCATCATCAAGTTTGCAGATGACACCACGGTGGTAGGCCAGATCACCAACAACGATGAGTCAGCCTACAGGGAGGAGGTCCAGCATCTCGTGAAGTGGTGCGCCAATAACAACCTGGCCCTCAACATCAAGAAAACCAAATAAATCATTGTGGACTTCAGGAAGTCTAAAGGCGGGAGTCACACCCCCATCCACATCCATGGGGCTGTGGTGGAAAGGGTGGACAGCTTTAAGTTCCTCGGAGTCCACATCATGGAAGACCTCTCCTGGTCCCTCAATACCTCCTCTCTGGTGAAGAAGGCCCAGCAACGCCTATATTTCCTAAGGAGGCTGAAGGGATGTAACCTGTCACCCCTGATCCTCTCTAGCTTTTACCGCTGCACAATAGAGAGCATCCTGACAAACTGTATCACAGTATGGTATGGCAGCTGTAGCTACTATGACCGGAAAGCCCTGCAGCAGGTAGTCAAAACTGCCCAACGCATTATCGGCACCCGGCTACCGACCATAGAGCACATATACCAGAAACGCTGTTTACGGAGGTCACGGACCATCATCAAAGACCCTACCCACCCCAGCCACAGTCTGTTTGCCCTCCTGCCATCTGGGAGACGCTGCAGATGCATTCGCACCCGAACGACCAGATTTAGGAACAGCTTCTTTCCCAGGGCTGTCATCCTACTGAACTCCACAAATAAACTCTAAAGCCTGCACATCTGCCAATGCACTTTATTATGGTTCTGTTTATGTTAATGTATTACAAGCCAAATGAATGTTGAATGTTTAAATGTCTTAATCTAAATGTACACTCTCGGGAGCCGCAAGCCTACATTTCGTTGTACTGCACTTGTGCACTAACAATGACAATAAAGTTGATTATTATTATTATTATTATTATTAGGAGTTACACAGATGTGCCATTTGAAGATAGTTTCACAAACCTTACATGATTAGTCCTAAGTATAATATATGTGGGTAGAACAAATGAAGGACAGAGATACGATGGGCTGGATTTTACCAGCCCTGAGGAGGCGGGTTTGGAGGTGGGACTGCTGGCAAAATCAAAAAGAATGGGAGCGGGTCCCGAACCCGCTCCCAACCTGCCTCCAAACAATCTCCCCGGGAGTCGGGTCCCCGATTTGCGCAGTGACCCGACTCGTAGCAGCGGGAAGAGGATTATAGCCACTTAATTGCCCATTAACAGGTAGTTAACAGGCAGTTAAGAGGCTTTTTCCCATTTTGAGACTTCTGCTGCGGGCTTCCTGACGTCGGGGAACCCCGCCAGGGTAAGTGAGGCGTGCTGCGGGTCTGTTGTAATGTTTGTGTATAGATGACAGCTGCAGAAGTGGTGTGAAGGATCCAATGGGCCACTGATGAGTATCAGAGATAAGGAGATGTTGGGAAAGTAATTTTTAATGTGTTTAGATTTTTCTGTAGGTGACAGAGCTTTGAAGTGTTTGTGTGGCCTCACCTCATTGGGAAAAGTGACAGATCGCTTCTGTAACCTCACCTGCAGCTGCCATCTGTTTTATCCTAAGGAGAGAGTCATTGGAGAGCCTGGGCGCAAGAGCTCACCTTTGTACAGTGATTGTCAGCACCTCAATGCTGTCAAACACTGACAGATCATCTGTCAAAAATAAATGGTACATGTCCCTTTAAGAAAACCAGCAGATGAAGTGTCATCAACTGACATCATCTGATACCGGCTTTCCCTTGATTGGCCGGCAAGCCCGCAGAGCAGGCTTAACAAGGCCAATCAGTGTCTGGGGGCAGGACTAGAACCTGGAAGGCAGCAGTCCCGCCCCCAACTCATCTCGCCAGGTAAAATCCAGCCCGATGAGTTGCTAGTTTATGTGCTTGTTTACTAGGCCAGAGTGAACTGAGCATGCTCATACTAAACCATGTGATAAACCATGTGATGATATAGTAATCTGGGATGTTATGATTAAGGTTATCCACCAGGTGGTGCTGTAGCCAATTCTGCTGCTAAGGTCAGGGGTTTGCTTCCTGTTAAGGTCAGGGGTTGGCTTCCTGCTAAGGTCAGCAAAGGTGCAATGCCTGGATGCAGGCCTGCCTGGTTGTTTTGCAGTCATTTAATAAAGTACTCGTATTAATCCTAATACCTCGCCTCTTCGAGTTCCTTGTCTCACTACATGGATTTATCACATTTGGCGACGAGGTAAAACAGGACCCTGAATAAAGAAAAGTCTGCCAGGACGTTTAAACAGCAAAATCACGAGCTAAAGTTAGCTACCAGTTGGAAGAGAGCATGGCTGCCACGGTAGGAACGGTCTCCGCTTTTGAGATTCAAGCACAAACCTGGGAGGAATACTGTGAAGTGTTGGGTTATTTTTTCGATGCAAATTAAATAAATGATGCCGGAAAAAGGAAAGCCATTCTGCTTAGTTCAGTGGGAAGCAAAACCTACAGTTTGATGAAGAATCTGCTCAGTCCTGAAAAGCCTGGAGACAGATCATTTGTTGAATTAGTGGCCTTGCTAAAGGAACATTTCAACCCTAAGCCTAGTGAGATTGTACAGTGGTTCAAGTTTAATTCAAGGAACAGAAAAGAGGAAGAGAGTGTAATGGACTATGTAGCGGTGTTGCATAAATTAGCACAAGATTGCAATTATGGGAACAACCTGAAGGAAATGCTGCGAGATAGGCTAGTTTGCGGAATTATGGACGACCGAATGCAGCGTAGATTATTATCCGAGACTGGGCTTACTTAGGAAAAAGCATTGGAACTTGTTCAACCCATAGAGACAGCGAACCGAGATGTAAAAGAAATACAGGGTTCAGACAGGACTAATGCTACGCAAGTTGCAGGTCAGGTTGTTGTGCACAAGTTGAACATGCATCAGAAACCACAACGTGAGCATGTGAAGGCATGTTATAGATGCAAGGGCGATCACCTGGCGAGTGAATGCTGGTTTCTGGAGGAAAAGTGCTACAAGTGTGGGAAACAAGGACACATAAAACGAGCTTGCTGGGCAAAATCACCTGTGGAGGAATCCAAACCAAAAGGGGGAGGACAGCAAAACCAAGGGAGAGAAGTGAAAAAACATGGAGCACACCACATCAGCGGGGAAGCTGAGGAAGAAGAGGACATGCTCATAATGTATAGCATGTTAGAGAACATTCCAAAAGTGGCTCCTATCACATTGCAACTGACAGTAAATGACTCTAAGGTGAACTTTGAAGTGGATACAGGGTGCGGCGTGACCATAATGAACAAGGCAGAGTACTCAAAATTGTGGAACCGTGCAAAAGTTCCAGAGTTAAAGCCTTGCTCCCTGCATCTTAAAACATATACAGGTGAACGAGTAGCGACATTAGGTACAGCTAAGGTAACTGTGCAACATAGGGACACAGTGGAACAGCTACCTGTAGTTATAGTATCGGGTACCGGACCAAACCTGTTAGGTCGGGGCTGGATAAAAGAACTTAAATTAGACTGGGGAGCAGTACATCAAATAGATGCGGGCAAACAGCTGACTTTGCAAGAAGTGTTGAGTGAACATGAGAATGTGTTCAAGGAGGGACTTGGCACATTTAATGGCCCCCCAGCTAAGATTTATGTAGACAAGGAGGCACCGCCAAGGTTTTTTAAACAACGACCTGTGCCTTATGCCATGAAGCCAAAGGTAGAGGCTGAGCTTGACCGTCTATTGAGAGCAAACATACTGGAGCAAGTGAAATGTTCGGAATGGGCAGCTCCCATAGTACCTGTTTTAAAACCGGACAATTTGGTAAGACTCTGTGGAGACTATAAATTGACAATCAATCAGGTGTCCAAACTAGAGCAGTATCCTATTCCCAAAACAGAGGATCTCTTTGCAAACCTGGCTGGAGGAAAGAAATTCACAAAGTTGGATATGAGTCATGCCTACTTGCAGATTACACTGGATGACGAATCAAAGAAGTATGTCACCATAAATACACACAAGGGCTTGTTTACATATAACCGCTTACCGTTTGGTGTCTCATCTAGTCCGGCTATCTTCCAGAGGACAATCGAAGGCGTACTACAAGGGATTCCACATGTTTCCATCTATCGGGATGACATTCTGGTGAT